>NW_028139179.1:0-600000 GCF_964270905.1 Leucopleurus acutus
ATGCTCTGTAGCTCTGTTTTTTAGATGATTTAGGAACCACCATACACTTCTCCAGAGTGGCTCTCGGCAGTTCACACACTGCCCATCAGCGTATAAAGGCTCCCTGTTCTCCATGGCCTGTCCTGCATTTCTGGTTTTTACAATTGTTTAGGATGGCCCTTTTGACTGGTAGGAAATGAGACTTCTTTGTTGTGCACATTTGCATTGCTTGCTTGCTTCATTGCCCATAAATTGTGTATGCATTTTTTCCTGGATATAATCAGGAAAAAACGCATACGCCCTTTTGGGCCAACTGCATCATTGTCGAAATTCTGCTGCTTTTCATGTGCTTTAAAGACGAGTCCAATCTATCTCTTGAAATCTGTTTCTTGCAATTCTGTCTTGCATTCAGATCCTCTTCTTTGCCTTACCTCAACATATTTTTGGACGTTAGTTTTCATTTATAACTCTGCAGGTTTGTGAATTGCAGTGACCCTGAGCTCCATTTTTTAAGTTGCTCTTTTGTGAGCTGGCCTCAAACCCGCAGGATTGCTTCAGGCCCTATTTTGGCTCGGGTGAGGCGGGCTGAGCCTTTTTTCAATTCTCATTCTTAATGGGAAATTAGAGTGATATGTGCCCGTACAAACCCCTACAACTATTCTCTCATTGGTTCCCCCTCTTCCCGTTCATCCTCCTCACAATTTGCAAAATGTGTGAAACAGAAGTTGAAATGTGCTGATTCTCCAAGTGGGGAGATTCTAAGTAACGTGGCTGGAATGGTGAACAGGAGCACCAGGAGAGGATAAATGAGCTGCATTTTAGACACATCTCCCGATCACATGGTGTACAGTCCTCTGGGTTTTCCATGCATGTTTTAGCTGTAGGAAGATCCCTTGAACCTGCAGATTTGGGACCCATTGAATGGGTACCAGGTAGTGTTACTTTAAAGGGTGTGCATTTCCTCACCCAACCTCACATTTCTCTTAGTGCAAACAGTTTCCAGCCTTATGTCTCATCCTGCTGTGGGTCTAGACGTGTTCAATCCATGTTGCATCACCGTCCCTGAGGAAAAGTTGTAAGAGGTTTTCTCTGTCTCTCTGTCGTTTATTTTTTTCAATTTATTACTATATTGGTTACAGCTTATTTTCAAAGCTCTGTTTCTTGCTGCTGTACATCCACTTGATTCACGTACAGAGAGACATCAGTAAATTCTTTTTCAGATTCTTACCAGTCGTATATATTCTTTTCCGGTGACTTGAGTGTGCTGAATGCAGTTCTTTTAGCTACCGTGTAGGCCTTGTTGATTATCAGTTTGGTATTTGGAATGGTATCTTTGCTAATTTCAACCTCTTGGATGATGCCTCACCCCTCCCCACCTTTCCCGTTTAGCAGCCTTATGCGTGTTTTCTACATATTTGATTATGTTTTTGTTTTGTAAGTTATTTCATGTGTAGCTATTTTGGATTCCACCTTTAAGTGATATCTTATGATATGTGTCTTTTTCTTTTTGAATTATGTCACTTAGAATGATCATACGTAACTCCCTAGGAGTTGTTACAACTGGCCATATTTCATTGATTTCCAGGCTGAGTAATATTCCACTCTACATAAGTACCACATCTCTATCCATGTTTTCCCTCCAGAGACATTTAAGTTATATCCTAGTCGAGGATCTTTTAAACAGAGAGGCGGTAAACATTGGGGTGCCTGTGTCCTCTCCATTTTTGTTTTTCCCAAGATATACGCCCATGAGTGCAAGTGCCCTATGCTCTGTAGCTCATTTTTTAGATGCTTTAGTAAACACAATACACTTCTCCAGAATGGACGTTGGCAATATATATTTTCCACTATAAGTCTCACAGGGCTCCCTCTTCTCCTTGCCCTGTCCTGCATTTCTGTTGTTTACGCTTTATGAGGATGGCTCTTCTGACTGATCCGAAGTGATATCTTTTGTAGTATTGATTTCCAGTGCCCACCTGTTTGGTTGGCTAAAAAAGTGTATGCCCTTTTCTTGAATATATACAGAAAAAAACGCATACACCCTTTTTGGCCAACTGCAATGTTGGCAATGTTCAGCCCCTTTTCTTGTGCTTAATGGCGAGTCCTTTCTACCTCCTCAAATCCCTTTCCTGCCATTCTCCCTTGCTTACAAGTCCTTTTCTCTGACTTTCCTCAAGACATTTTTCAGTGATAGATATTTTCAACTCTGCAGTTTCGTGAATTTTACTGCCCCTGAGTTCCATTGTTCAACTTGTGTTTATGGGAACTGGCCACAAAGCAGTGGGATTTCCTCAAGCCCTATACTGTTTCCATGGGCAACCCTAGCCTTTGGTCAATTCGTCTTCCTGATTGGAAATTAGAGTGACATGTGCCTGTCTGAACACCTAGGACTTGTCTCTCATTGTTCCTCATCCTTCCGCTTCATCCTCTGGACAAATTCCAAACTGTACGTAACAGGATGTTGACAGTGCTGCCATCTCCAAGTGGGGAGACTGTTAGTAAAGACGCTGGAGGGGTGAACCCGAGGCCCAGGAGATGAGGAGATGAGATGCCTTTTCCAAACTCTTCCCGATCAGACGGTATACCATCCTCTGGGTGTGACAGACATGTTTTAGCAGTAGGAAGAGTCCCATTCATGTAAGGAAAACACCAGGGCTTTTTCAAAATCAGTGTCTCCCCGAAACCCAAACTGGGGAATTTTTTAAGCTACGGCTACACATATGTTCATTAAGTGCCTTGGGAAGTAGGCAGAGTCCAAACTTTAGATGATTGAAGTCTTCAGGTTCAGAATCACTCACCACCAGCTTCCCTTAGGTTACACTTTAACTGTCATTGATAGATGATGTCAATAAAAATATCTATTCTTTTTCAGATTATTTCCCCTTATAGGTTATTGCAAAATGTTGAGTGTAGTTCCCTGTGCTATTCAGTAGTTCCTTGTTGATGATCTATTTTATACATAGCAGTGTGTATGTGTTAATCCCAAACTGTTAATTTATCCCTCCTCCCACCTTTCCGCTTTGGTAATAATAAATTATAAGATTTTATACTTCTCAGAAATGGGAGAGCTGAAAGAGAGGTATCATTTTCAATGGAAAAGCATTTAAAACAAGATTGAAGCTTTAACCAAGATTATTAGATGTACATCCTTGGAAAGAAATCACTTCGTTTCTCTAATATTGACCTGACAAATAAGACAAACCTTTTCACTGAACTTGCTTATAATAAAGTGATGGAAATAGCCAATGGAAGCGTTAGAAACATCTTATTTTACCCGAGCCTTATACACTGCTCTATGTTAACTACAGTTTGGCTCACACATCTGTTCATTGAGGTTACAATAGTCTCAATTTCTGTTACTGATCCTCCAGAGTGGACCCCAACAAGTGTCCCCCTGCGCAGTGTCATTGGGGCCAACAGATCGAGACTGAGTTTGGTTCACAAGCAAAGGAAACTTTATATTTTGATCAGAGAATGGAGAGGTGAGAGCATGCACTACCCCGTGGGCTGTGGGCTGGGCTGCTGTGTAGAGATCCTGTCAGAGTCAGTGGGAGGGAGGGGGCGGAGCTCTCGAGGGCCGGGTTGGCTGCAGTTCAGGCTCTATATCGCGGAGTCTGCACTGGGCCCCAGGAGCTGAGGTGTCGACCCAGCCATTCTGCACTAGGAAATCTGGTCTGAAGTGCCGGGTGTGGAACCTCTGCATGCGGGACCCTAGGAGCACATGAAATTAGACAAAGCACAAAGGATAAAAAAGGTTAGACTTGACTTTATTGCACAGATTCTATTTTTATCTCCCAGGGATTTTTAATGGGCTTTGCTGGGGACAAACACCTCCTCTGCCTTTTGTCCCGTTCCTCATTCTTGGAGTTCTGAGGGTGCAGACCCTTCTTCTGTAACTGCTGAGTGCTGAGTTGGGAGTCCTCAAACCCAGGGACGAGGGTCAGAACTTCTCCCCAGCAGCCTCCAGGTGACGTTGATTGTCCCCAGGCCCCCTGCATCCTTGCTCGTCCGCCTGAGCACCAGCATTGGAAGTGTTATAGATTCTAATGACCTTTAAGGGTCCAGGAAAGAGATGTGCAGAGACGCTGTGGGGGCCGGTTTCACCCCGCCCCACATTTGTTCGGCCACCTTAGGCTGACCGTTTCTGCCAGCCTAGATGCTCTGACCAGTAGTCTGCGCTTTCTTCATTTAGGCCCCTGAATTAACGTACAAACAGCACCAGGTGTCAGAGCCCTGCCCGCTCAACTCCCAGACAGTCCAGGGTCAGTGGTGATCAAGGACCATGATGGCCACTGAGTCAACAGCCTTTTGAAGTAAACAGGAGTCCAGCCAGTCTTATTGGCCACCATCAGCACGGTGTCTGTAGGCTTTTCTATGGTGACAGTGTGATATACGGTTCCCCCGCCAAGATTATTAGCTCCCCTCTGGGTGCAGTAAGTCCTGCAAGCAGTAGTCTACTCTTTTGGGACACACTCTTGTTGTTTTATGAGAGAAACTCCAGGTCAAGTGATGTTCACACGAGTCGTCATGGTGCCCTGTTGCCCCCGGTTATCTCTCTGGATGTTGGAGTTGGAGGGCCTCCTCACTCGAGGTTGGTGTGCCCACGGAGCGAACCCTGCAACTTCAGGGCATGGTTGGTGGTTAGGATCACCACGTGGGGTCCTTTTCCCTTAGGAGGGAGGTGGCCTTTTGGGCTGCTGATTTCCAGGTTTTTAGATACCGCCAGTATCTTGGCCAGATGTGGCAGTAGGCCAAGCCCCTTGGTGACCGTAGTTTATCCTACCTGGATGGCATTCTTGCATTGTTCCATTTCAAGTGGTCCCAGTTTTTGCACTAATTCTCCAATGGCGATTCACCTTTCAACAGGAATGTAAAGATCAAAGGGTTTAGCTAAATTAGGGAGTTCCAGGGCAAGGGTCTGAATTGACTGCTCTTTCCATTCTTGAAAGGCCACTTCTGGATTCTATTCAAAAGGATCATCATCTTTTCCTTTCAGTGTTTCATATAGAGGCCCAGCTAGTAGAGTGTAGTTAGGGATCCAGAAGCAGCAAACCCTGGCCTCCCCAGGAACCCCTAAGCTGTCTTCTAGTTTTAGAAAGGGGTAAGGCTGAAAATGGTTTCTTCCCTTTCCTGGGATGGGCTTCTCCGACCTTCTGTGAGAATGAAGCCCAGGCAGGTCACCGCAGTCTGTGATATTTGAGCTTTTTCTTGGACAACTTCTATCCTTTATTGGCTTGGTAGTTCAGAGGCCTCCTTAGTAGGGCTGGCGATCAGAATGTCGTCTGCGTACTGAAGGAGGGTTTCCTTTTCCAGAGGTAGAACTTTTAGGTCTTTAGCTAAGGTTTCCCCAAAGATGGTGTGGGAATTTTTGCACCCTTGGGGCAAGACGGCCCGGAAGTATTGTTTTAGTTGTATGTTGAGTCCTGCCACTCACAAGCCAAAATTTCTTGTGACTCTGGGACTAATGGAATACAAAAGAAGGCATCATTGAAGACTAATACAGAATACCATGTCCTGGTGGTTGGTAGAATGACCAGCAGGGTGTAGGAATTAGGAGCAACTGGAGGTATATCCTCGGTGGCTTCACTGACTGTCCTGACATCCTTTACCAGGTCCCCAGCAGCCCATGGGGCTCTCGTGGTCAGACCAATCCCAGAATATGGAGCTCACCTGGGCAGGTACCCCACCCCCACCCCAGCCCACGGGGCTCTCGTGGTCAGGCCCCTCCCAGGATACAGAGCTACCCTTGCAGGTACCGTGGCAGGCCTGCACACAGGAACCGTGCACATAGCCCTCATTGCAGAGCACCCCCAGCTCACCTGTCGCTCAGAGCTGACACAGAGCACCTCAGAGCAGGACTTGAACTAACAAACAGTAGCTGCGACAGGTCTGTGACCCTGGGCATCACTCTGTGCGGCCTCCCTCCACCTGGTCTTCCAGAGACTTCCACTGCACCCGGGGCACCAGGCCTCTGTCTCCAACCACCACCCACCCCTCCTCTCCCTGACTCCTGGGTTTCTCTCATTAGGAGAGGGTTTTCTTGAAGTTGTCTCCCACTCATGGGCCAGATAAAATGATTAGAAAACAAGCCAAAGCTGCAGCCCCTTGTCTATCCTGACTCTCAGGAGCCCACACCTGTTCCTTGGACCTGGCCGGTTCAGCAAGTTCCATTTTCTGCAACTGTGAGCCCCTGAGGGGTGATGATTGGCTGAGCTGGGCAGCCTTACCGTGCCAGCCTGCCCTTCCCAGGTGTGCCTGGGTTGAGATCAATATAAATACCACTCCAGGCAGCAAGAGCCCCTGCAGCCGTGCCTGACGTCATTTTCTCTGCCCTGTCAGCAGTCTCGGGGCTGGGCTGGTGGGAGGGAGTGAGAGGCCACGGCTTTGTGGGTGGCCCAGTGTGAGTGGGGCTCTGCTGGACTTTCTGCAGCAGTTGCCAGGCTGCCACCTGCTAAAGAAGAGGATGTGTCACCCATACCTGCTGCTGGAATTTCTCCCTGGGCAGAGGTGAGGAAGGAAAAAAGCAGTGGGGGCAGGGACAGGACGGGTATCTCAGGCAGGGAAATGGAAATCTTCCAGAAGAGCACCCAGGGCCAGGACCATCCTGGCTGGCCTGCAGGCACCAAGTTGGCCGGCATGCTGTCACTCGTGTGGCTCTATGGCCCTTCCTCTAGGCTTTCAAGTCCTTGTATATATTCAGGTGTTTTACCTGGGACGGGTGGGAACAGTTCAGCAGCAGCTGGCCTGGGGCTCATCTCACGTTTACTCACAGATGCCTCGGCACGGTCCCCCAGGCTTGTAATGAGGACACTCCTTGCGGGGTGGCTGCTGGCTGCATGCAAGCGGAATCCCCACCTCTGACCAACTTCAGAATTGTCTATCACTGGAGCAAGTGCCCTGATTGGGTTTTCATCTGTATAACTGGTGGGTTCTGTTTTGTTTTTTGTTTCAAGGTAGGTTTTATTCCTCTTTTTTGTACTTATGGATGTAAGCATGGAAATAATTCATTCATATAAATACATGTATGTGAAGGGAATAACATTTTTCCGTTTTTTAAAAAATTTTATTTTTCATTTTATTTTATTTATTTTTTATACAGCAGGTTCTTATTGGTTATCTATTTTATACATATAAATGTATACATGTCAATCCCGATCTCCCAACTCCTCCCACCGCCACCCCCCCATGGCTTTCCCCTCTTTGTGTCCATACATTTGTTCTCTACATCTGTGTCTCTATTTCTTCCCTTCAAACCGATTAATCTGTACAGTTTTTCTAGGTTCCACATATATGCGTTAATATACAATATTTGTTTTTCTCTTTCTGACTTACTTCACTCTGTATGACAGTCTCTAGATCCATCGACGTCTCTACAAATGACCCAATTTCATTCCTTTTTATGGCTAATAGTCCATTTTATATATGTACCACATCTTTATCCATTTGTCTGTCTGTGGGCATTTAGGTTGCTTCCATTACCTGGCTATTGTAAATAGTGCTGCAATGAACATTGTGGTGAATGTGTCTTTTTGATTTATGGTTTTCTCTGGGTATATGCCCAGTAGTGGGTTGCTGGATCATATGGTAATTCTATTTTTAGTTTTTTAAGGAACCTCCATACTGTTCTCCATAGTGACTATCAATTTACATTCCCACCAATCGTGGAAGAGGGTTCCTTTTCTCCACACCCTCTCCAGCATTTGTTGTTTGTAGATTTTCTGATGATGCCCATTCTAACAGGTGTGAGGTGATACCTCATTGTAGTTTTGATTTGCATTTCTCTAATAATTAGTGATGTAGAGCAGCTTTTCATGTGCTCCTTGGCCATCTCTACGTCTTTTTGGAAGAAATGTCTATTTAGATCTTCTGCCCATTTTTGTATTGGGTTGTTTGTTTTTTTAATATTGAGCTGCATCAGCTGTTTATATATATTGGAGATTAATCCTTTGTCCATTGATTCAGTTGCAAATATATTCTCCCATTCTGAGAGTTGTCTTTTTGTGTTTGTAGTTTCCATTGCTTTGCAAAAGCTTTTACGTTTCATTAGGTCCCATTTGTTTAGTTTTCTTTTTTATGTCATTACTCTAGGAGGTGGATCAAAAAAGATCTTGCTGTGATTTATGTTAGAGTATTCTTCCTATGTTTTCCTCTAAGAGTTTTATACTGTCCGGTCTTACATTGAGGTCTCTAATCCATTTTGAATTTATTTTTGTGTATGGTGTTAGGGGGTGTTCTAATTTCATTCTTTTACATGTAGCTGTCCATTTTTCCCAGCACCACTGATTGAAGACACTGTCTTTTCTCCATTGTATAGTCTTGCCTACTTTGTCATAGATTAGTTGACCATACGTGTGTAGGTTTATCTCTGGGCTTCTTTCTTTTTTATTTTCCTTTTACACCTTTATTGGAGTATAATTGCTTTACAATGGAGTGTCAGTTTCTGCTGTATAACAAAGTGAATCAATTATACATATACATATATCACCATATCCCCTCCCTCTTACATCTCCCTCCCACCCTCCACATCCCACCCCTTTAGGTGGTCGCAAAGCACCGAATTGATCTCCCTGTGCTATGTGGCTGCTTCCCAGTAGCTATCGATGTTACATTTGGTAATGTATATATGTCCATGGCACTCTCTCACTTCGTCCCAGCTTACCCTTCCCCCTCCCCGTGTCCTCAAGTCCTTTCTCTATGTCTGTGTCCTTAATCCTGTCCTGCCCCTAGGTTCTTCATAAACTTTTTTCTTTAGATTCCATATATCTCTGTTAGCACACGGTATTTATTTTTCTCTTTCTGACTCACTTCACTGTGTAGGACAGACTCTAAGTCCATCCCCCTCACTACAAATAACTCAGTTTTGTTTCTTTTTATGGCTGAGTAATATTCCATTTATATATGTGCCAGATATTCTTTATCCATTCATCTGTCGATGGACACTTAGGTTGCTTCCATGTCCTGGCTATTGTAAGTAGAACTGCAACGAACATTGTTGTATATAACTCTTTTTGAATTATGGTTTTCTCAGGGCAAATGCCCAGTAGTTGGATTGCTGGGTCGTATGGTACTTCTATTTTTAGTTTTTTAAGGAACCTCTATACTGTTATCCCTAGTGGGTATAACAATTTACATTCCCAGCAACA
Organism: Leucopleurus acutus; assembly: GCF_964270905.1. Taxonomy (NCBI): domain Eukaryota; kingdom Metazoa; phylum Chordata; class Mammalia; order Artiodactyla; family Delphinidae; genus Leucopleurus; species Leucopleurus acutus. The sequence continues at coordinate 9,123 of NW_028139179.1, forward strand.
GTGCAAGAACGTTCCCTTTTCTCCAGTAAATGCCTCTCCAGCATTTATTGTTTGTAGATTTTTTGATGATTGCCATTCTGACTGCTGGGAGGTGATAACTCACTGTAGTTTTGATTTGCATTTCTCTAATGATTAGTGATGTTCAGCATCCTTTCATGTGTTTATTGGCAATCTGTATATCTCCTTTGGAGAAATGTCTATTTAGGTCTTCTGCCCATTTTTGGATTGTGTTGTTTGTTTTTGTGATATTGAGCTACACGAGCTGCTTGTAAATTTTGGAGATTAATCTTTTGTCATTTGCTTCATTTGAAAACATTTTCTCCCATTCTGAGGGTTGTATTTTCGTCTTGTTTATGTTTTCCTTTGCTGTGCAAAAGCTTTGAAGTTTCATTAGGTCCCATTTGTTTATTTTTGTTTTTATTTCCACTTCTCTAGGAGGTGGGTCAAAAAGGATCTTGCTGTGATTTATGTCATAGAGTGTTCTGCCTATGTTTTCCTCTAATAATTTTATAGTGTCTGGTCTAACATTTAGATCTCTAATTAATTTTGAGTTTATTTTTGTGTATGGTGTTATGGAGCGTTCTAATTTCATTCTTTCACGTGTGGTTGTCCAGTTTTCCCAGCACCACTTACTGAAGAGACTGTCTTTTCTTCATTGTATATCTTTGCCTCCTTTGTCATAGATGAGTTAGCCATAGGTACGTAGGTTTATCTCTGGGCTTTCTATCTTGTTCAATTGATCTATATTTCTGTTTTTGTGCCAGTACCATATAGTCTTGATTAATGTAGCTTTGTAGTATAGTCTGAAGTTAGGAAGTCTGATTCCTCCAGCTCTTTTAATTTCCCTCAAGATTGCTTTGGCTATTCGGGGTCTTTTGTGTCTCCATACAAATTTTAAGATTTTTTTGTTCTAGTTCTGTAGAAAATGCCAGTGGTATTTGATAGGGATTGCATTGAATCTGTAGCTTGCTTTGGGTACTATAGTCATTTACACAATATTGATTCTTCTAATCCAAGAACATGGTTTATACCTCCATATGTTTATATCATCTTTGATTTCTTTCAGCAGTGTCTTATAGTTTTCTGAGTACAGGTCTTTTACCTCCTTATGTAGGTTCATTCCTCCGTATTTTATTCTTTTTGTTGCAATGGTGAATGAGATTGTTTCCTTAATTTCTCTTTCTGATCTTTCATTATTAGTGTATAGGAATGCAAGAGATTTCTGTGCATTAATTTTGTATCCTGCAACTTTACCAAATTCATTGATTAGCTCTAGTAGTTTTCTGGTGGCATCTTTAGGATTCACTATGTGTAGTATCGTGTCATTTGCAAACAGTGACAATTTTACTTCTTCTTTTCCAATTTGTATTCCTTTTATTTCTTTTTCTTCTCTGATTACTGTGTCTAGGACTTCCAAAACTATGTTGAGTAATAGTGGTGAGAGTGGACATCCTTGTCTTGTTCCTGATCTTAGAGGAAATGCTTTTAGTTTTTCACTATTGAGAATGATGTTTGCTGTGGGTTTGTCATATACTGCCTTTATTATGTTGAGGTAGATTCCCTCTATGCCCACTTTTTGGAGACTTTTAATCATAAATTGGTGTTGAATTTTGTCGAAAGCTTTTCCTGCATCTATTGGGATGATCATATTTTTATTCTACAATTTGTTAATGTGGTGTATCACATTGATTGATTTGTGTATATTGAAGAATTCTTGCATCCCTGGGATAAACCCCACCTGATCATGGTGCATGATCCTTTTAATGTGTTGTTCAATTCTGTTTCCTAGTATTTTGTTGAGGATTTTTACATCTATATTAATCAGTGATATTGGTCTCTAATTTTCTTTTTCTGTAGTATCTTTGTCTGGTTTTGGTATCAGGGTGATGGTGGCCTCATATAATGAGTTTGGGACTGTTCCTTCCCCTGAAAAGTTCTGAAGAGTTTGAGAAGATTGGGTGTTAGCTCTTGTCTAAATGTTTGATAGAATTCACCTCTGATGCCATCTAGTTCTGGACTTTTGTTTGTTGGAAGATTTTTAATCACACTTTCAATTTCATTACTTGTGATAAGTCTGTTCATATTTTCTATTTCTTCCCGGTTCAGTCTTGGAAGGTTATACCTTTCTAAGAATTTGTCCATTTCTTCCAGGTTGTCCATTTTATTGGCATAGAGTTGTTTGTAGAGGTCTCTTAGGATGCTTTGTATTTCTGTGGTGTCTGTTACAACTTCTCCTTTTTCATTTCTAATTTTATTGATTTGAGTCCTCTCCCTCTTTTACTTGAGTCTGGCTACAGGTTTATCATTTTTGTTTATCTTCTCAAAGAACCAGCTTTTAGTTTTATTGATCTTTGCTATTGTTTTTATTTCATTTATTTCTGCTCTGATCTTTATGATTTCTTTCCTTCTATTAACTTTGGGTTTTGTTCTTCGTTCTCTAGTTCCTTTAGGTGTAGGGTTAGATTGTTTATTTGAGATTTTTCTGGTTTCTTGAGGTAGGCTTTTATTGCTATAAACTTCCCTCTTAGAACTGTTTTTGCTGCATCCCATAGGTTTTCAATCATCGTGTTTTTGTTGTCATTTGTCTCTAGGTAGTTTTTGATTTCCTCTTTTATTTCTTCAGTGATCTCTTGGTTATTTAGAAACGTATTGTTTAGCCTCCATGTGTTTGTTTTTTACGTTATTTTCCCTGTAATTGAGTTCTAATCTCATAGCATTGTGGTTGGAACAGCTGCTTGATATGATTTCAGTTTTGTTAAATTTACTGAGGCTTTATTTGTGACCCAAGATGTGATCTATCCCGGAGAATGTTCCGTGTACCATTGAGAAGAACTTGTAGTCTGCTGTTTTTGGATGGAATGTCCTATAAATATCCATTAAATCTATCTGGTCTATTGTGTCATTTAAAGCTTGTGTTTCCTTATTAATTTTCTGTCTGGATGATCTCCATTGGTGTAAGTGAGGTGTTAAAGTCCCTTGCTATTATTATGTTACTGTTGATTTCCTCTTTTATAGCTGTTAGCAGTTGCCTTATATATTGAGGTGTTCCTGTGTTGGGTACATATATATTTATAATTGTTATATCTTGGATTGATCCCTTGATCATTATGTAGTGTCCTTCCTTGTCTCTTGTAACATTCTTTATTTTAAAATCTATTTTATCTGATATGAGTATTGCTACTCCAGCTTTCTTTTGATTTTCATTTGCATGGAATATATTTTCCATCCCCTCACTTTCAGTCTGTATGTGTCCCTAGGTTTGAAATGGGTCTCTTGTAGACAGCATATATATGGATCTTGTTTTTCTATCCATTCAGTAAGCCTGTGTCATTTGGTTGGAGCATTTAATCCATTCATGTTTAAGGTAATTATCAATATGTATGTTCCTATTACTATTTTCTTAATTGTTATGGGTTTGTCTTAGTGGGTCCTTTTCTTCTCTTGTGTTTCCCACTTAGAGAAGTTCCTTTAGCATTTGTTGTAGAGCTGGTTTCATGGTGCTGAATTCTCTTAGCTTTTGCTTGTCTGTAAAGCTTTTGATTTCTCCATCAAATCTGAATGAGATACTTGCTGGGTGGAGTACTCTTGGTGGTAGGTTCTTCCTTTTCATCACGTTAAATTTATCATGCCACTCCCTTCTGGCTTGTAGATTTTCTGCTGAGAAATCAGCTGTTAACCTTATGGGAGTTCCGTTGTATGTTGTCATTTTTCCCTTGTTGCTTTCAATAATTTTTCTTTGTCTTTAATTTTTTCAATTTGATTACTGTGTGTCTCGGCATTTTTCTCCTTTGGTTTATCCTGCCTGGGACTCTCTGCGCTTCGTGGACTTCGGTGGCTATTTCTTTTCCCATGTTAGGGAAGTTTTCAACTATAATCTCTTCAGATATTTTCTCGAGTCCTTTCTCTCTCTGTTCTCCATCTGGGACCCCTATAATGCGAATGTTGTTGCATTTAATGTTGTCCCAGAAGTCTCTTAGGTTGTCTTCATTTATTTTCATTCTTTTTCTTTATTCTGTTCCATGGCAGTGATTTCCACCTTTCTGTCTTCCAGGTCACTTATCCGTTCTTCTGTCACAGTTATTCTGCTACTGATTCCTTCTAGTGTATTTTTCATTTCAGTTATTGTATTGTTCATCTCTGTTTGTTTGTTCTTTAATTCTTCTAGATGTTTGTTCCTTAATTCTTCTAGGTCTTTGTTAAGCATTTCTTGCATCTTCTCGATCTTTGCCTCCATTATTTTTCTAAGGTCTTGGATCATCTTCACTATCATTATTCTGAATTCTTTTACTGGAAGGTTACCTATCCCCACTTCATTTCCTTGTTTTTCTGAGGATTTATCTTGTTCCTTGATCTGGTATAAAGTCCTCTGCCTTTTCATTTTCTCTATCTTTCTGTGAATGTGGTTTTCCTTCCACAGGCTGCAGAATTGTAGTTCTTCTTGCTTCTGCTGTCTGCTCTCCAGTGATTGAGTCTATCTGAGAGGCTTGTGCAAGCTTCCTTATGCGAGGGACTGGTGGTGGGTAGAGCTGGGTGTTGCTCTGGTGGGCAGAGCTTTAATCTGCTTGTCTGTGGATTAAATAAAAGTTTAATAAAAAGTTTAATCCGCTTGTCTGCTGAGGCATGGGGCTGGGTTCTCTCCCTGTTGGTTGTTTGGACTGAGGCGACCCAGCACTGGAGCCTACCTTGCTCTTGGTGAGGCTAATGGTGGACTCTGGGAGAGTTCACGCCAAGGAGTATTTCCCAGAACTTCTGCTGTCAGTGTCATTGTCCCCATGGTGAGCTGCAGCCACACCCCACCTCTGCAGGAGACCCTCTAAAACTAGCAGCTAGGTATGATCATTCACCTATGGGGTGACTGCTCCTTCCCCTGGGTCCTGATGTGCACACTACTTTGTGTGTGTCCTCCAAGAGGGGAGTCTCTGTTGAGACTCTGAGTCTCTGAGTGCAGTTGAGACTCTGAGTGGAGTCGCACAGACTCTGGGTCCTGTGGAGCTTCGATGTTTTGTGGTTCTAGAAATCCTATAGGAGACGGTCCACAGCAGGTGAAGCTAATGCTGTCATAGAGGTGGTGAAACCAAAGATCTGCAGTTCCGACTAGAGGTGCTGATGTACAAACAGGACAAAATCATCTCATGTGAATGTAGTTCAGGCATGTTTAAAATGAATGCAGTCATGTTAATGCCTAACATCTTCTATCTTGTGCCTCTCCTCAAGGACCCCCTCCTCAGTTCCTGAGTCTCCTGTAAGTCATGTACAGGGGAATGGAGAGTGGGCTCTGTCCAGTCTGAGCCCTGAGTTACCCTGTGTGTATCTTAGGATACTTTGTATTTCTGTGGTGGCTCTTGTAACATCATCTCTTTCAGTTCTAATTTATTTGGGCCCTCTCTTTTAAAAAAAGTACTACTGTTGTCTTTTATTCTTTACAGAAGTTTAATAAGTGTTTGATCTACTACCCTTACTCTATGTATACTTTTTGCCGTGAGATTTTTACTTTTGTTTGTTTTCTTGTTACTGTCAATAATTAGTGAGAATTCTTTTAAGCTACCTTCAACATTGCTTATAAAGCTGCTTTATTAGTGATGACAGAGCTTTAATGGAAGTCGTGCAATGTGCCAGCAAAAAGTCCCTTAAGTGTATGTCTCATTACTTCTTGTTCTTTTTTTTCCTTTTTTCTCTCTTTTTTTTCTTGTTCTTTTTTTAATTTTTATTTTTTATCAGAGCAAATTTGATTAAAATGTTTTGTTTGTTCTAGGTGTGTAAGATGTGGTTCTTTTACATGTATCTATACTTCTTCAGATCGTTTTCTCATGTAGCTTGTGACACAATGTTGAGTAGTCTTCTCTTGGTATTCCGTAGGTCTTTGATGATTATATATTTCACATGTGTTTCTATACCTATGTTAACCCCAATATCCTAATATATCCAGTCCTCACACCTTTCCATTTGGTGAACCTTAACTTTGTTTAATGAATCTGTGATTGCCTTTCTCTGTGGAAATATCTTCATTGGTATCAATTTTTAGCTAACACCTATAAGTGATATTATAGGATATGTGTCTTTTGCTGTCTGACTTAGTACAATTTGCCTGATTACCTCTAGAATCATCTACGGTGCTGCAAATGGCATTGTTTCATTTTTTTCCCTAGATAATATTCCATCTGTACATGTACCAGTTCTTCTTTGTCCACTCACCTCTTGATGGACTTTCTGGTTGCCTCCATGTCTTGGCTATTGTAATACTGCTGCACTGCACATTTGCCTGCCTGTGTCTTTCCAATTCTGTCTTCTTATGTTATAGGCCCAAGAGTGGGCCTCCTGTATCATATAGTATCTCAGGGTTTACCGTTTAAATGCACCATGATTCTGTGCTCATTAGTGGCTCTTTCCAGGTTACATCTCACTTAAAGTTGAGGGTATGCATTTCTCCACAACACCTTCAGCATTTATTTATTTATTTATTTTTAACATCTTTATTGAAGTATAATTGCTTTACAATGGTGTGCTAGCTTGTGCTTTACAACAAAATGAATCAGTTATACATATACATATGTTCCCATATCACTTCCCTCTTGCGTCTCCCTCCCTCCCACCCTCCCTCCCCTCCAGGCGGTCACAAGCACCGAGCTGATCTCCCTGTGCCATGCTGCTGCTTCCCACTAGCTATCTACCTTACGTTTGGTAGTGTATATATGTCCATGCCTCTCTCTCCCTTTGTCACAGCTTACCCTTCCCCCTCCCCATATCCTCAAGTCCATTCTCTAGTAGGTCTCTGTCTTTACTCCTGTTTTACCCCTAGGTTCTTCATGACATTTTTTTTTCTTAAATTCCAGGTATATGTGTTAGCATACGGTATTTGTCTCTCTCTTTCTGACTTACTTCACTGTGTATGACAGACTCTAGGTCTATCCACCTCATTACAAATAGCTCAATTTTGTTTCTTTTTATGGCTTCAGCATTTATTGTTTGTAGTTTTCTTGCTGATGGATATTCTGACTGGTGTGAGCTGATACCTCTTTGTGGTTGAATTTACATATGACTCATAATCCTTTGAAATTGAGCTTTAAGACATGTCCTTTTTATTTTTCAAACTGTGATTACAGCTTAGCCCTTCAAAGTGTTTTCTAAAGTATGTGTTACATTTTGAAATTTATTGGCCATTACCTCCCTCAAAACATTTTGAGGGCAGGTTTCATTTACAGCCCTGCAGTACTTGTTCACATGAAGTGACCATTAGCACAGGCTTTAAAGCTGCTTTTGCAGATAACGGCCAGATTGCGGCAGCCTTTCTTTGTTCCCCATGCTGGTACTAGGGAAACAGAGCTTCCAGCCAGTGGTCTTCCTCGGTTATAAATTAGAGTGGAATGTGCCCGGATAAACCCCCAAAGGCTGATGTCTCCTTATTTTTGTTTCTTTTTTAAATTTAATTTATATTTTTATCGGAGTAATATTCCATCGTGTATATGGACCACTTCTTGGTGCATAGCTCTGTTGAGGGACATTTTCGTTGCTTCCAAGTGTTGGCTATATTAAATATTGCTGGAGTGCAAGATTGCCAGCCTGTGACTTTTTGATTCTCATTTTCTCAGGTGATAGGCCCAGCAGTGGGTGTGACTGATTGACTAGTAGCTCAATGTTTACCTTTTCAAAGCACCTCCATTGTGTTTTCATTAGTGGCTCTTACCATGTCTCCCTTAGAACCGAGGGTACGAACTTCTCCACAATCCCTTCAGCATTTATAGTTTGCAGCATTTTTGCTAATGGCCAGTCTGACTGCTGTGACCTGATAGGTTTTTGTAATTTGGGTTTGCATGACTTTAAAAATTCCTAAAATTCATCATTTTCCACGCCTTTTTCCTTTCTGTTAAAAATCAAGTGTGAGTACAATATATCTCTTGAAGCTCTCTTCTTGGAAGGTTGCCCTCTTTTGAATTTTTGGTGGATATTCGACCCCAGGATTTTTTTGGAGGGCAGATGTCATTACAGAACTGCAAGTTTGGTGAATATTTAGTGACAATTAGCACTGGGTTTAAAGCTGCTGTTGTGGGAAACGGCCACAAGGAGGCAGCATTTGTCCTTTCCCAAATCTGAGTACTAGGGCAGCAGAGCCTTTCTGGAAGTCGTGGTCCTAGGTTTTAAGTTAGAATGGAATGTGCCAGGAGGAACGCCCATAAGTTTATGTCTCATTACATCTTGGTTTTTAAAATTTATTTAATCGGGGTAATGATTAGATATTGTTTGTCCAGATGTACACAATCTGGTTCATTTGTACAATATATATGTCTATTCATGTTCAGATCCTCTTCCCATGTAAAATATTACAGTGTTCCGTAGACCTCCCTTGCTATATGGTCCGTCTTTTCGATATATGTTTATTATATGTATTTGTATACGTATGGTAAGGTTAATCTTAATTTATCCATTCTGCCCACCTTTCCTTTTAGATAAGCATACTTAATTTCTAAGTCTGTGAGTGTCTTTCTCTGTGGAAATATGTTCATTTGTGTTAGTTATTAGATAACGCCTATAAGTGATATCATAGGATATAGGTCTTTTGCTTTCTGACTTACCTCATATTCTGTGATTATCTCCAAGCTCATCTATGGCACCTCAAATAGCAGTGTTTCATTGTTTTCTATGGCTAATATTCTATTGTGAACGTGGACCACTTCTTCTTCATCCATACATCTGTTGATGGACATTTTGGTGGCTTCACTGTCTTGGCTATTGTGAATAAGGCTGCAGTGTAGCTTTTGCAGCCCGAGTCTTCTCGATTCTGGTCTTCTCAGGTGAGAGGCCCAGTGGTGTGACTGCTGCATCGAATGGTATCTCAACTTTTACTTTTAATCGTAGTTCCTTTCTGTTCTCATTATTGGCTCTTACCACGTTACATCTCACCAGCAGCTAGAGGGTACACAGTTCTCTAAAACCCCTTCAGAATTTATTGTTTGTAGATCTTTTGCTGATGGTCAGTCGACTGGTGTGAGTTGAAACCTTTTTGTACATTAGATTTGCATGAGTCTAATAATTCCTGAGGTTGAGCTTTCACCCATTTTCCTTTTTTTAAACAAGAGAGTGAGTCAAACTTACCTCTTCATACTATCATCTTGAAAAATTTGTCAGTTTTGAATTTTATTGTCCATTCCCTACCTCAGCACAGTTGTTTAGGGCAGGTGTCCTTTGCAGCCCTGAGTCCTTGTGAATGTTAAGAGAACATTAGCTGTGGGCTTAACGCCACTCTTGCGGAAAACGGCCACAAGGCAGCAGAATTTCTACATTGCCAACTCTGGGTTTTTGGGCAGCAGAGCCTTCCTGGAAATCGTGTTAGTAGGCTGCAAATTAGAGTGGAATGTGCCAGAGCACATCCCCAAGAGCTTATATCTCCTTACTTCTTGTTTGTTTTATAAATTTAATTTTTATTAATTATCAGAGCAAACTTGATAAAAATATTTTGTTTCTCCTAGGTGTACAGAATCTGGTTCATTATATCAATGTATCTGTCATTTATCTTTGCATTCTTTACTGTGTAGGTTATTACAGAGTGTTGCCTAGACCTCTCTTGGTATTCCATAGGTATTTTGTGATTATATATTTCATATGTATTAGCACATGTCTGTTAACCCTCATATCCTAATTCACACATTCCTTACACTTTTCCATTTGGTTAAACATAATTTTTTTTTCTTAATCCATGCTTTTCCTTCTCTTGGAAATAAGTTCGTGAGTATCAACTTTTAGGTAACACCTAGAAGTGATGTCATAGGATATCTGTCTTTCACTTTCTTTCTTTAATTTGAGTGATTATCTCTAGGTCCTTATATGGTGGTGCAAACGGCACTGTTTCATTGTTTTCCATGGCTAATATTCCATTGTTTATATGGACCACTTCCTCTTTGTGCATTTTTCTGTTGATGGACATTTTGGTTTCTTCCAAGTCTTGGCTATGTTAAATATTCCTGCAGTACAGGATTGCCAGCCTGTGTCTTTTCCATTCTGCTCTGCTCAGGTGATAGGCACATCAAAGGACCTACCAGATCACATGGTAGCTCAATTTTTACCCTTAAACGCACCTCCATTATGTTCTCGCTACTGGCTGTTACCAGTTTACATCCCCCCAGCAGCTGGAGGGTACACAGTTCTCTGAAACCCCTTCAGCATTTATTCTTTGTAGACTTTTTGCTGAAGAACATTCTGACGGCTGTGAGGTGAACATTTCTGTAATTGGATTTGCATGGCTTTATTCATTGCTGATGTTGCGCATTTTTCAATTTCCTTTTATTTTAAAGAGAAAAAAAGAAAAGACAAAATGTGCGTAAAATATGCCTCTTGACATTGTCTTCTTGAAATGTTGACGTCTTTTGAATTTTCTGGTCGATTACGACCCCAGGACATCTTTTGAGGCCCGGTGTCCTTTACAGTGCTGCACATATTTTGAATATTAAGTGAACATTACCTCTTGGTTTAAAGCTGCTGTTGTGTGAAACAGCCACAAGGCGGCAGCATTTCTCCTTTACCAAATCTGGTTACCAGGGCAACAGAGCCTTAATGGAAGTCCTGTTCTAGGTTGAAAATTAGAATGGGATGTGCCAGGAAAAATTCCTTTCAGTTTATGTCTCATTATTTCTTGTTCATATTTTTAATTTAATTTTTATTTTTTATCGCAGCAAATTTGATTACAATGGTTTTTTTTTTGTTCTAGGTGTGCAAGATGTGGTTCTTTCACACACATACATATATCTATTCTTCTTTGGAACCTTTTCCCAGGTAGGTTATGACACAATGTTGAGTAGTCTTCTCTTGGTATTCCATAGGTCTTTGGTGATTATATATTTCACATGTGTTTCTATATCTATGTTAACCCCAATATCATAATGTATCCAATCCTCACACCTTTTGATTTGGGGAACCATAAGTTTGTTCAATGAATCTGTGATTGCCTTTCTCTGTGGAAATATCTTCATTGTTATCAATTTTCAGGTAACACCTATAAGTGATATACGTTAGGTGTCTTTCGCTTTCTCACTTACTACAAGTTGCATGGTTACCTCTAGACTCATCTATGGTGCTGCAAATGGCATGGTTTCATTTTTTTCCCGAGCTAATATTCCATCTCTATATGTAACAGTTCCTCTTTGTCCACTCATCTGTTGATGGACTTTTGGTTGCTTCCATGTCTTGGCTATTGTAATACTGCTGCAGTGCAGATTTGCCTGCCTGTGTCTTTCCAATTATGTCTTCTTATGTTATAGGCCCAGGAGTGGGCCTGCTGGATCATATAGTAGCTCAATGTTTACCTTTTAAAGGCACCTCCACCCTGTTCCCATTAGTGACTCTTACCAGGTTACGTCCCACTTCAAATTAAGGGTATGCATTTCTCCACAACCTCTTCAGCATTGATCATTTGTAGTTTCTTTCCTGATGGTTATTCTGAATGGTGTGAGCTGATACCTCTGTGTGGTTGGATTTGCATGTGTCTCATAATCCTTTGAAATTGAGCTTTCAGGCATGTCCTTTTATTTTTCAAATGGTTATTACAGCTTAGTTCTTCAAATGGTTTTCTTGAAATATGTGCCACATTTTGAAATACTTTGATCTTTACCTCCTGCAAAACATGATGAAGGCAGGTTTCCTTTACAGCCCTGCAGGACTTGTTCATATGAAGTGAAAATTAGCATAGGTTTTAAAGCTGCTTTTGCAGGTAATGGCCAGAGGGTGGAGCATTTCATAATTCTATGAAACATAACTGAACACACAATATATATTTTTTCTTTTAAATTTCCATTGTTACTTTTTTAAAGTACAATTATAATTGAAGTTCTTTGTAACAAGTGAAATTTAAAAAATTAAAGGAAAAGATAATATTTTACCACTTGCCATCCTTTCCCATTTACTGAAACGACCAGCATAATGTGTAGAGTTCTCATTTTATCCAGGTGTTCTATACATCTGGAATATCATGCTTCTCACTGTAGAAAAACAGATTTAGCTCTCACACTTTTTATAGGCTACATAACAGTCCATAGAACAGAAGTACCAACTATTTCAGACTTAGCTTTTTGAGGGACACTCAGGTTACTTTCTGTTTTATTTTGTTGTTCTTTTTCTGGGGGGGGGGTAGGAGTTTATTATTTAATTATTTATTTTTGTTGTGTTGGGTCTGAGTTTCCGTGTGAGGGCTTTCTCTAGTTGTGGCAAGTGGGGGGCCACTCTTGATCTCGGTGCGCGGGCCTCTCACTATTGCAGCCTCTCTTGTTGCAGAGCACAGGCTCCAGATGCGAGGGCTCACTGGTTGTGGCTTATGGGCCTAGTTGCTCCATGGCATGTGGGATCCTCCCAGACCAGGGCTCGAACCTGTGTCCCCTGCATTAGCAGGCAGATTCTAACCACCGCACCACCAGCGAAGCCCCCTATTTTGTTGTTCTGCTAGTTTGTTTTAACCCAAGAAAATATTTTTTTAAATACAAAAAAACTAAATTAAGCTAAGGGTAAGGATTAGGGTTTAGGGTAAGGTTTAAGGTTAGGATACGGGTTAGGATTATTGTACGGCTTAGAGTATGGTTTAGGGTTATGGTTGTGGTATGGGTTAGTGTTAGGGTACAGTTTAGGGTATGGCTATGGTTTAGTGTTAGGGTACGGGTTAAGGTATGGGTTAGTGTTAGGGTATGGGTTAGGATTAGGGTATGGTTTACATTCAGGGTTATGGTTAGGTTTAGTGTATGGGTTAGTGTTAGGTATGGGTTAGGGTAAGGGTTAGGGTTAGGTTTAGTGTTAAGGAAGGGGTACAGTTTAGGGTACAGTATAGGGAACAACAAAGGGTTAGGGTTAGGGTACGTGTTAGGGTACAGTTTAGTGTTAGTGTACGGGTTAGGATTAAGGTATGGTTTAGGGTAAGGGTTAGGGTTAGGGTTAGGGAACGGGTATGGTTTGGGGTACAGTTTAGGGTATGACCACGGGTTAGGAGTAGGGTAAGTGTTAAGGTATAGTTTAGTGTTAGTGTACAGGTTAGGATTATGGTACGGGATAGTGTAAGGGTTAGGGTTAGGGTTAGGGAATGGGTACAGATTAGGTTACAGGTTAGGGTATGACAACGGGTTAGGGTTAGGGTACGTGTGAGTGTATGGGTTAGGATTAGGGTACGGGTTAGGTTATGGGTTAATGTTAGGGGATGGGTTAGGATTAGGGTACGGGTTATGGTACGGTTTAGGGAAAGGGTTAGGATATGGGGTAGGGTAAGGATAAAGTTTAGTGTATGGCTATGTGTTACTGTTAGGGTACATGTTAGCATATGGGTTAGTGTTTGTGTACAGCTTACGGTAAGGGTTAGGGTTAGGGAATGGGTACGGTCTCAGGTACAGGTTAGGGTACGGTAGCGGGATAGGGTTAGGGTACGTGTTAGGATGAGACTTCTTTGTAGTGTAGATTTGAATTTCCCGCTTGCTTGGTGGGCCAAAAAGGGCGTATGCGTTTTATCCTGAATATATTCAGGAAAAAACGCATACGCCCTTTTTGGCCAAGTGCATCGTTGCCGAAGATCTGCTGCTTTTCATATGCTTTAAATGCAATTCCAATCTACCTCCTGAAATCTGTTTCCTGCAATTGTGCCTTGTTTCAAGTCCTCTTCACAGCCATACCTCAATACATTTTTGGACAATAGTTGTCCTTTATAACTCTGCAGGTTTGTGAATTGCAGTGCCCCTGAGCTCGTTTTTTCAACTCGCTTTCTGTGAGCTGGCCACAAATCAACAGGATTGCTTCAGGCCCTATTCTGGTTCCGGCATGGCACGCTGAGTCTTTGGTTAATTCTACATCCTGGTGGGAAATTAGAGTGAAATGTGCCCGTCCAAACACCTACAGCTAGTCTCTCATTGGTTCTCCCTATTCCCGTTCATCCTCCGCAGAAATTGCAGAGTGTGCCAAACAGGAGGTTACAAGCACTGACTCTCCAAGTGGGGAGATTGTTAGTAAAGCGCCTGGAATGGTGAACCCGAGTACCAGCGGACGAATAATGAGATGCGTTTTAGAAACCTTGCCCGATCACACTGTGGACCATCCTCTGGGTTTCCCACACATGTTTTAGCTGTAGGAAGAATCCCTTAAACCTGGAGAGTTGGGACCCATGGAATGGGTAGCACGCAGTACTACTTCAAAGGGTTTGCATTTGCTCACCGAACCTCACCAATCCTCACAGCCCCAAGTGTCCAGCCTTATGTCTCTCCCAGCTGTGGGTGTAGATGTGGTAAATCCAGGTTTCGTCACAAGCCCTGAACGAATTATTTAAGAATTTATCTCTCTTTCACTGTCTTTGTGTTTTGATTTTGAAATTTATTTTTATAATGGGGTTTAGCTGATTTTCACTGCTGTGTTTATGCCGCTCGATGCACACTTGATCCTCTTATGGAGACATATAAACACATAGGTTTTAAGATTCTTACTAGTCAGATATATTCCTCTGCAGTGAATAGGGGTTGTTGAGTCCACTTCGTTGAACAAGGAATATATCTTGTCTATTACTGGCTTATGGAACGGTATCTGTGCTCATTTCAATCTCTGGTTTTATGCAGCACCCCAACTCACCTTTCCCCTTAAGCAAGCATAAGTTGGTTTTCTAAATGTGAGACTCTGTTCTGTTTTGTAATTCAGTTCATGTGTAGCCAAGTTTACATTCCCTCTATAAGTGATATCTTATGACTAGTTTCTTTTTCTGTGTGACTTATTTCACTCAGAATCATCTTACCTAAATCCACTCATTATGCTGCTATGGGCCTGATGACATTGATTTCATTGCAGAGTGATATTCCATTCTATGTAAGTACCACAACTTCTTTATCCATTTTTCTCTTTCTGGGATACTTAAGTTGTTCCGTTGTCGAGGTTCTTGTAAACACAGCAGCCCTAAACTTTGGGGTGGCTGAGTCTTGTTGATTTTAATTTTCCTAAGCTATAGGGTCATAGGTGGAAGTGCCCGAGTCTCTGTAGCTTTATTTTTTAGAGGTTTCAGGAAACACCATACACTTCTCCAGAGTGGCTGTTGGCCATTTACATCCCGCCCATCAGCACAACAAGGCTCCCTGTTCTCCATGGCCTGTCCTGCCTTTCTGGTTTTTACACTTTTTTCAGATGGTCCATTTGACCGGTGGGAAGTGAGACTTCATTGTAGTGCGGATTTCCATTGCACGCTTCCTTGGTTGGCTAAAAAGGCCGTATGCGTTTTTTCCTGGATATATTCAGGAAAAAACGCATGTGCATTTTTTGGCCAAGTGCATCATTGTCGAAGTTCTGCCGCTTTTCATATGTTTTAATGCAGTTTCCATCTACCTCCTGAAATATATTTCCTGCAATTGTGCCGTGCTTTCAAGTCCTCTTTGCAGCCTTACTTCAGTATATTTTTGGATGATAGCTGTCATTTATAACTCTGCAGGTTTATGAATTACAGTGCCCCTAAGGTCCTTTCTTCAACTCGCTTTCTTGTGAGCTGGCAGGAAAACCACAGGATTGCTTCAGGCCCTAATCTGGTTTCATCACGGCACGCTGAGCCTTTTGTTAATTCCTCTTCCTGGTGGGAAATTAGAGTGAAATGTGACCGTCCAAACACCTACAGCTAGTCTCTCATTGGTTCTCCCTATTCCTGTTCAACCTCTGCAGAAACTGCTAACTGTGCTAAACAGGAGTTTTAAGGCACAGACTCTCCACTTGGGGAGATTTTTAGTAAAGCATCTGGAATGGCGAACCCGTGTACCAAGGGACAAAAAATGAGATGAGGTTTAGAAACGTTGCCCGATCACATGGTGTACAATCCTCTGGGTTTCCCATGCATGTTTTAGCTGTAGGAAGAATCCCTTAAACCAGGAGAGTTGGGACCCATGGAATGGGTAGCATACAGTATTACTTCAAAGGGTCTCCATTTGCTCACCGAACCTCACCAATCCTCTCAGCCCCAAATGTCCTGCCTTATGTCTCACCCAGCTGTGGGTGTGGATGTGGTAAATCCAAGTTTCATCACAAGCCCTGAACGAATTATTTAAGTACTTTCTCTCCTTCACTGTCTTTGTTTTTGAAATTTATTTTAATAATGGGGTTTAGTTGATTTTCATGGCTGTGTATACTGCTCTACACACACTTGATTCTCTTACGGAGACATATAAATACATATGTTTTAATATTCTTATTGTCAGATATATTCCTCTGCAGTGAATAGGCGGTGTTGAGTCTAATTCGTTGAGCAAGGAGTATATCTCGTCTATTACATATTTGGCTTATGGAATAGTATCTGTGCTAATTTCAATCTCTGGTTTTACGTAGCACCCCAACTCATCATTCCCCTTAAGAAAGCATAAGTTTGTTTTCTAAATGTGAGACTCTGTTCTGTTTTGTAATTCAGTTCATGTGTAGCCAAGTTTACATTCCCTCTATAAGTGATATCTTATGATAAGTTTCTTTTTCTGTGTGACTTATTTCCTTTGAATCATTGTACCTAAATCCATTCATTATGCTTGTACAGGCCGGACGACATTGATTTCATTGCTGAGTGATGTTCCATTGTACGTAAGTATGAAAACGTCTTTATCCATTTCTCTCTTTCAAGGATATTTAATTTGTACCATAGTCGAGACTCTTGTAAACAGAGCAGCCCTAAACTTTGGGGTGGTTGTTTCTTGTTATTTTAATTTTCCTGAGTTATAGTGCTATAAGTAGGTTTAGGGTTAGGGTTAAGGTTAGGGTTAGGGAACGGGTATGGTTTAGGATGGACAATGGTTTAGGGTGAGCGAAAGTGTTAGGGTACAGGTCAGTGTTAGTGTACCGTTTAGGATTAGGGTAAGTGTTAGGGTAATGCTTCAGGTTAGGGTTATGTTTAGGGAATGGGGATGGTTTAGGGTAGAGGTTAGGGTACGACAACAGTTTAGGGATAGCGTACATGTAAGGGTAAGGGTTAGTGTTAGCGTACGGGTGAGGATTAGGGGACGGGTTAGGGTAAGGCTTCGGGTAAGGGTTAGGGTTAGCGTTAGGGATAGGGGACGGTGACCGTTTAGGGAACAGGTTAGGGTATGACAATGGTTGAGAGTCAGCATTCGTGTTAGGGTATGAGTTAGAGTTAGCGTATGGGTTAGGATTAGGGGACCGGATAGGGTAAGATTTCGGGTAAGGGTTAGGGGACGGGGAAAGTTTAGGGTACAGGTTAGGGTACGACAAGAGTTTAGGGTGAGCGTACATGTTAGGGTATGGGTTAGTGTTAGAATATGGGTTAGAATTAGGGGACGGGTTACGGTAAGGCTTCAGGTAAAGTTTAAGGTTAGGATTAGGGGACTGGGAAGGTTTAGGGAACAGGTTAGGGAACGACGATGGTTTAGGGTGAGTGTACATGTTAGGGCATGGGTTAGTGTTAGCATACGGGTTAGGATTAGTGGACAGGTTAAGGTAAGGCTTCAGGTAAAGGTTAGGGTTAGGGTTAGGGGACGGGGAAGTTTAGGGTACAGTTTAGGGTACGACAATGGTTTAGGGTGAGTGTACGTGTTAGGGTACGGGTTAGTTTAGCGTATGGGTTAGGATTAGGGGACGGGTTAGGGTAAGGCTTCAGGTAAGGGTTGGGTTAGGAGAGGGGGACAGTTTAGGGTACAGGTTAGGGTGTGACAGCGGTTTAGGGTGACCGTACGTGTTAGGGTATGGGTTAGTGTTAGCGTACGGGTTAGGATTAGGTGACGGGTTAGGGTAAGGCTTCAGGTAAGGGTTAGGGTTAGGGTTAAGGGACGGGGACAGTTTAGGGTACAGATTAGGGTACTACAATGGTTTAGGGTGAGTGTACGTGTTAGGATATGAGTTAGTGTTAGCGTACGGGTTAGGATGAAGGGACAGGATGGGATAAGGCTTCGGGTAAGTGTTAGGGTTAGGCTTATGGGACAGGGATGGTTTAGGGTACATGTTAGGGTACAACAACGGTTTAGGGTGAGCATAGGTATTAGAGTACAGGTTAGTGTTAGGGTATGGCTTAGGATTAGGGGACAAGTTAGTGTAAGGCCTCGGGTAAGTGTTAGGGTTAGGGGACAGGGTCGGATTAGGGTACAGTTTAGGGTACGACAATGGTTAAGGGTGAGCATACATGTTAGGGTACAGGATAGTGTCAGCGTATGGGTAAGGATTAGGGGAAAGTTTGGGGTACGGCTTCCAGTAAGGGGTACGGTTAGGGTTAGGGAATGGAGATGGTTTAGGGCACAGGTTAGTGTACAACAACGGTTTAGGGTGAGCATAAGTGTTAGGATATGGGTTAGTGTTAGCGTACGGGTTAGGATTAGGGGACGGGTTAGGGTAAGGCTTCGGGTAAGGGTTAGGGTTACGGTTAGGGGACGGGGACGGTTTACGGTACAGGTTAGGGTACGACAAAGGTTTAGGGTGAGGCGTACGTGTTAGGGTATGGGTTAGTGTTAGCGTACTTGTTAGGATTAGGGGACGGGTTAGGGTAAGGCTTCGGGTAAGGGTTAGGGATAGGGTTAGGGGACGGGGACAGTTTAGGGGACAGGTAAGTGTACAACAACGGTTTAGGGTGCGCGTAAGTGTGAAGGCACGGGTTAGTGTTATTGTACGGGTTAGGATTAGGGGACGGGTTAGGGTAAGGCTTCGCTAGGGGTTAGGGTTAGGTAAGGCTTAGGGTTACTGTTAGGATTAGGTGGACAGGGACGGTTTCGGGTACAGGTTAAGGTACGACAATGGTTTAGGGTAAGCATACGTGTGAGGGCACGGGTTAGTGTTAGAGTAAGGGTTAGGATTAGTGGACGGGTTAGGGTTAGGGTTAGGGGACAGGGACGGTTTAGGGGACAGGTTAGGGTACGACAACGGTTTAGGGTGAGCGTACGTGTGATGGCAAGGGTTAGTGTTAGCGAACGGGTAAGAATTAGGGAATGGGTTAGGGTAAGGCTTCGGGTAAGGGTTAGGGTTAGGGTTAGGGGATGGGGATGGTTTAGGGGACAGGTTAGGGTACGACAACGGTTTAGGGTGAGCGTACGTGTGAGGGCTCGGATTAGTGTTAGCGTATGGGTTAGTATTAGGGTAGGGTTAGGGTAAGGCTTCAGGTAAGGGTTAGGGTTAGGGGACGGGGACGGTTTAGGGGACAGGTTAGGGTACGACAATAGTTTAGGGTGAGCGTACGTGTGAGGGCATGGGTTAGTGTTAGCGTACGCGTTAGGATTAGGGAATGGGTTAGGGTAAGGCTTCGGGTAAGGGTTAGGGTTAGGGTTAGAGTTAGGGGTCGGGGACAGTTTAGGGGACAGGTTAGGGTACGACAACAGTTTAGGGTGAGCGTATGCCTGAGGGCACGGTTTAGTGTTAGCGTAAGGGTTAGGATTAGTGGACGGTTTAGGTTACGTCTTCGGGTAAGGGTTAGGGTTAGTGTTAGGGTTAGGGGATGGGTATGGTTTAGGGGACAGGTTAGGGTACGTCAACGGATTAGGGTAAACGTACGTGTAATGGCACGGGTTAGTGTTAGCATACGGGTTAGGATTAGGGGATGGTTTAGGGTAAGGCTTCGGGAAAGGGTTAGGGTTAGGGTTAGGGTTAGGGGATTGGGACGGTTTAGGGGACAGGTTAGGGTACGACAACGGTTTAGGGTGAACGTACATGTGAGGGCACGGATTAGTGTTAGTGTACGGGTTAGTATCAGGGGACGGGTTAGGGTAAGGCTTCAGCTAAGGGTTAGGGTTAGGGGACGGGGACGGTTTAGGGGACAGGTTAGGGTACGACAACAGTTTAGGGTGAGCATACGTGTGAGGGCACGGGTTAGTGTTAGCATACGGGTTAGGATTAGGGAACGGGTTAGGATAAGGGTTCGGGTAAGGGTTAGGGTTAAGGTTAGGGTTATTGGATGGGGACGGTTTAGGGGACAGGTTAGGGTACGACAACGTTTTAGGTTGAGCGTACGTGTGAGGGCACAAGTTAGTGTTAGCATATGGGTTAGGATTAGGGGACGAGTTAGGGTTAGGATTAGAGTTAGGGTTAGGGGACGGGGACTGTTTAGGGGACAGGTTAGGATATGACAACGGTTTAGGGTGAGCGTACGTGTGAGGGCACGGGATAGTGTTAGCGTACGGGTTAGGATTAGGGGACGGGTTAGGGTAAGGCTTTGGGTAAGGGTTAGGTTTAGAGTTAGTGTTAGGGGACGGGGACGGTTTAGGGGACAGGTTAGGGTACGACAACGGTTTAGGGTGAGCGTACGTGTGAGGGCACTGGTTAGTGTTAGCGTATGGGTTAGGATTAGGGGACGGGTTAGGGTAAGGCTTTGGGTAAGCGTTAGGGTTAGGTTTAGGGTTAGGGTTAGGGTTAGGGAACGGGGACGGTTTATGGGACAGGTTAGGGTACGTCAATGGTTTAGGGTGAGCGTACGTGTGAGAGCACGTGTTAGTGTTAGCGTACGGGTTAGGATTAGGGGACGATTAGGATAAGGCTTCAGGTAAGGGTTAGGTTTAGGGTTAGTGTTAGGGGATGGGGACGGTTTAGGGGACAGGTTAGGGTACGACAACGGTTTAGGGTGAGCGTACATCTGAGGGCATGGGTTAGTGTTCGCATACAGGTTAGGATTAGGGGATGGGATAGATTAAGGCTTTGGGTACGGGTTAGGGTTAGGGTTAGGATTATGGTGAGGGTTAGGGGAAGGGGATGGTTTAAGGGACAGGTTAGGGTACGCCTACGGTTTAGGGTGAGCGTACGTGTGAGCGCACGGGTTAGTCTTAGCGTTCGGTTTAGGATTAGGGGGCGGGTTAGGGTAAGGCTTCGGGTAAGTGTTAGGGTTAGAGTTAGGGTTAGGGGATGGGGACGGTTTAGGGTATATGTTAGGGTATGAAAACGGTTTAGGGTGAGCGTACGTGTGAGGGCACGAGTTAGTGTTAGCATATGGGTTAGGATTAGGGGACGAGTTAGGGTTAGGATTAGAGTTAGGGTTAGGGGACGTGGACGGTTTAGGGGACAGGTTAGGATATGACAACGGTTTAGGGTGAGCGTACGCGTGAGGGCACGGGATAGTGTTAGCGTACGGGTTAGGATTAGGGGACGGGTTAGGGTAAGGCTTTGGGTAAGGGTTAGGTTTAGGGTTAGGGTTAGGGGACGGGGATGGTTTAGGGGACAGGTTAGGGTACGACAACGGTTTAGAGTGAGCGTACATCTGAGGGCATGGGTTAGTGTTAGCATACAGGTTAGGATTAGGGGACAGGATAGAGTAAGGCTTTAGGGTTAGGGTTAGGGTTAGGGTTATGGTGAGGGTTAGGGGACAGAGATGGTTTAGGGGACAGGTTAGGGTACACCAACGGTTTAGGGTGAGCGTACGTGTGAGGGCACGGGTTAGTGTTAGCGTACGGGTTAGGATTAGGGGACGGGTTAGGGTAAGGCTTTGGGTAAGGTTTAGGATTAGGGTTAGGGTTAGGGATCAGGGATGGTTTAGGGGACAGGGTAGGGTATGACAACGGTTTAGGGTGAGCGTACGTGTGAGGGCATGGGTTAGTGTTAGCGTATGGGTTAGGATTAGGGAACGGGTTAGGGTAAGGTTTCGGGTAAGGGTTAGGGTTAGTGTTAGGGTTAGGGTTAGGGGACGAGGACGGTTTAGGATTCAGGTTAGGGTATGAAAACGGTTTAGGGTGAGCGTACGTGTGAGGGCACAAGTTAGTGTTAGCGTATGGGTTAGGATTAGGGGTCGAGTTAGGGTTAGGATTAGGGTTAGGGTTAGGGGACGGGGACGGTTTAGGAGACAGGTTAAGTTACGACAACGGTTTAGGGTGAGCGTACGCATGAGGACACGGGATAGTGTTAGGGTTCGGGTTAGGAATAGGGGACAGGTTAGGGTAAGGCTTCGGGTAAGTGTTAGGTTTAGGGTTAGGGCTAGGGGACGGGGACGGTTTAGGGGACAGGTTAGGGTACGACAACGTTTTAGGGTGAGCGTACTTGTTAGGGCACTGGTTAGTGTTAGCGTACTGGTTAGGATTAGGGGACGGGTTAGGGTAAGGCTTCGGGTAAGCGTTAGGTTTAGGGTTAGGGTTAGGGAATGGGGACGGTTTAGGGGACAGGTTAGGGTACGACAATGGTTTAGGGTGAGCGTACATGTGAGGGCACGGGTTAGTGTTAGCGTACGGGTTACGATTAGGTGACAGGTTAGGATAAGGCTTCGGGTAAGGGTTAGGTTTAGGTTTAGGATTAGGGTTAGGGGACGGGGACGGTTTAGGGGACAGGATAGCTTACGCCAATGGTTTAGGGTGAGCGTACGTGTGAGGGCACGGGTTAGTGTTAACATACGGCTTAGGATTAGGGGACAGGTAGGGAAAGGCTTCAGATAAGGGTTAGGGTTAGGGTTAGGGTTAGGGGACGGGGACTGTATAGGGGACAGGTTAGGGTACGCCAACGGTTTAGGGTGAGTGTACGTGTGAGGGCACGGGTTAGTGTTAGCGTACGGGTTAGGATTAGGGGACGGTTTACGGTAAGGCTTCGGGTAAGGTTTAGGGGTAGGGTTAGGGGATGGGGATGGTTTAGGGGATAGGTTAGGGTACGACAATGGTTTAGGTTGAGCGTACTTGTGAGAGAATGGGTTAGTGTTAGCGTACGGGTTAGGATTGGGGGATGGGTTAGGGTAAGGCTTCGGTTAAGGGTTAGGGTTAGGGTTAGTGTTAAGTTTAGGGTTAGGGGATGGGGACGGTTTAGGGGACAGGTTAGGGTCTGACAATGGTTTAGGTTGAGAGTACGTGTGAGGGAATGGGTTAGTGTTAGCGTACGGGTTAGGATTAGGGGACGGGTTAGGGTAAGGCTTCGGTTAAGGGTTAGGGTTAGGGTTAGTGTTAAGGTTAGGGTTAGGGGACAGGGACGGTTTAGGGGACAGGTTAGGGTACAACAACTGTTTAGGGTGAGCGTACGTGTGAGGGCACGGGTTAGTGTTAGCGTATGATATAGGATTAGGGGACGGGTTAGGGTAAGGCTTCGGGTAAGGGTTATGGTTAGGGTTAAGGTTAGGATTAGGGGATGGTGACGGTTTAGGGGACAAGTTAGGGTACTACAAGTGTTTAGGGTGCACGTACGTGTGTGGGCACAGGTTAGTGCTAGCGTACGGGTTAGGATTAGGGGACGGGTTAGCGTAAGGCTTCGGGTAAGTGTTAGTGTAAGGATTAGGGTAAGGGTTAGGGGATGGGGACGGTTCAGGGGACAGGATAGTGTATGACAACGGTTTAGGGTGAGCGTACGTGTGAGGGCACGGGTTAGTGTTAGCGTACGGGTTAGGATTAGGGGACGGTTTAGGGTAAGGCTTCGGGTAAGTGTTACGGTTAGGGTTAGGGTTAGGGGACAGGGATGGTTTAGGGGACAGGATAGTGTATGACAACGGTTTAGGGTGAGCGTACGTGTGAGGGCACGGGTTAGTGTTAGCGTACGGGTGAGGTTTAGGGGACGGGTTAGGTTAAGGCTTTGGGTAAGGGTTAGGGTTAAGGTTAGAGTTATGGGATGGGGACGTTTTAGGGGACAGGTTCGGGTATGACAATGGTTTAGGGTGAGCGTAAGTGTGAGGGCACGTGTTAGTGTTAGCGTATGGGTTAGGATGAGGGCACGGGTAAGGTTAAGGCTTCGGGTTAGGTTAGGGTTAGGGGACGGTGATGGTTTAGGGTACAGGTTAGGGTACGACAACGGTTTAGGGTGAGTGTACGTGTCAGGGCACAGGTTAGTGTTAGCATACGATTTGGTATTAGGGGACTGGTTAGGGTAAGGCTTCTGCTAAGGCTTAGGGTTAGGGTTAGGGTTAGGGGACGGAGATGGTTTAGGTGACTGGTTAGGGTACGATAATGTTTTAGGGTGAGCGTACGTGTGAGGGCATGGGTTAGTGTTAGCGTACGGTTTAGGATTAGGGGACGGGTTAGGGTAAGGCTTCGGGTAAGGTTTCGGGTAAGGGTTAGGGTTAGTGTTAAGGTTACGGTTAGGGGACGGGGACGGTTTAGGGGATAGGCTAGGGTCCGACAACGGTTTAGGTTGAGCGTACGTGTGAGAGAATGGGTTAGTGTTAGCGTACGGGTTAGGATTAGGGGACGGGTTAGGGTAAGGCTTCATTTAAGGGTTAGGGTTAGGGTGAGTGTTAAGGTTAGGGTTAGGGGACAGGGACGGTTTAGGGGACAGGTTAGTGTACAACAACGGTTTAGGGTGAGCGTACGTGTGAGCGCACGGGTTAGTGTTAGCGTATGGGTTAGGATTAGGGGACGGGTTAGGGTAAGGCTTCGGGTAAGTGTTAGGTTTAGGGTTAGGGTTAGGAGACAGGGACGGTTTAGGGTACAGGATAGTGTATGACAACGGTTTAGGGTGAGAGTACGTGTCAGGGCATGGGTTAGTGTTAGCGTACGGTTTAGGATTAGGGGACGGGTTAGGGTAAGGCTCTGGGTAAGTGTTAGGGTTAGGGTTATGGGACGGGGACGTTTTAGGGGACAGGTTCGGGTATGACAATGGTTTAGGGTGAGCATAAGTGAGAGGGCACGTGTTAGTGTTAGCGTACGAGTTAGGATGAGGGGACGGGTAAGGTTAAGGCTTTGGGTTAGGGTTAGTGTTAGGGGACGGAGACGGTTTAGGGGACTGGTTAGGGTACGACAACGGTTTAGGGTGAGTGTACGTGTCAGAACACAGGTTAGTGTTAGCGTACGGTTTGTTATTAGGGGACTGGTTAGGGTAAGGCTTCTGATAAGGCTTAGGGTTAGGGTTAGGGGACGGGGATGGTTTAGGTGACTGGTTAGTGTACGATAATGTTTTAGGGTGAGCGTACGTGTGAGGGCACGGGTTGGTGTTAGCATACGGGTTAGGATTATGGGACAGGTTCGTGTAAGGCTGCGGGTAAGTGTTAGGGTTAGGGTTAGGGTTAGGGGACTGGGATGGTTTAGGGGACACGGTAGGGTATGACAACGGTTTAGGGTGAGCGTACGTGTTAGGGTATGGGTTAGTGTTAGCGTACGGGTTAGCATTAGGGGACGGGTTAAGGTAAGGGTTCGGGTAAGTGTTAGGGTTAGGGGACGGGGATGGTATAGAGGACAGGTTAGTGTACGAAAACGGTTTAGGGTCAGCATACGTGTGAGGGCACAGGTTAGTATGGGTGTACGGGTTAAATTATGGGACGGGTTAGAGTAAGGCTTCGGATAAGTGTTAAGGTTAGGGTTAGGGTTAGGGTTAGGGGACCGGGACAGTTTAGGGTACAGGTAAGTGTAGGAAAACAGTTTAGGGTGAGCGTACGTGTGAGGGCATGAGTTAGTGTTAATGTATGGGTTATGATTAGGGGTTCAGTTAGGTTGAGGATTAGGGTTAGGGTTAAGGGACGGGGACGGTTTAGGGGACAGGGTAGGGTACGACAACGGTTTAGGGTGAGCGTACGTGTGAGGGCATGGGATAGTGTTAGCGTACATGTTAGGAATAGGGGACGGGTTAGTGTAAGGTTTCGGGTAAGTGTTAGGGTTAGGTTTAGGGTTAAGGTTAGGGTTAGGGGACGGGGACGGTTTACGGGACAGGTTAGGGTACGATAATGGTTTTGGGTGAGCGTACGTGTGAGGGCACGGGTTGGTGTTAGCGTACGGGTTAGGATTATGGGACGGGTTCGTGTAAGGCTTTGGGTAAGGGTTAGGGTTAGTGTTAGGGGACTGGGATGGTTTAGGGGACACGGTAGGGTACGACAACGGTTTAGGGTGAGCGTACGTGTTAGGGTATGGGTTAGTGTTAGCGTATGGGTTAGCATTAGGGGATGGGTTAAGGTAAGGGTTCGGGTAAGGGTTAGGGTTAGTGTTAGGGTTAGGGGACGAGGATGGTATAGGGGACAGGTTAGTGTACGACAACGGTTTAGGGTCAGCATACGTGTGAGGGCACAGGTTAGTGTTAGCGTACGGGTTAGGATTATGGGACGGGTTAGAGTAAGGCTTCGGATAAGTGTTAAGGTTAGGGTTAGGGTTAGGGTTAGGGGACCGGGACGGTTTAGGGTACAAGTAAGTGTAGGCAAACAGTTTAGGGTGAGCGTACGTGTGAGGGCATGAGTTAGTGTTAACGTATGGGTTAGGATTAGGGGTTCAGTTAGGTTGAGGATTAGGGTTAGGGTTAAGGGACGGGGATGGTTTAGGGGACAGGGTAGGGTACGACAACGGTTTAGGGTGAGCGTACGTGTGAGGGCATGGGATAGTGTTAGCGTACGTGTTAGGATTAGGGGACAGGTTAGGGTAAGCTTTCGGGTAAGTGTTAGGGTTAGGTTTAGGGTTAGGGCTAGGGTTACGGGATGGGGACGGTTACGGGACAGGTTAGGGTACGATAATGGTTTAGAGTGAGCATACGTGTGAGGGCACGGGTTGGTGTTAGCGTACGGGTTAGGATTATGGGACGGGTTCGTGTAAGGCTTCGGGTAAGGGTTAGGGTTAGGGTTATGGTTAGGGGACGGGGACGGTTTAGGGGACAGGTTAGGGTACGCCAACAGTTTAGCGTGAGTGTACGTGTGATGGCATGGGTTAGTGTTAGCAAACGGGTTAGGATTAGGGGATGGGTTAGGGTAAGGCTTCGGGTAACGGTTAGGGTTAGGGTTAGGGTTATTGGATGCGGATGGTTTAGGGGACAGGTTAGGGTACGACAATGTTTTAGGTTGAGCGTACGTGTGAGGGCATGGGTTAGTGTTAGCGTACGGGTTAGGATTAGGGCACGGGTTAGGGTAAGGCTTCGGGTAAGTGTTAGGGTTAGGGTTAGGATTAGGGGACGGGGATGGGGACAGTTAGGGGACATGTTAGGGTACGACAACGGTTTAGGGTGAGCGTACGTGTGAGGGCACGGGTTAGTGTTAGCGTATGGGTTAGGATTAGGGGACGGGTTATGTTAAGGCTTCAGGTTAGGGTTGGTTAGGGGACGGGGATGGTTTAGGAGACAGGTTAGGGTACGACAACGGTCTGTGGTGAGCGTACGTGTGAGGGCAAAGGTTAGTGTTAGAGTACGGTTTGGGATTAGGGTACGGGTTAGGGTAAGACTTCTGGTAAGGGTTAGGGTTAGGGTTAGGGGATGGGGACGGTTTAGGGGACAGGTTAGGGTACGACAATGGTTTAGGGTGAGCGTAAGTGTGAGGGCATGGGTTAGTGTTGGCATACAGGTTAGGATTAGGGGACGGGTTAGATTAAGGCTTCGGGTAAGGTTTAGGGTTAGGGTTAGGGGATGGGGATGGTTTAGGGGACAGGTTAGGGTACGACAACGGTTTAGGGTGAGCGTACGTGTGAGGGCTCGGATTAGTGTTAGCGTATGGGTTAGTATTAGGGTAGGGTTAGGGTAAGGCTTCAGGTAAGGGTTAGGGTTAGGGGACGGGGACGGTTTAGGGGACAGGTTAGGGTACGACAATGGTTTAGGGTGAGCGTACGTGTGAGGGCATGGGTTAGTGTTAGCGTACGCGTTAGGATTAGGGAATGGGTTAGGGTAAGGCTTCGGGTAAGGGTTAGGGTTAGGGTTAGAGTTAGGGGTCGGGGACAGTTTAGGGGACAGGTTAGGGTACGACAACAGTTTAGGGTGAGCGTATGCCTGAGGGCACGGTTTAGTGTTAGCGTAAGGGTTAGGATTAGTGGACGGTTTAGGTTACGTCTTCGGGTAAGGGTTAGGGTTAGTGTTAGGGTTAGGGGATGGCTATGGTTTAGGGGACAGGTTAGGGTACGTCAACGGTTTAGGGTAAACGTACGTGTAATGGCACGGGTTAGTGTTAGCATACGGGTTAGGATTAGGGGATGGTTTAGGGTAAGGCTTCGGGAAAGGGTTAGGGTTAGGGTTAGGGTTAGGGGATTGGGACGGTTTAGGGGACAGGTTAGGGTACGACAACGGTTTAGGGTGAACGTACATGTGAGGGCACGGATTAGTGTTAGTGTACGGGTTAGTATCAGGGGACGGGTTAGGGTAAGGCTTCAGCTAAGGGTTAGGGTTAGGGGACGGGGACGGTTTAGGGGACAGGTTAGGGTACGACAACAGTTTAGGGTGAGCATACGTGTGAGGGCACGGGTTAGTGTTAGCATACGGGTTAGGATTAGGGAACGGGTTAGGATAAGGGTTCGGGTAAGGGTTAGGGTTAAGGTTAGGGTTATTGGATGGGGACGGTTTAGGGGACAGGTTAGGGTACGACAACGTTTTAGGTTGAGCGTACGTGTGAGGGCACAAGTTAGTGTTAGCATATGGGTTAGGATTAGGGGACGAGTTAGGGTTAGGATTAGAGTTAGGGTTAGGGGACGGGGACGGTTTAGGGGACAGGTTAGGATATGACAACGGTTTAGGGTGAGCGTACGTGTGAGGGCACGGGATAGTGTTAGCGTACGGGTTAGGATTAGGGGACGGGTTAGGGTAAGGCTTTGGGTAAGGGTTAGGTTTAGAGTTAGTGTTAGGGGACGGGGACGGTTTAGGGGACAGGTTAGGGTACGACAACGGTTTAGGGTGAGCGTACGTGTGAGGGCACTGGTTAGTGTTAGCGTATGGGTTAGGATTAGGGGACGGGTTAGGGTAAGGCTTTGGGTAAGCGTTAGGGTTAGGTTTAGGGTTAGGGTTAGGGTTAGGGAATGGGGACGGTTTATGGGACAGGTTAGGGTACGTCAATGGTTTAGGGTGAGCGTACGTGTGAGAGCACGTGTTAGTGTTAGCGTACGGGTTAGGATTAGGGGACGATTAGGATAAGGCTTCGGGAAAGGGTTAGGTTTAGGGTTGGTGTTAGGGGATGGGGACGGTTTAGGGGACAGGTTAGGGTACGACAATGGTTTAGGGTGAGCGTACATCTGAGGGCATGGGTTAGTGTTCGCATACAGGTTAGGATTAGGGGATGGGATAGATTAAGGCTTTGGGTACGGGTTAGGGTTAGGGTTAGGATTATGGTGAGGGTTAGGGGAAGGGGATGGTTTAAGGGACAGGTTAGGGTACGCCTACGGTTTAGGGTGAGCGTACGTGTGAGCGCACGGGTTAGTCTTAGCGTTCGGTTTAGGATTAGGGGGCGGGTTAGGGTAAGGCTTCGGGTAAGTGTTAGGGTTAGAGTTAGGGTTAGGGGATGGGGACGGTTTAGGGTATATGTTAGGGTATGAAAACGGTTTAGGGTGAGCGTACGTGTGAGGGCACGAGTTAGTGTTAGCATATGGGTTAGGATTAGGGGACGAGTTAGGGTTAGGATTAGAGTTAGGGTTAGGGGACGTGGACGGTTTAGGGGACAGGTTAGGATATGACAACGGTTTAGGGTGAGCGTACGCGTGAGGGCACGGGATAGTGTTAGCGTACGGGTTAGGATTAGGGGACGGGTTAGGGTAAGGCTTTGGGTAAGGGTTAGGTTTAGGGTTAGGGTTAGGGGACGGGGATGGTTTAGGGGACAGGTTAGGGTACGACAACGGTTTAGAGTGAGCGTACATCTGAGGACATGGGTTAGTGTTAGCATACAGGTTAGGATTAGGGGACAGGATAGAGTAAGGCTTTGGGTACGGGTTAGGGTTAGGGTTAGGGTTAGGGTTATGGTGAGGGTTAGGGGACAGAGATGGTTTAGGGGACAGGTTAGGGTACACCAACGGTTTAGAGTGAGCGTACGTGTGAGGGCACGGGTTAGTGTTAGCGTACGGGTTAGGATTAGGGGACGGGTTAGGGTAAGGCTTTGGGTAAGGTTTAGGATTAGGGTTAGGGTTAGGGATCAGGGATGGTTTAGGGGACAGGGTAGGGTATGACAACGGTTTAGGGTGAGCGTACGTGTGAGGGCATGGGTTAGTGTTAGCGTATGGGTTAGGATTAGGGAACGGGTTAGGGTAAGGTTTCGGGTAAGGGTTAGGGTTAGTGTTAGGGTTAGGGTTAGGGGACGAGGACGGTTTAGGGTTCAGGTTAGGGTATGAAAACGGTTTAGGGTGAGCGTACGTGTGAGGGCACAAGTTAGTGTTAGCGTATGGGTTAGGATTAGGGGTCGAGTTAGGGTTAGGATTAGGGTTAGGGTTAGGGGACGGGGACGGTTTAGGAGACAGGTTAAGTTACGACAACGGTTTAGGGTGAGCGTACGCATGAGGACACAGGATAGTGTTAGGGTTCGGGTTAGGAATAGGGGACAGGTTAGGGTAAGGCTTCGGGTAAGTGTTAGGTTTAGGGTTAGGGCTAGGGGACGGGGACGGTTTAGGGGACAGGTTAGGGTACGACAACGTTTTAGGGTGAGCGTACTTGTTAGGGCACTGGTTAGTGTTAGCGTACTGGTTAGGATTAGGGGACGGGTTAGGGTAAGGCTTCGGGTAAGCGTTAGGTTTAGGGTTAGGGTTAGGGAATGGGGACGGTTTAGGGGACAGGTTAGGGTACGACAATGGTTTAGGGTGAGCGTACATGTGAGGGCACGGGTTAGTGTTAGCGTACGGGTTACGATTAGGTGACAGGTTAGGATAAGGCTTCGGGTAAGGGTTAGGTTTAGGTTTAGGATTAGGGTTAGGGGACGGGGACGGTTTAGGGGACAGGATAGTTTACGCCAATGGTTTAGGGTGAGCGTACGTGTGAGGGCACGGGTTAGTGTTAACATACGGCTTAGGATTAGGGGACGGGTAGGGAAAGGCTTCAGATAAGGGTTAGGGTTAGGGTTAGGGTTAGGGGACGGGGACTGTATAGGGGACAGGTTAGGGTACGCCAACGGTTTAGGGTGAGTGTACGTGTGAGGGCACGGGTTAGTGTTAGCGTACGGGTTAGGATTAGGGGACGGTTTACGGTAAGGCTTCGGGTAAGGTTTAGGGGTAGGGTTAGGGGATGGGGATGGTTTAGGGGATAGGTTAGGGTACGACAATGGTTTAGGTTGAGCGTACTTGTGAGAGAATGGGTTAGTGTTAGCGTACGGGTTAGGATTGGGGGATGGGTTAGGGTAAGGCTTCGGTTAAGGGTTAGGGTTAGGGTTAGTGTTAAGTTTAGGGTTAGGGGATGGGGACGGTTTAGGGGACAGGTTAGGGTCTGACAATGGTTTAGGTTGAGAGTACGTGTGAGGGAATGGGTTAGTGTTAGCGTACGGGTTAGGATTAGGGGACGGGTTAGGGTAAGGCTTCGGTTAAGGGTTAGGGTTAGGGTTAGTGTTAAGGTTAGGGTTAGGGGACAGGGACGGTTTAGGGGACAGGTTAGGGTACAACAACTGTTTAGGGTGAGCGTACGTGTGAGGGCACGGGTTAGTGTTAGCGTATGATATAGGATTAGGGGACGGGTTAGGGTAAGGCTTCGGGTAAGGGTTATGGTTAGGGTTAAGGTTAGGATTAGGGGATGGTGACGGTTTAGGGGACAAGTTAGGGTACTACAAGTGTTTAGGGTGCACGTACGTGTGTGGGCACAGGTTAGTGCTAGCGTACGGGTTAGGATTAGGGGACGGGTTAGCGTAAGGCTTCGGGTAAGTGTTAGTGTAAGGATTAGGGTAAGGGTTAGGGGATGGGGACGGTTCAGGGGACAGGATAGTGTATGACAACGGTTTAGGGTGAGCGTACGTGTGAGGGCACGGGTTAGTGTTAGCGTACGGGTGAGGTTTAGGGGACGGGTTAGGTTAAGGCTTTGGGTAAGGGTTAGGGTTAAGGTTAGGGTTATGGGATGGGGACGTTTTAGGGGACAGGTTCGGGTATGACAATGGTTTAGGGTGAGCGTAAGTGTGAGGGCACGTGTTAGTGTTAGCGTATGGGTTAGGATGAGGGCACGGGTAAGGTTAAGGCTTCGGGTTAGGTTAGGGTTAGGGGACGGTGATGGTTTAGGGTACAGGTTAGGGTACGACAACGGTTTAGGGTGAGTGTACGTGTCAGGGCACAGGTTAGTGTTAGCATACGGTTTGGTATTAGGGGACTGGTTAGGGTAAGGCTTCTGCTAAGGCTTAGGCTTAGGGTTAGGGTTAGGGGACGGAGATGGTTTAGGTGACTGGTTAGGGTACGATAATGTTTTAGGGTGAGCGTACGTGTGAGGGCATGGGTTAGTGTTAGCGTACGGTTTAGGATTAGGGGACGGGTTAGGGTAAGGCTTCGGGTAAGGTTTCGGGTAAGGGTTAGGGTTAGTGTTAAGGTTACGGTTAGGGGACGGGGACGGTTTAGGGGATAGGCTAGGGTCCGACAACGGTTTAGGTTGAGCGTACGTGTGAGAGAATGGGTTAGTGTTAGCGTACGGGTTAGGATTAGGGGACGGGTTAGGGTAAGGCTTCATTTAAGGGTTAGGGTTAGGGTGAGTGTTAAGGTTAGGGTTAGGGGACAGGGACGGTTTAGGGGACAGGTTAGTGTACAACAACGGTTTAGGGTGAGCGTACGTGTGAGCGCACGGGTTAGTGTTAGCGTATGGGTTAGGATTAGGGGACGGGTTAGGGTAAGGCTTCGGGTAAGTGTTAGGTTTAGGGTTAGGGTTAGGGGACAGGGACGGTTTAGGGTACAGGATAGTGTATGACAACGGTTTAGGGTGAGAGTACGTGTCAGGGCATGGGTTAGTGTTAGCGTACGGTTTAGGATTAGGGGACGGGTTAGGGTAAGGCTCTGGGTAAGTGTTAGGGTTAGGGTTATGGGACGGGGACGTTTTAGGGGACAGGTTCGGGTATGACAATGGTTTAGGGTGAGCATAAGTGAGAGGGCACGTGTTAGTGTTAGCGTACGAGTTAGGATGAGGGGACGGGTAAGGTTAAGGCTTTGGGTTAGGGTTAGTGTTAGGGGACGGAGACGTTTTAGGGGACTGGTTAGGGTACGACAACGGTTTAGGGTGAGTGTACGTGTCAGAACACAGGTTAGTGTTAGCGTACGGTTTGTTATTAGGGGACTGGTTAGGGTAAGGCTTCTGATAAGGCTTAGGGTTAGGGTTAGGGGACGGGGATGGTTTAGGTGACTGGTTAGTGTACGATAATGTTTTAGGGTGAGCGTACGTGTGAGGGCACGGGTTGGTGTTAGCATACGGGTTAGGATTATGGGACAGGTTCGTGTAAGGCTGCGGGTAAGTGTTAGGGTTAGGGTTAGGGTTAGGGGACTGGGATGGTTTAGGGGACACGGTAGGGTATGACAACGGTTTAGGGTGAGCGTACGTGTTAGGGTATGGGTTAGTGTTAGCGTACGGGTTAGCATTAGGGGACGGGTTAAGGTAAGGGTTCGGGTAAGTGTTAGGGTTAGGGGACGGGGATGGTATAGAGGACAGGTTAGTGTACGAAAACGGTTTAGGGTCAGCATACGTGTGAGGGCACAGGTTAGTATGGGTGTACGGGTTAAATTATGGGACGGGTTAGAGTAAGGCTTCGGATAAGTGTTAAGGTTAGGGTTAGGGTTAGGGTTAGGGGACCGGGACAGTTTAGGGTACAGGTAAGTGTAGGAAAACAGTTTAGGGTGAGCGTACGTGTGAGGGCATGAGTTAGTGTTAATGTATGGGTTATGATTAGGGGTTCAGTTAGGTTGAGGATTAGGGTTAGGGTTAAGGGACGGGGACGGTTTAGGGGACAGGGTAGGGTACGACAACGGTTTAGGGTGAGCGTACGTGTGAGGGCATGGGATAGTGTTAGCGTACATGTTAGGAATAGGGGACGGGTTAGTGTAAGGTTTCGGGTAAGTGTTAGGGTTAGGTTTAGGGTTAAGGTTAGGGTTAGGGGACGGGGACGGTTTACGGGACAGGTTAGGGTACGATAATGGTTTTGGGTGAGCGTACGTGTGAGGGCACGGGTTGGTGTTAGCGTACGGGTTAGGATTATGGGACGGGTTCGTGTAAGGCTTTGGGTAAGGGTTAGGGTTAGTGTTAGGGGACTGGGATGGTTTAGGGGACACGGTAGGGTACGACAACGGTTTAGGGTGAGCGTACGTGTTAGGGTATGGGTTAGTGTTAGCGTATGGGTTAGCATTAGGGGATGGGTTAAGGTAAGGGTTCGGGTAAGGGTTAGGGTTAGTGTTAGGGTTAGGGGACGAGGATGGTATAGGGGACAGGTTAGTGTACGACAACGGTTTAGGGTCAGCATACGTGTGAGGGCACAGGTTAGTGTTAGCGTACGGGTTAGGATTATGGGACGGGTTAGAGTAAGGCTTCGGATAAGTGTTAAGGTTAGGGTTAGGGTTAGGGTTAGGGGACCGGGACGGTTTAGGGTACAAGTAAGTGTAGGCAAACAGTTTAGGGTGAGCGTACGTGTGAGGGCATGAGTTAGTGTTAACGTATGGGTTAGGATTAGGGGTTCAGTTAGGTTGAGGATTAGGGTTAGGGTTAAGGGACGGGGATGGTTTAGGGGACAGGGTAGGGTACGACAACGGTTTAGGGTGAGCGTACGTGTGAGGGCATGGGATAGTGTTAGCGTACGTGTTAGGATTAGGGGACAGGTTAGGGTAAGCTTTCGGGTAAGTGTTAGGGTTAGGTTTAGGGTTAGGGCTAGGGTTACGGGATGGGGACGGTTACGGGACAGGTTAGGGTACGATAATGGTTTAGGGTGAGCATACGTGTGAGGGCACGGGTTGGTGTTAGCGTACGGGTTAGGATTATGGGACGGGTTCGTGTAAGGCTTCGGGTAAGGGTTAGGGTTATGGTTAGGGGACGGGGACGGTTTAGGGGACAGGTTAGGGTACGCCAACAGTTTAGCGTGAGTGTACGTGTGATGGCATGGGTTAGTGTTAGCAAACGGGTTAGGATTAGGGGATGGGTTAGGGTAAGGCTTCGGGTAACGGTTAGGGTTAGGGTTAGGGTTATTGGATGCGGACGGTTTAGGGGACAGGTTAGGGTACGACAATGTTTTAGGTTGAGCGTACGTGTGAGGGCATGGGTTAGTGTTAGCGTACGGGTTAGGATTAGGGCACGGGTTAGGGTAAGGCTTCGGGTAAGTGTTAGGGTTAGGGTTAGGATTAGGGGACGGGGATGGGGACAGTTAGGGGACATGTTAGGGTACGACAACGGTTTAGGGTGAGCGTACGTGTGAGGGCACGGGTTAGTGTTAGCGTATGGGTTAGGATTAGGGGACGGGTTATGTTAAGGCTTCAGGTTAGGGTTGGTTAGGGGACGGGGATGGTTTAGGAGACAGGTTAGGGTACGACAACGGTCTGTGGTGAGCGTACGTGTGAGGGCAAAGGTTAGTGTTAGAGTACGGTTTGGGATTAGGGTACGGGTTAGGGTAAGACTTCTGGTAAGGGTTAGGGTTAGGGTTAGGGGATGGGGACGGTTTAGGGGAAAGGTTAGGGTACGACAATGGTTTAGGGTGAGCGTAAGTGTGAGGGCATGGGTTAGTGTTGGCATACAGGTTAGGATTAGGGGACGGGTTAGATTAAGGCTTCGGGTAAGGTTTAGGGTTAGGGTTAGGGGATGGGGATGGTTTAGGGGACAGGTTAGGGTACGACAACGGTTTAGGGTGAGCGTACGTGTGAGGGCTCGGATTAGTGTTAGCGTATGGGTTAGTATTAGGGTAGGGTTAGGGTAAGGCTTCAGGTAAGGGTTAGGGTTAGGGGACGGGGACGGTTTAGGGGACAGGTTAGGGTACGACAATGGTTTAGGGTGAGCGTACGTGTGAGGGCATGGGTTAGTGTTAGCGTACGCGTTAGGATTAGGGAATGGGTTAGGGTAAGGCTTCGGGTAAGGGTTAGGGTTAGGGTTAGAGTTAGGGGTCGGGGACAGTTTAGGGGACAGGTTAGGGTACGACAACAGTTTAGGGTGAGCGTATGCCTGAGGGCACGGTTTAGTGTTAGCGTAAGGGTTAGGATTAGTGGACGGTTTAGGTTACGTCTTCGGGTAAGGGTTAGGGTTAGTGTTAGGGTTAGGGGATGGCTATGGTTTAGGGGACAGGTTAGGGTACGTCAACGGTTTAGGGTAAACGTACGTGTAATGGCACGGGTTAGTGTTAGCATACGGGTTAGGATTAGGGGATGGTTTAGGGTAAGGCTTCGGGAAAGGGTTAGGGTTAGGGTTAGGGTTAGGGGATTGGGACGGTTTAGGGGACAGGTTAGGGTACGACAACGGTTTAGGGTGAACGTACATGTGAGGGCACGGATTAGTGTTAGTGTACGGGTTAGTATCAGGGGACGGGTTAGGGTAAGGCTTCAGCTAAGGGTTAGGGTTAGGGGACGGGGACGGTTTAGGGGACAGGTTAGGGTACGACAACAGTTTAGGGTGAGCATACGTGTGAGGGCACGGGTTAGTGTTAGCATACGGGTTAGGATTAGGGAACGGGTTAGGATAAGGGTTCGGGTAAGGGTTAGGGTTAAGGTTAGGGTTATTGGATGGGGACGGTTTAGGGGACAGGTTAGGGTACGACAACGTTTTAGGTTGAGCGTACGTGTGAGGGCACAAGTTAGTGTTAGCATATGGGTTAGGATTAGGGGACGAGTTAGGGTTAGGTTTAGAGTTAGGGTTAGGGGACGGGGACGGTTTAGGGGACAGGTTAGGATATGACAACGGTTTAGGGTGAGCGTACGTGTGAGGGCACGGGATAGTGTTAGCGTACGGGTTAGGATTAGGGGACGGGTTAGGGTAAGGCTTTGGGTAAGGGTTAGGTTTAGAGTTAGTGTTAGGGGACGGGGACGGTTTAGGGGACAGGTTAGGGTACGACAACGGTTTAGGGTGAGCGTACGTGTGAGGGCACTGGTTAGTGTTAGCGTATGGGTTAGGATTAGGGGACGGGTTAGGGTAAGGCTTTGGGTAAGCGTTAGGGTTAGGTTTAGGGTTAGGGTTAGGGTTAGGGAATGGGGACGGTTTATGGGACAGGTTAGGGTACGTCAATGGTTTAGGGTGAGCGTACGTGTGAGAGCACGTGTTAGTGTTAGCGTACGGGTTAGGATTAGGGGACGATTAGGATAAGGCTTCGGGAAAGGGTTAGGTTTAGGGTTGGTGTTAGGGGATGGGGACGGTTTAGGGGACAGGTTAGGGTACGACAACGGTTTAGGGTGAGCGTACATCTGAGGGCATGGGTTAGTGTTCGCATACAGGTTAGGATTAGGGGATGGGATAGATTAAGGCTTTGGGTACGGGTTAGGGTTAGGGTTAGGATTATGGTGAGGGTTAGGGGAAGGGGATGGTTTAAGGGACAGGTTAGGGTACGCCTACGGTTTAGGGTGAGCGTACGTGTGAGCGCACGGGTTAGTCTTAGCGTTCGGTTTAGGATTAGGGGGCGGGTTAGGGTAAGGCTTCGGGTAAGTGTTAGGGTTAGAGTTAGGGTTAGGGGATGGGGACGGTTTAGGGTATATGTTAGGGTATGAAAACGGTTTAGGGTGAGCGTACGTGTGAGGGCACGAGTTAGTGTTAGCATATGGGTTAGGATTAGGGGACGAGTTAGGGTTAGGATTAGAGTTAGGGTTAGGGGACGTGGACGGTTTAGGGGACAGGTTAGGATATGACAACGGTTTAGGGTGAGCGTACGCGTGAGGGCACGGGATAGTGTTAGCGTACGGGTTAGGATTAGGGGACGGGTTAGGGTAAGGCTTTGGGTAAGGGTTAGGTTTAGGGTTAGGGTTAGGGGACGGGGATGGTTTAGGGGACAGGTTAGGGTACGACAACGGTTTAGAGTGAGCGTACATCTGAGGGCATGGGTTAGTGTTAGCATACAGGTTAGGATTAGGGGACAGGATAGAGTAAGGCTTTGGGTACGGGTTAGGGTTAGGGTTAGGGTTAGGGTTATGGTGAGGGTTAGGGGACAGAGATGGTTTAGGGGACAGGTTAGGGTACACCAACGGTTTAGGGTGAGCGTACGTGTGAGGGCACGGGTTAGTGTTAGCGTACGGGTTAGGATTAGGGGACGGGTTAGGGTAAGGCTTTGGGTAAGGTTTAGGATTAGGGTTAGGGTTAGGGATCAGGGATGGTTTAGGGGACAGGGTAGGGTATGACAACGGTTTAGGGTGAGCGTACGTGTGAGGGCATGGGTTAGTGTTAGCGTATGGGTTAGGATTAGGGAACGGGTTAGGGTAAGGTTTCGGGTAAGGGTTAGGGTTAGTGTTAGGGTTAGGGTTAGGGGACGAGGACGGTTTAGGGTTCAGGTTAGGGTATGAAAACGGTTTAGGGTGAGCGTACGTGTGAGGGCACAAGTTAGTGTTAGCGTATGGGTTAGGATTAGGGGTCGAGTTAGGGTTAGGATTAGGGTTAGGGTTAGGGGACGGGGACGGTTTAGGAGACAGGTTAAGTTACGACAACGGTTTAGGGTGAGCGTACGCATGAGGACACAGGATAGTGTTAGGGTTCGGGTTAGGAATAGGGGACAGGTTAGGGTAAGGCTTCGGGTAAGTGTTAGGTTTAGGGTTAGGGCTAGGGGACGGGGACGGTTTAGGGGACAGGTTAGGGTACGACAACGTTTTAGGGTGAGCGTACTTGTTAGGGCACTGGTTAGTGTTAGCGTACTGGTTAGGATTAGGGGACGGGTTAGGGTAAGGCTTCGGGTAAGCGTTAGGTTTAGGGTTAGGGTTAGGGAATGGGGACGGTTTAGGGGACAGGTTAGGGTACGACAATGGTTTAGGGTGAGCGTACATGTGAGGGCACGGGTTAGTGTTAGCGTACGGGTTACGATTAGGTGACAGGTTAGGATAAGGCTTCGGGTAAGGGTTAGGTTTAGGTTTAGGATTAGGGTTAGGGGACGGGGACGGTTTAGGGGACAGGATAGTTTACGCCAATGGTTTAGGGTGAGCGTACGTGTGAGGGCACGGGTTAGTGTTAACATACGGCTTAGGATTAGGGGACGGGTAGGGAAAGGCTTCAGATAAGGGTTAGGGTTAGGGTTAGGGTTAGGGGACGGGGACTGTATAGGGGACAGGTTAGGGTACGCCAACGGTTTAGGGTGAGTGTACGTGTGAGGGCACGGGTTAGTGTTAGCGTACGGGTTAGGATTAGGGGACGGTTTACGGTAAGGCTTCGGGTAAGGTTTAGGGGTAGGGTTAGGGGATGGGGATGGTTTAGGGGATAGGTTAGGGTACGACAATGGTTTAGGTTGAGCGTACTTGTGAGAGAATGGGTTAGTGTTAGCGTACGGGTTAGGATTGGGGGATGGGTTAGGGTAAGGCTTCGGTTAAGGGTTAGGGTTAGGGTTAGTGTTAAGTTTAGGGTTAGGGGATGGGGACGGTTTAGGGGACAGGTTAGGGTCTGACAATGGTTTAGGTTGAGAGTACGTGTGAGGGAATGGGTTAGTGTTAGCGTACGGGTTAGGATTAGGGGACGGGTTAGGGTAAGGCTTCGGTTAAGGGTTAGGGTTAGGGTTAGTGTTAAGGTTAGGGTTAGGGGACAGGGACGGTTTAGGGGACAGGTTAGGGTACAACAACTGTTTAGGGTGAGCGTACGTGTGAGGGCACGGGTTAGTGTTAGCGTATGATATAGGATTAGGGGACGGGTTAGGGTAAGGCTTCGGGTAAGGGTTATGGTTAGGGTTAAGGTTAGGATTAGGGGATG
Organism: Leucopleurus acutus; assembly: GCF_964270905.1. NCBI lineage: Eukaryota > Metazoa > Chordata > Mammalia > Artiodactyla > Delphinidae > Leucopleurus > Leucopleurus acutus. The sequence continues at coordinate 48,384 of NW_028139179.1, forward strand.
GTGACGGTTTAGGGGACAAGTTAGGGTACTACAAGTGTTTAGGGTGCACGTACGTGTGTGGGCACAGGTTAGTGCTAGCGTACGGGTTAGGATTAGGGGACGGGTTAGCGTAAGGCTTCGGGTAAGTGTTAGTGTAAGGATTAGGGTAAGGGTTAGGGGATGGGGATGGTTCAGGGGACAGGATAGTGTATGACAACGGTTTAGGGTGAGCGTACGTGTGAGGGCACGGGTTAGTGTTAGCGTACGGGTTAGGATTAGGGGACGGTTTAGGGTAAGGCTTCGGGTAAGTGTTACGGTTAGGGTTAGGGTTAGGGGACAGGGATGGTTTAGGGGACAGGATAGTGTATGACAACGGTTTAGGGTGAGCGTACGTGTGAGGGCACGGGTTAGTGTTAGCGTACGGGTGAGGTTTAGGGGACGGGTTAGGTTAAGGCTTTGGGTAAGGGTTAGGGTTAAGGTTAGGGTTATGGGATGGGGACGTTTTAGGGGACAGGTTCGGGTATGACAATGGTTTAGGGTGAGCGTAAGTGTGAGGGCACGTGTTAGTGTTAGCGTATGGGTTAGGATGAGGGCACGGGTAAGGTTAAGGCTTCGGGTTAGGTTAGGGTTAGGGGACGGTGATGGTTTAGGGTACAGGTTAGGGTACGACAACGGTTTAGGGTGAGTGTACGTGTCAGGGCACAGGTTAGTGTTAGCATACGGTTTGGTATTAGGGGACTGGTTAGGGTAAGGCTTCTGCTAAGGCTTAGGCTTAGGGTTAGGGTTAGGGGACGGAGATGGTTTAGGTGACTGGTTAGGGTACGATAATGTTTTAGGGTGAGCGTACGTGTGAGGGCATGGGTTAGTGTTAGCGTACGGTTTAGGATTAGGGGACGGGTTAGGGTAAGGCTTCGGGTAAGGTTTCGGGTAAGGGTTAGGGTTAGTGTTAAGGTTACGGTTAGGGGACGGGGACGGTTTAGGGGATAGGCTAGGGTCCGACAACGGTTTAGGTTGAGCGTACGTGTGAGAGAATGGGTTAGTGTTAGCGTACGGGTTAGGATTAGGGGACGGGTTAGGGTAAGGCTTCATTTAAGGGTTAGGGTTAGGGTGAGTGTTAAGGTTAGGGTTAGGGGACAGGGACGGTTTAGGGGACAGGTTAGTGTACAACAACGGTTTAGGGTGAGCGTACGTGTGAGCGCACGGGTTAGTGTTAGCGTATGGGTTAGGATTAGGGGACGGGTTAGGGTAAGGCTTCGGGTAAGTGTTAGGTTTAGGGTTAGGGTTAGGGGACAGGGACGGTTTAGGGTACAGGATAGTGTATGACAACGGTTTAGGGTGAGAGTACGTGTCAGGGCATGGGTTAGTGTTAGCGTACGGTTTAGGATTAGGGGACGGGTTAGGGTAAGGCTCTGGGTAAGTGTTAGGGTTAGGGTTATGGGACGGGGACGTTTTAGGGGACAGGTTCGGGTATGACAATGGTTTAGGGTGAGCATAAGTGAGAGGGCACGTGTTAGTGTTAGCGTACGAGTTAGGATGAGGGGACGGGTAAGGTTAAGGCTTTGGGTTAGGGTTAGTGTTAGGGGACGGAGATGGTTTAGGGGACTGGTTAGGGTACGACAACGGTTTAGGGTGAGTGTACGTGTCAGAACACAGGTTAGTGTTAGCGTACGGTTTGTTATTAGGGGACTGGTTAGGTTAAGGCTTCTGATAAGGCTTAGGGTTAGGGTTAGGGGACGGGGATGGTTTAGGTGACTGGTTAGTGTACGATAATGTTTTAGGGTGAGCGTACGTGTGAGGGCACGGGTTGGTGTTAGCGTACGGGTTAGGATTATGGGACAGGTTCGTGTAAGGCTGCGGGTAAGTGTTAGGGTTAGGGTTAGGGTTAGGGGACTGGGATGGTTTAGGGGACACGGTAGGGTATGACAACGGTTTAGGGTGAGCGTACGTGTTAGGGTATGGGTTAGTGTTAGCGTACGGGTTAGCATTAGGGGACGGGTTAAGGTAAGGGTTCGGGTAAGTGTTAGGGTTAGGGTTAGGGTTAGGGGACGGGGATGGTATAGAGGACAGGTTAGTGTACGAAAACGGTTTAGGGTCAGCATACGTGTGAGGGCACAGGTTAGTATGGGTGTACGGGTTAAATTATGGGACGGGTTAGAGTAAGGCTTCGGATAAGTGTTAAGGTTAGGGTTAGGGTTAGGGTTAGGGGACCGGGACAGTTTAGGGTACAGGTAAGTGTAGGAAAACAGTTTAGGGTGAGCGTACGTGTGAGGGCATGAGTTAGTGTTAATGTATGGGTTAGGATTAGGGGTTCAGTTAGGTTGAGGATTAGGGTTAGGGTTAAGGGACGGGGACGGTTTAGGGGACAGTGTAGGGTACGACAACGGTTTAGGGTGAGCGTACGTGTGAGGGCATGGGATAGTGTTAGCGTACATGTTAGGAATAGGGGACGGGTTAGTGTAAGGTTTCGGGTAAGTGTTAGGGTTAGGTTTAGGGTTAAGGTTAGGGTTAGGGGACGGGGACGGTTTACGGGACAGGTTAGGGTACGATAATGGTTTTGGGTGAGCGTACGTGTGAGGGCACGGGTTGGTGTTAGCGTACGGGTTAGGATTATGGGACGGGTTCGTGTAAGGCTTTGGGTAAGGGTTAGGGTTAGTGTTAGGGGACTGGGATGGTTTAGGGGACACGGTAGGGTACGACAACGGTTTAGGGTGAGCGTACGTGTTAGGGTATGGGTTAGTGTTAGCGTATGGGTTAGCATTAGGGGATGGGTTAAGGTAAGGGTTCGGGTAAGGGTTAGGGTTAGTGTTAGGGTTAGGGGACGAGGATGGTATAGGGGACAGGTTAGTGTACGACAACGGTTTAGGGTCAGCATACGTGTGAGGGCACAGGTTAGTGTTAGCGTACGGGTTAGGATTATGGGACGGGTTAGAGTAAGGCTTCGGATAAGTGTTAAGGTTAGGGTTAGGGTTAGGGTTAGGGGACCGGGACGGTTTAGGGTACAGGTAAGTGTAGGCAAACAGTTTAGGGTGAGCGTACGTGTGAGGGCATGAGTTAGTGTTAACGTATGGGTTAGGATTAGGGGTTCAGTTAGGTTGAGGATTAGGGTTAGGGTTAAGGGACGGGGACGGTTTAGGGGACAGGGTAGGGTACGACAACGGTTTAGGGTGAGCGTACGTGTGAGGGCATGGGATAGTGTTAGCGTACATGTTAGGATTAGGGGACAGGTTAGGGTAAGCTTTCGGGTAAGTGTTAGGGTTAGGTTTAGGGTTAGGGCTAGGGTTACGGGATGGGGACGGTTACGGGACAGGTTAGGGTACGATAATGGTTTAGGGTGAGCATACGTGTGAGGGCACGGGTTGGTGTTAGCGTACGGGTTAGGATTATGGGACGGGTTCGTGTAAGGCTTCGGGTAAGGGTTAGGGTTAGGGTTATGGTTATGGTTAGGGGACGGGGACGGTTTAGGGGACAGGTTAGGGTACGCCAACAGTTTAGCGTGAGTGTACATGTGATGGCACGGGTTAGTGTTAGCAAACGGTTTAGGATTAGGGGATGGGTTAGGGTAAGGCTTCGGGTAACGGTTAGGGTTAGGGTTAGGGTTAGGGTTAGGGTTATTGGATGCGGACGGTTTAGGGGACAGGTTAGGGTACGACAATGTTTTAGGTTGAGCGTACGTGTGAGGGCATGGGTTAGTGTTAGCGTACGGGTTAGGATTAGCGGACGGGTTAGGGTAAGTTTTCGGGTAAGGGTTAGTGTTAGGGTTAGGGGAAGGGAACGTTTAGGAAACAGGTTAGGGTACGACAGTGGTATAGGGTAAGCGTACGTGTGAGGGCACAGGTTAGTCTTAGCGTACGGGTTAGGATTAGGGCACGGGTTAGGGTAAGGCTTCGGGTAAGTGTTAGGGTTAGGGTTAGGATTAGGGGACGGGGATGGGGACAGTTAGGGGACATGTTAGGGTACGACAACGGTTTAGGGTGAGCGTACGTGTGAGGGCACGGGTTAGTGTTAGCGTATGGGTTAGGATTAGGGGACGGGTTATGTTAAGGCTTCAGGTTAGGGTTGGTTAGGGGACGGGGATGGTTTAGGAGACAGGTTAGGGTACGACAACGGTCTGTGGTGAGCGTACGTGTGAGGGCAAAGGTTAGTGTTAGAGTACGGTTTGGGATTAGGGTACGGGTTAGGGTAAGACTTCTGGTAAGGGTTAGGGTTAGGGTTAGGGGATGGGGACGGTTTAGGGGACAGGTTAGGGTACGACAATGGTTTAGGGTGAGCGTAAGTGTGAGGGCATGGGTTAGTGTTGGCATACAGGTTAGGATTAGGGGACGGGTTAGATTAAGGCTTCGGGTAAGGTTTAGGGTTAGGGTTAGGGTTAGGGGACGGGGATGGTTTAGGGGACAGGGTAGGGTACAACAACGGTTTAGGGTGAGCGTACGTCTGAGAGCACAGGTTAGTGTTAGCGTATGGATTAGCATTAGCGGACGGGTTAGGGTTAGTGTTAGGGTTAGGGGACGGGGATGGTTTAGGGGACAGGTTAGGGTAAGTCAACGGTTTAGGGTGAGCGTACGTGTAAGGGCACGGGTTAGTGTTAGCATACGGGTTAGGATTTGTGGATGGTTTAGGGTAAGGATTCGGGTAAGGGTTAGGGTTAGGTTTAGGGTTAGGGGACGGGGACGGTTTAGGGGACAGGTTACGGTACGACAACGTTTTAGGGTGAGCGTACGTGTGAGGGCACAGGTTCATGTTAGCGTATGGATTAGGATTAGGGGATGGTTTAGGGTAAGGCTTCAGGTAAGGGTTAAGGTTAGGGTTAGGGTTAGGGGTCGGGGATGGTTTAGGGTACAGGTTAGGGTATGAAAACGGTTTAGGGTGAGTATACGTGTGAGGGCACGAGTTGGTGTTAACATATGGGTTAGGATTAGGGGACAAGTTAGGGATAGGATTAGGGTTAGTGTTAGGGGACGGGGACGGTTTAGGGGACAGGTTAGCGTACGACAACGGTTTAGGGTGAGGGTACGTTTGAGGGCATGGGTTAGTGTTAGCTTACGGGTTAGGATTAGGGGACGGGTTAGGGTAAGGCTTTGGGTAAGGGTTAGGGTTAGGGTTAGGGGACGGGGACGGTTTAGGGTACAGGTTAGGGTACGACAACGGTTTAGGGTGAGCGTACATGTGAAGGCAGGGGTTAGTGATAGCCTACGGGTTAGGATTAGGCGATGGGTTAGGGTAAGGCTTCGGGTTAGGGTTAGTGTTAGTATTAGGGGATGGGGACTGTTTAGGGAACAGGTGTGGGTACGACAATGGTTTAGGGTAGGCGTACGTGCGAGGGAATGGGTTAGTCTTAGCGTACGGGTTAGGATATGGGGACGGGTTAGGGTAAGGCTTCGTGTAAGTGTTAGGGTTAGGTTCAGGGTTAGGGTTAGGGGACGGGGATGGTTTAGGGGACAGGTTAGGGTACGACAACGGTTTAGGGTGAGCGTACATCTGAGGGCATGGGTTAGCGTTAGCGTACGGGTTAGGATTAGGGGACGGGATAGAGTAAGGCTTTGGGTATGGGTTAGGGTTAGGGTTATGGTGAGGGTTATGGTGAGGGTTAGGGGACGGGGATGGTTAAGGGGACAGGTTAGTGTACGCCAACGGTTTAGGGTGAGTGTACGTGTGAGGGCACGGATTAGTGTTAGCGTACGGGTTAGCAATAGGGGACGGTTTAGGGTAAGACTTAGGGTAAGTGTTAGGGTTAGGGGATGGGGATGGTTTAGGGGACAGGTTAGGGTATGACAATGGTTTAGGGTGAGCGCACGCATGAGGGCACGGTTTAGTGTTAGCGTAAGGGTTAGGATTAGTGGACGTGTTAGGTTACGTCTTTGGGTAAGGGTTAGGGTTAGGGGACGGGGATGGTTTATGGGACAGGTTAGGGTACGACAACGGTTTAGGGTGAGCATACGTGTGAGGGCACGGGTTAGTGTTAGCGTATGGGTTAGGATTAGGTGACGGGTTAGGATAAGGCTTCGGGTAAGGGTTAGGGTTAGGGTTAGGGTTAGGGTTAGGGGATGGGGAGGGTTTAGGGTTAGGGTTAGGGTTGGGGGACGGGGACGCTTTAGGGGTCAGGTTAGGGTATGATAACGGTTTAGGGTGAGCGTACATGTGAGGGCACAAGTTAGTGTTAGCGTATGGTTTAGGATTAGGGGACGGGTTAGTGTAAGGCTTCGGGTAAGGGTTAGGGTTAGGGTTAGAGTTAGGGTTAGGGTTAGGGGACGGGGACGGTTTAGGGGACAGGTTAGGGTATGACAATGGTTTAGGGTGAGCGTATGTGTAAGAGCATGGGTTAGTGTTAGCGTACGGATTAGGATTAGGGGACGGGTTAGGGTAAGGCTTTGGGTAAGGTTTAGGATTAGGGTTAGGGTTAGGGATCAGGGATGGTTTAGGGGACAGGGTAGGGTACGACAACGGTTTAGGGTGAGCGTACGTGTGAGGGCACGGGTTAGTGTTAGCGTATGGGTTAGGATTAGGGAACGGGTTAGGGTAAGGTTTGGGTAAGGGTTAGGGTTAGTGTTAAGGTTAGGGTTAGGGGACGGGGACGGTTTAGGGTTCAGGTTAGGGTATGAAAACGGTTTAGGGTGAGCGTACGTGTTATGGCACAAGTTAGTGTTAGCGTATGGGTTAGGATTAGGGTTAGAGTTAGGGTTAGGATTAGGGTTAGGGTTAGGGGACGGGGACGGTTTAGGGGACCGGTTAGGTAACGACAACGGTTTAGGGTGAGCGTACGCATGAGGACACGGGATAGTGTTAGCGTTCGGGTTAGGATTAGGGGACAGGTTAGGGTAAGGCTTCAGGTAAGGGTTAGGTTTAGGGTTAGGGTTAGGGGACGGGGACGGTTTAGAGGACAGGTTAGGGTACGACAAAGTTTTAGGGTGAGCATACTTGTTAGGGCACTGGTTAGTGTTAGAGTACGGGTTAGGATTAGGGGACGGGTTAGGGTAAGGGTTCGGGTAAACGTTAGGGTTAGGGTTAGGGTTAGTGGATGGGGACGGTTTAGGGGACAGGTTAGGGTACGACAATGGTTTAGGGTGAGCGTACGTGTGAGGGTATGGGTTAGTGTTAGCGTACGGGTTAGGATTAGGTGACGGGTTAGGATAAGGCTTCGGGTAAGGGTTAGGGTTAGGGTTAGGGGATGGGGATGGTTTAGGGGACAGGATAGCATACGCCAACGGTTTAGGGTGAGCGTACATGTGAGGGCAGGGGTTAATGTTAGCGTACGGCTTAGGATTAGGGGACGGGTTAGGGTAAGGCTTCGGTTAAGGATTAGGGTTAGGGTTAGTGTTAAGGTTACGGTTAGGGGACGGGGACGGTTTAGGGGATAGGCTAGGGTCCGACAACGGTTTAGGTTGAGCGTACGTGTGAGAGAATGGGTTAGTGTTAGCGTACGGGTTAGGATTAGGGGACGGGTTAGGGTAAGGCTTCATTTAAGGGTTAGGGTTAGGGTGAGTGTTAAGGTTAGGGTTAGGGGACAGGGACGGTTTAGGGGACAGGTTAGTGTACAACAACGGTTTAGGGTGAGCGTACGTGTGAGCGCACGGGTTAGTGTTAGCGTATGGGTTAGGATTAGGGGACGGGTTAGGGTAAGGCTTCGGGTAAGTGTTAGGTTTAGGGTTAGGGTTAGGGGACGGGGACGGTTTAGGGTACAGGATAGTGTATGACAACGGTTTAGGGTGAGCGTCCGTGTGAGGGCACGGGGTAGTGTTAGCGTACGGCTTAGGATTAGGGGATGGGTGAGGGTAGGCTTCGGGTAAGTGTTAGAATTAGGGATGGGGTTAGGGGATGGGGACTGTTTAGGGGACAGGTAAGGGTACGACAACTGTTTAGAGTGAGCATCCGTGTGAGGGCACGGGGTAGTGTTAGCGTAAGGCTTAGGATTAGGGGACGGGTTAGGGTAAGGCTTCAGATAAGTGTCAGGGTTAGGGTTAGTGTACGGGACGGGGACGGTATAGGGGACAGGTTAGGGTACGAAAATATTTTAAGGTGAGCGTACGTGTGAGGGCACGAGTTAGTGTTAGCATATGGGTTAGGATTTGGGGACGGATTAGGGTAAGGCTTTGGGTAAGGGTTAGGGTTAGGGTTAGGGTTAGGGGACGGGTTCGGTTTAGGGGACAGGTTAGGATACCACAGAGGTTTAGTGTGAGTGTATGTGTGAGGGCACGGGTTATCGTTTTGGTACGGGTTAGGATTAGGGGACGGGTTAGGGTAAGGCTTTGGGTAGGGGTAGGTTTAGCGTCAGGGGATGGGGACCATTTCGGGGACAGGTTAGGGTACGACAACTGTTTAGAGTGAGCGTACATGTGAGGGCATGGGTTAGTGTTAGCGTACGGGTTAGGATTAAGGGACGGGTTAGGGTGAGGCTTTGTTTAAGGTTTAGGGTTAGGGTTAGTGTTAAGGTTAGGGTTAGGCGATGGGGATGGTTTAGGGGACAGGTTAGGGTACGACAACGGTTTAGGGTGAGCGTACGTGTGAGGGTACGGGTTAGTGTTAGCATCTGGTTTAGGATTAGGGGATGGTTTAAGGTAAGGCTTCGGGTAAGTTTAGGGTTAGGGTTAGGGTTAGGGTTAGGGTTATGGGATGGGGACGGTTTAGGGGACAGGTTAGGGTATGACAGCGCTTTAGGGTGAGCATACGTTTGAGGCCACAGGTTAGTGTTAGCATACGGGTTAGGATTAGGGGACGGGTTAGTGTAAGGTTTTGGGTAAGGGTTAGGTTTAGGGTTAGGGTTAGGGTTAGGGAATGGGGACGGTTTAGGGGACAGGTTAGGGTACGACAACGGTTTATGGTGAGCTTACGTGTGAGGGCACGGGTTAGTGTTAGCGTATGGGTTAGGATTAGGGGACGGGTTAGGGTAAGGCTTCGGGTAAGGGTTAGGTTTAGGGTTAAGGTTAGTGTTAGTGGACGGGGATGGGGACGGTTTAAGGGACAGGTTAGGGTACAACAAAGGTTTAGGGTGAGCGTACGTGTAAGGGCACGGTTTAGTGTTAGCGTACGGGTTAGGTTTAGGGATCGGGTTACTGCAAGGCTTCGTGTAAGGGTTAGGGTTAGGGTTAGGATTAGGGGACGGGTTAGGGGACAGGTTACTGTACGACAACGGTTTAGGTTGAGCGTATGTGTGAGGGCACGGGTTAGTGTTAGCGTACCGGTTAGGATTTGTGGACGGGTTAGCATAAGGCTTCGGGTAAGGGTTAGTGTTAGTTTTAGGGTTAGGGTAAGGGGATGGGGATGGTTTACAGGACAGGTTAGGGTACGACAACGGTTTAGGATGAGCGTATGTGTGAGGGCACGGGTTAGTGTTAGCTTACGGGTTAGGATTAGGGGACAGGTTAGGGTAAGTCTTCGGGTAAGGGTTAGGGTTAGGGTTAGGGTTAGGGGACGGAGACGGTTTAGGGGACAGGTGAGGGTATGAAAACGGTTTAGGGTGAGCGTACATGTGAGGGCACGGGTTAGGGTTAGCGTACGGGTTAGGATTAGGGGACTGGTTATGGTAAGACTCTGGGTAAGGGTTTGGGTTAGGTTAGGCTTAGGGTTAGGGGACGGAGACGGTTTAGTGGACAGGTTAGGGTATGACAACGGTATAGGGTGAGCGTACATGTGAGGCCACAGGATATTGTGAGCGTACGGGTTAGGATTAGGGGACGGGTTAGGGTAAGGCTTAGGGTAAGGGTAAGGGTTAGTGTTAGGGTTAGGGTTAGGGGACGGGGACATTTTAGTGGACAGGTTAGGGTACGACAACGGTTTAGGGTGAGCGTACGTGTGAGGGCATGGGATAGTGTTGGCATACAGGTTAGGATTAGCGGACGGGTTAGGGTAAGGCTTTAGGTAAGAGTTAGGGTTAGGGTTATGGGGACGGGGACTGTTTAGGGTCCAGGTGAGGGTATGACAACGGTTTAGGGGGAGCGTACGTGTGAGGACATGGGTTAGTGTTAGCGTACGGGTAGGGTTAGGGGACGGGTGAGGGTCAGGCTTCGGGGAAGGGTTAGGGTTATGGTTCGGGCTAGGGTTAGGGTTAGGGGACGGGGACTGTTTGGGGTACAGGTTAGGGTACCACAGTGGTTTAGTGTGAGTGTATGTGTGAGGGCACGGGTTATCGTTTTGGTACGGGTTAGGATTAGGGGACGGGTTAGGGTAAGGCTTTGGGTAGGGGTAGGTTTAGGGTCGGGATGGGGACCATTTCGGGGAAAGGTTAGGGTACGACAACGGTTTAGGGTGAGTGTACGTGTGAGGGCACGGTTTAGTGTTAGCGTACGGGTTAGGATTAGGGGACGGGTTAGTGTAAGGCTTCGGGTAAGTGTTAGGCTTAGGGTTAGGGGACTGGGACGGGGACGGTTTAGAGTCCAGGTGAGGGTACAACAAAGGTTTCGGGTGAGCGTACGTGTGAGGGCACAGGTTAGTGTTAGCGTATGGCTTAGAATTACGGGACGGGTGAGGGGAAGGCTTTGGGGAAGGGTTAGGTTTAGTGTTCGGGCTAGGGTTAGGGTTAGGGGACAGGGACGGTTTAGGGTCCAGGTGAGGGTACGACAACGGTTTAGGGGGAGCGTACGTGTAAGGCCACGGGTTAGTGTTAGTGTACGGGTTAGGATTAGAGGACGGGTGAGGGGAAGGCTTCGGGGAAGGGTTAGGGTTAGGGTTCGGGCTAGGCTTAGGGTTAGGGGACGGGGACGGTTTAGGGTCCGGGTGAGGGTACGACAACGGTTTACGGGGAGCGTACGTGTGAGGGCATGGGTTAGTGTTAGCGTACGGGATAGGATTAGGGGACGTGTGAAGGGAAGGCTTCGGGGAAGGTTTAGGGTTAGGGTTCGGGCTAGGGTTAGGGTTAGGGGACAGGGACGGTTTAGGGTCCACGTGATGGGACGACCACGGTTTAGGGGGAGCGTACGTGTGAGGGCACGGGTTAGTGTTAGAGCACGGGTTAGGATTAGGGGACTGGGTATGGTAAGACTCTGGGTAAGGGTTAGGGTTAGGTTAGGCTTAGGGTTAGGGGACGGAGACGGTTTAGTGGACAGGTTAGGGTACGACAACGGTTTAGGGTGAGCGTACGTGTGAGGGCAGGGACTAGTGTTAGCGTACGGGTTAGGATTAGGGGACGGGTTAGGGTAAGGCTTCGGGTAAGGGTAAGGGTTAGGGTTACGGTTAAGGTTAGGGGATGGGGACATTTTAGGGGAGAGGTTAGGGTACGACAGTGGTTTAGGCTGAGTGTACGTGTGAGGGCATGGGTTAGTGTTGGTGTACAGGTTAGGATTAGCGGACGTGTTAGGGTAAGGCTTCGGTTAAGGGTTAGGGTTATGGTTAGGGGATGGGGACTTTTTAGGGTCCAAGTGAGGTTACGACAACGGTTTAGGGGGAGCAAACGTGTGAGGGCACGGGTTAGTGTTAGCTTACGGGTTAGGATTAGGGGAAGGGTGAGGGGAAGGCTTCGGGGAAGGGTTAGGATTAGGGTCCGGGCTAGGGTTAAGGTTAGGGGACGGGAACGGTTTAGGGTCCAGGTGAGGGTACAACACGGTTTAGGGTGAGCGTACGAGTGCGGGCATGGGTTAGTGTTAGCGTACGGGTTAGGATTAGGGTACGGGTGAGGGGAAGGCTTCGGGGAAGGGTTAGGGTTAGGGTTCGGGCTAGGGTTAGGGTTAGGGGACGGGGACGGTTTAGAGTCCAGGTGAGGGTACGACAACGGTTTAGGGTGAGCGTACGTGTGAGGGCACGGGTTAGTGTTAGCGTACGGCTTAGGTTTACAGAACGGGTGAGGGGAAGGCTTCGGGGAAGGGTTAGGTTTAGTGTTCGGGCTAGGGTTAGGGTTAGGGGACGGGGACGGTTTAGGGTCCAGGTGAGGGTACGACAATGGTTTAGGGGGAGCGTACGTGTGAGGCCATGGGTTAGTGTTAGCATACGGGTTAGGATTAGAGGACGGGTGAGGGGAAGGCTTCGGGGAAGGGTTAGGGTTAGGGTTCGGTCTAGGGTTAGGGTTAGGGGACGGGGACGGTTTAGGGTCCAGGTGAGGGTACGACAACGCTTTGGGGGAGCGTACGTGTGAGGGCGTGGGTCAGCGTTAGCGTACGGGTTTGGATTAGGGGACGGGTGAGTGTCAGGCTTCGGGGAAGGGTTAGGGTTAGGGTTAGGGCTAGGGTTAGGGTTAGGGGACGGGGACGGTTTAGGGTCCAGGTGAGGGTACGACAATGCTTTAGGGGGAGCGTACGTGTGAGGGCGTGGGTTCGCGTTAGCGTACTTGTTAGGATTAGGGGACGGGTGAGGGTCAGGCTTCGGGGAAGGGTTAGGTTTAGTGTTCGGGCTAGGGTTAGTGTTAGGGGACGGGGACGGTTCAGGGTCCATGTGAGGATACGACAACACTTTAGGGGGAGCATACGTGTGAGGGCGCAGGTTATCGTGAGCATACGGGTTAGGATTAGGGGACGGGTGAGGGTCAGGCTTCGGGGAAGTGTTAGGGTTAGGGTTCGGGCTAGGTTTAGGGTTAGGGGACGGGGACGGTTTAGGGTCCAGGTGAGGGTACGACAATGCTTTACGGGGAGCGTATGTGTGAGGGCGCGGGTTAGCGTGAGCGTACGGGTTAGGATTAGGGGACGGGTGAGTGTCAGGCTTCGGGGAAGTGTTAGGGTTAGGTTTTGGTCTAGGGTTAGGGTTAGGGGACGGGGACGGTTTAGGGTCCACGTGAGGGTACGACAACGCTTTAGGGGGAGCGTACGTGTGAGGGCGTGGGTTAGTGTTAGCCTACGGGTTAGGATTAGGGGTCGGATGAGGGTCAGGCTTCGGGGAGAGGTTATGGTTAGGGATAGGCTAGGGTTAGGATTAGGGGACCGGGACGGTTTAGGGTAGAGGTGAGGGTACGACAACGCTTTACGGGGAGCGTACGTGTGAGGGCGTGGGTTAGTGTTAGCGTACGGGGTAGGATTAGGGGACGGGTGAGGGTCAGGCTTCAGGGAAGGGTTAGGGTTAGGGTTCGGTCTAGGGTTAGGGTTAGGGGACGGGGACGGTTTCGGGTCCAGTTGAGGGTACGACAACGCTTTAGCGTGAGCGTACGTGTGAGGGCGTGGGTTAGGATTAGGGGACGGGTGAGCGTCAGGTTTCGGGGAAGTGTTAGGTTTAGGGTTCGGGCTAGGGTTAGGGTTAGGGGACAGGGAAGCTTTAGGGTCCAGGTGAGGGTACGACAATGCTTTAGGGGGAGCGTACGTGTGAGTGTGCGGGTTAGTGTTAGCGTACGGGTTAGGATTAGGGGACGTGTGAGGGTCAGGCTTCGGGGAAGGGTTAGGGTTAGGGTTCTGGCTAGGGTTAGGGTTACGGTTTGGAGACTGTTTAGGGTCCACGTGAGGGTACGACAACGCTTTAGGGAGAGCGTATGTGTGAGGTTGCAGGTTAGTGTTAACGTACGGGTTAGGATTAGGGGATGGGTGAGGGTCAGGCTTCTGGGAAGTGTAAGGGATAGGGTTCGGGCTAGGGTTAGGGTTAGGGGAAGGGGACGGTTTAGGGTCCAGGTTAGGGTACGACAACGCTTTAGGGGGAGCGTACGTGTGAGGGCGTGGGTTAGTGTTAGCATATGTGATCGGATTAGGGTACGGGTGTGGCTCACGCTTCGGGGAAGTGTTAGGGTTAGGGTTCGGGCTAGGGTTAGGGTTAGGGGACGGGGATGGTTTAGGGTCCAGGTGAGGGTACGACAACGCTTTAGGGGGAGCGTACGTGTGAGGGCGCGGGTCAGTGTTAGTGTACGGTTTAAGATTAGGGGACGGGTGAGGGTCAGGCTTCTGGGAAGGGTTAGGGTTAGGGACAGGCTAGGGTTAGGGATAGGGGACGGGAACGGTTTAGGGTCCAGGTGAGGGTACGACAACGGTTTACGGGGAGCGTACGTGTGAGGGCGCGGGTTAGTGTTAGAGTACGGGTTAGGATTAGGGGACGGGTGAGGGTCAGGCTTCGTGGAAGGGTTACGGTTAGGGTTCGGGCTAGGGTTAGGGTTAGGGGACGGGGACGGTTGAGGGTCCAGGTGAGGGTCTGTCAACGCTTTAGGGGGAGCGTACTTGTGACGGCGTGGGTTAGTGTTACCGTACTTGTTAGGATTAGGGGACGGGTGAGGGTCAGGCTTCGGGGAATGGTTAGTGTTAGGGTTCGGGCTAGGGTTAGGGTTAGAGGACGGGGACGGTTTAGGGTCCAGATGAGGGTACGAGAACGTTTTAGGGGGAGCGTACATGTGAGGGCGCGGGTTAGCGTTAGGGTACGGGTTAGGATTAGGGCATGGGTGAGGTTCAGGCTTCGGGGAATTGTTAGGGTTAGGGTTCGGGCTAGGGTTAGGGAATGGGGACGGTTTAGGGTCCACGTGAGGGTACGACAAAACTTTAGGGGGAGCGTACGTGTGAGGGCGCGTGTTAGTGTCAGCGTATGGGTTAGGATTAGGGGACGGGTGAGGGTTAGGCTTCGGGGAAGGTTTAGGGTTAGGGACAGGCTAGGGTTAGGCTTAGGGGACGGGGACGGTTTAGGGTCGAGGTGAGGGTACGACAACGCTTTAGATGGAGCGTACGTGTGAGGGCGCGTGTTAGTGTTAGCGTACGGATTAGGATTAGGGGACGGGTGAGTGTCAGGCTTCGTGGAATCGTTAGGGTTAGGGTTCGGGCTAGGGTTAGAGTTAGGGGACGGGGACAGTTTAGTGTCCAGGTGAGGGTACAACCACGCGTTAGGGGGAGCGTAAGTGTGAGGGCGAGGGTTAGTGTTAGCGTACGGGTTAGGATTAGGGGACGGGTGAGGGTCAGGTTTCTGGGAAGGGTTAGGGTTAGGGTTCAGGGTAGGGTTAGGGTTAGGGGACGGGGACGGTTTAGGGTACAGGTGAGGGTACGACAACGCTTTAGGGGGAGCGTACGTGTGAGGGCGCGGGTTAGGGTTAGCGTGCGGGTTAGGATTAGGGGACGGGTGAGAGTCAGGCTTCGGGGAAGTGTTAGGGTTAGGGTTCGGGCTGGGGTTAGGGGACGGAGACAGGGACGGTTTAGTGTCCAGGTGAGGGTACGACAATGCTTTAGGGGGAGCGTACGTGTGAGGGGGCGGGTTAGCGAGAGCGTACAGGCTAGGATTAGGCGACGGGTGAGAGTCAGGCTTCGGAGAAGGGCTAGGGTTAGGGTTCGCGGTAGGGTTAGAGTTAGGAGACAGGGACGGTTTAGTGTCCAGGTGAGGGTACGTCAACGCTTTAGGGGGAGCGTACATGTGAGGGCATGGGTTAGCGTTAGCATACGGGTTAGGATTAGAGGACGGGTGAGGGTCAGGCTTCGGGGAGGGTTAGGGTTAGGGTTCAGTCTAGGGTTAGGGTTAGGGGACGGGGACGGTTTAGGGTCCAGGTGAGGGTACGACAACGCTTTAGGGAGAGCGTAAGTGTCAGGGTGCCGGTTAGCGTGAGCGTACGTGTTAAGATTAGGGGACGGGTGAGGGTCAGGATTCAGGGAAGTGTTAGGGTTAGGGTTCGGGCTAGGGTTAGGTTTAGGGTATGGGGACGGTTTAGTGTCCAGCTGAGGGTACAACAACGGTTTAGGTGTAGCGTACGTGTGAGGGCGTGGATTAGCGTTAGCGTACGGGTTAGGATTAGGGGACGGGTTGGGTCAGGATTCGGGGAAGGGTTAGGGTTAGGGTTGGGCTAGGGTTACGGTTAGGGGATGGGGATGGTTTAGGGTTCAGGTGAGGGTACGACAACGCTTTAGGGGGAACCTACGTGTGAGGGCGCGGGTTCGCGTTAGCGTGCGGGTTAGGATTAGGGGACGGGTGAGGGTCCGGCTTCGGGGAATGGTTAGGGTTAGGGTTCCGGCTAGGGTTAGGGTTATCGGACGGGGACAGTTTAGGGTTCAGGTGAGGTTACGACAACGCTTTAGGGGGAGCGTACGTGTGAGGGCGCGGGTTAGCGTTAGCGTACGGGTTAGGATTAGGGGACGGGGGAGGGTCAGGCTTCGGGGAAGTGTTAGGGTTAGGGTTCGGGCTAGGGTTAGGGTTAGGGGACGGGGACGGTTTAGGGTCCAGGTGAGGGTACGACAACGCTTTAGGGGGAGCGTACATGTGAGGGCGCGGGTTAGCGTTAGCGTACGGGTTAGGATTAGGGCATGGGTGAGGTTCAGGCTTCGGGGAATTGTTAGGGTTAGGGTTCGGGCTAGGGTTAGGGTTAGGGGATGGCGACGGTTTAGGGTCCACGTGAGGGTACGACAAAGCTTTAGGGGGAGCGTACGTGTGAGGGCGTGGGTTAGTGTTAGTGTACGTGATAGGATTATGGTAAGGGTGAGGGTCAGGCTTCGGGGAAGGGTTAGGGTTAGGGTTCGGGCTAAGGTTAGTGTTAGGGGACGGGGACGTTTTAGGGTCCAGGTGAGGGTACAACAACGCTTTAGGGGGAGCGTACGTGTGAGGGCGTGGGTTAGTGTTAGTGTACGTGATAGGATTATGGTACGGGTGAGAGTCAGGATTCGGGGAAGTGTTAGGGTTAGGGTTCGGGGTAGGATTAGGCTTAGGGGTCGGGGACTGTTTAGGGTCCAGGTGAGGGTACAACCACGCTTTAGGGGGAGCGTACATGTGAGGGCTCGGGTTAGTGTTAGCGTACAGGTTAGGATTAGGGGATGGGTGAGGGTCAGGTTTCTGGGAAGGGTTAGGGTTAGGGTTCGGGGTAGGGTTAGGGTTGGGGACGGGGACGGTTTAGGGTCCAGGTGAGGGTACGACAACGCTTTAGGGGGAGCGTACGTGTGAGGGCGCGGGTTAGCGTTAGCGTACTGGTTAGGATAAGGAAGGGGGAGGGTCAGGTTTCGGGGAAGGTTTAGGGTTAGGGTTCGGTCTAGGGTTAGGCTTAGGGGTCGGGGACGGTATAGGGTCCAGGTGAAGGTACGACAACGCTTTAGGGGGAGCGTATGTGTGAGGATATGGGTTAGCGTTTGCGAACGGGTTAGGATTAGGGGACGGGTGAGGGTCAGGCTTCGGGGAAGGGTAAGTGTTAGGGTTCAGGCTAGGGTTAGGGTTAGGGGACGCGAACGGGTTAGGGTCAAGGTGAGGGTACGACAACGCTTTAGGTGGAGCGTAGGTGTGAGGGCCTGGGTTAGTGTTAGTGTACGTGATAGGATTAGGGTACGGGTGAGGGTCAGGCTTCGGGGAAGGGTTAGGGTTAGGGTTCGGGCTAGGGTTAGTGTTAGGGGACCGGGACGGTTTAAGGTCGAGGTGAGGGTACGACAACGCTTTAGATGGAGCGTACGTGTGAGTGCGCGTGTTAGTGTTAGCATACGGATTAGGATTTGGGGACGGGTGAGTGTCAGGCTTTGGGGAATCGTTAGGGTTAGGGTTCGGGCTAGGGTTAGGGTTAGGGGACGGGGACGGTTTAGGGTCCAGGTGAGGGTACGACAACGCTTTAGGAGGAGCGTACGTGTGAGGGCGTAAGTTAGCGTTAGCGTACGGGTTAGGATTAGGGGACGGGTAGGGGTCAGGCTTCGGGGAATAGTTAGGATTAGGGTTTGGGCTAGGGTTAGGGTTAGGGGACAGGGACGGTTTAGGGTCCAGGTGAATGTAAGACAACGCTTTAGGGGGAGCGTACGTGTGAACGCGTGGGTTAGCGTGAGCGTACGTGTTAGGATTAGTGGACGGGTGAGGGTCAGGCTTCGGGGTAGGGTTAGGTTTAGGGTTCAGGCTAGGTTTAGGTTTAGGGGACGGGGACGGTTTAGGGTCCAGGTGAGGGTACAACCAAGCTTTAGGGGGAGCGTACGTGTGAGGGCGCGGGTTAGTGTTAGCGTACGGGTTAGGATTAGGGGACGGGTGAGGGTCAGGTTTCTGGGAAGGGTTAGGGTTAGGGTTCGGGGTAGGGTTAGGGTTAGGGGACGGGGACGGTTTAGGGTCCAGGTGAGGGTACGACAACGCTTTAGGGGGAGCGTACGTGTGAGGGCGCGGGTTAGCGTTAGCGTACGGGTTAGGATTAGGGGACGGGTGAGGGTCAGGTTTCGGGGAAGGTTTAGGGTTAGGGTTCGGTCTAGGGTTAGGCTTAGGGGTCGGGGACGGTTTAGGGTCCAGGTGAAGGTACGAAAACGCTTTAGGGGGAGCGTATGTGTGAGGGCATGGGTTAGCGTTTGCATACGCGTTAGGATTAGGGGACGTGTGAGGGTCAGGCTTCGGGGAAGGGTTAGGGTTAGGGATCAGGCTAGGGTTAAGGTTAGGGGACCGGGACGGTTTAGGGTTCATGTGAGGTTACGAGAACGCTTTAGGGGGAGCGTACGTGTGAGAGCGTGGGTTAGTGTTAGCGTACGGGTTAGGATTAGGGGACGGGTGAGGGTCAGGATTCGGGGAAGGGTTAAGGTTAGGGTTCGGCCTAGGGTTAGGGTTAGGGGACGGGGACGGTTTAGGGTCCAGGTGAGGGTACGACAACGCTTTAGATGGAGCGTACGTGTGAGGGCGCGTGTTAGCGTTAGCTTTCGGATTAGGATTAGGGGACAGGTGAGTGTCAGGCTTCGGGGAATCGTTAGGGTTAGGGTTCGGGCTAGGGTTAGGTTTAGGGGATGGTGACGGTTTAGGGTCCAGGTGAGGGTACGACAACGCTTTAGGTTTAGCATACGTGTGAGGGAGCGGATTAGCGTTAGCGTACGGCTTAGGATTAGGGGACGTGTTGGGTCAGGCTTCGGGGAAGGGTCAGGCTTATGTTTCGGTCTAGGGTTAGGGTTAGGAGAAGGGGATGTTTGAGGGTCCAGGTGAGGGTACGACAACGCTTTAGGGGCAGCGTACGTGTGAGGGCGTGGGTTAGTTTGAGCGTACGGGTTACGATTATGGGACGGGTGAGGGGAAGGCTTCGGGGAAGTGTTAGGGTTAGGGTTCGGGCTAGGGTTAGGGTTAGGGGACGGGGACGGTTTAGGGTCCAGGTGAGGGTACGACAACGGTTTCGGGGGAGCGTACGTGAGAGGGCGTGGGTTACTGTGAGCGTACGGGCTAGGATTAGGGGACGGGTGAGGGGAAGGCTTCGGGAAAGGGTTAGGGTTAGGCTTCAGGCTAGGTTTAAGTTTAGGGGACGGGGACGGTTTAGGGTCCACGTCAGGGTACGACAACGGTTTAGGGGGAGCGTACGTGTGAGGACACGGGTTAGTGTGAGCGTACGGGTTAGGATTAGGGGACGGGTGAGGGGAAGGCTTCGGGGAAGGGTTAGTGTTAGGGTTGGGGCTAGGGTTAGGGTTAGGGGACGGGGACGGTTTAGGGTCCAGGTGAGGGTACAACCACGCTTTAGGGGGAGCGTACGTGTGAGGGCGCGGGTTAGTGTTCGCGTACGGGTTAGGATTAGGGGACGGGTGAGGGTCAGGTTTCTGGGAAGGGTTAGGGTTAGTGTTCGGGGTAGGGTTAGGGTTAGGGGACGGGGACGGTTTAGGGTCCAGGTGAGGGTACGACAACGCTTTAGGGGGAGCGTACGTGTGAGGGCGCGGGTTAGCGTTAGCCTACGGGTTAGGATTAGGGGACGGGTGAGGATCAGGTTTCGGGGAAGGTTTAGGGTTAGGGTTCGGGCTAGGGTTAGGCTTAGGGGTCGGGGACGGTTTAGGGTCCAGGTGAAGGTATGAAAACGCTTTAGGGGGAGCGTATGTGTGAGGGCATGGGTTAGCGTTTGCGTACGCGTTAGGATTAGGGGACGGGTGAGGGTCAGGCTTCGGGGAAAGGTAAGGGTTACGGTTCGGGCTAGGGTTAGGGTTGGGGACGCGAACGGGTTAGGGTCCAGGTGAGGGTACGACAACGCTTTAGGGGAAACGTACGTGTGAGGGCGCGGGTTAGTGTGAGCGTACGGGTTAGGATTAGGGGACGGGT
Source organism: Leucopleurus acutus (assembly GCF_964270905.1). Classification (NCBI taxonomy): domain Eukaryota; kingdom Metazoa; phylum Chordata; class Mammalia; order Artiodactyla; family Delphinidae; genus Leucopleurus; species Leucopleurus acutus. Next base: position 68,157 of record NW_028139179.1, read on the forward strand.
GAGGGTCAGGATTCAGGGAAGGTTTAGGGTTAGGGTTCAGTCTAGGGTTAGGGTTAGGTGACGGGGACGGTTTAGGGTCCAGGTGAGGGTACGACAACGCTTTAGGGGGAGCGTACGTGTGAGGGCGCGGGTTAGCGTTAGCGTACGGGTTAGGATTAGGGGACGGTGAGGGTCAGGCTTCGCGGAAGTTTAAGATTTAGGGTTCGGGCTAGGATTAGGGCTAGGGGACGGGTACGGTTTAGGGTCCAGTTGAGGGTACGACAACGCTTTAGGGGGAGCGTACGTGTGAGGGCGTGGGTTAGTGTTAGCGTACGTGATAGGATTAGGGTACGGGTGTGGGTCAGGCTTCTGGGAAGGGTTAGGGTTAGGGTTCGGGCTAAGGTTAGGGTTAGGGGATGGGGACGGTTTAGGGTCCAGGTGAGGGTACGACAACGCTTTAGGGGGAGCGTACGTGTGAGGGCGCGGGTTAGTGTTAGCGTACGGGTTAGGATTAGGGGACGGGTGAGGGTCAGGATTCGGGGAACTGTTAGGGTTAGGGTTCGGGCTAGGGTTAGGGGACGGGGACTGGGACGGTTGAGGGTCCAGGTTAGGGTATGGCAACGCTTTAGGGGTAGCGTACTTGTGAGGGCGCATGTCAGTGTTAGCGTACAGGTTAGGATTAGGGGACGGGTGAGGGTCAGGCTTCGGGGAAGGGTTAGGGTTAGGGTTCGGGGTAGGGTTAGGGTTAGGGAACGGGGACGGTTTAGGGTCCAGGTGAGGGTACGACAACGCTTTAGGGGGAGCGTACGTTTGAGGGCGCTGGTTAGCGTTAGCGTACGGGTTAGGATTAGGGGACGGGTGAGGGTCAGGTTTCGGGGAAGGTTTAGGGTTAGGGTTCGGTCTAGGGTTAGGCTTAGGGGTCGGGGACGGTTTAGGGTCCAGGTGAAGGTACGACAACGCTTTAAGGGGAGCGTATGTGTGAGGGCATGGGTTAGCGTTTGCGTACGGGTTAGGATTAGGGGACGGGTGAGGGTCAGGCTTCAGGGAAGGGTAAGTGTTAGGGTTCGGGCTAGGGTTAGGGTTAGGGGACGCGAACGGGTTAGGGTCCAGGTGAGGGTACGACAACGCTTTATGGGGAGCGTAGGTGTGAGGGCCTGGGTTAGTTTTAGTGTACGTGATAGGATTAGGGTACGGGTGAGGGTCAGGCTTCGGGGAAGGGTTAGGGTTAGGGTTTGGGCTAGGGTTAGGGTTAGGGGAACGGGACGGTTTAGGGTCGAGGTGAGGGTACGACAACGCTTTAGATGGAGCGTACGTGTGAGGGCGCGTGTTAGTGTTAGCATACGGATTAGGATTTGGTGACAGGTGAGTGTCAGGCTTCGGGGAATCGTTAGGGTTAGGGTTCGGGCTAGGGTTAGAGTTAGGGGACGGGGACTGTTTAGTGTCCAGGTGAGGGTACGACAACGCTTTAGGGGGAGCGTACGTGTGAGGGCGTAAGTTAGCTTTAGCGTACGGGTTAGGATTAGGGGACGAGTAGGGGTCAGGCTTCGGGGAATAGTTAGGGTTAGGGTTTGGGCTAGGGTTAGGGTTAGGGGACAGGGACAGTTTAGGGTCCAGGTGAATGTATGACAACGTTTTCGGGGGAGCGTACGTGTGAGCGCGTGGGTTAGCGTGAGTGTACGTGTTAGGATTAGTGGACAGGTGAGGGTCAGGCTTCGGGGTAGGGTTAGGGTTAGGGTTCGGGCTAGGTTTAGGTTTAGGGGACGGGGACGGTTTAGGGTCCAGGTGAGGGTACAACCACGCTTTAGGGGGAGCGTACGTGTGAGGGCGCGGGTTAGTGTTAGCGTACGGGTTAGGATTAGGGGACGGGTGAGGGTCAGGTTTCTGGGAAGGGTTAGGGTTAGGGTTCGGGGTAGGGTTAGGGTTAGGGGACGGGGACGGTTTAGGGTCCAGGTGAGGGTACGACAACGCTTTAGGGGGAGCGTACGTGTGAGGGCGCGGGTTAGCGTTAGCGTACGGGTTAGGATTAGGGGACGGGTGAGGATCAGGTTTCGGGGAAGGTTTAGGGTTAGGGTTCGGTCTAGGGTTAGGCTTAGGGGTCGGGGACGGTTTAGGGTCCAGGTGAAGGTATGAAAACGCTTTAGGGGGAGCGTATGTGTGAGGGCATGGGTTAGCGTTTGCGTACGCGTTAGGATTAGGGGACGGGTGAGGGTCAGGCTTCGGGGAAGGGTAAGGGTTAGGGTTCGGGCTAGGGTTAGGGTTGGGCACGCGAACGGGTTAGGGTCCAGGTGAGGGTACGACAACGCTTTAGGGGGAGCGTAGGTGTGAGGGCCTGGGTTAGTGTTAGCGTACGTGATAGGATTAGGGTACGGGTGAGGGTCAGGCTTCGGGGAAGGGTTAGTGTTAGGGTTCGGGCTAGGGTTGGGTTAGGGGACGGGGACGGTTTAGGGTTCAGTTGAGGGTACGACAACGCTTTAGGGGAAACGTACGTGTGAGGGCGCGGGTTAGTGTGAGCGTACGGGTTAGGATTAGGGGATGGGTGAGGGTCAGGCTTCTGGGAAGTGTAAGGGATAGGGTTCGGGCTAGGGTTAGGGTTAGGGGAAGGGGACGGTTTAGGGTCCAGGTTAGGGTACGACAACGCTTTAGGGGGAGCGTACGTGTGAGGGCGTGGGTTAGTGTTAGCATATGTGATCGGATTAGGGTACGGGTGTGGCTCACGCTTCGGGGAAGTGTTAGGGTTAGGGTTCGGGCTAGGGTTAGGGTTAGGGGACGGGGATGGTTTAGGGTCCAGGTGAGGGTACGACAACGCTTTAGGGGGAGCGTACGTGTGAGGGCGCGGGTCAGTGTTAGTGTACGGTTTAAGATTAGGGGACGGGTGAGGGTCAGGCTTCTGGGAAGGGTTAGGGTTAGGGACAGGCTAGGGTTAGGGATAGGGGACGGGAACGGTTTAGGGTCCAGGTGAGGGTACGACAACGGTTTACGGGGAGCGTACGTGTGAGGGCGCGGGTTAGTGTTAGAGTACGGGTTAGGATTAGGGGACGGGTGAGGGTCAGGCTTCGTGGAAGGGTTACGGTTAGGGTTCGGGCTAGGGTTAGGGTTAGGGGACGGGGACGGTTGAGGGTCCAGGTGAGGGTCTGTCAACGCTTTAGGGGGAGCGTACTTGTGACGGCGTGGGTTAGTGTTACCGTACTTGTTAGGATTAGGGGACGGGTGAGGGTCAGGCTTCGGGGAATGGTTAGTGTTAGGGTTCGGGCTAGGGTTAGGGTTAGAGGACGGGGACGGTTTAGGGTCCAGATGAGGGTACGAGAACGTTTTAGGGGGAGCGTACATGTGAGGGCGCGGGTTAGCGTTAGGGTACGGGTTAGGATTAGGGCATGGGTGAGGTTCAGGCTTCGGGGAATTGTTAGGGTTAGGGTTCGGGCTAGGGTTAGGGAATGGGGACGGTTTAGGGTCCACGTGAGGGTACGACAAAACTTTAGGGGGAGCGTACGTGTGAGGGCGCGTGTTAGTGTCAGCGTATGGGTTAGGATTAGGGGACGGGTGAGGGTTAGGCTTCGGGGAAGGTTTAGGGTTAGGGACAGGCTAGGGTTAGGCTTAGGGGACGGGGACGGTTTAGGGTCGAGGTGAGGGTACGACAACGCTTTAGATGGAGCGTACGTGTGAGGGCGCGTGTTAGTGTTAGCGTACGGATTAGGATTAGGGGACGGGTGAGTGTCAGGCTTCGTGGAATCGTTAGGGTTAGGGTTCGGGCTAGGGTTAGAGTTAGGGGACGGGGACAGTTTAGTGTCCAGGTGAGGGTACAACCACGCGTTAGGGGGAGCGTAAGTGTGAGGGCGAGGGTTAGTGTTAGCGTACGGGTTAGGATTAGGGGACGGGTGAGGGTCAGGTTTCTGGGAAGGGTTAGGGTTAGGGTTCAGGGTAGGGTTAGGGTTAGGGGACGGGGACGGTTTAGGGTACAGGTGAGGGTACGACAACGCTTTAGGGGGAGCGTACGTGTGAGGGCGCGGGTTAGGGTTAGCGTGCGGGTTAGGATTAGGGGACGGGTGAGAGTCAGGCCTCGGGGAAGTGTTAGGGTTAGGGTTCGGGCTGGGGTTAGGGGACGGAGACAGGGACGGTTTAGTGTCCAGGTGAGGGTACGACAATGCTTTAGGGGGAGCGTACGTGTGAGGGGGCGGGTTAGCGAGAGCGTACAGGCTAGGATTAGGCGACGGGTGAGAGTCAGGCTTCGGAGAAGGGCTAGGGTTAGGGTTCGCGGTAGGGTTAGAGTTAGGAGACAGGGACGGTTTAGTGTCTAGGTGAGGGTACGTCAACGCTTTAGGGGGAGCGTACATGTGAGGGCATGGGTTAGCGTTAGCATACGGGTTAGGATTAGAGGACGGGTGAGGGTCAGGCTTCGGGGAGGGTTAGGGTTAGGGTTCAGTCTAGGGTTAGGGTTAGGGGACGGGGACGGTTTAGGGTCCAGGTGAGGGTACGACAACGCTTTAGGGAGAGCGTAAGTGTCAGGGTGCCGGTTAGCGTGAGCGTACGTGTTAAGATTAGGGGACGGGTGAGGGTCAGGATTCAGGGAAGTGTTAGGGTTAGGGTTCGGGCTAGGGTTAGGTTTAGGGTATGGGGACGGTTTAGTGTCCAGCTGAGGGTACAACAACGGTTTAGGTGTAGCGTACGTGTGAGGGCGTGGATTAGCGTTAGCGTACGGGTTAGGATTAGGGGACGGGTTGGGTCAGGATTCGGGGAAGGGTTAGGGTTAGGGTTGGGCTAGGGTTACGGTTAGGGGATGGGGATGGTTTAGGGTTCAGGTGAGGGTACGACAACGCTTTAGGGGGAACCTACGTGTGAGGGCGCGGGTTCGCGTTAGCGTGCGGGTTAGGATTAGGGGACGGGTGAGGGTCCGGCTTCGGGGAATGGTTAGGGTTAGGGTTCCGGCTAGGGTTAGGGTTATCGGACGGGGACAGTTTAGGGTTCAGGTGAGGTTACGACAACGCTTTAGGGGGAGCGTACGTGTGAGGGCGCGGGTTAGCGTTAGCGTACGGGTTAGGATTAGGGGACGGGGGAGGGTCAGGCTTCGGGGAAGTGTTAGGGTTAGGGTTCGGGCTAGGGTTAGGGTTAGGGGACGGGGACGGTTTAGGGTCCAGGTGAGGGTACGACAACGCTTTAGGGGGAGCGTACATGTGAGGGCGCGGGTTAGCGTTAGCGTACGGGTTAGGATTAGGGCATGGGTGAGGTTCAGGCTTCGGGGAATTGTTAGGGTTAGGGTTCGGGCTAGGGTTAGGGTTAGGGGATGGCGACGGTTTAGGGTCCACGTGAGGGTACGACAAAGCTTTAGGGGGAGCGTACGTGTGAGGGCGTGGGTTAGTGTTAGTGTACGTGATAGGATTATGGTAAGGGTGAGGGTCAGGCTTCGGGGAAGGGTTAGGGTTAGGGTTCGGGCTAAGGTTAGTGTTAGGGGACGGGGACGGTTTAGGGTCCAGGTGAGGGTACAACAACGCTTTAGGGGGAGCGTACGTGTGAGGGCGTGGGTTAGTGTTAGTGTACGTGATAGGATTATGGTACGGGTGAGAGTCAGGATTCGGGGAAGTGTTAGGGTTAGGGTTCGGGGTAGGATTAGGCTTAGGGGTCGGGGACGGTTTAGGGTCCAGGTGAGGGTACAACCACGCTTTAGGGGGAGCGTACGTGTGAGGGCTCGGGTTAGTGTTAGCGTACAGGTTAGGATTAGGGGACGGGTGAGGGTCAGGTTTCTGGGAAGGGTTAGGGTTAGGGTTCGGGGTAGGGTTAGGGTTAGGGGACGGGGACGGTTTAGGGTCCAGGTGAGGGTACGACAACGCTTTAGGGGGAGCGTACGTGTGAGGGCGCGGGTTAGCGTTAGCGTACTGGTTAGGATAAGGGAAGGGGGAGGGTCAGGTTTCGGGGAAGGTTTAGGGTTAGGGTTCGGTCTAGGGTTAGGCTTAGGGGTCGGGGACGGTATAGGGTCCAGGTGAAGGTACGACAACGCTTTAGGGGGAGCGTATGTGTGAGGACATGGGTTAGCGTTTGCGAACGGGTTAGGATTAGGGGACGGGTGAGGGTCAGGCTTCGGGGAAGGGTAAGTGTTAGGGTTCAGGCTAGGGTTAGGGTTAGGGGACGCGAACGGGTTAGGGTCAAGGTGAGGGTACGACAACGCTTTAGGGGGAGCGTAGGTGTGAGGGCCTGGGTTAGTGTTAGTGTACGTGATAGGATTAGGGTACGGGTGAGGGTCAGGCTTCGGGGAAGGGTTAGGGTTAGGGTTCGGGCTAGGGTTAGTGTTAGGGGACCGGGACGGTTTAAGGTCGAGGTGAGGGTACGACAACGCTTTAGATGGAGCGTACGTGTGAGTGCGCGTGTTAGTGTTAGCATACGGATTAGGATTTGGGGACGGGTGAGTGTCAGGCTTTGGGGAATCGTTAGGGTTAGGGTTCGGGCTAGGGTTAGGGTTAGGGGACGGGGACGGTTTAGGGTCCAGGTGAGGGTACGACAACGCTTTAGGAGGAGCGTACGTGTGAGGGCGTAAGTTAGCGTTAGCGTACGGGTTAGGATTAGGGGACGGGTAGGGGTCAGGCTTCGGGGAATAGTTAGGATTAGGGTTTGGGCTAGGGTTAGGGTTAGGGGACAGGGACGGTTTAGGGTCCAGGTGAATGTAAGACAACGCTTTAGGGGGAGCGTACGTGTGAACGCGTGGGTTAGCGTGAGCGTACGTGTTAGGATTAGTGGACGGGTGAGGGTCAGGCTTCGGGGTAGGGTTAGGTTTAGGGTTCAGGCTAGGTTTAGGTTTAGGGGACGGGGACGGTTTAGGGTCCAGGTGAGGGTACAACCAAGCTTTAGGGGGAGCGTACGTGTGAGGGCGCGGGTTAGTGTTAGCGTACGGGTTAGGATTAGGGGACGGGTGAGGGTCAGGTTTCTGGGAAGGGTTAGGGTTAGGGTTCGGGGTAGGGTTAGGGTTAGGGGACGGGGACGGTTTAGGGTCCAGGTGAGGGTACGACAACGCTTTAGTGGGAGCGTACGTGTGAGGGCGCGGGTTAGCGTTAGCGTACGGGTTAGGATTAGGGGACGGGTGAGGGTCAGGTTTCGGGGAAGGTTTAGGGTTAGGGTTCGGTCTAGGGTTAGGCTTAGGGGTCGGGGACGGTTTAGGGTCCAGGTGAAGGTACGAAAACGCTTTAGGGGGAGCGTATGTGTGAGGGCATGGGTTAGCGTTTGCATACGTGTTAGGATTAGGGGACGTGTGAGGGTCAGGCTTCGGGGAAGGGTTAGGGTTAGGGATCAGGCTAGGGTTAAGGTTAGGGGACCGGGACGGTTTAGGGTTCATGTGAGGTTACGAGAACGCTTTAGGGGGAGCGTACGTGTGAGAGCGCGGGTTAGTGTTAGCGTACGGGTTAGGATTAGGGGACGGGTGAGGGTCAGGATTCGGGGAAGGGTTAAGGTTAGGGTTCGGCCTAGGGTTAGGGTTAGGGGACGGGGACGGTTTAGGGTCCAGGTGAGGGTACGACAACGCTTTAGATGGAGCGTACGTGTGAGGGCGCGTGTTAGCGTTAGCTTTCGGATTAGGATTAGGGGACAGGTGAGTGTCAGGCTTCGGGGAATCGTTAGGGTTAGGGTTCGGGCTAGGGTTAGGTTTAGGGGATGGTGACGGTTTAGGGTCCAGGTGAGGGTACGACAACGCTTTAGGTTTAGCATACGTGTGAGGGAGCGGATTAGCGTTAGCGTACGGCTTAGGATTAGGGGACGTGTTGGGTCAGGCTTCGGGGAAGGGTCAGGCTTATGTTTCGGTCTAGGGTTAGGGTTAGGAGAAGGGGATGTTTGAGGGTCCAGGTGAGGGTACGACAACGCTTTAGGGGCAGCGTACGTGTGAGGGCGTGGGTTAGTTTGAGCGTACGGGTTACGATTATGGGACGGGTGAGGGGAAGGCTTCGGGGAAGTGTTAGGGTTAGGGTTCGGGCTAGGGTTAGGGTTAGGGGACGGGGACGGTTTAGGGTCCAGGTGAGGGTACGACAACGGTTTCGGGGGAGCGTACGTGAGAGGGCGTGGGTTAGTGTGAGCGTACGGGCTAGGATTAGGGGACGGGTGAGGGGAAGGCTTCGGGAAAGGGTTAGGGTTAGGCTTCAGGCTAGGTTTAAGTTTAGGGGACGGGGACGGTTTAGGGTCCACGTCAGGGTACGACAACGGTTTAGGGGGAGCGTACGTGTGAGGACACGGGTTAGTGTGAGCGTACGGGTTAGGATTAGGGGACGGGTGAGGGGAAGGCTTCGGGGAAGGGTTAGTGTTAGGGTTGGGGCTAGGGTTAGGGTTAGGGGACGGGGACGGTTTAGGGTCCAGGTGAGGGTACAACCACGCTTTAGGGGGAGCGTACGTGTGAGGGCGCGGGTTAGTGTTCGCGTACGGGTTAGGATTAGGGGACGGGTGAGGGTCAGGTTTCTGGGAAGGGTTAGGGTTAGTGTTCGGGGTAGGGTTAGGGTTAGGGGACGGGGACGGTTTAGGGTCCAGGTGAGGGTACGACAACGCTTTAGGGGGAGCGTACGTGTGAGGGCGCGGGTTAGCGTTAGCCTACGGGTTAGGATTAGGGGACGGGTGAGGATCAGGTTTCGGGGAAGGTTTAGGGTTAGGGTTCGGTCTAGGGTTAGGCTTAGGGGTCGGGGACGGTTTAGGGTCCAGGTGAAGGTATGAAAACGCTTTAGGGGGAGCGTATGTGTGAGGGCATGGGTTAGCGTTTGCGTACGCGTTAGGATTAGGGGACGGGTGAGGGTCAGGCTTCGGGGAAAGGTAAGGGTTACGGTTCGGGCTAGGGTTAGGGTTGGGGACGCGAACGGGTTAGGGTCCAGGTGAGGGTACGACAACGCTTTAGGGGAAACGTACGTGTGAGGGCGCGGGTTAGTGTGAGCCTACGGGTTAGGATTAGGGGACGGGTGAGGGTCAGGATTCAGGGAAGGTTTAGGGTTAGGGTTCAGTCTAGGGTTAGGGTTAGGTGACGGGGACGGTTTAGGGTCCAGGTGAGGGTACGACAACGCTTTAGGGGGAGCGTACGTGTGAGGGCGCGGGTTAGCGTTAGCGTACGGGTTAGGATTAGGGGACGGTGAGGGTCAGGCTTCGCGGAAGTTTAAGATTTAGGGTTCGGGCTAGGATTAGGGCTAGGGGACGGGTACGGTTTAGGGTCCAGTTGAGGGTACGACAACGCTTTAGGGGGAGCGTACGTGTGAGGGCGTGGGTTAGTGTTAGCGTACGTGATAGGATTAGGGTACGGGTGTGGGTCAGGCTTCTGGGAAGGGTTAGGGTTAGGGTTCGGGCTAAGGTTAGGGTTAGGGGATGGGGACGGTTTAGGGTCCAGGTGAGGGTACGACAACGCTTTAGGGGGAGCGTACGTGTGAGGGCGCGGGTTAGTGTTAGCGTACGGGTTAGGATTAGGGGACGGGTGAGGGTCAGGATTCGGGGAACTGTTAGGGTTAGGGTTCGGGCTAGGGTTAGGGGACGGGGACTGGGACGGTTGAGGGTCCAGGTTAGGGTATGGCAACGCTTTAGGGGTAGCGTACTTGTGAGGGCGCATGTCAGTGTTAGCGTACAGGTTAGGATTAGGGGACGGGTGAGGGTCAGGCTTCGGGGAAGGGTTAGGGTTAGGGTTCGGGGTAGGGTTAGGGTTAGGGAACGGGGACGGTTTAGGGTCCAGGTGAGGGTACGACAACGCTTTAGGGGGAGCGTACGTTTGAGGGCGCTGGTTAGCGTTAGCGTACGGGTTAGGATTAGGGGACGGGTGAGGGTCAGGTTTCGGGGAAGGTTTAGGGTTAGGGTTCGGTCTAGGGTTAGGCTTAGGGGTCGGGGACGGTTTAGGGTCCAGGTGAAGGTACGACAACGCTTTAAGGGGAGCGTATGTGTGAGGGCATGGGTTAGCGTTTGCGTACGGGTTAGGATTAGGGGACGGGTGAGGGTCAGGCTTCAGGGAAGGGTAAGTGTTAGGGTTCGGGCTAGGGTTAGGGTTAGGGGACGCGAACGGGTTAGGGTCCAGGTGAGGGTACGACAACGCTTTATGGGGAGCGTAGGTGTGAGGGCCTGGGTTAGTTTTAGTGTACGTGATAGGATTAGGGTACGGGTGAGGGTCAGGCTTCGGGGAAGGGTTAGGGTTAGGGTTCGGGCTAGGGTTAGGGTTAGGGGAACGGGACGGTTTAGGGTCGAGGTGAGGGTACGACAACGCTTTAGATGGAGCGTACGTGTGAGGGCGCGTGTTAGTGTTAGCATACGGATTAGGATTTGGTGACAGGTGAGTGTCAGGCTTCGGGGAATCGTTAGGGTTAGGGTTCGGGCTAGGGTTAGAGTTAGGGGACGGGGACTGTTTAGTGTCCAGGTGAGGGTACGACAACGCTTTAGGGGGAGCGTACGTGTGAGGGCGTAAGTTAGCTTTAGCGTACGGGTTAGGATTAGGGGACGAGTAGGGGTCAGGCTTCGGGGAATAGTTAGGGTTAGGGTTTGGGCTAGGGTTAGGGTTAGGGGACAGGGACAGTTTAGGGTCCAGGTGAATGTATGACAACGTTTTCGGGGGAGCGTACGTGTGAGCGCGTGGGTTAGCGTGAGTGTACGTGTTAGGATTAGTGGACAGGTGAGGGTCAGGCTTCGGGGTAGGGTTAGGGTTAGGGTTCGGGCTAGGTTTAGGTTTAGGGGACGGGGACGGTTTAGGGTCCAGGTGAGGGTACAACCACGCTTTAGGGGGAGCGTACGTGTGAGGGCGCGGGTTAGTGTTAGCGTACGGGTTAGGATTAGGGGACGGGTGAGGGTCAGGTTTCTGGGAAGGGTTAGGGTTAGGGTTCGGGGTAGGGTTAGGGTTAGGGGACGGGGACGGTTTAGGGTCCAGGTGAGGGTACGACAACGCTTTAGGGGGAGCGTACGTGTGAGGGCGCGGGTTAGCGTTAGCGTACGGGTTAGGATTAGGGGACGGGTGAGGATCAGGTTTCGGGGAAGGTTTAGGGTTAGGGTTCGGTCTAGGGTTAGGCTTAGGGGTCGGGGACGGTTTAGGGTCCAGGTGAAGGTATGAAAACGCTTTAGGGGGAGCGTATGTGTGAGGGCATGGGTTAGCGTTTGCGTACGCGTTAGGATTAGGGGACGGGTGAGGGTCAGGCTTCGGGGAAGGGTAAGGGTTAGGGTTCGGGCTAGGGTTAGGGTTGGGCACGCGAACGGGTTAGGGTCCAGGTGAGGGTACGACAACGCTTTAGGGGGAGCGTAGGTGTGAGGGCCTGGGTTAGTGTTAGCGTACGTGATAGGATTAGGGTACGGGTGAGGGTCAGGCTTCGGGGAAGGGTTAGTGTTAGGGTTCGGGCTAGGGTTGGGTTAGGGGACGGGGACGGTTTAGGGTTCAGGTGAGGGTACGACAACGCTTTAGGGGAAACGTACGTGTGAGGGCGCGGGTTAGTGTGAGCGTACGGGTTAGGATTAGGGGACGGGTGAGGGTCAGGATTCAGGGAAGGTTTAGGGTTAGGGTTCAGTCTAGGGTTAGGGTTAGGGGACGGGGACGGTTTAGGGTCCAGGTGAGGGTACGACAACGCTTTAGGGGGAGCGTACGTGTGAGGGCGTGGGTGAGTGTTAACGTACGGGTTAGGATTAGGGGACGGGTGAGGGTCAGGCTTACTGGAAGGGTTAGGGTTAGGGTTCGGCTTAGGGTTAGGGTTAGGGGACGGGGACGGTTGAGGGTCCAGGTGAGGGTATGACAACGCTTTAGGGGTAGCGTAGTTGTGAGAGCGCGGGTCAGTGTTAGCGTACTTGTGAGGATTAGGGGACGGGTGAGGGTCAGGCTTCGGGGAAGGGTTAGGGTTAGGGATCGGGCTAGGTTTAGGTTTAGGGGACCGGGACGGTTTAGGGTCTAGATGAGTGTACGACATCGCTTTAGGGGGAGCGTACGTGTGAGGGCACGGGTTAGCGTTAGCGTACAGGTTAGGATTAAGGGACGGGTGAGGGTCAGGCTTCGGGGAAGGGTTAGGGTTAGGGTTTGGGCTAGGGTTAGGGTTAGGGGACGGGGACGGTTTAGGGTCCACGTGAGGGTACGACAAAGCTTTAGGGGGAGCATACGTGTGAGGGTGCGTGTTAGTGTCAGCGTACGGGTTAGGATTAGGGGACTGTTGAGGGTCAGGCTTCGGGGAAGTGTTAGGGTTAGGGACAGGCTAGGGTTAGGTTTAGGGGATGGGGACGGTTTAGGGTACAGTTGAGGGTACGACAACGCTTTAGGGGGAGCGTACGTGTGAGGGTGTGGGTTAGCGTTTGCGTACGGGTTAGGATTAGGGGACGGTGAGGGTCAGGCTTCGCGGAAGTTTAAGATTTAGGGTTCGGGCTAGGGTTAGGGCTAGGGGACGGGAACGGTTTAGGGTCCAGTTGAGGGTACGACAACGCTTTAGGGGGAGCGTACGTGTGAGGGCGTGGGTTAGTGTTAGCGTACGTGATAGGATTAGGGTACGGGTGAGGGTCAGGCTTCGGGGAAGGGTTAGGGTTAGGGTTCGGGCTAAGGTTAGGGTTAGGGGACGGGGACGGTTTAGGGTCCAGGTGAGGGTACGACAACGCTTTAGGGGGAGCGTACGTGTGAGGGCGCGGGTTAGTGTTAGCGTACGGGTTAGGATTAGGGGACGGGTGAGGGTCAGGATTCGGGGAACTGTTAGGGTTAGGGTTCGGGCTAGGGTTAGGGGACGGGGACTGGGACGGTTGAGGGTCCAGGTTAGGGTATGGCAACGCTTTAGGGGTAGCGTACTTGTGAGGGCGCATGTCAGTGTTAGCGTACAGGTTAGGATTAGGGGACGGGTGAGGGTCAGGCTTCGGGGAAGGGTTAGGGTTAGGGATCAGGCTAGGGTTAAGGTTACGGGACCGGGACGGTTTAGGGTTCATGTGAGGTTACGAGAACGCTTTAGGGGGAGCGTACGTGTGAGAGCGCGGGTTAGTGTTAGCGTACGGGTTAGGATTAGGGGACGGGTGAGGGTCAGGATTCGGGGAAGGGTTAAGGTTAGGGTTCGGCCTAGGGTTAGGGCTAGGGGACGGGGACGGTTTAGGGTCCAGGTGAGGGTACGACAACGCTTTAGATGGAGCGTACATGTGAGGGCGCGTGTTAGTGTTAGCGTACGGATTAGGATTAGGGGACAGGTGAGTGTCAGGCTTCGGGGAATCGTTAGGGTTAGGGTTCGGGCTAGGGTTAGGTTTAGGGGATGGTGACGGTTTAGGGTCCAGGTGAGGGTACGACAACGCTTTAGGTTTAGCATACGTGTGAGGGAGCGGATTAGCGTTAGCGTACGGGTTAGGATTAGGGGACGTGTTGGGTCAGGCTTCGGGGAAGGGTCAGGCTTAGGTTTCGGTCTAGGGTTAGGGTTAGGAGAAGGGGATGGTTGAGGGTCCAGTTGAGGGTACGACAACGCTTTAGGGGCAGCGTACGTGTGAGGGCGTGGGTTAGTTTGAGCGTACGGCTTACGATTATGGGATGGGTGAGGGGAAGTCTTCGGGGAAGTGTTAGGGTTAGGGTTCAGGCTAGGTTTAAGTTTAGGGGACGGGGACAGTTTAGGGTCCACGTCAGGGTACGACAACGGTTTAGGGGGAGCGTACGTGTGAGGACGCGGGTTAGTGTGAGCGTACGGGTTAGGATTAGCGGACGGGTGAGGGGAAGGCTTCGGGAAGGGTTAGGGTTAGGGTTCGGGCTAGGGTTAGGGTTAGGGGACGGGGACGGTTTAGGGTCCAGGTGAGGGTACGACAACGCTTGAGGGGGAGCGTACGTGTGAGGGCGCGGGTGAGTCTTAGCGTACGAGTTAGGATTAGGGGACGGGTGAGGGTCAGGGTATGACAACGCTTTAGGGGGAGCGTACTTGTGACGGCGCGGGTTAGTGTTAGCGTACGGGTTAGGATTAGGGGACAGGTGAGGGTCAGGCTTCAGGGAAGTGTTAGGTTTAGGGTTCGGGCTAGGGTTAGGGGACAGGGACGGTGACGGTTGAGGGTCCAGGTGAGGGTATGACAACGCTTTAGGGGGAGTGTAGTTGTGAGAGTGCGGGTCATTGTTAGTGTACTTGTTAGGATTAGGGGACGGGTGAGGATCAGGCTTCGGGGAAGGGTTAGTGTTAGGGATCGGGCGAGGTTTAGGGTCAGGGGACAGGGACCGTTTAGGGTTCAGGTGAGGGTACGACAACGCTTTAGGGGGAGCGTACGTGTGAGGGCGTGGGTTAGCGTTCGCGTGCGGGTTAGGATTAGGGGACGGGTGAGGGTCAGGCTTCGGGGAAGGGTTAGTGTTAGGGTTCGGGCTAGGGTTAGGGTTAGGGGACGGGGACGGTTTAGGGTCCAGGTGAGGGTACGAGAACGCTTTAGGGGGAGTGTACATGTGAGGGCGTGGGTTAGCGTTAGCGTACGGGTTAGGATTAGGGCATGGGTGAGGTTCAGGCTTCGGGGAATTGTTAGGCTTAGGGTTCGGGCTAGGGTTAGGGTTAGGGGACGGGGACGGTTTAGGGTCCAGGTGAGGGGACGACAACGCTTTATGGTAACGTATGAGTGAGAGCGCGGGTTAGTGTTAGCGTATGGGCTAGGATTAGGGGACGGGTGAGGGTCAGGCTCGGGGAAGGTTTAGCATTAGGGTTCGGGCTAGGGTTAGGGTTAGTGGATGGGGACGATTTAGGGTCCAGGTGAGTGTACGACAACACTTTAGGGGGAGTGTACGTGTGAGGGCGCGGGTTATTGTTAGCGTACGGGTTAGGATTAGGGCACGGGTGAGGGTCAGGCTTCGGGGAAGGTTTAGGGTTAGGGTTTGGGCTAGGGTTAGGGTTAGGGGGCGAGGACGGTTTAGGGTCCACGTGAGGGTACGACAAAGCTTTAGGGGGAGCATACGTGTGAGGGCGCGTGTTAGTGTCAGCGTACGGGTTAGGATTATGGGACTGATGAGGGTCAGGCTTCGGGGAAGTGTTAGGGTTAGGGAGAGGCTAGGGTTAAGGTTAGGGGATGGGGACGGTTTGGGTACAGGTGAGGGTACGACAACGCTTTAGGTGGAGCGTACGTGTGAGGGCGTGGGTTAGCGTTTGCGTACGGGTTAGGATTAGGGGACGGTTGAGGGTCAGGCTTCGCGGAAGGCTAAAGTTTAGGGTTCAGGCTAGGGTTAGGGCTAGGGGACGGGAACGGTTTAGGGTCCAGTAGAGGGTACGACAACGCTTTTGGGGGAGCGTATGTGTGACGGCGTGGGTTAGTGTTAGCGTACGTGATAGGATTAGGGTACGGGTGAGGGTCAGGCTTCGGGGAAGGGTTAGGGTTAGGGTTCGGGCTAAGGTTAGGGTTAGGGGACGGGGACGGTTTAGGGTCCAGGTGAGGGTACGACAACGCTTTAGGGGGAGTGTACGTGTGAGGGCGCGGGTTAGTGTTAGCGTACGGGTGAGGATTAGGGGACGGGTGAGGGTCAGGATTCGGGGAAGTGTTAGGGTTAGTGTTCGGGCTAGGGTTAGGGGACGGGGACTGGGACGGTTGAGGGTCCAGGTTAGGGTATGACAACGCTTTAGGGGTAGCGTACTTGTGAGGGCGCATGTCAGTGTTAGCGTACAGGTTAGGATTAGGGGACGGGTGAGGGTCAGGCTTCGGGGAAGGGTTAGGGTTAGGGATCAGGCTAGGGTTAAGGTTAGGGGACCGGGACGGTTTAGGGTTCATGTGAGGTTACGAGAACGCTTTAGGGGGAGCGTACGTGTGAGAGCGCGGGTTAGTGTTAGCGTACGGGTTAGGATTAGGGGACGGGTGAGGGTCAGGATTCGGGGAAGGGTTAAGGTTAGGGTTCGGCCTAGGGTTAGGGTTAGGGGACGGGGACGGTTTAGGGTCCAGGTGAGGGTACGACAACGCTTTAGATGGAGCGTACGTGTGAGGGCGCGTGTTAGTGTTAGCGTACGGATTAGGATTAGGGGACAGGTGAGTGTCAGGCTTCGGGGAATCGTTAGGGTTAGGGTTCGGGCTAGGGTTAGGTTTAGGGGATGGTGACGGTTTAGGGTCCAGATGAGGGAACGACAACGCTTTAGGTTTAGCATACGTGTGAGGGAGCGGATTAGCGTTAGCGTACGGGTTAGGATTAGGGGACGTGTTGGGTCAGGCTTCGGGGAAGGGTCAGGCTTAGGTTTCGGTCTAGGGTTAGGGTTAGGAGAAGGGGATGGTTGAGGGTCCAGGTGAGGGTACGACAACGCTTTAGGGGCAGCGTACGTGTGAGGGCGTGGGTTAGTTTGAGCGTACGGCTTACGATTATGGGACGGGTGAGGGGAAGGCTTCGGGGAAGTGTTAAGGTTAGGGTTCGGGCTAGGGTTAGGGTTAGGGGACGGGGACGGTTTAGGGTCCAGGTGAGGGTACGACAACGGTTTCTGGGGAGCGTACGTGAGAGGGCGCGGGTTAGTGTGAGCGTACGGGCTAGGATTAGGGGACGAGTGAGGGGAAGGCTTCGGGAAAGGGTTAGGGATAGGGTTCAGGCTAGGTTTAAGTTTAGGGGACGGGGACGGTTTAGGGTCCACGTCAGGGTACGACAGTGGTTTAGGGGGAGCGTACGTGTGAGGACACGGGTTAGTGTGAGCGTACGGGTTAGGATTAGGGGACGGGTGAGGGGAAGGATTCGGGGAAGGGTTAGGGTTAGGGTTGGGCCTAGGGTTAGGGTTAGGGGACGGGGACGGTTTAGGGTCCAGGTGAGGGTACGAAAACGGTTTAGGGGGAGCGTACGTGTGAGGGCGCGGGTTAGTGTGAGCGTATGGTTTAGGATTAGGGGACGGGTGAGGGGAAGGCTTCGGGAAGGGTTAGGGTTAGGGTTCGGGCTAGGGTTAGGGTTAGGGGACGGGGACGGTTTAGGGTCCAGGTGAGGGTACGACAACGCTTGAGGGGGAGCGTACGTGTGAGCGTGCGGGTTAGTGTGAGCGTACGGGTTAAGATTAGGGGACGGGTGAGGGTCAGGCTTCAGGAAAGGTTTAGGGTTAGGGTTCAGTCTAGGGTTAGGGTTAGGGGACGGGGACGGTTTAGAGTCCAGGTGAGGGTACGACAACGCTTTAGGGGGAGTGTACGTGTGAGGGCGCGGGTGAGTCTTAGCGTACGAGTTAGGATTAGGGGACGGGTGAGGGTCAGGCTTCGTGGAAGGGTTAGGGTTAGGGTTCGGTCTAGGGATAGGCTTAGGGGACGGGGACGGTTGAGAGTCCAGGTGAGGGTATGACAACGCTTTAGGGGGAGCGTACTTGTGACGGCGCGGGTTAGTGTTAGCGTACGGGTTAGGATTAGGGGACAGGTGAGGGTCAGGCTTCAGGGAAGTGTTAGGTTTAGGGTTCGGGCTAGGGTTAGGGGACAGGGACGGGGACGGTTGAGGGTCCAGGTGAGGGTATGACAACGCTTTAGGGGGAGTGTAGTTGTGAGAGTGCGGGTCATTGTTAGCGTACTTGTTAGGATTAGGGGACGGGTGAGGATCAGGCTTCGGGGAAGGGTTAGTGTTAGGGATCGGGCGAGGTTTAGTGTCAGGGGACAGGGACGGTTTAGGGTCCAGGTGAGGGTACGACAATGCTTTAGGGGGAGCGTACGTGAGAGGGCGTGGGTTAGCGTTCGCGTGCGGGTTAGGATTAGGGGACGTGTGAGGGTCAGGCTTCGGGGAAGTGTTAGTGTTAGGGTTCGGGCTAGGGTTAGGGTTAGGGGACGGGGACGGTTTAGGGTCCACGTGAGGGTACAAGAACGCTTTAGGGGGAGCGTACGTGTGAGGGCGTGGGTTAGTGTTAGTGTACGTGATAGGATTATGGTACGGGTGAGAGTCAGGATTCGGGGAAGTGTTAGGGTTAGGGTTCGGGGTAGGATTAGGGTTAGGGGCCCGGGACGGTTTAGGGTCCAGGTGAGGGTACGACAACGATTTAGGGGGAGCGTACGTGTGAGGGCGCAGGTTAGTGTGAGCGTACGGGTTAGGATTAGGGGACGGGTGAGGGTCAGGCTTCGGGGTAGGGTTAGGGTTAGGGTTCGGGGTAGGGTTAGGTGACGGGGATGGGGACGTTTTAACGTCCAGGTGAGGGGACGACAACGCTTTATGGTAACGTATGAGTGAGAGCGCGGGTTAGTGTTAGCGTATGGGTTAGGATTAGGGGACGGGTGAGGGTCAGGCTCGGGGAAGGTTTAGCATTAGGGTTCGGGCTAGGGTTAGGGTTAGTGGATGGGGACGATTTAGGGTCCAGGTGAGTGTACGACAACACTTTAGGGGTAGCGTACTTGTGAGGGCGCATGTCAGTGTTAGCGTACAGGTTAGCATTAGGGGACGGGTGAAGGTCAGGCTTCGGGGAAGGGTTAGGGTTAGGGATCAGGCTAGGGTTAGGGTTAGGGGACGGGGACGGTTTAGGGTCCAGGTGAGGGTACGACAACGGTTTAGGGGGAGCGTACGTGTGAGGTCGCGGGTTAGTGTGAGCCTCGGGTTAGGAATAGGGCACGGGTGAGGGGAAGGCTTCGCGGAAGGGATAGGGTTAGGGTTCGGGCTAGGGTTAGGGTTAGGGGACGGGGACGGTTTAGGGTCCAGGTGAGGGTACGACAACGGTTTAGGGGGAGCGTATGTGTGAGGGCACGGGTTAGTGTGAGCGTACGGATTAGGATTAGGGGACGGGTGAGGTGTAGGCTTCGGGGAAGGGTTAGGGTTAGGGTTCGGGGTAGGGTTAGGGTTAAGGGACGGGGACGGTTTAGGGTCCAGGTGAGGGTACGACAACGGTTTAGGAGGAGCGTAAGTGTGAGGGCGCGGGTTAGTGTGAGCGTACGGTTTAGGCTTAGGGGACGGGTGAGGGGAAGGCTTCGGAGAAGGGTTAGGGTTAGGGTTCGGGCTAGGGTTAGGGTTAGGGGATGGGGATGGTTTAGTGTCCAGGTGAGGGTACGACAACGGTTTAGGGGGTGCGTACATGTGATGGCGTGGGTTAGTGTGAGCGTACGGGTTAGGATTAGGGGACGGGTGAGGGGAAGGCTTCGGGGAAGTTTTAGGGTTAGGGTTCGGGCTAGGGTTAGGGGACGGGGACGGTTTAGCTTCCAGGTGAGGGTACGGCAACGGTTTAGGGGGAGCGTACGTGTGAGGGCATGGGTTAGTGTGAGCGTACGGGTTAGGATTAGGGGACGGGTGAGGGGAAGGCTTTGGGGAAGGGTTAGGGTTAGGGTTCAGGCTAGGTTTAGGATTAGGGGACGGGGACGGTTTAGGGTCCAGGTGAGGGTACGACAACAGTTTAGGGGGTGCGTACGTGTGAGGGCGTGGGTTAGTGTGAGCGTACGGGTTAGGATTATGGGACGGGTGAGTGGAAGGCTTCGGGGAAGGGTTACGGTTAGGGTTCGGGCTAGGGTTAGGGTTAGGGGACGGGGACGGTTTAAGGTCCAGGTGAGGGTATGACAACGCTTTAGGGGGAGGGTACGTTTGAGAGCGCGGGTTAGTGTGAGCGTACGGGTTATGATTAGTGGACGGGTGAGGGGAAGGCTTCAGGGAAGAGTTAGGTTTAGGGTTCGGGCTAGGGTTAGGGTTAGGGGACGGGGACGGTTTACGGTCCACGTGAGGGTACGACAACGGTTTAGGGGGAGCGTACGTTTGAGGGCGCAGGTTAGTGTGAGCGTACGGGTTAGGATTAGGGGACGGGTGAGGGGAAGGCTTCGGGGAAGGGTTAGGGTTAGGGTTGGGGTTAGGGTTAGGGATAGGGAAGGGGAAGGTTTAGGTTCCAGGTGAGGGTACGACAACGGTTTAGGGGGAGCGTACGTGTGAGGTTGCGGGTTAGTGTGAGCGTACGGGTTAGGATTAGGGGACGGGTGAGGGGAAGGCTTCGGGGAAGGGTTATTGTTAGGGTTCGGGTAGGGTTAGGGTTAGGGGATGGGGACGGTTTAGGGTTCAGGTGAGGGTAAGACAACGGTTTAGGGGGAGCGTACGTTTTAGGGCGCAGGTTAGTGTGAGCGTACGGGTTTAGATTAGGGGACGGGTGAGGGGAAGGCTTCAGGGAAGGGTTACGGTTAGGGTTCGGGCTAGGGTTAGTGTTAGGGGATGGGGACGGTTTAGGGTCGAGGTGAGGGTATGACAACGCTTTATGGGGAGCGTACGTGTGAGGGCGCGGGTTAGTGTGAGCGTACGGGTTAGGATTAGGGGACGGGTGAGGGGAAGGCTTCGGGGAAGGGTTAGGGTTAGGCTTCGGGCTAGGGTTAGGGTTAGGGGACGGGGACGGTTTAGGGTCCAGGTGAGCGTACGATAACGGTTTATGGGGAGCGTACGTGTGAGGGCATGGGTTAGTGTGAGCGTACGGATTAGGATTAGGGGAAGGGTGAGGGGTAGGCTTCGGGGAAGGGTTAGGTTTAGGGTTCGGGCTAGGGTTAGGGTTAGGGAATGGGGACGGTTTAGGGTCCAGGTGAGGGTACGACAACGGTTTAGGGGGAGCGTACGTTTGAGGGCGCAGGTTAGTGTGAGCGTACGGGTTAGTATTAGGGGACGGGTGAGGGGAAGGCTTCGGGGAAGGGTTAGGTTTAGGCTTCGGGCTAGGGTTAGGGTTAGGGGACGGAGACGGTTTAGGTTCCCGGTGAGGGTACGACAACGGTTTAGGGGGAGCGTACGTGTGAGGTCGCGGGTTAGTGTGAGCGTACGGGTTAGGATTAGGGGACGGGTGAGGGGAAGGCTTCGGGGAAGGGTTAGGGTTAGGGTTCGGGCTAGGGTTAGGGTTAGGGGACGGGGACGGTTTAGGGTCCAGGTGAGGGTACGACCAAGGTTTAGGGGGAGCGTACCTGTGAGAGCATAGGTAAGTGTGAGCGTACGGGTTAGGATTAGGGGATGGGTGAGGGGAAGGCTTCGGGGACGGCTTAGGGTTAGGGTTTGCGTAGGGTTAGGGTTAGGGGATGGGGACGGTTTAGGGTCCAGGTGAGGGTACGACAACGGTTTAGGGGCGGCGTACGTGTGAGCGGGATGATTAGTGTGAGCGTAGTGGTTAGGATTAGGGGACGGGTGAGAGGAAGGCTTCGGGGAAGGGTTAGGGTTAGGGTTCGGGCTAGGGTTAGGGTTAGGGTACTGGGACGGTTTAGGGTCCAGGTGAGGATACGACAACGGTTTAGGGGGTGCGTACGTGTGAGGGCGCGGGTTAGTGTGAGCGTACGGGTTAGGATTAGGGGATGTGTGAGGGGAAGACTTTGGGGAAGGGGTAGGGTTCGGGTTTGAGCTAGTGTTAGGGTTAGGATATGGGGACGGTTTAGGGTCCAGGTGAGTGTATGACAACCGTTTAGTGGGAGTGTACGTGTGAGGGCGCGGGTTAGTGTGAGCGTACGGGTTAGGCGTAGGGGACGTGTGAGGGGAAGGCTTCGGGGAAATGTTAGGGTTAGGGTTGAGGCTAGGGTTAGGGTTAGGGGACGGGGATGGTTTAAGGTCCAGGTGAGGGTATGACAACGGTTTAGGGGGAGCGTACGTGTGAGGGCGCGGGTTAGTGTGAGCGTACGAGTTAGGATTAGGGGATGGGTGAGGGGAAGGATTCGGGGAAGGGTTAGGGTTAGGGTTCGGGCTAGGGTTTGGTTAGGGTACTGGGACGGTTTAGGGTCCAGGTGAGGGTACGACAACGGTTTAGGGGGTGCGTACATGTGAGGGCGCGGGTTAGTGTGAGCGTACGGGTTAGGATTAGGGGATGTGTGAGGGGAAGACTTCGGGGAAGGGGTAAGGTTAGGGTTTGAGCTAGGGTTAGGGTTAGGGGATGGGGACGGTTTAGGGTCCAGGTGAGGGTACGACAACGGTTTAGGGGGAGCGTAAGTGTGAGCGCGCGGGTTAGTGTGAGTGTACGGGTAGGATTCGGGTATGGGTGAGGGGAAGGCTTCTGGGAAGGGTTAGGGTTAGGGTTTGGGCTAGGGTTAGGGTTAGGGGATGGGGACGGTTTAGGGTCCAAGTAAGGGTACGACAACGGTTTAGGGGGAGCGTACGTGTGAGGGCGCGCGTTAGTGTGAGCGTACGGGTTCGGATTAGGGGACGGGTGAGGGGAAGGCTTCGGGGAAGGGTTAGGGTGAGGGTTCGGGCTAGGGTTAGGGTTAGGGGACGGGGAAGGTTTAGGGTCCAGGTGAGGGTACGACAACGGTTGAGGGGGAGCGTACGTGTGAGGGCGTGGGTTATGTGAGCGTACGGGTTAGGATTAGGGGACAGGTGAGGGGAAGGCTTCGGGGAAGGGTTAGGGTTAGGGTTCGGGCTAGGGTTAGGGTTAGGGGAGGGGGACGGTTTAGGGTCCAGATGAGGGTACGACAACGGTTTAGGGGGACTGTACCTGTGAGGGCGCGAGTTAGTGTGAGCGTACAGGTTAGGATTAGGGGATGGGTGAGGGGAAGGCTTCGGGGAAGGGTTAGGGTTAGGGTTCTGGCTAGGGTTAGGGTTAGGGGACGGAGACGGTTTAGGGTCCAGGTGAGGGTACGACAACGGTTGAGGGGGAGCGTACGTGTGAGCGCGTGTGTTAGTGTCAGCGTACGGTTTAGGATTAGGGGACGGTTGAGGGGAAGGCTTCGGGGAAGGGTTAGTGTTAGGGCTCGGGCTAGGGTTAGGGTTAGGGGACAGGGACGGTTTAGGGTCCAGGTGAGGGTACGACCACGGTTTAGGCGGAGCATACGTGTGAGGGCACGGGTTAGTGTGAGCATACGGGTTAGGATTAGGGGATGTGTGAGGGGAAGGCTTCGGGGACGGGTTAGGGTTAGGGTTTGGGTAGGGTTAGGGTTAGGGTATGGGGACAGTTTAGGGTCCAGGTGAGGGTACCACAACGGTTTAAGTGGAGCGTACGTGTGAGGGCACGGGTTAGTGTGAGCGTATGGGTTAGCATTAGGTGATGGGTGAGGGGAAGGCTTCGGGGAAGTGTTAGGGTTAGGATTCAGGCTAGGGTTAGGGTTAGGGGATAGGGACGGTTTAGGGTCCAGGTGAGGGTACGACAACGCTTTAGGGGGAGCGTACGTGTGAGGGCATGGGTAAGTGTGAGCGTACGGGTTAGGATTAGGGGATGGGTGAGGGGAAGGCTTCGGGGACGGGTTAGGGTTAGGGTTTGGGTAGGGTTAGGGTTAGGGGATGGGGACGGTTTAGGGTCCAGATGAGGGTACGACAACGGTTTAGGGGCGGCGTACGTGTGAGCGGGCTGATTAGTGTGAGCGTACGGGTTAGGATTAGGGGATGTGTGAGGGGAAGACTTCGGGGAAGGGGTAGGGTTAGGGTTTGAGCTAGGGTTAGGGTTAGGGGATGTGGAAGGTTTAGGGTCCAGGTGAGGGTACGACAACGGTTTAGGGGGAGTGTACGTGTGAGGGCGAGGGTTAGTGTGAGCGTACGGATTAGGATTAGGGGATGGGTGAGGGGAAGGCTTCGGGGAAGGGTTAGGGTTAGGGTTCTGGCTAGGGTTAGGGTTAGGGGACGGAGACGGTTTAGGGTCCAGGTGAGGGTACGACAACGGTTGAGGGGGAGCGTACGTGTGAGCGCGTGGGTTAGTGTCAGCGTACGGGTTAGGATTAGGGGACGGTTGAGGGGAAGGCTTCGGGGAAGGGTTAGGGTTAGGGCTCGGGCTAGGGTTAGGGTTAGGGGACGGGGACGGTTTAGGGTCCAGGTGAGGGTACGACCACGGTTTAGGGGGAGCGTACGTGTGAGGGCACGGGTTAGTGTGAGCATACGGGTTAGGATTAGGGGATGGGTGAGGGGAAGGCTTCGGGGAAGGGTTAGGGTTAGGGTTTGGGTAGGGTTAGGGTAAGAGGATGGGGACGGTTTAGGGTCCAGGTGAGTGTACCACAACGGTTTAAGGGCAGCGTACGTGTGAGCGGGCTGTTTAGTTTGAGCGTACGGGTTAGGATTAGGGGACGGGTGAGGGGAAGGCTTCGGGGAAGGGTTAGGGTTAGGGTTCGGGCTACGGTTAGGGTTAGGGGACGGGGACCATTTAGGGTCCAGGTGAGGGTACGACAACGGTTTAGGGGGAGCGTACGTGTTAGTGCGCGGGTTAGTGTGAGCGTACGGGTTAGGATTAGGGGACGGGTGAGGGGAAGGCTTCGTGGAATGGTTAGGGTTAAGGTTCGGGCTAGGGTTAGGGTTAGGGGACGGGGATGGTTTAGGGTCCAGGTGAGGGTATGACAACGGTTTAGGGGTAGCGTACGTGTGAGGGCGCAGGTTAGTGTGAGCGTACGGGTTAGGATTAGGGGCCGGGTGAGGGGAAGGCTTCGGGTAAGGGTTAGGGTTAGGGTTCGGGCTAGGGTTATGGTTAGGGGACGGGGACGGTTTAGGGTCCAGGTGAGGATACGACAACGGTTTAGCGGGATCCTACGTGTGAGGGCGCGGGTTAGTGTGAGCGTACGGGTTAGGATTTGGGGACGGGTGAGGGGAAGGCTTCGGGGAAGGGTTAGGGTTAGGGTTCGGGCTAGGGTTAGGGTTAAGGGACGGGGACGGTTTAGGGTCCAGGTGAGGGTACGACAACGGTTTATGGGGAGCGTACGTGTGAGGTTGCGGGTTCGTGTGAGTGTACGGGTTAGGATTAGGGGACGGGTGAGGGGAAGGCTTCGGCGAAGGTTTAGGTTTAGGCTTCGGGCTAGGGTTAGGCTTAGGGGACGGGGACGGTTTAGGGTCCAGGTGAGGGTATGACAACGGTTTAGGGGGAGCGTACATGTGAGGTCGCGGGTTAGTGTGAGCCTCGGGTTAGGAATAGGGCACGGGTGAGGGGAAGGCTTCGCGGAAGGGATAGGGTTAGGGTTCGGGCTAGGGTTAGGGTTAGGGGACGGGGACGGTTTAGGGTCCAGGTGAGGGTACGACAATGGTTTAGGGGGAGCGTACGTGTGAGGGCACGGGTTAGTGTGAGCGTACGGATTAGGATTAGGGGACGGGTGAGGGGTAGGCTTCGGGGAAGGGTTAGGGTTAGGGTTCGGGGTAGGGTTAGGGTTAGGGGACGGGGACGGTTTAGGGTCCAGCTGAGTGTACGACAATGGTTTACGGGGAGCGTACGTGTGAGGGCATGGGTTAGTGTGAGCGTACGGGATAGGATTAGGGGACGGGTGAGGGGAAGGCTTCGGGGAAGTGTTAGGTTTAGGCTTCGGGCTAGGTTTAGGGTTAGGGGACGGAGAAGGTTTAGGTTCCTGGTGAGGGTACGATAACGGTTTAGTGGGAGCGTAAGTGTGAGGGCGCGGGATATTGTGAGCGTACGGGTTAGGATTAGGGGACGTGTGAAGGGAAGGCTTCGGGGAAGGGTTAGGGTTAGGGTTCGGGCTAGGGTTAGGGTTAGGAGATGGGGACGGTTTAGGGTCAAGGTGAGGGTACGAAAACGGTTTTGGTGGAGCGTACGTGTGAGGGCACCGGTTAGTGTGAGCGTACGGGTTAGGATTAGGGGATGGGTGAGGGGAAGGCTTCGGGGACGGGTTAGGGTTAGGGTTCGGGCTAGGGTTAGGTTTAGGGGATGGGGACGGTTTAGGGTCTAGGTGTGGGTACGACAACGGTTTAGGGGGAGCGTACGTGTGAGGGCGCGGGTTAGTGTGAGCGTACGGGTTAGGATTAGGGGACGGGTGAGGGGAAGGCTTCATGGAAGGTTTAGGGTTAGGGTTCGGGCTAGGGTTAGGGTTAGGGTACGGGGACGGTTTAGGGTCCAGGTGAGGGTACGACAACGGTTTAGGGGGAGCGTACGTGTGAGGTCGCGGGTTAGTGTGAGCCTCGGGTTAGGAATAGGGCACGGGTGAGGGGAAGGCTTCGCGGAAGGGATAGGGTTAGGGTTCGGGCTAGGGTTAGGGTTAGGGGACGGGGACGGTTTAGGGTCCAGGTGAGGGTACGACAACGGTTTAGGGGGAGCGTATGTGTGAGGGCACGGGTTAGTGTGAGCGTACGGATTAGGATTAGGGGACGGGTGAGGGGTAGGCTTCGGGGAAGGGTTAGGGTTAGGGTTCGGGGTAGGGTTAGGGTTAAGGGACGGGGACGGTTTAGGGTCCAGGTGAGTGTATGACAACGGTTTAGGGGGAGCGTACATGTGAGGGCGCGGGTTAGTGTGAGCGTATGGGTTAGGATTAGGGGACGTGTGAGGGGAAGGCTTCGGGGAAGGGTTAGGTTTAGGGTTCGGGCTAGGGTTAGGGTTAGGGGACGGGGACGGTTTAGGGTCCAGGTGAGGGTACGACAACGGTTTAGGGGGAGCGTACGTGTGAGGGCACGGGTTAGTGTGAGCGTACGGATTAGGATTAGGGGACGGGTGAGGGGTAGGCTTCGGGGAAGGGTTAGGGTTAGGGTTCGGGGTAGGGTTAGGGTTAGGGGACGGGGACGGTTTAGGGTCCAGCTGAGTGTACGACAATGGTTTACGGGGAGCGTACGTGTGAGGGCATGGGTTAGTGTGAGCGTACGGGATAGGATTAGGGGACGGGTGAGGGGAAGGCTTCGGGGAAGTGTTAGGTTTAGGCTTCGGGCTAGGTTTAGGGTTAGGGGACGGAGAAGGTTTAGGTTCCTGGTGAGGGTACGATAACGGTTTAGTGGGAGCGTAAGTGTGAGGGCGCGGGATATTGTGAGCGTACGGGTTAGGATTAGGGGACGTGTGAAGGGAAGGCTTCGGGGAAGGGTTAGGGTTAGGGTTCGGGCTAGGGTTAGGGTTAGGAGATGGGGACGGTTTAGGGTCAAGGTGAGGGTACGAAAACGGTTTTGTTGGAGCGTACGTGTGAGGGCACGGGTTAGTGTGAGCGTACGGGTTAGGATTAGGGGATGGGTGAGGGGAAGGCTTCGGGGACGGGTTAGGGTTAGGGTTCGGGCTAGGGTTAGGTTTAGGGGATGGGGACGGTTTAGGGTCCAGGTGTGGGTACGACAACGGTTTAGGGGGAGCGTACGTGTGAGGGCGCGGGTTAGTGTGAGCGTACGGGTTAGGATTAGGGGACGGGTGAGGGGAAGGCTTCATGGAAGGTTTAGGGTTAGGGTTTGGGCTAGGTTTAGGGTTAGGGGACGGGGACGGTTTAGGGTCCAGGTGAGGGTACGACAACGGTTTAGGGGGAGCGTACGTGTGAGGTCGCGGGTTAGTGTGAGCCTCGGGTTAGGAATAGGGCACGGGTGAGGGGAAGGCTTCGCGGAAGGGATAGGGTTAGGGTTCGGGCTAGGGTTAGGGTTAGGGGACGGGGACGGTTTAGGGTCCAGGTGAGGGTACGACAACGGTTTAGGGGGAGCGTATGTGTGAGGGCACGGGTTAGTGTGAGCGTACG
This sequence comes from Leucopleurus acutus, assembly GCF_964270905.1. NCBI lineage: Eukaryota > Metazoa > Chordata > Mammalia > Artiodactyla > Delphinidae > Leucopleurus > Leucopleurus acutus. The sequence continues at coordinate 95,223 of NW_028139179.1, forward strand.
GATTAGGATTAGGGGACGGGTGAGGTGTAGGCTTCGGGGAAGGGTTAGGGTTAGGGTTCAGGGTAGGGTTAGGGTTAAGGGACGGGGACGGTTTAGGGTCCAGGTGAGTGTATGACAACGGTTTAGGGGGAGCGTACATGTGAGGGCGCGGGTTAGTGTGAGCGTACGGGTTAGGATTAGGGGACGTGTGAGAGGAAGGCTTCGGGGAAGGGTTAGGTTTAGGGTTCGGGCTAGGGTTAGGGTTAGGGGACGGGGACGGTTTAGGGTCCAGGTGAGGGTATGACAACGGTTTAGGGGGAGCGTAAGTGTGAGGGCGTGGGTTAGTGTGAGCGTACGGTTTAGGCTTAGGGGACGGGTGAGGGGAAGGCTTCGGGGAAGGGTTAGGGTTAGGGTTCGGGCTAGGGTTAGGGTTAGGGGATGGGGATGGTTTAGGGTCCAGTTGAGGGTACGACAACGGTTTAGGGGGTGCGTACGTGTGATGGCGTGGGTTAGTGTGAGCGTACGGGTTAGGATTAGGGGACGGGTGAGGGGAAGGCTTCGGGGAAGTGTTAGGGTTAGGGTTCGGGCTAGGGTTAGGGGACGGGGACGGTTTAGCTTCCAGGTGAGGGTACGGCAACGGTTTAGGGGGAGCGTACGTGTGAGGGCATGGGTTAGTGTGAGCGTACGGGTTAGGATTAGGGGACGGGTGAGGGGAAGGCTCTTGGGAAGGGTTAGGGTTAGGGTTCAGGCTAGGTTTAGGATTAGGGGACGGGGACGGTTTAGGGTCCAGGTGAGGGTACGACAACAGTTTAGGGGGTGCGTACGTGTGAGGGCGTGGGTTAGTGTGAGCGTATGGGTTAGGATTATGGGACGGGTGAGTGGAAGGCTTCGGGGAAGTGTTAGGGTGAAGGTTCGGGCTAGGGTTTGGTTAGGGTACTGGGACGGTTTAGGGTCCAGGTGAGGGTACGACAACGGTTTAGGGGGAGCGTACGTGTGAGGGCGCGCGTTAGTGTGAGCGTACGGGTTCGGATTAGGGGACGGGTGAGGGGAAGGCTTCGGGGAAGGGTTAGGGTTAGGGTTCAGACTAGGGTTAGCGTCAGGGGACTGGGACGGTTTAGGGTCCAGGTGAGGGTACGACAACGGTTTAGGGGTTGCGTTCGTGTGAGGGGGTGGGTTAGTGTGAGCGTACAGGTTAGAATTAGGGGACGGGTGAGGGGAAGGCTTCGGGGAAGGTTTAGGTTTATCTTTCGGGCTAGGGTTAGGGGACGGGGACGGGTACGGTTTAGGGTCCAGGTGAGTGTACGACAACGGTTTAGGGGGAGCGTACCTGTGAGGGCGCGGGTTAGTGTGAGCGTACGGGTTAAGATTAGGGGACGGGTGAGGGGAAGGCTTCGGGTAAGGGTTAGGGTTAGGGTTCGTGCTAGGGTTATGGTTAGGGGAAGGGGACGGTTTAGGGTCCAGGTGAGGATACGACAACGGTTTAGCGGGATCCTACGTGTGACGGCGCGGATTAGTGTGAGCGTACGGGTTAGGATTTGGGGACGGGTGAGGGGAAGGCTTCGGGGAAGGGTTAGGGTTAGGGTTCGGGCTAGGGTTAGGGTTAAGGGACGGGGACGGTTTAGGGTCCAGGTGAGGGTACGACAACGGTTTATGGGGAGCGTACGTGTGAGGGCGCGGGTTCGTGTGAGTGTACGGGTTAGGATTAGGGGACGGGTGAGGGGAAGGCTTCGGCGAAGGTTTAGGTTTAGGCTTCGGGCTAGGGTTAGGCTTAGGGGACGGGGACGGTTTAGGGTCCAGGTGAGGGTATGACAACGGTTTAGGGGGAGCGTACATGTGAGGTCGCGGGTTAGTGTGAGCCTCGGGTTAGGAATAGGGCACGGGTGAGGGGAAGGCTTCGCGGAAGGGATAGGGTTAGGGTTCGGGCTAGGGTTAGGGTTAGGGGACGGGGACGGTTTAGGGTCCAGGTGAGGGTACGACAACGGTTTAGGGGGAGCGTACGTGTGAGGGCACGGGTTAGTGTGACCGTACGGATTAGGATTAGGGGACGGGTGAGGGGTAGGCTTCGGGGAAGGGTTAGGGTTAGGGTTCGGGGTAGGGTTAGGGTTAGGGGACGGGGACGGTTTAGGGTCCAGCTGAGTGTACGACAATGGTTTACGGGGAGCGTACGTGTGAGGGCATGGGTTAGTGTGAGCGTACGGGATAGGATTAGGGGACGGGTGAGGGGAAGGCTTCGGGGAAGTGTTAGGTTTAGGCTTCGGGCTAGGTTTAGGGTTAGGGGACGGAGAAGGTTTAGGTTCCTGGTGAGGGTACGATAACGGTTTAGTGGGAGCGTAAGTGTGAGGGCGCGGGATATTGTGAGCGTACGGGTTAGGATTAGGGGACGTGTGAAGGGAAGGCTTCGGGGAAGGGTTAGGGTTAGGGTTCGGGCTAGGGTTAGGGTTAGGAGATGGGGACGGTTTAGGGTCAAGGTGAGGGTACGAAAACGGTTTTGGTGGAGCGTACGTGTGAGGGCACGGGTTAGTGTGAGCGTACGGGTTAGGATTAGGGGATGGGTGAGGGGAAGGCTTCGGGGACGGGTTAGGGTTAGGGTTCGGGCTAGGGTTAGGTTTAGGGGATGGGGACGGTTTAGGGTCCAGGTGTGGGTACGACAACGGTTTAGGGGGAGCGTACGTGTGAGGGCGCGGGTTAGTGTGAGCGTACGGGTTAGGATTAGGGGACGGGTGAGGGGAAGGCTTCATGGAAGGTTTAGGGTTAGGGTTCGGGCTAGGGTTAGGGTTAGGGTACGGGGACGGTTTAGGGTCCAGGTGAGGGTACGACAACGGTTTAGGGGGAGCGTACGTGTGAGGTCGCGGGTTAGTGTGGGCCTCGGGTTAGGAATAGGGCACGGGTGAGGGGAAGGCTTCGCGGAAGGGATAGGGTTAGGGTTCGGGCTAGGGTTAGGGTTAGGGGACGGGGACGGTTTAGGGTCCAGGTGAGGGTACGACAACGGTTTAGGGGGAGCGTATGTGTGAGGGCATGGGTTAGTGTGAGCGTACGGATTAGGATTAGGGGACGGGTGAGGGGTAGGCTTCGGGGAAGGGTTAGGGTTAGGGTTCGGGGTAGGGTTAGGGTTAAGGGACGGGGACGGTTTAGGGTCCAGGTGAGTATATGACAACGGTTTAGGGGGAGCGTACATGTGAGGGCGCGGGTTAGTGTGAGCGTACGGGTTAGGATTAGGGGACGTGTGAGGGGAAGGCTTCGGGGAAGGGTTAGGTTTAGGGTTCGGGCTAGGGTTAGGGTTAGGGGACGGGGACGGTTTAGGGTCCATGTGAGGGTACGACAACGGTTTAGGGGGAGCGTACGTGTGAGGGCGCGGGTTAGTGTGAGTGTACGGGTTAGGATTAGGGGATGGGTGAGGGGAAGGCTTCGGGGAAGGGTTAGGGTTAGGGTTCGGGCTAGGGTTAGGGTTAGGGGACGGGGACGGTTTAGGGTCCAGGTGAAGGTACGAGTATGGTTTAGGCGGAGCGTACGTGTTAGGGTTCGGGTTAGGGTTAGGGTTAGGGGACGGGGACAGTTTAGGGTCCAGGTGAGTGTACGACAACGCTTTTGGGGGAGCGTACGTGTGAGGGCTTTCGTTAGTGTGAGTGTACGGGTTAGGATTAGGGGACGGGTGAGGGGAAGGCTTCGGGGAAGGGTTACGGTTAGGGTTCGGTGTAGGGTTAGGGTAGGGGACGGGGACGGTTTAGGGTCCAGGTGAGGGTACGACAACGCTTTAGGGGGAGGGTACGTGTGAGGGCGCGGTTTAATGTGAGCGTATGTGTTAGGATTAGAGGACGGGTGAGGGGAAGGATTCGGGGAAGGGTTAGGGTTAGGGTTCGGTCTAGGGTTAGGGTTAGGGGACGGGGACGGTTTAGGGTCCAGGTGAGGGTACGACAATGGTTTAGGGAGAGCGTACATGTGAGGGCGCGGGTTAGTGTGAGCGTACGGGTTGGGATTAGGGGACGGGTGAGGGAAAGGCTTTGGGGAAGGTTTAGGGATAGGGTTCGGGCTAGGGTTAGGTTTAGGGGACGGGGACGGTTTAGGGTCCAGTTGAGGGTACGGGAGCGGTTTAGGGGGAGCGTATGTGTGAGAGCACGGGTTAGTGTGAGCGTACGGGTTAGGATTAGGGGCCGAATGAGGGGAAGGCTTCGCGGAACAGTTTGGGTTAGGGTTCGGGCTAGGGTTAGGGTTAGGGGACGGGCACGGTTTAGGATCCAGGTGAGGGTATGACAACGCTTTTGGGGGAGGGTACGTGTGAGGGCGCGGGTTAGTGTGAGGGTACGGGTTAGGATTAGGGGACGGGTGAGGGGAAGGCTTCGGGGAAGGGTTAGGGTTAGCGTTCGGGCTAGGGTTAGGGTTAGGGGACGGGGACGGTTTAGGGTCCAGGTTAGGGTACGACAGCGGTTTAGGGGGAGCGAATGTGTGAGGGCGAGGGTTAGTGTGAGGGAACGGGTTAGGATTAGGCGACGGGTGAGGGGAAGGCTTCGGGGAAGTGTTAGGGCTAGGGTTCGGGCTAGGGTTAGGGTTAGGGGACTGGGACGGTTTAGGGTCCAGTGAGGGTACGAGAGTGGTTTAGGGGGAGCGTACGTGTGAGGGCACGGGTTAGTGTGAGCGTACGGGTTAGGATTAGGGGACAGGTGAGGGGAAGGCTTCGGGGAAGTGTTAGGGTTAGGGTTCGGGCTAGGGTTAGGGTTAGGGGACGGGCACGTTTTAGGGTCCAGGTGAGGGTACGACAACACTTTAGGGGGAGCGTACGTGTGAGGGCGCGGGGTAATGTGAGCGTACGGGTTAGGATTATGGGACGGGTTAGGGGAAGGCTTTTGGGAAGGGTTAGGGTTAGGGTTCAGGCTAGGGTTAGGGTTAGGGGACGGGGACGGTTTAGGGTCCAGGTGAGGGTACGACAACGGTTTAGGGGGAGCGTACGTGTGAGGGCGCGGGTTAGTGTGAGCGTACGGGTTAGGATTAGGGGACGGGTGAGGGGAAGGCTTCGGGAAAGGGTTAGGGTTAGGGTTCGGGCTAGGGTTAGGTATAGGGGACGGGGACGGTTTAGGGTACATGTGATGGTACGACAGCAGTTTAGGGGGAGCGTACGTGTGAGGGCGTTTGTTAGTGTGAGCGTACGGGTTAGGATTATGGGACAGGTGAGGGGAAGGCTTCGGGGAAGGGTTAGGGATAGGGTTCGGGCTAGGGTTAGGGTTAGGGGATGGGGACGGTTTAGGGTCCAGGTGAGGGTACGACAACGGTTGAGGGGGAGCGTTCGTGTGAGGGCGCGGGTTCGTGTGAGCGTACGGGTTAGGATTAGGGGACGGGTGAGGGGAAGGCTTCGGGGAACGGTTAGGGTTAGGGTTCGGGCTGGGGTTAGGGTTAGGGGACGGGGACGGTTTAGGGTCCAGGTGAGGGTATGACAACGCTTTAGGGGGAGGGTTTGTGTGAGAGCGCGGGTTAGTGTGAGGTTACGGGTTAGGATTAGGGGATGGGTAAGGGGAAGGCTTCGGGGAAGGGTTAGGGTTAGGGTTCGGCCTAGGGTTAGGGTTAGGGGATGGGGACGGTTTAGGGTCCAGGTGAGGGTACGACAACGGTTTAGGGGCAGCGTACGTGTGAGCGCGTGGGTTAGTGTGAGCGTACGGGTTAGGATTAGGGGACGGGTGAGGGGAAGGCTTCCGGGAAGGGTTAGGGTTAGGGTTCGGGCTAGGGTTAGGGTTAGGGGACGGGGACGCTTTAGGGTCCAGGTGAGGGTATGACAACGGTTTAGGGGGAGCGTACGTGTGAGGGCGCGGGTTAGTGTGAGCGTACGGGTTACGATTAGGGGACGGGTGAGGGGAAGGCTTCGGGAAAGGGTTAGGGTTAGGTTTCGGGCTAGGGTTAGGTATAGGGGACGGGGACGGTTTAGGGTACATGTGATGGTACGACAGCAGTTTAGGGGGAGCGTACGTGTGAGGGCGTTTGTTAGTGTGAGCGTACGGGTTAGGATTATGGGACAGGTGAGGGGAAGGCTAAGGGGAAGGGTTAGGGATAGGGTTCGGGCTAGGGTTAGGGTTAGGGGATGGGGACGGTTTAGCGTCCAGGTGAGGGTACGACAACGGTTGAGGGGGAGCGTTCGTGTGAGGTCGCGGGTTCGTGTGAGCGTACGGGTTAGGATTAGGGGACGGGTGAGGGGAAGGCTTCGGGGAAGGGTTAGGGTTAGGGTTCGGGCTGGGGTTAGGGTTAGGGGACGGGGACGGTTTAGGGTCCAGGTGAGGGTATGACAACGCTTTAGGGGGAGGGTTAGTGTGAGAGCGCGGGTTAGTGTGAGATTACGGGTTAGGATTAGGGGATGGGTAAGGGGAAGGCTTCGGGGAAGAGTTAGGGTTAGGGTTCGGCCTAGGGTTAGGGTTAGGGGATGGGGACGGTTTAGGGTCCTGGTGAGGGTACGACAACGGTTTAGGGGCAGCGTACGTGTGAGCGCGTGGGTTAGTGTGAGCGTACGGGTTAGGATTAGGGGACGGGTGAGGGGAAGGCTTCCGGGAAGGGTTAGGGTTAGGGTTCGGGCTAGGGTTAGGGTTAGGGGACGGGGACGATTTAGGGTCCAGGTGAGGGTACGACAATGGTTTAGGGGTAGCGTACGTGTGAGGGCACGGGTTAGTGTGAGCGTACGGGTTAGGATTAGGGGACGGGTGAGGGGAAAGCTTCGGGGAAGGGTTAGGTTTAGTGTTCGGGCTAGGGTTAGGGTTAGGGGACGGGGACGGTTTAGGGTCCAGGTGAGTGTACGACAACGCTTTAGGGGGAGCGTACATGTGAGGACGTGGGTTAGTGTGAGCGTACGGGTTAGGATTAGGGGACGGTTGAGGGGAAGGCTTCGGGGAAGGGTTATCATTAGGGTTTTGGCTAGGGTTAGGGGACGGGGACGGGGACGGTTTAGGGTCCAGGTGAGTGTACGACAACGGTTTAGGGGGACTCTACGTGTGCGGGCGTGGGTTAGTGTGAGCGTACGGTATAGGATTAGGGGACGGGTGAGGGGAAGGCTTCGTGAAAGGGTTAGGGTTAGAGTTCGGGCTAGGGTTAGGGTTAGGTGACGGGGACGGTTTAGGGTCCAGTTGAGGGTACGACAGCGGTTTAGGGGGAGCGTACGTGTGAGGGCGCGGGTTAGTGTCAGCGTACGGGTTTGGATTAGGGGACGGGTGAGGTGAAGGCTTCGGGGAAGGGTTAGGGTTAGGTTTTGGGCTAGGGTTAGGGTTAGGGGACGGGGACGGTTTATGGTCCAGGTTAGTGTATGACAACGGTTTAGGGGTAAGGTATGTGTGAGGGCGCGGGTTAGTGTGAGCGTACGGGTGAGGATAAGGGGACGGGTGAGGGGAAGGCTTCGGAGAAGGGTTAGTGTTAGTGTTCGGGCTAGGGTTAGGGTTAGGGGACGGGGACGGTTTAGGGTCCAGGTGCGGGTACAACAACGGTTTAGGGGGAGCGAATGTGTGAGGGCACGGGTTAGTGTGAGCGTACGGGTTAGGATTATGGGACAGGTGAGGCGAAGGCTTTGGGGAAGGTTTAGGGTTAGGGTTCAGGCTAGGGTTAGGGTTAGGGGACGGGGACGGTTTAGGGTGCAGGTGAGGGTACGACAGAGCTTTAGGGGGTGCGTACGTGTGAGGGCGCAGGTTAGTGTTAGCGTACGGGTTAGGATTAGGGGACGGGTGAGGGGAAGGCTTCGGGGAAGCGTTAGGGTTAGGTTTCGGGCTAGGGTTAGGGTTAGGGGACGGGGACGATTTAGGGTCCAGGTGAGGGTACGACAACGCTTTAGGGGGAGCGTACGTGTGAGGGCGCGGGTTAGTGTGAGCGTACGGGTTAGGATTAGGGGACGGGTGAGGGGAAGGATTCGGGGAAGGGTTAGGGTTAGGGTTCGGGCTAGGGTTAGGGTTAGGGGACGGGCACGTTTTAGGGTCCAGGTGAGGGTACGACAACGCTTTAGGGGGAGCGTACGTGTGAGGGCGCGAGGTAGTGTGAGCGTACGGGTTAGGATTAGGGGACGGGTTAGGGGAAGGCTTTTGGGAAGGGTTAGGGTTAGGGTTCAGGCTAGGGTTAGGGTGAGGGGACGGGGACGGTTGAGGGTCCAGGTGAGGGTAGGACAACAGTTCAGGGGGAGCGTACATGTGAGGGCACGGGTTAGTGTGAGCGTACGGGTTAGGATTAGGGGACGGGTGAGGGGAAGGCTTCGGGGTAGGGTTAGGGTTAGGGTTCGGGCTAGGTTTAGGGTTAGGGGATGGGGACGGTTTAGGGTCCATGTGATGATACGACAGCAGTTTAGGGGGAGCGTACGTGTAAGGGCGAGGGTTAGTGTGAGCGTACGGGTTAGGATCATGGGACGGGTGAGGGGAAGGCTTCGGGGAAGGGTTAAGGATAGGGTTCGGGCTAGGGTTAGGGTTAGGGGATGGGGACGGTTTAGGGTCCAGGTGAGGGTACGACAACGGTTGAGGGGGATCGTACGTGTGAGGGCGTGGGTTAGTGTGAGCATACGGGTTAGGATTAGGGGACGGGTGAGGGGAAGGCTTCGGGAAAGGGTTAGGGTTAGGGTTCGGGCTAGGGTTTGGGTTAGGGGACGGGGACGGTTTAGGGTCCAGCTGAGGGTACGACAACGGTTTACGGGGAGCGTACGTGTGAGGGCGCGGGTTAGTGTGAGCGTACGAGTTAGGATTAGTGGACGGGTGAGGGGAAGGCTTCGGGGAAGGGTTAGGGTTAGGGTTCGGGCTAGGGTTAGGGTTAAGGGACGGGGACGGTTTAGGGTCCAGCTGAGGGTACGACAATGGTTTAGGGGGAGCGTACGTGTGAGCACGTGGGTTACTGTGAGCGTACGGATTAGGATTAGGGGACGGGTGAGGGGAAGGCTTCGGGGAAGGGCTAGGATTAGGTTTCGGGCTAGGGTTAGGGTTAGGGTTAGGAGACGGTTTAGGGTCCAGGTGAGGGTACGACAATGGTTTAGGTGTAGCGTACGTGTGAGGGCGCGGGTTAGTGTGAGCATACGGGTTAGGATTAGGGGAAGGGTGAGGGGAAGGCTTCGGGGAAGGGTTAGGTTTATGGTTCGGGCTAGGGTTAGGGTTAGGGGACGGGGACGGTTTAGGGTCCAGTTGAGGGTACGAGAGTGGTTTAGGGGGAGCGTACGTGTGAGGGCACGGGTTATTGTGAGCGTACGGGTTAAGATTAGGGGACGGGTGAGGGGAAGGCTTCGGGGAAGGGTTCGGGTTAGGGTTCGGGCTAGGGTTAGGGTTAGGGGATGGGGACGGTTTAGGTTCCAGGTGAGGGTACGACAACGGTTTAGGGAGAGCGAACGTGTGAGGACGCGGGTTAGTGTGAGCGTACGGATTAGGATTAGGGGACGGGTGAAGGGAAGGCTTCGGGGAAGGGTTAGGGTTAGGGTTCGGTGTAGGGTTATGGTTAGGGGACGGGGACGGTTTAGGGTCCAGTTGAGGGTACGACAACGCTTTAGGAGGAGGGTACGTGTGACGGCGCGGGTTGGTGTGAGCGTAGGGGTTAGGATTAGGGGACGTGTGAGGGGAAGGCTTCGGGGAAGGGTTAGGGTTAGGGTTCGGGCTAGGGTTAGGGTTAGAGGACGGGGACGGTTTAGGGTCCAGGTGAGTGTACGACAACGCTTTAGGGGGAGCGTACGTGTGAGGGCACGGGTTAGTGTGAGCGTACGGTTTAGGATTAGGGGACGCGTGAGGGGAAGGCTTCGGGGAAGGTTTAGGGTTAGGGTTTGTTCTAGGGTTAGGGTTAGGGGACGGGGACGGTTTAGGGTCCAGGTGATGGTACGATAGCGGTTTCGGGGGAGCGTACGTGTGAGGGGCGGGTTAGTGTGAACATACGGGTTAGCATTAGGGGACGGGTGAGGGGAAGATTTCGGGGAAGGGTTCGGGTTAGCGTTCGGGCTAGGGTTAGGATTAGGGGACGGGCATGGTTTAGGGTCCAGGTTCGGTTACGACAACGGTTTATGGGGAGCGTACGTGTGAGGGCGTGGGTTAGTGTGACCGTAAGGGTTAGGATTATGGGACCGGTGAGGGGAAGGCTTCGGGGAAGGGTTAGGGTTAGGGTTCGGGCTAGGGTTAGGGTTAGGGTATGGGGACGGTTTAGGGTCCAGGTGAGGGTACGACAACGGTTGAGGGGGAGCGTATGTGTGACGGCGCGGGTTAGTGTGAGTGTATGGGTTAGGATTAGGGGACGGGTGAGGGGAAGACTTCGGGGAAGGTGTAGGGTTAGCGTTCAGGCTAGGTTTAGGTGTAGGGGACGGGGACGGTTTAGGGTCCAGGTGAGGGTACGACAGAGCTTTAGGGGGAGCGTACGTGTGAGGGTGCGTGTTAGTGTGAGCGTACGGGTTAGGATTAGGGGACGGGTGAGGGGAAGGCTTCGGGTAAGGGTTAGGTTTAGTGTTCGGGCTAGGGTTAGGGTTAGGGGACGGGGACGGTTTAGGGTCCAGGTGAGGGTACGACAACGCTTTAGGGGGAGCGTACATGTGAGGGCGCGGGTCAGTGTGAGCGTACGGGTTAGGATTAGGGGACGGGTGAGGGGAAGGCTTCGGGGAAGGGTTAGCGTTAGGGTTCGGGCTAGGGTTAGGGTTAGGGGATGGGGACGGTTTAGGGTCCAGGTGAGCGTACGGCAACGGTTTAGGGGCAGCGTACGTGTGAGCGCGTGGGTTAGTGTGAGCGTACGGGTTAGGATTAGGGGACAGGTGAGGGGAAGGCTTCCGGGAAGGGTTAGGGTTAGGGTTCGGGCTAGGGTTAGGGTTAGGGGACGGGGACCATTTAGGGTCCAGGTGAGGGTACGACAATGGTATAGGGGTAGCGTACGTGTGAGGGCGTGGGTTAGTGTGAGCGTACAGTTTAGGATTAGGGGACGGGTGAGGGGAAGGCTTTGGGGAAGGGTTAGGTTTAGTGTTCGGGCTAGGGTTAGCGTTAGGGGATGGGGACGGTTTAGGTTCCAGGTGAGGGTACGACAACGGTTTAGGGGGACTGTACGTGTGCGGGCGCGGGTTATTATGAGCGTACGGGTTAGGATTACGGGCCGGGTGAGGGGAAGTCTTCGGGGAAGTGTTAGGGTTAGGTTTCGGTCTAGGGTTAGGGTTAGGGGACGGGGACGGTTTAGGGTCCAGTTGAGGGTACGACAGCGGTTTAGGGGGAGCGTACGTGTGAGGGCACGGGTTACTGTGAGCGTACGGGTTAGGATTAGGGGACGGGTGAGGGTAAGGCTTCGGGGAAGGGTTAGGGTTAGGATTCGGTGTAGGGTTAGGTTTAGGGGACGGGGACGGTTTAGGGTCCAGGTGAGGTACGACAACGCTTTAGGGGGATGGTACGTGTGAGGGCGCGGGTTAGTGTGAGCGTAGGGGTTAGGATTAGGGGACGGGTGAGGGGAAGGCTTCGGGGAAGGGTTAGGGTTAGGGTTCGGGCTAGGGTTAGGGGACGGGGACGGTGTAGGTTCCAGGTGAGGGTACGACAACGGTTTAGCGGGAGCGTACGTGTGAGGGCGTGGGTTAGTGTGAGCGTACAGGTTAGGATTAGGGGACGGGTGAGGGGAAGGCTTCGGGGAAGGGTTAGGGTTAGGGTTCGGGCTAGGGTTAGGGTTTGGGGACGGGGACGGTTTAGGGTCCATGTGAGGGTATGACAACAGTTTAGGGGTAGCGTACGTGTGAGGGCGCGCGTTAGTGTGAGCGTACGGGTTAGGATTAGGGGACGGGTGAGGGGAAGGCTGCGGGGAAGGGTTAGGTTAAGTGTTCGGGCTAGGGTTAGGGTTAGGGGACGGGGACGGTTTAGGGTCCAGGTGAGGATACAACAACGGTTTACGGGGAGCGAATGTGTGAGGGCGCGGGTGAGTGTGAGGGTACGGGTTAGCATTAGGGGACGGGTGAGGGGAAGATTTCGGGGAAGGGTTAGGGTTAGGGTTCGGGCTAGGGTTAGGGTTAGGGGACGGGGACGGTTTAGGGTCCAGGTGATGGTACGACAGCGGTTTCGGGGGAGCGTACATGTGAGGGGCGGGTTAGTTTGAGCGTACGGGTTAGGATTAGGGGACGGGTGAGGGGAAGATTTCGGGGAAGGTTTAGGGTTAGGGTTCGGTCTAGGGTTAGGGTTAGGGGACGGGGATGGTTTAGGGTCCAGGTGAGGGTACGACAATGGTTGAGAGGGAGCGTACGTGTGACGGCGCAGGTTAGTGTGAGTGTACGGGTTAGGATTAGGGGACGGGTGAGGGGAAGGCTTCGGGGAAGGTGTAGGGTTAGGGTTCGGGCTAGGGTTAGGGTTAGGGGATGGGGACGGTTTAGGGTCCAGGTGAGGGTACAACAGAGCTTTAGGGGGAGCGTACGTGTGAGGGCGCGGGTTAGTGTGAGCGTACGGGTTAGGATTAGGGTACGGGTGAATGGAAGGCTTCGGGGAAGCTTTAGGGTTAGGGTTCGGGCTAGGGTTAGGGTTAGGGGACGGGGACGGTTTAGGGTCCAGGTGAGGGTACGACAGAGCTTTAGGGGGAGCGTACGTGTGAGGGCGCGGGTTAGTGTGAGCGTACGGGTTAGAATTAGGGGACGTGTGAGGGGAAGGCTTCGGTGAAGAGTTATTGTTAGGGTTCGGGCTAGGGTTAGGGTGAGGGGACGGGGACGGTTTAGGGTCCACGTGAGGGTACGACAACGGTTTAGGGGGAGCGTACGTGTGAGGGCGCAGGTTACTGTGAGTGTACGGGTTAGGATTAGGGGACAGGTGAGGGGAAGGCTTCGGGGAAGGTTTAGGTTTAGGGTTCAGGCTAGGGTTAGGATTAGGAGACGGGGACGGTTTAGGGTGCAGGTGAGGGTACGACAGAGCTTTAGGGGGAGCGTACGTGTGAGGGCGTAGGTTAGTGTGAGCGTACGGGTTAGGATTAGGGGACAGGTGAGGGGAATTCTTCAGGGAAGGGTTAGGGTTAGGGTTCGGGCTAGGGTTAGGGTTAGGGGACGGGCACGTTTTAGGGTCCAGGTGAGGGTACGACAACGCTTTAGGGGGAGCGTACGTGTGAGGGCGCGGGTTAGTGTGAGCGTACGGTTTAGGATTAGGGGACGGGTGAGGGGAAGGCTTCGGGGAAGGGTTAGGGTTAGGGTTCGGGCTACGGTTAGGGTTAGGGGACGGGGACGGTTTAGGGTCCAGGTGAGTGTATGCCAATGGTTTAGAGGGAGCGTACATGTGAGGGCGCGGGTTAGTGTGAGCATACGTGTTAGGATTAGGGGTCGGGTGAGGGGAAAGCTTCGGGGAAGGGTTAGGGTTAGGGTTATTCTTCTTACTGATGTGAAATTAGAGTGACATGTGCCCATTGAAACCGCTACATCTAGTTTCTCACTGGTTCCCCCTATTCCCTTTCATCCTCCGCACTAACTGCAGACTGTGCGATACCAGAACTTAAAGGCATTGACTCTCCATGTGGGGATATTTTTAGTAAAGCGGCTGGAATGTCGATCCGGAGCCCCAGGAGAGGAAAAATGAGGTGCGTTTTAGAAACCTTTCCCGATCATATGGTATACCAGTCGCTGGGTTTCCCAAGCATGGTTTAGCTGTAGGAAGATTCCCTTCAACCTGGAGTGTTGGGACCCTTGGCATGAGTAGCATGAAGTATTGCATGAAACTTTTGGCAGTTGCTCACCAAAGCTCACCAATCCTCTCAGCCCCTAGTGTCCAGCCTTATGTCTTATCCAGCTGTGGGTTTATATGTGGTCAATCCAGGTTGCATCACAGCCCCTGAGCGAATTTTGTAAGAATTTTTCTCTCTTTCATTGTTTCTGCGTTTTGTTTTTAAAATTTATTTCTATAATGGGGTTTAGCTCATTTTCACTGCTGTGTTTGTGCCGCTCTGCACACACTTGATTCCCTTATGGAGATATAGCAATACATGGGTTTTAAGATTCTTATTACTCAGATATATTTCTCTGCGGTGTATAGGGTGTGTTGAGGCCAGTTCATTGAGCAAGGTGTAGATCTTGTCTAATATCTATTTGGTTTATTGAACGGTATCTGTGCTAATTTCAAACTCTGGTTTTATGCATCATCCCACCTCTCCTTTCCCCTTAAGCTGAGATAAGTGTGTTTTCTAAATGTGAGACACTGTTCTGTTCTGTAATTCATTTCTTGTGCAGCCATATTTACCCTCCCTCTATAAGTGATATCTTATGATATGTTTCTTTTTCTGTTTGACTTATTTCAAGTAGTATTATCGGACCTAAATCCACTCTTTATCCTTCTACTAGCCTTATTACATTGATATCATGGTGAAGAGATATTCCATTGTACATAAGTACCACATCTTCTTTATCCATTGTTCTCTTTCCTGGGATATTTAAGGTGTACTGAAGTTGAGGTTCTTGTAAACAGAGTAGCCCTAAACTGTGGTGTGCTTGTGTCTTGTTGGTTTTTAGACTTCCCTAGATATACTCCCATGATTGGAAGTGTCCTATGCTCTGTAGCTCTGTTTTTTAGATGATTTAGGAACCACCATACACTTCTCCAGAGTGGCTCTCGGCAGTTCACACACTGCCCATCAGCGTATAAAGGCTCCCTGTTCTCCATGGCCTGTCCTGCATTTCTGGTTTTTACAATTTTTTAGGATGGCCCTTTTGACCAGTGGGAAATGAGACTTCTTTGTTGTGCACATTTGCATTGCTTGCTTGCTTCGTTCCCCATAAAGTGCGTATGAGTTTTTTCCTGGATATAATCAGGAAAAAACGCATACGCCCTTTTGGGCCAACTGCATCATTGTCGAAAATCTGCCGCTTTTCATGTGCTTTAAAGATGAGTCCAATCTATCTCTTGAAATCTGTTTCTTGCAATTCTGTCTTGCATTCAGATCCTCTTCTTTGCCTTACCTCAACATATTTTTGGACGTTAGTTTTCATTTATAACTCTGCAGGTTTGTGAATTGCAGTGACCCTAAGCTCCATTTTTTAAATTGCTCTTTTGTGAGCTGGCCTCAAACCCGCAGGATTGCTTCAGGCCCTATTTTGGCTCGGGCGAGGCGGGCTGAGCCTTTTTTTAATTCTTATTCTTAATGGGAAATTAGAGTGATATGTGCCCGTCCGAACCCCTACAACTATTCTCTCATTGGTTCCCCCTCTTCCCGTTCATCCTCCTCACAATTTGCAAAATGTGTGAAACAGAAGTTGAAATGTGCTGATTCTCCAAGTGGGGAGATTCTAAGTAACGTGGCTGGAATGGTGAACAGGAGCACCAGGAGAGGATAAATGAGCTGCATTTTAGACACATCTCCCGATCACATGGTGTACAGTCCTCTGGGTTTTCCATGCATGTTTTAGCTGTAGGAAGATCCCTTGAACCTGCAGATTTGGGACCCATTGAATGGGTACCAGGTAGTATTACTTTAAAGGGTGTGCATTTCCTCACCCAACCTCACATTTCTCTTAGTGCAAACAGTTTCCAGCCTTATGTCTCATCCTGCTGTGGGTCTAGATGTGTTCAATCCATGTTGCATCACCGGCCCTGAGGAAAAGTTGTAAGAGGTTTTCTCTGTCTCTCTGTCGTTTATTTTTTTCAATTTATTACTATATTGGTTACAGCTGATTTTCAAAGCTCTGTTTCTTGCTGCTGTACATCCACTTGATTCACGTACAGAGAGACATCAGTAAATTCTTTTTCAGATTCTTACCAGTCGTATATATTCTTTTCCGGTGACTTGAGTGTGCTGAGTGCAGTTCTTTTAGCTACCGTGTAGGCCTTGTTGATTATCAGTTTGGTATTTGGAATGGTATCTTTGCTAATTTCAACCTCCTGGATGATGCCTCACCCCTCCCCACCTTTCCCGTTTAGCAGCCTTATGTGTGTTTTCTACATATTTGACTATGTTTTTGTTTTGTAATTTATTTCATGTGTAGCCATTTTGGATTCCACCTTTAAGTGATATCTTATGATATGTGTCTTTTTCTTTTTGAATTATGTCACTTAGAATGATCATACGTAACTCCTCCGGAGTTGTTACAACTGGCCATATTTCATTGATTTCCAGGCTGAATAATATTCCACTCTACCTAAGTACCACATCTCTATCCATTTTTTCTCTCCAGAGACATTTAAGTTATATCCTAGTCGAGGATCTTTTAAACAGAGAGGGGGTAAACATTGGGGTGCCTGTGTCCTCTCGATTTTTGTTTTTCCCAAGATATACGCCCATGAGTGCAAGTGCCCTATGCTCTGTAGCTCATTTTTTAGATGCTTTAGTAAACACAATACACTTCTCCAGAATGGCCGTTGGCAATATACATTTCCACTATAAGTCTCACAGGGCTCCCTCTTCTCCTTGCCCTGTCCTGCATTTTTGTTGTTTACGCTTTATGAGGATGGCTCTTCTGACTGATGCGAAGTGATATCTCTTGTAGTATTGACTTCCAGTGCCCACCTGTTTGGTTGGCTAAAAAAGTGTATGCCCTTTTCTTGAATATATACAGAAAAAAACGCATACACCCTTTTTGGCCAACTGCAATGTTGGCAATGTTCAGCTCCTTTTCTTGTGCTTAATGGCGAGTCCTTTCTACCTCCTCAAATCCCTTTCCTGCCATTCTCCCTTGCTTACAAGTCCTTTTCTCTGACTTTCCTCAAGACATTTGTCAGTGATGGATATTTTCAACTCTGCAGTTTCGTGAATTTTACTGTCCCTGAGTTCCATTGTTCAACTTGTGTTTATGGGAACTGGCCACAAAGCAGCGGAATTTCCTCAAGCCCTATACTGTTTCCATGGGCAACCCTAGCCTTTGGTCAATTCGTCTTCCTGATTGGAAATTAGAGTGACATGTGCCTGTCTGAACACCTAGGACTTGTCTCTCATTGTTCCTCATCCTTCCGCTTCATCCTCTGGACAAATTCCAAACTGTACGCAACAGGATGTTGACAGTGCTGCCATCTCCAAGTGGGGAGACTGTTAGTAAAGACGCTGGATGGGTGAACCCGAGCACCAGGAGATGAGGAGATGAGATGCCTTTTCCAAACTCTTCCCGATCAGACGGTATACCATCCTCTGGGTGTGACAGACATGTTTTAGCAGTAGGAAGAGTCCCATTCATGTAAGGAGAACACCAGGGCTTTTTCAAAATCAGTGTCTCCCCGAAACACAAACTGGGGAATTTTTTAAGCTACGGCTACACATATGTTCATTAAGGGCCTTGGGAAGTAGGCAGAGTCCAAACTTTAGATGATTGAAGTCTTCAGGGTCAGAAGCACTCACCACCAGCTTCCCCTAGGTTACACTTTAACTGTCATTGATAGATGATGTCAATAAAAATATCTATTCTTTTTCAGATTATTTCCCCTTATAGGTTATTGCAAAATGTTGAGTGTAGTTCCCTGTGCTATACAGTAGTTCCTTGTTGATGATCTATTTTATACATAGCAGTGTGTATGTGTTAATCCCAAACTGTTAATTTATCCCTCCTCCCACCTTTCCCCTTTGGTAATAATAAATTATAAGATTTTATACTTCTCAGAAATGGGGGAGCTGAAAGAGAGGTATCATTTTCAATGGAAAAGCATTTAAAACAAGATTGAAGCTTTAACCAAGATTATTAGATGTACATCCTTGGAAAGAAATCACTTCGTTTCTCTAATATTGACCTGACAAATAAGACAAACCTTTTCACTGAACTTGCTTATAATAAAGTGATGGAAATAGCCAATGGAATCGTTAGAAACATCTTATTTTACCCGAGCCTTATACACTGTTCTATGTTAACTACAGTTTGGCTCACACATCTGTTCATTGAGGTTACAATAGTCTCAATTTCTGTTACTGATCCTCCAGAGTGGACCCCAACAAGTGTCCCCCTGTGCAGTGTCATTGGGGCCAACAGATCGAGACTGAGTTTGGTTCACAAGCAAAGGAAACTTTATATTTCGATCAGAGAATGGAGAGGTGAGAGCATGCACTACCCCGTGGGCTGTGGGCTGGGCTGCTGTGTAGAGATCCTGTCAGAGTCAGTGGGAGGGAGGGGGCGGAGCTCTCGAGGGCCGGGTTGGCTGCAGCTCAGGCTCTATATCGCGGAGTCTGCACTGGGCCCCAGGAGCTGAGGTGTCGACCCAGCCATTCTGCACTAGGAAATCTGGTCTGAAGTGCCGGGTGTGGAACCTCTGCATGCGGGACCATAGGAGCACATGAAATTAGACAAAGCACAAAGGATAAAAAAGGTTAGACTTGACTTTATTGCCCAGATTCTATTTTTATCTCCCAGGGATTTTTAATGGGCTTTGCTGGGGACAAACCCCTCCTCTGCCTTTTGTCCCGTTCCTCATTCTTGGAGTGCTGAGGGTGCAGACCCTTCTTCTGTAACTGCTGAGTGCTGAGTTGGGAGCCCTCATACCAAGGGGCGAGGGTCAGAGCTTCTCCCCAGCAGCCTCCAGGTGACGTTGATTGTCCCCAGGCCCCCTGCCTCCCTGCTCGTCCACCTGAGCACCAGCATTGGAAGCGTTATAGATTCTAATGACCTTTAAGGGTCCAGGAAAGAGATGTGCAGAGACGCTGTGGGGGCCGGTTTCACCCCACCCCACATTTGTTCGGCCACCTTAGGCTGACCGTTTCTGCCAGCCTAGATGCTCTGAACAGTAGTCTGTGCTTTCTTCAATTAGGCCCCTGAATTAACATACAAACAGCACCAGGTGTCAGAGCCCTGCCCGCTCAACTCCCAGGCAGTCCAGGGTCAGTGGTGATCAAGGACCATGATGGCCACTGAGTCAACAGCCTTTTGAAGTAAACAGGAGTCCAGCCAGTCTTATTGGCCACCATCATCACGGTGTCTGTAGGCTTTTCTATGGTGACAGTGTGATATATGGTTCCCCCGCCAAGATTACTAACTCCCCTCTGGGTGCAGTAAGTCCTGCAAGCAGTAGTCTACTCTTTTGGGACACACTCTTGTTGTTTTATGAGAGAAACTCCAGGTCAAGTGATGTTCACACGAGTCGTCATGGTGCCCTGTTGCCCCCGGTTATCTCTCTGGATGTTGGAGTTGGAGGGCCTCCTCACTCGAGGTTGGTGTGCCCACGGAGCAAACCCTGCAACTTCAGGGCATGGTTGGTGGTTAGGATCACCACGTGGGGTCCTTTTCCCTTAGGAGGGAGGAGGCCTTTTGGGCTGCTGATTTCCAGGTTTTTAGATACCGCCAGTATCTTGGCCAGATGCGGCAGTGGGCCAAGCCCCTTGGTGACCGTAGTTTATCCTACCTGGATGGCATTCTTGCATTGTTCCATTTCAAGTGGTCCCAGTTTTTGCACTAATTCTCCAATGGCGATTCACCTTTCACCGGGAATGTAAAGGTCAAAGGGTTTAGCTAAATTAGGGAGTTCCAGGGCAAGGGTCTGAATTGACTGCTCTTTCCATTCTTGAAAGGCCACTTCTGGATTCTATTCAAAAGAATCATCATCTTTTCCTTTCAGTGTTTCATATAGAGGCCCAGCTAGTAGACTGTAGTTAGGGATCCAGAAGCAGCAAACCCTGGCCTCCCCAGGAACCCCTAAGCTGTCTTCTAGTTTTAGAAAGGGGTAAGGCCGAAAATGGTTTCTTCCCTTTCCTGGGATGGGCTTCTCCGACCTTCTGTGAGAATGAAGCCCAGGCAGGTCACTGCAGTCTGTGATATTTGAGCTTTTTCTTGGACAACTTCTATCCTTTATTGGCTTGGTAGTTCAGAGGCCTCCTTAGTAGGGCTGGCAATCAGAATGTCGTCTGAGTACTGAAGGAGGGTTTCCTTTTCCAGAGGTAGAACTTTTAGGTCTTTAGCTAAGGTTTCCCCAAAGATAGTGTGGGAATTTTTGAACCCTTGGGGCAAGACGGCCCGGAAGTATTGTTTTAGTTGTATGTTGAGTCCTGCCACTCACAAGCCAAAATTTCTTGTGACTCTGGGACTAATGGAATACAAAAGAAGGCATCATTGAAGACTAATACAGAATACCATGTCCTGGTGGTTGGTAGAATGACCAGCAGGGTGTAGGAATCAGGAGCAACTGGAGGTATATCCTCGGTGGCTTCACTGACTGTCCTGACATCCTTTACCAGGTCCCCAGCAGCCCATGGGGCTCTCGTGGTCAGACCAAGCCCAGAATATGGAGCTCACCTGGGCAGGTACCCCACCCCCCACCCCAGCCCACGGGGCTCTCGTGGTCAGGCCCCTCCCAGGATACAGAGCTACCCTTGCAGGTCCCGTGGCAGGGCTGGGCACACAGGAACCGTGCACATAGCCCTCATTGCAGAGCACCCCCAGCTCACCTGTCGCTCAGAGCTGACACAGAGCACCTCAGAGCAGGACTTGAGCTAACAAACAGCAGCTGCGACAGGTCTGTGACCCTGGGCATCACTCTGTGCGGCCTCCCTCCACCTGGTCTTCCAGAGACTTCCACTGCACCCAGGGCACCAGGCCTCTGTCTCCAACCACCACCCACTCCTCCTCTCCCTGACTCCTGGGTTCCTCTCATTAGGAGAGGGTTTTCTTGAAGTTGTCTCCCACTCATGGGCCAGATAAAATGATTAGAAAACAAGCCAAAGCTGCAGCCCCTTGTCTATCCTGACTCTCAGGAGCCCACACCTGTTCCTTGGACCTGGCCGGTTCAGCAAGTTCCATTTTCTGCAACTGTGAGCCCCTGAGGGGTGATGATTGGCTGAGCTGGGCAGCCTTACCATGCCGGCCAGCCCTCCCCAGGTGTGCCTGGGTTGAGATCAATATAAATACCACTCCAGGCAGCAAGAGCCCCTGCAGCCGTGCCTGACGCCATTTTCTCTGCCCTGTCAGCAGTCTCGGGGCTGGGCTGGTGGGAGGGAGTGAGAGGCCACGGCTTTGTGGGTGGCCCAGTGTGAGTGGAGCTCTGCTGGACTTTCTGCAGCAGTTGCCAGGCTGCCACCTGCTAAAGAAGAGGATGTGTCACCCATACCTGCTGCTGGAATTTCTCCCTGGGCAGAGGTGAGGAAGGAAAAAAGCAGTGGGGGCAGGGACAGGACGGGTATCTCAGGCAGGGAAATGGAAATCTTCCAGAAGAGCACCCAGGGCCAGGACCATCCTGGCTGGCCTGCAGGCACGAAGTCGGCTGGCATGCTGTCACTCGTGTGGCTCTATGGTCCTTCCTCTAGGCTTTCAAGTCCTTGTATATATTCAGGTGTTTTACCTGGGACGGGTGGGAATAGTTCAGCAGCAACTGGCCTGGGGCTCAGCTCACGTTTACTCACAGATGCCTCGGCACGGTGCCCCAGCTTTGCAATGAGGACGCTTGTTGCGTGGGGGCTGCTGGCTGAATGGGAGACGATTCCCCACCACTGACCAACTTCAGAATTGTTTACAACTGGAGCAAGTGCCCTGATACGGTTTTCCTCTGTGGAACTGGTGGGTTCTGTGTTTTTTTTCTCTTTTTCGTTTTTGGTTCAAGGTAGATTTTATTCCTCTTTTTTGTATTTACAGATATAAGCATGGAAATAATTTATTCATATAAATACATGTATGTGAAGGGAATAATTGTTTTTTCTGTTTTATTTTTTAAATTTTATTTCTTTTCAATTTTGAATTTTATTTTATATTTTTATACAGCAGGTTCTTATTGGTTATCTATTTTATACATATAAATGTATACATGCCAATCCCAGTCTCTCAACTCCTCCCACCACCACTCCCCCAACAGCTTTCCCCCCTTCTTGTCCATACGTTTGTTGTCTACATCTGTTGCTCTATTTATGCCTTGCAGAATGGTTAATCTGTACAGTTTTTCTAGGTTCCACATATATGCATGAATATACAAGATTTGTTTTTCTCTTTCTGACTTACTTCACTCTGTATGACAGTCTCTAGATCCATCGACGTGTCTACAAATGACCCAATTTCATTCCTTTTCATGGCTTAGTAATATTCCATTTTATATATGTACCACAGCTTTATGCATTCGTCTGTCTGTGGGCATTTAGGTTGCTTCCATTACCTCGATATTGTAAATAGTGATGCAATGAACATTGCGGTGAATGTCTCTTTTTGATTTATGGTTTTGTCTGGCTATATGTCCAGTACTGGAATTGCTGTATCATATGGTAATTCTACTGTTAGTTTCTTAAGAAACATCATATTGTTCTCCATAGTGACTGTATCAATTTATATTCCCAACAATAATGGAAGAGGGTTCCTTTTCTCCACACCCTTTCCAGCATTTTTTGTTTGTAGATTTTCTAATGATGCCCATTCTATCAGGTGTGAGGTGATACCTCACTGTTGAGACCATTTTGTTGAGCAAGGGGTAGGTCTTGTCTATTACATATTTGGCTTATGGAACGGCATCTGTGCTAATTTCAAACTCTGGTTTTATGCAGCACCCCAACTCACCTTCCCCCTTAAGCAAGCATAAGTTGGTTTTCTAAACTTGAGATACTGTTCTGTTTTGTAACTCAGTTCATGTGTAGCCAAGTTCACATTCTGTGTATTAGTGACATCTTATGATGTTTCTTCTTCTGTGAGACTTATTTCAGTTAGAATCATCATACCTGAATCCACTCATTATGCTGCTACGGGCCTGATGACATAGATTTCATTGCTGAGTGATATTGCATTGTACGTAAGTACCACAACTTCTTTATCCATTTTTCACTTTCTGCGATATTGAACTTGTACTGTAAACGAGGATCTTGTAAACAGAGCCATCCCAAACTTTGGGGTGGCTGTGTCTTTTTGATTTTAATTTCCGTAAGCTATAGGACCATAAGTGGAAGTGCCCTATGCTCCGCTGCTTTGTTTTTTAGATGTTTCAGGAAACACCATACACTTCTCCCGAATGGCTGTTGGCAATTGACATCCCGCCCATCAGCATAACAAGGCTCCCATTTCTCCATGGCCTGTCCTGCCTTTCTGGATTTTACACTTTTTTCAGATGGCCCTTTTGACCAGGGGGAAGTGAGACTTCATTGTAGTGCAGATTTCCTTTGCGAGCTTGCTTGGTTGGCCAAAAAGGGCGTATGCGTTTTTTCCTGAATATATTCAGGAAAAAACGCATACGCCCTTTTTGGCCAAATGCATCATTGTGGACGTTCTGCTCTTTTCCTATGCTTTAAATGCAATTGCAGTCTACCTCCTGAAATCGGTTTCCTGCAATTCTGCCCCGCTTTCAAGTCCTCTTGGCAGCCTTACTTCACTATATTTTTGGACGATAGCTGTCATTTATAACTCTGCAGGTTTGTGAATTACAGTGCCCCTGAGCTCCTTTCTTCAACTCGCTTTCTTGTGAGCTGGCCACAACACCGCAGGATTGCTTCAGGCCCTAATCTGGTTCCGGCAAGGCACGCTGAGCCTTTGGTTAATTCCTCTTCCTGGTGGGAATGAGAGTTAAATTTGCCCGTCCAGACACCTCCAGCTAGTCTCTCATTGGTTCTCCCTATTCCTGTTCATCATCCCCAGAAATTGCAAATGGGCCAAACAGGAGGTTAAAGGCACTGACTCTCCAAGTCGGGAGAGTGTTAGTAAAGAGTCTGGAATGTTGCACCCGAGTACCAGGGGACGAGAACTGAGACACATTTGAAAACGTCTCCCGATCACACGGTGGATCATACTCTGGGTTCCACATGCATGTTTTAGCTGAAGGAAGAATCCCTTAAACCTGGAGAGTTGAGACCCGTGGAATGGGTACCATGCAATATGACTTCAAAGGGTCTTCATTTGCTCACCGAACCTCTCCAATCCTATCACTGCTGCGTTTATGCCCCTGTATACACGCTTCATTCTCTTTCAGAGACATAGCAATCCATAGGTTTTAAGATACTTACTAGTCAGGTACATTCTTAGGCGTTTAATATGGGGTGTTGAGTCCATTTCGTTGAGCAAGGAGTAGCTCTTGTCTATTCCATATTTGGCTTAAGGAACTTTATCTGTGCTCATTTCAATGTCTGGTTTGATGCAGCACCCCAACTCACCTTTTTGCTTAAGCAAGCATAAGTTGGTTTTCTAAATTTGAGACCCTGTTCTGATTTGTAATCCAGTTCCTCTGTAGCTAAGTTTACATTCCGTGTATTAGTGATAACTTATGATGTTTCTTTTTCTGTGTGACTTATTTCAGTTAGAATCATCATACCTGAATCCACTCATTATGCTGCTATGGGCCTGATGACATAGATTTCATTGCTGAGTGATATTGCATTGTACGTAAGTACCACAACTTCTTTATCCATTTTTCGCTTTCTGTGATATGAAACTTGTACCGTAAACGAGGTTCTTGTAAACAGAGCTGTCCCAAAATTTGGGGTGGCTGTGTCTTTTTGATTTTAATTTCCCTAAGCTATAGAACCATAAGTGGAAGTGCCCTAAGCTCTGTTGCTTTGTTTTTTAGATGTTTCAGGAAACACCATACACTTCTCCCGAATGGCTGTTGGCAATTGACATCCCGCCCATCAGCATAACAAGGCTCCCAGTTCTCCATGGCCTGTCCTGCCTTTCTGGATTTTACACTTTTTTCAGATGGCCCTTTTGACCAGGGGGAAGTGAGACTTCATTGTAGTGCAGATTTCCTTTGCGAGCTTGCTTGGTTGGCCAAAAAGGGCGTATGCGTTTTTTCCTGAATATATTCAGGAAAAAACGCATACGCCCTTTTTGGCCAAATGCATCATTGTAGACGTTCTGCTCTTTTCCTATGCTTTAAATGCAATTGCAGTCTACCTCCTGAAATCGGTTTCCCGCAATTCTGCCCCGCTTTCAAGTCCTCTTGGCAGCCTTACTTCAGTATATTTTTGGACGATAGCTGTCATTTATAACTCTGCAGGTTTGTGAATTAAAGTGCCCCTGAGCTCCTTTCTTCAACTCGCTTTCTTGTGAGCTGGCCGCAACACCACAGGATTGCTTCAGGCCCTAATCTGGTTCCGGCACAGCACGCTGAGCCTTTGGTTAATTCCTCTTCCTGGTGGGAAATGAGAGTTAAATTTGCCCGTCCAGACACCTCCACCTAGTCTCTCAATGGTTCTCCCTATTCCTGTTCATCTTCCGCAGAAATTGCAAACTTGGCCAAACAGGAGGTTAAAGGCACTGACTCTCCAAGTCGGGAGAGTGTTATTAAAGCGTCTGGAATGTTGCACCCGAGTACCAGGGGACGAGAACTGAGACATATTGGAACACGTCTCCTGATCACATGGTTGATCGTACTCTGGGTTCCACATGCATGTTTTAGCTGAAGGCAGAATCCCTTAAACCTGGAGAGTTGAGACCCGTGGAATGGGTACCATGCAATATGATTTCAAAGGGTCTTCATTTGCTCACCGAACCTCTCCAATCCTATCAGTGCTAGGTTTGTGCCCCTGTACACACGCTTGAATCTCTTTCGGAGACATAGCAATCCATAGCTTTTAAGATACTTACTAGTCAGGTACATTCTTAGGCGTTTAATATGGGGTGTTGAGTCCATTTCGTTGAGCAAGGAGTAGCTCTTGTCTATTCCATATTTGGCTTAAGGAACTTTATCTGTGCTCATTTCAATCTCTGGTTTTATGCAGCATCCCAACTCACCTTTCCCCTTAAGCAAGCATAAGTTGGTTTTCTAAATTTGAGACCCTGTTCTGTTTTGTAATCCAGTTCCTGTGTAGCCAAGATTACATTCCGTGTATTAGTGATATCTTATGATGTTTCTTTTTCTGTGTGACTTATTTCAGTTAGAATCATCATACCTGAATCCACTCATTATGCTGCTTCGGGCCTGATGACATAGATTTCATTGCTGAGTGATATTGCATTGTACGTAAGTATCACAACTTCTTTATCCATTTTTCGCTTTCTGCGATATTGAACTTTTCCCGTAAACGAGGTTCTTGTAAACAGAGCCGTCCCAAACTTTGGGGTGGCTGTGTCTTTTTGATTTTAATTTCCCTAAGCTATAGGACCATAAGTGGAAGTGCCCTAGGCTCTGTTGCTTTGTTTTTTAGATGTTTCAGGAAACACCATACACTTCTCCCCAGTGGCTGTTGGCAATTTACATCCCGGCCATCAGCATAAAAAGGCTCCCAGTTCTCCATGGCCTGTCCTGCCTTTCTGGATTTTACACTTTTTTCAGATGACCCTTTTGTCCGGGGGGAAGTGAGACTTCATTGTAGTGCAGATTTCCTTTGCAAGCTTGCTTGGTTGGCCAAAAAGGGCGTATGCTTTTTTTCCCGAATATATTCAGGAAAAAACGCATACGCCCTTTTTGGCCAAGTGCATCATTGTGGACGTTCTGCCTCTTTTCCTATGCTTTAAATGCAATTCCAGTCTACCTCCTGAAATCGGTTTCCTGCAATTCTGCCCCGCTTTCAAGTCCTCTTGGCAGCCTTACTTCAGTATATGTTTGGACGATAGCTGTCATTTATAGCTCTGCAGGTTTGTGAATTACAGTGCCGCTGAGCTCCTTTCTTCAACTCGCTTTCTTGTGAGCTGGCCGCAACACCGCAGGATTGCTTCAGGCCCTAATCTGGTTGCGGCACGGCACGCTGAGCCTTTGGTTAATTCCTCTTCCTGGTGGGAAATGAGAGTTAAATTTGCCCGTCCAGACACCTCCAGCTAGTCTCTCATTGGTTCTCCCTATTCCTGTTAATCTTCCGCAGAAATTGCAAACTGGGCCAAACAGGAGGTTAAAGGCACTGACTCTCCAAGTCGGGAGAGTGTTAGTAAAGCGTGTGGAATGTTGCACCCGAGTACCAGGGGACGAGAACTGAGACATATTGGAACACGTCTCCCGATCACACAGTTGATCATACTCTGGGTTCCACATGGATGTTTTAGCTGAAGGAAGAATCCCATAAACCTGGAGAGTTGAGACCCGTGGAATGGGTACCATGCAATATGACTTCAAAGGGTCTTCATTTGCTCACCGAACCTCTCCAGTCCTATCACGGCTGCGTTTATGCCCCTGTACACACGCTTGATTCTCTTTCAGAGACATAGCAATCCATAGGTTTTAAGATACTTACAAGTCAGGTACATTCTTAGGCGTTTAATATGGGGTGTTGCGTCCATTTTGTTGAGCAAGGAGTAGCTCTTGTCTATTCCATATTTGGCTTAAGGAACTTTATCTGTGCTCATTTCAATCTCTGGTTTTGTGCAGCACCCTAACTCACCTTTCCCCTTAAGCAAGCATAAGTTGGTTTTCTAAATTTGAGACCCTGTTCTGTTTTGTAATACAGTTCCTGGGTACCCAAGTTTACATTCCGTGTATTAGTGATATCTTATGATGTTTCTTTTTCTGTGTGACTTATTTCAGTTAGAATCATCATACCTGAATCCACTCATTATGCTGCTACGGGCCTGATGACATAGATTTCATTGCTGAGTGATATTGCATTGTACGTAAGTACCACAGCTTCTTTATGCATTTTTCACTTTCTGCGATATTTAGCTTGTACCATAAACCAGGTTCTTTTAAAGAGATCCATCCCAAATTTTGGGGTGGCTGTGTCTTTTTGATTTGAATTTCCCTAAGCTATAGGACCATAAGTGGAAGTGCCCGAGGCTCTGTTGCTTTGTTTTTTAGATGTTTCAGGAAACACCATACACCTCTCCCTTGTGGCTGTTGGCAATTTACATCCCGCCCATCAGCATAACAAGGCTCCCAGTTCTCCATGGCCTGTCCTGCCTTTCTGGATTTTACACATTTTTCAGATGGCCCTTTTGACCAGGGAGAAGTGAGACTTCATTGTAGTGCAGATTTCCTTTGCGAGCTTGATTGGTTGGCCAAAAAGGGCGTATGCGTTTTTTCCTTAATATATTCAGGAAAAAACGCATACGCCCTTTTTGGCCAAGTGCATCATTGCGGACCTTCTGCTCTTTTCCTATGCTTTAAATGCAATTGCAGTCTACCTCCTGAAATCGGTTTCCTGCAATTCTGCCCCGCTTTCAAGTTCTGTTGGCAGCCTTACTTCAGTATATTTTTGGACGATAGCTGTCATTTATAACTCTGCAGGATTGTGAATTACAGTGCCCCTGAGCTCCTTTCTTCAACTCGCTTTCTTGTGAGCTGGCCACAACACCGCAGGTTTGCTTCAGGCCCTAATCTGGTTCCGGCACGGCACGCTGAGCCTTTGGTTAATTCCTCTTCCTGGTGGGAAATGAGATTTAAATTTGCCCGTCCAGACACCTCCAGCTAGTCTCTCATTGGTTCTCCCTATTCCTGTTCATCTTCCGCAGAAATTGCAAACTGGGCCAAACAGGAGGTGAAAGGCACTGACTCTCCAAGTCGGGAGAGTGTTAGTAAAGCGTCTGGAATGTTGCACCCGAGTACCAGGGGACGAGAACTGATATATATTGGAACACGTCTCCCGATCACACGGTTGATCATACTCTGGGTTCCACATGCATGTTTTAGCTGAAGGAAGAATCCCTTAAACCTGGAGAGTTGAGACCCGTGGAATGGGTACCATGCAATATGACTTCAAAGGGTCTTCATTTGCTCACCGAACCTCTCCAATCCTATCACTGCTGCGTTTATGCCCCTGGACACACGCTTGATTCTCTTTCAGAGACATAGCAATCCATAGGTTTTAAGATACTTACTCGTCAGGTACATTCTTAGGCGTTTAATATGGGGTGTTGAGTCCATTTCGTTGAGGAAGGAGTAGCTCTTGTCTATTCCATATTTGGCTTAAGGAACTTTATCTGTGCTCATTTCAATCTCAGGTTTTATGCAGCACCCCAACTCACCTTTCCCCTTAAGCAAGCATAAGTTGGTTTTCTAAATTTGAGACCCTGTTCTGTTTTGTAATCCAGTTCCTGTGTATCCAAGTTTACATTCCGTGTATTAGTGATAAATTATGATGTTTCTATTTCTGTGTGACTTATTTCAGTTAGAATCATCATACCTGAATCCACTCATTATGCTGCTACGGGCCTGATGTCATAGATTTCATTGCTGAGTGATATTGCATTGTACGTAAGTACCACAACTTCTTTATCCATTTTTCGCTTTCTGCAGTAGTGTACTTGTACCGTAAACGAGGTTCTTGTAAACAGAGCTGTCCCAAACTTTGCGGTGGCTGTGTCTTTTTGATTTTAATTTCCGTAAGCTATAGGACCATAAGTGGAAGTGCCCTAGGCTCTGTTGCTTGGTTTTCTAGATGTTTCAGGAAACACCATACACTTCTCCCGAGTGGCTGTTGGCAATTTACATCCCGCCCATCAGCATAACAAGGCTCCCAGTTCTCCATGGCCTGTCCTGCCTTTCTGGATTTTACACTTTTTTCAGGTGGCCCTTTTGACCCGGGGAAGTGAGACTTCATTGTAGTGCAGATTTCCTTTGCAAGCTTGCTTGGTTGGCCAAAAAGGGCTTATGCGTTTTTTCCTGAATACATTCAGGAAAAAACGCATACGCACTTTTTGGCCAAGTGCATCATTGGGGACGTTCTGCCTCTTTTCCTATGCTTTAAATGCAATTCCAGTCTACCTCCTGAAATCGGTTTCCTGCAATTCTGCCCTGCTTTTAAGTCCTCTTGGCAACCTTACTTCAGTATATTTTTGGACGATAGCTGTCATTTATAACTCTGCAGGTTTGTGAATTTCAGTGCCCCTGAGCTCCTTTCTTCAACTCGCTTTCTTGTGAGCTGGCCGCAACACCGCAGGATTGCTTCAGGCCCTAATCTGGTTGCGGCACGGCACGCTGAGCCTTTGGTTAATTCCTCTTCCTGGTGGGAAATGAGAGTTAAATTTGCCCGTCCAGACACCTCCAGCTAGTCTCTCATTGATTCTCCCTATTCCTGTTCATCTTCCGCAGAAATTGCAAACTGGGCCAAACAGGAGGTTAAAGGCACTGACTCTCCAAGTCGGGAGAGTGTTTGTTAGTAAAGCATCTGGAATGTTGCACCCGAGTACCAGGGGACGAGAACTGAGACATATTGGAACACGTCTCCCGATCACACGGTTGATCATACTCTGGGTTCCACGTGCATGTTTACCTGAAGGAAGAATCCCTTAAACCTGGAGAGTTGAGACCCGTGGAATGGGTACCATGCAATATGACTTCAAAGGGTCTTCATTTGCTCACCGAACCTCTCCAATCCTATCACTGCTGCGTTTATGCCCCTGTACACACGCTTGATTTTCTTTCAGAGACATAGCAATCCATAGGTTTTAAGATACTTACTAGTCAGGTACATTCTTAGGCCTTTAATATGGGGTGTTGAGTCCATTTCGTTGAGCAAGGAGTAGTTCTTGTCTATTCCATATTTGGCTTAAGGAACTTTATCTGTGCTCATTTCAATCTCTGGTTTGATGCAGCACCCCAACTCACCTTTCCCCTTAAGCAAGCATAAGTTGGTTTTCTAAATTTGAGACCCTGTTCTGTTTTGTAATCCAGTTCCTGTGTAGCCAAGTTTACATCCCGTGTATTAGTGATATCTTATGATGTTTCTTTTTCTGTGTGACTTATTTCAGTTAGAATCATCATACCTGAATCCACTGATTATGCTGCTACGGGCCTGATGACATAGATTTCATTGTTGAGTGATATTGCATTGTACGTAAGTACCACAATTTCTTTATCCATTTTTGGCTTTCTGCGATATTAAACTTGTACCATAAACGAGGTTCTTGTTAACAGAGCCATCCCAAATTTTGGGGTGGCTGTGTCTTTTTGATTTTAATTTCCCTAAGCTATAGGACCATAAGTGGAAGTGCCCTAGGCTCTGTTGCTTTCTTTTTTAGATGTTTCAGGAAACACCATACACTTTTCCCGAGTGGCTCTTGGCAATTTACATCCCGCCCATCAGCATAACAAGGCTCCCAGTTCTCCATGGCCTGTCCTGCCTTTCTGGATTTTACACTTTTTTCAGATGGCCCTTTTGACCGGGGGGAAGTGACACTTCATTGTAGTGCAGATTTCCTTTGCAAGCTTGCTTGGTTGGCCAAAAATGGCCTATGCGTTTTTTCCTGAATATATTCTGAATATATTTCCTGAATATATATTGGCCAAGTGTATCATTGTTGACGTTCTGCCTCTTTTCCTATACTTTAAATGCAATTCCAGTCTACCTCCTGAAATCGGATTCCTGCAATTCTGCCCCGCTTTCATGTCTTCTTGGCAGCCTTACTTCAGTATATTTGTGGACGATAGCTGTCATTTATAACTCTGCAGGTTTGTGAATTACAGTGCCCCTGAGCTCCTTTCTTCAACTCGCTTTCTTGGGAGCTGGCCGCAACACCGCAGGATTGCTTCAGGCCCTAATCTGGTTCCGGCACGGCATGCTAAGCCTTTGGTTAATTCCTCTTCCTGGTGGGAAATGAGAGTTAAATTTGCCCGTCCAGACACCTCCAGCTAGTCTCTCATTGGTTCTCCCTATTCCTGTTCATCTTCCGCAGAAATTGCAAACTGGGCCAAACAGGAGGTTAAAGGCACTGACTCTCCAAGTCGGGAGAGTGTTAGTAAAGCGTCTGGAATGTTGCACCCGAGTACCAGGGGACGAGAACTGAGACATATTGGAACACGTCTCCTGATCACACGGTTGATCATACTCTGGGTTCCACATGCACGTTTTAGCTGAAGGAAGAATCCCTTAAACCTGGAGAGTTGAGACCCGTGGAATGGGTACCATGCAATATGACTTCAAAGGGTCTTCATTTGCTCACCGAACCTCTCCAATCCTATCACTGCTGCGTTTATGCCCCTGTACACACGCTTGATTCTCTTTCGGAGACATAGCAATCCATAGCTTTTAAGATACTTATTAGTCAGGTACATTCTTAGGCGTTTAATATGGGGTGTTGAGTCCATTTTGTTGAGCAAGGAGTAGCGCTTGTCTATACCATATTTGGCTTAAGGAACTTTATCTGTGCTCATTTCAATCTCTGGTTTGATGCAGCACCCCAACTCACCTTTCCCCTTAAGCAAGCATAAGTTGGTTTTCTAAATTTGAGACCCTGTTCTGTTTTGTAATCCAGTTCCTGTGTAGCCAAGTTTACATCCCGTGTATTAGTGATATCTTATGATGTTTCTTTTTCTGTGTGACTTATTTCAGTTAGAATCATCATACCTGAATCCACTCATTATGCTACTATGGGCCTGATGACATAGATTTCATTGCTGAGTGATATTGCATTGAAAGTAAGTACCACAATTTCTTTATTCATTTTTCACTTTCTGCGCTATTGAACTTGGACCGTAAACGAGGTTCTTGTAAACAGAGCCGTCCCAAACTTTGGGGTGGCTGTGTCTTTTTGATTTTAATTTCCCTAAGCTATAGGACCATAAGTGGAAGTGCCCTAGACTCTGTTGCTTTGTTTTTTAGATGTTTCAGGAAACACCATACACCTCTCCCAAGTGGCTCTTGGCAATTTACATCCCGCCCATCAGCATAACAAGGCTTCCATTTCTCCATGGCCTGTCCTGCCTTTCTGGATTTTACACTTTTTTCAGATGGCCCTTTTGACCGGGGGGAAGTGAGACTTCATTGTAGTGCAGATTTCCTTTGCAAGCTTGCTTGGTTGGCCAAAAAGGGCGTATGCGTTTTTTCCTGAATATATTCAGGAAAAAACGCATACGCCCTTTTTGGCCAAGTGCATCATTGTGGACGTTCTGCCTCTTTTCCTATGCTTTAAATGCAATTCCAGTCTACCTCCTGAAATCGGTTTCCTGCAATTCTGCCCCGCTTTCAAGTCCTCTTGGCAGCCTTACTTCAGTATATTTTTGGACGATAGCTGTCATTTATAACTCTGCAGGTTTGTGAATTACAGTGCCCCTGAGCTCCTTTCTTCAACTCGCTTTCTTGTGAGCTGGCCGCAACACCGCAGGATTGCTTCAGGCCCTAATCTGGTTCCGGCACGGCACGCTGAGCCTTTGGTTAATTCCTCTTCCTGGTGGGAAATGAGAGTTAAATTTGCCCGTCCAGACACCTCCAGCTAGTCTCTCATTGGTTCTCCCTATTCCTGTTCATCTTCCGCAGAAATTGCAAACTGGGCCAAACAGGAGGTTAAAGGCACTGACTCTCCAAGTCGGGAGAGTGTTAGTAAAGCATGTGGAATGTTGCACCCGAGTACCAGGGGACGAGAACTGAGACATATTGGAACACGTCTCCCGATCACACGGTTGATCATACTCTGGGTTCCACGTGCATGTTTTAGCTGAAGGAAGAATCCCTTAAACCTGGAGAGTTGAGACCCGTGGAATGGGTACCATGCAATATGACTTCAAAGGGTCTTCATTTGCTCACCGAACCTCTCCAATCCTATCACTGCTGCGTTTATGCCCCTGTACACACGCTTGATTTTCTTTCAGAGACATAGCAATCCATAGGTTTTAAGATACTTACTAGTCAGGTACATTCTTAGGCGTTTAATATGGGGTGTTGAGTCCATTTCGTTGAGCAAGGAGTAGTTCTTGTCTATTCCATATTTGGCTTAAGGAACTTTATCTGTGCTCATTTCAATCTCTGGTTTGATGCAGCACCCCAACTCACCTTTCCCCTTAAGCAAGCATAAGTTGGTTTTCTAAATTTGAGACCCTGTTCTGTTTTGTAATCCAGTTCCTGTGTAGCCAAGTTTACATCCCGTGTATTAGTGATATCTTATGATGTTTCTTTTTCTGTGTGACTTATTTCAGTTAGAATCATCATACCTGAATCCACTCATTATGCTGCTACGGGCCTGATGACATAGATTTCATTGCTGAGTGATATTGCATTGTACGTAAGTACCACAACTTCTTTATCCATGTTTCACTTTCTGCGATATTGAACTTGTACCGTAAACGAGGTTCTTGTAAACAGAGCCGTCCCAAACTTTGGGGTGGCTGTGTCTTTTTGATTTTAATTTCCCTAAGCTATAGGACCATAAGTGGAAGTGCCCTAGGCTCTGTTGCTTTGTTTTTTAGATGTTTCAGGAAACACCATACCCCTCTCCCGAGTGGCTGTTGGCAATTTACATCCCGCCCATCAGCATAACAAGGTTCCCAGTTCTCCATGGCCTGTCCTGCCTTTCTGGATTTTACACTTTTTTCAGATGGCCCTTTTGACCGGGGGGAAGTGAGACTTCATTGTAGTGCAGATTTCCTTTGCAAGCTTGCTTGGTTGGCCAAAAAGGGCGTATGCGTTTTTTCCTGAATATATTCAGGAAAAAACGCATACGCCCTTTTTGGCCAAGTGCATCATTGTGGACGTTCTGCCTCTTTTCCTATGCTTTAAATGCAATTCCAGTCTACCTCCTGAAATCGGTTTCCTGCAATTCTGCCCCGCTTTCAAGTCCTCTTGGCAGCCTTACTTCAGTATATTTTTGGACGATAGCTGTCATTTATAACTCTGCAGATTTGTGAATTACAGTGCCCCTGAGCTCCTTTCTTCAACTCGCTTTCTTGTGAGCTGGCCGCAACACCGCAGGATTGCTTCAGGCCCTAATCTGGTTCCGGCACGGCACGCTGAGCCTTTGGTTAATTCCTCTTCCTGGTGGGAAATGAGAGTTAAATTTGCCCGTCCAGACACCTCCACCTAGTCTCTCATTGGTTCTCCCTATTCCTGTTCATCTTCCGCAGAAATTGCAAATGGGCCAAACAGGAGGTTAAAGGCACTGACTCTCCAAGTCGGGAGAGTGTTAGTAAAGCGTGTGGAATGTTGCACCCGAGTACCAGGGGACGAGAACTGAGACATATTGGAACACGTCTCCCGATCACACGGTTGATCATACTCTGGGTTCCACGTGCATGTTTTACCTGAAGGCAGAATCCCTTAAACCTTGAGAGTTGAGACCCGTGGAATGGGTACCATGCAATATGACTTCAAAGGGTCTTCATTTGCTCACCGAACCTCTCCAATCCTATCACTGCTGCGTTTATGCCCCTGTACACACGCTTGATTTTCTTTCAGAGACATAGCAATCCATAGGTTTTAAGATACTTACTAGTCAGGTACATTCTTAGGCGTTTAATATGGGGTGTTGAGTCCATTTCGTTGAGCAAGGAGTAGTTCTTGTCTATTCCATATTTGGCTTAAGGAACTTTATCTGTGCTCATTTCAATCTCTGGTTTGATGCAGCACCCCAACTCACCTTTCCCCTTAAGCAAGCATAAGTTGGTTTTCTAAATTTGAGACCCTGTTCTGTTTTGTAATCCAGTTCCTGTGTAGCCAAGTTTACATTCCGTGTATTAGTGATATCTTATGATGTTTCTTTTTCTGTGTGACTTATTTCAGTTAGAATCATCATACCTGAATCCACTCATTATGCTGCTACGGGCCTGATGACATAGATTTCATTGCTGAGTGATATTGCATTGTACGTAAGTACCACAACTTCTTTATCCATTTTTCACTTTCTGCGATATTGAACTTGTACCGTAAACGAGGTTCTTGTAAACAGAGCGGTCCCAAACTTTGGGGTGGCTGTGTCTTTTTGATTTTAATTTCCCTAAGCTATAGGACCATAAGTGGAAGTGCCCTAGGCTCTGTTGCTTTGTTTTTTAGATGTTTCAGGAAACACCATACACCTCTCCCGAGTGGCTGTTGGCAATTTACATCCCGCCCATCAGCATAACAAGGCTCCCAGTTCTCCATGGCCTGTCCTGCCTTTCTGGATTTTACACTTTTTTCAGATGGCCCTTTTGACCGGGGGGAAGTGAGACTTCATTGTAGTGCAGATTTCCTTTGCAAGCTTGCTTGGTTGGCCAAAAAGGGCGTATGAGTTTTTTCCTGAATATATTCAGGAAAAAACGCATACGCGCTTTTTGTCCAAGTGCATCATTGTGGACGTTCTGCCTCTTTTCCTATGCTTTAAATGCAATTCCAGTCTACCTCCTGAAATCGATTTCCTGCAATTCTGCCCCGCTTTCAAGTCCTCTTGGCAGCCTTACTTCAGTATATTTTTGGACGATAGCTGTCATTTATAACTCTGCAGGTTTGTGAATTACAGTGCCCCTGAGCTCCTTTCTTCAACTCGCTTTCTTGTGAGCTGGCCGCAACACCGCAGGATTGCTTCAGGCCCTAATCTGGTTCTGGCACGGCACGCTGAGCCTTTGGTTAATTCCTCTTCCTGGTGGGAAATGAGAGTTAAATTTGCCCGTCCAGACACCTCCAGCTAGTCTCTCATTGGTTCTCCCTATTCCTGTTCATCTTCCGCAGAAATTGCAAATTGGGCCAAACAGGAGGTTAAAGGCACTGACTCTCCAAGTCGGGAGAGTGTTAGTAAAGCGTGTGGAATGTTGCACCCGAGTACCAGGGGACGAGAACTGAGACATATTGGAACACGTCTCCCGATCACACGGTTGATCATACTCTGGGTTCCACGTGCATGTTTTACCTGAAGGCAGAATCCCTTAAACCTTGAGAGTTGAGACCCGTGGAATGGGTACCATGCAATATGACTTCAAAGGGTCTTCATTTGCTCACCGAACCTCTCCAATCCTATCACTGCTGCGTTTATGCCCCTGTACACACGCTTGATTTTCTTTCAGAGACATAGCAATCCATAGGTTTTAAGATACTTACTAGTCAGGTACATTCTTAGGCGTTTAATATGGGGTGTTGAGTCCATTTCGTTGAGCAAGGAGTAGTTCTTGTCTATTCCATATTTGGCTTAAGGAACTTTATCTGTGCTCATTTCAATCTCTGGTTTGATGCAGCACCCCAACTCACCTTTCCCCTTAAGCAAGCATAAGTTGGTTTTCTAAATTTGAGACCCTGTTCTGTTTTGTAATCCAGTTCCTGTGTAGCCAAGTTTACATTCCGTGTATTAGTGATATCTTATGATGTTTCTTTTTCTGTGTGACTTATTTCAGTTAGAATCATCATACCTGAATCCACTCATTATGCTGCTACGGGCCTGATGACATAGATTTCATTGCTGAGTGATATTGCATTGTACGTAAGTACCACAACTTCTTTATCCATTTTTCACTTTCTGCGATATTGAACTTGTACCGTAAACGAGGTTCTTGTAAACAGAGCGGTCCCAAACTTTGGGGTGGCTGTGTCTTTTTGATTTTAATTTCCCTAAGCTATAGGACCATAAGTGGAAGTGCCCTAGGCTCTGTTGCTTTGTTTTTTAGATGTTTCAGGAAACACCATACACCTCTCCCGAGTGGCTGTTGGCAATTTACATCCCGCCCATCAGCATAACAAGGTTCCCAGTTCTCCATGGTCTGTCCTGCCTTTCTGGATTTTACACTTTTTTCAGATGGCCCTTTTGACCGGGGGGAAGTGAGACTTCATTGTAGTGCAGATTTCCTTTGCAAGCTTGCTTGGTTGGCCAAAAAGGGCGTATGCGTTTTTTCCTGAATATATTCAGGAAAAAACGCATACGCCCTTTTTGGCCAAGTGCATCATTGTGGACGTTCTGCCTCTTTTCCTATGCTTTAAATGCAATTCCAGTCTACCTCCTGAAATCGGTTTCCTGCAATTCTGCCCCGCTTTCAAGTCCTCTTGGCAGCCTTACTTCAGTATATTTTTGGACGATAGCTGTCATTTATAACTCTGCAGGTTTGTGAATTACAGTGCCCCTGAGCTCCTTTCTTCAACTCGCTTTCTTGTGAGCTGGCCGCAACACCGCAGGATTGCTTCAGGCCCTAATCTGGTTCCGGCACGGCACGCTGAGCCTTTGGTTAATTCCTCTTCCTGGTGGGAAATGAGAGTTAAATTTGCCCGTCCGGACACCTCCAGCTAGTCTCTCATTGGTTCTCCCTATTCCTGTTCATCTTCCGCAGAAATTGCAAACTGGGCCAAACAGGAGGTTAAAGGCACTGACTCTCCAAGTCAGGAGAGTGTTAGTAAAGCATCTGGAATGTTGCACCCGAGTACCAGGGGACGAGAACTGAGACATATTGGAACACGTCTCCCGATCACACGGTTGATCATACTCTGGGTTCCACGTGCATGTTTTAGCTGAAGGCAGAATCCCTTAAACCTGTAGAGTTGAGACCCGTGGAATGGGTACCATGCAATATGACTTCAAAGGGTCTTCATTTGCTCACCGAACCTCTCCAATCCTATCACTGCTGCGTTTATGCCCCTGTACACACGCTTGATTTTCTTTCAGAGACATAGCAATCCATAGGTTTTAAGATACTTACTAGTCAGGTACATTCTTAGGCATTTAATATGGGGTGTTGAGTCCATTTCGTTGAGCAAGGAGTAGTTCTTGTCTATTCCATTCTTGGCTTAAGGAACTTTATCTGTGCTCATTTCAATCTCTGGTTTTATGCAGCACCCCAACTCACCTTTCCCCTTAAGCAAGCATAAGTTGGTTTTCTAAATTTGAGACCCTGTTCTGTTTTGTAATCCAGTTCCTGTGTAGCCAAGTTTACATTCCGTGTATTAGTGATATCTTATGATGTTTCTTTTTCTGTGTGACTTATTTCAGTTAGAATCATCATACCTGAATCGACTCATTATGCTGCTACGGGCCTGATGACATAGATTTCATTGCTGAGTGATATTGCATTGTACGTAAGTACCACAACTTCTTTATCCATTTTTCACTTTCTGCGATATTGAACTTGTACCGTAAACGAGGTTCTTGTAAACAGAGCCGTCCCAAACTTTGGGGTGGCTGTGTCTTTTTGATTTTATTTTCCCTAAGCTATAGGACCCTAAGTGGAAGTGCCCTAGGCTCTGTTGCTTTGTTTTTTAGATGTTTCAGGAAACACCATACACCTCTCCCGAGTGGCTGTTGGCAATTTACATCCCGCCCATCAGCATAACAAGGCTCCCAGTTCTCCATGGCCTGTCCTGCCTTTCTGGAGTTTACACTTTTTTCAGATGGCCCTTTTGACCGGGGGGAAGTGAGACTTCATTGTAGTGCAGATTTCCTTTGCAAGCTTGCTTGGTTGGCCAAAAAGGGCGTATGCGTTTTTTCCTGAATATATTCAGGAAAAAACGCATACGCCCTTTTTGGCCAAGTGCATCATTGTGGACGTTCTGCCTCTTTTCCTATGCTTTAAATGCAATTCCAGTCTACCTCCTGAAATCGATTTCCTGCAATTCTGCCCCGCTTTCAAGTCCTCTTGGCAGCCTTACTTCAGTATATTTTTGGACGATAGCTGTCATTTATAAGTCTGCAGGTTTGTGAATTACAGTGCCCCTGAGCTCCTTTCTTCAACTCGCTTTCTTGTGAGCTGGCCGCAACACCGCAAGATTGCTTCAGGCCCTAATCTGGTTCCGGCACGGCACGCTGATCCTTTGGTTAATTCCTCTTCCTGGTGGGAAATGAGAGTTAAATTTGCCCGTCCAGACACCTCCAGCTAGTCTCTCATTGGTTCTCCCTATTCCTGTTCATCTTCCGCAGAAATTGCAAATTGGGCCAAACAGGAGGTTAAAGGCACTGACTCTCCAAGTCGGGAGAGTGTTAGTAAAGCGTCTGGAATGTTGCACCCGAGTACCAGGGGACGAGAACTGAGACATATTGGAACACGTCTCCCGATCACACGGTTGATCATACTCTGGGTTCCACGTGCATGTTTTAGCTGAAGGAAGATTCCCTTAAACCTGGAGAGTTGAGACCCGTGGAATGGGTACCATGCAATATGACTTCAAAGGGTCTTCATTTGCTCACCGAACCTCTCCAATCCTATCACTGCTGCGTTTATGCCCCTGTACACACGCTTGATTTTCTTTCAGACACATAGCAATCCATAGGTTTTAAGATACTTAATAGTCAGGTACATTCTTAGGCGTTTAATATGGGGTGTTGAGTCCATTTCGTTGAGCAAGGAGTAGTTCTTGTCTATTCTATATTTGGCTTAAGGAACTTTATCTGTGCTCATTTCAATCTCTGGTTTTATGCAGCACCCCAACTCACCTTTCCCCTTAAGCAAGCATAAGTTGGTTTTCTAAATTTGAGACCCTGTTCTGTTTTGTAATCCAGTTCCTCTGTAGCCAAGTTTACATCCTGTGTATTAGTGATATCCTATGATGTTTCTTTTTCTGTGTGACTTATTTCAGTTAGAATCATCATACCTGAATCCACTCATTATGCTGCTACGGGCCTGATGACATAGATTTCATTGCTGAGTGATATTGCATTGTACGTAAGTACCACAACTTCTTTATCCATTTTTCACTTTCTGCGATATTGAACTTGTACCGTAAACGAGGTTCTTGTAAACAGAGCCGTCCCAAACTTTGGGGTGGCTGTGTCTTTTTGATTTTAATTTCCCTAAGCTATAGGACCCTAAGTGGAAGTGCCCTAGGCTC
This sequence comes from Leucopleurus acutus, assembly GCF_964270905.1. Classification (NCBI taxonomy): domain Eukaryota; kingdom Metazoa; phylum Chordata; class Mammalia; order Artiodactyla; family Delphinidae; genus Leucopleurus; species Leucopleurus acutus. The sequence goes on from NW_028139179.1 coordinate 135,285, forward strand.
TGTTGCTTTGTTTTTTAGATGTTTCAGGAAACACCATACACCTCTCCCGAGTGGCTCTTGGCAATTTACATCCCGCCCATCAGCATAACAAGGCTCCCAGTTCTCCATGGCCTGTCCTGCCTTTCTGGAGTTTACACTTTTTTCAGATGGCCCTTTTGACCGGGGGGAAGTGAGACTTCATTGTAGTGCAGATTTCCTTTGCAAGCTTGCTTGGTTGGCCAAAAAGGGCGTATGCGTTTTTTCCTGAATATATTCAGGAAAAAACGCATACGCCCTTTTTGGCCAAGTGCATCATTGTGGACGTTCTGCCTCTTTTCCTATGCTTTAAATGCAATTCCAGTCTACCTCCTGAAATCGGTTTCCTGCAATTCTGCCCCGCTTTCAAGTCCTCTTGGCAGCCTTACTTCAGTATATTTTTGGACGATAGCTGTCATTTATAACTCTGCAGGTTTGTGAATTACAGTGCCCCTGAGCTCCTTTCTTCAACTCGCTTTCTTGTGAGCTGGCCGCAACACCGCAGGATTGCTTCAGGCCCTAATCTGGTTCCGGCACGGCACGCTGAGCCTTTGGTTAATTCCTCTTCCTGGTGGGAAATGAGAGTTAAATTTGCCCGTCCGGACACCTCCAGCTAGTCTCTCATTGGTTCTCCCTATTCCTGTTCATCTTCCGCAGAAATTGCAAACTGGGCCAAACAGGAGGTTAAAGGCACTGACTCTCCAAGTCGGGAGAGTGTTAGTAAAGCGTGTGGAATGTTGCACCCGAGTACCAGGGGACGAGAACTGAGACATATTGGAACACGTCTCCCGATCACACGGTTGATCATACTCTGGGTTCCACGTGCATGTTTTAGCTGAAGGAAGAATCCCTTAAACCTGGAGAGTTGAGACCCGTGGAATGGGTACCATGCAATATGACTTCAAAGGGTCTTCATTTGCTCACCGAACTTCTCCAATCCTATCACTGCTGCGTTTATGCCCCTGTACACACGTTTGATTTTCTTTCAGACACATAGCAATCCATAGGTTTTAAGATACTTACTAGTCAGGTACATTCTTAGGCGTTTAATATGGGGTGTTGAGTCCATTTCGTTGAGCAAGGAGTAGTTCTTGTCTATTCCATATTTGGCTTAAGGAACTTTATCTGTGCTCATTTCAATCTCTGGTTTGATGCAGCACCCGAACTCACCTTTCCCCTTAAGCAAGCATAAGTTGGTTTTCTAAATTTGAGACCCTGTTCTGTTTTGTAATCCAGTTCCTGTGTAGCCAAGTTTACATTCCGTGTATTAGTGATATCTTATGATGTTTCTTTTTCTGTGTGACTTATTTCAGTTAGAATCATCATACCTGAATCCACTCATTATGCTGCTACGGGCCTGATGACATAGATTTCATTGCTGAGTGATATTGCATTGTACGTAAGTACCACAACTTCTTTATCCATGTTTCACTTTCTGCGATATTGAACTTGTACCGTAAACGAGGTTCTTGTAAACAGAGCTGTCCCAAACTTTGGGGTGGCTGTGTCTTTTTGATTTTAATTTCCCTAAGCTATAGGACCATAAGTGGAAGTGCCCTAGGCTCTGTTGCTTTGTTTTTTAGATGTTTCAGGAAACACCATACACCTCTCCCGAGTGGCTGTTGGCAATTTACATCCCGCCCATCAGCATAACAAGGCTCCCAGTTCTCCATGGCCTGTCCTGCCTTTCTGGATTTTACACTTTTTTCAGATGGCCCTTTTGACCGGGGGGAAGTGAGACTTCATTGTAGTGCAGATTTCCTTTGCAAGCTTGCTTGGTTCGCCAAAAAGGCCGTATGAGTTTTTTCCTGAATATATTCAGGAAAAAACGCATACGCCCTTTTTGTCCAAGTGCATCATTGTGGACGTTCTGCCTCTTTTCCTATGCTTTAAATGCAATTCCAGTCTACCTCCTGAAATCGATTTCCTGCAATTCTGCCCCGCTTTCAAGTCCTCTTGGCAGCCTTACTTCAGTATATTTTTGGACGATAGCTGTCATTTATAAGTCTGCAGGTTTGTGAATTACAGTGCCCCTGAGCTCCTTTCTTCAACTCGCTTTCTTGTGAGCTGGCCGCAACACCGCAAGATTGCTTCAGGCCCTAATCTGGTTCCGGCACGGCACGCTGATCCTTTGGTTAATTCCTCTTCCTGGTGGGAAATGAGAGTTAAATTTGCCCGTCCAGACACCTCCAGCTAGTCTCTCATTGGTTCTCCCTATTCCTGTTCATCTTCCGCAGAAATTGCAAATTGGGCCAAACAGGAGGTTAAAGGCACTGACTCTCCAAGTCGGGAGAGTGTTAGTAAAGCGTCTGGAATGTTGCACCCGAGTACCAGGGGACGAGAACTGAGACATATTGGAACACGTCTCCCGATCACACGGTTGATCATACTCTGGGTTCCACGTGCATGTTTTAGCTGAAGGAAGATTCCCTTAAACCTGGAGAGTTGAGACCCGTGGAATGGGTACCATGCAATATGACTTCAAAGGGTCTTCATTTGCTCACCGAACCTCTCCAATCCTATCACTGCTGCGTTTATGCCCCTGTACACACGCTTGATTTTCTTTCAGACACATAGCAATCCATAGGTTTTAAGATACTTAATAGTCAGGTACATTCTTAGGCGTTTAATATGGGGTGTTGAGTCCATTTCGTTGAGCAAGGAGTAGTTCTTGTCTATTCTATATTTGGCTTAAGGAACTTTATCTGTGCTCATTTCAATCTCTGGTTTTATGCAGCACCCCAACTCACCTTTCCCCTTAAGCAAGCATAAGTTGGTTTTCTAAATTTGAGACCCTGTTCTGTTTTGTAATCCAGTTCCTCTGTAGCCAAGTTTACATCCTGTGTATTAGTGATATCCTATGATGTTTCTTTTTCTGTGTGACTTATTTCAGTTAGAATCATCATACCTGAATCCACTCATTATGCTGCTACGGGCCTGATGACATAGATTTCATTGCTGAGTGATATTGCATTGTACGTAAGTACCACAACTTCTTTATCCATTTTTCACTTTCTGCGATATTGAACTTGTACCGTAAACGAGGTTCTTGTAAACAGAGCCGTCCCAAACTTTGGGGTGGCTGTGTCTTTTTGATTTTAATTTCCCTAAGCTATAGGACCCTAAGTGGAAGTGCCCTAGGCTCTGTTGCTTTGTTTTTTAGATGTTTCAGGAAACACCATACACCTCTCCCGAGTGGCTCTTGGCAATTTACATCCCGCCCATCAGCATAACAAGGCTCCCAGTTCTCCATGGCCTGTCCTGCCTTTCTGGAGTTTACACTTTTTTCAGATGGCCCTTTTGACCGGGGGGAAGTGAGACTTCATTGTAGTGCAGATTTCCTTTGCAAGCTTGCTTGGTTGGCCAAAAAGGGCGTATGCGTTTTTTCCTGAATATATTCAGGAAAAAACGCATACGCCCTTTTTGGCCAAGTGCATCATTGTGGACGTTCTGCCTCTTTTCCTATGCTTTAAATGCAATTCCAGTCTACCTCCTGAAATCGGTTTCCTGCAATTCTGCCCCGCTTTCAAGTCCTCTTGGCAGCCTTACTTCAGTATATTTTTGGACGATAACTGTCATTTATAACTCTGCAGGTTTGTGAATTACAGTGCCCCTGAGCTCCTTTCTTCAACTCGCTTTCTTGTGAGCTGGCCGCAACACCGCAGGATTGCTTGAGGCCCTAATCTGGTTCCGGCACGGCACGCTGAGCCTTTGGTTAATTCCTCTTCCTGGTGGGAAATGAGAGTTAAATTTGCCCGTCCAGACACCTCCAGCTAGTCTCTCATTGGTTCTCCCTATTCCTGTTCATCTTCCGCAGAAATTGCAAACTGGGCCAAACAGGAGGTTAAAGGCACTGACTCTCCAAGTCGGGAGAGTGTTAGTAAAGCGTGTGGAATGTTGCACCCGAGTACCAGGGGACGAGAACTGAGACATATTGGAACACGTCTCCCGATCACACGGTTGATCATACTCTGGGTTCCACGTGCATGTTTTAGCTGAAGGAAGAATCCCTTAAACCTGGAGAGTTGAGACCCGTGGAATGGGTACCATGCAATATGACTTCAAAGGGTCTTCATTTGCTCACCGAACCTCTCCAATCCTATCACTGCTGCGTTTATGCCCCTGTACACACGCTTGATTTTCTTTCAGAGACATAGCAATCCATAGGTTTTAAGATACTTACTAGTCAGGTACATTCTTAGGCGTTTAATATGGGGTGTTGAGTCCATTTCGTTGAGCAAGGAGTAGTTCTTGTCTATTCCATATTTGGCTTAAGGAACTTTATCTGTGCTCATTTCAATCTCTGGTTTGATGCAGCACCCCAACTCACCTTTCCCCTTAAGCAAGCATAAGTTGGTTTTCTAAATTTGAGACCCTGTTCTGTTTTGTAATCCAGTTCCTGTGTAGCCAAGTTTACATTCCGTGTATTAGTGATATCTTATGATGTTTCTTTTTCTGTGTGACTTATTTCAGTTAGAATCATCATACCTGAATCCACTCATTATGCTGCTACGGGCCTGATGACATAGATTTCATTGCTGAGTGATATTGCATTGTACGTAAGTACCACAACTTCTTTATCCATTTTTCACTTTCTGCGATATTGAACTTGTACCGTAAACGAGGTTCTTGTAAACAGAGCGGTCCCAAACTTTGGGGTGGCTGTGTCTTTTTGATTTTAATTTCCCTAAGCTATAGGACCATAAGTGGAAGTGCCCTAGGCTCTGTTGCTTTGTTTTTTAGATGTTTCAGGAAACACCATACACCTCTCCAGAGTGGCTGTTGGCAATTTACATCCCGCCCATCAGCATAACAAGGCTCCCAGTTCTCCATGGCCTGTCCTGCCTTTCTGGATTTTACACTTTTTTCAGATGGCCCTTTTGACCGGGGGGAAGTGAGACTTCATTGTAGTGCAGATTTCCTTTGCAAGCTTGCTTGGTTGGCCAAAAAGGGCGTATGCGTTTTTTCCTGAATATATTCAGGAAAAAACGCATACGCCCTTTTTGGCCAAGTGCATCATTGTGGACGTTCTGCCCCTTTTCCTATGCTTTAAATGCAATTCCAGTCTACCTCCTGAAATCGGTTTCCTGCAATTCTGCCCCGCTTTCAAGTCCTCTTGGCAGCCTTACTTCAGTATATTTTTGGACGATAGCTGTCATTTATAACTCTGCAGGTTTGTGAATTACAGTGCCCCTGAGCTCCTTTCTTCAACTCGCTTTCTTGTGAGCTGGCCGCAACACTGCAGGATTGCTTCAGGCCCTAATCTGGTTCCGGCACGGCACGCTGAGCCTTTGGTTAATTCCTCTTCCTGGTGGGAAATGAGAGTTAAATTTGCCCGTCCGGACACCTCCAGCTAGTCTCTCATTGGTTCTCCCTATTCCTGTTCATCTTCCGCAGAAATTGAAAACTGGGCCAAACAGGAGGTTAAAGGCACTGACTCTCCAAGTCAGGAGAGTGTTAGTAAAGCGTCTGGAATGTTGCACCCGAGTACCAGGGGACGAGAACTGAGACATATTGGAACACGTCTCCCGATCACACGGTTGATCATACTCTGGGTTCCACGTGCATGTTTTAGCTGAAGGCAGAATCCCTTAAACCTGTAGAGTTGAGACCCGTGGAATGGGTACCATGCAATATGACTTCAAAGGGTCTTCATTTGCTCACCGAACCTCTCCAATCCTATCACTGCTGCGTTTATGCCCCTGTACACACGCTTGATTTTCTTTCAGAGACATAGCAATCCATAGGTTTTAAGATACTTACTAGTCAGGTACATTCTTAGGCGTTTAATATGGGGTGTTGAGTCCATTTCGTTGAGCAAGGAGTAGTTCTTGTCTATTCCATATTTGGCTTAAGGAACTTTATCTGTGCTCATTTCAATCTCTGGTTTGATGCAGCACCCCAACTCACCTTTCCCCTTAAGCAAGCATAAGTTGGTTTTCTAAATTTGAGACCCTGTTCTGTTTTGTAATCCAGTTCCTGTGTAGCCAAGTTTACATTCCGTGTATTAGTGATATCTTATGATGTTTCTTTTTCTGTGTGACTTATTTCAGTTAGAATCATCATAACTGAATCCACTCATTATGCTGCTACGGGCCTGATGACATAGATTTCATTGCTGAGTGATATTGCATTGTACGTAAGTACCACAACTTCTTTATCCATGTTTCACTTTCTGCGATATTGAACTTGTACCGTAAACGAGGTTCTTGTAAACAGAGCTGTCCCAAAATTTGGGGTGGCTGTGTCTTTTTGATTTTAATTTCCCTAAGCTATAGGACCATAAGTGGAAGTGCCCTAGGCTCTGTTGCTTTGTTTTTTAGATGTTTCAGGAAACACCATACACCTCTCCCGAGTGGCTGTTGGCAATTTACATCCCGCCCATCAGCATAACAAGGCTCCCAGTTCTCCATGGCCTGTCCTGCCTTTCTGGATTTTACACTTTTTTCAGATGGCCCTTTTGACCGGGGGGAAGTGAGACTTCATTGTAGTGCAGATTTCCTTTGCAAGCTTGCTTGGTTGGCCAAAAAGGGCGTATGCGTTTTTTCCTGAATATATTCAGGAAAAAACGCATACGCCCTTTTTGGCCAAGTGCATCATTGTGGACGTTCTGCCTCTTTTCCTATGCTTTAAATGCAATTCCAGTCTACCTCCTGAAATCGGTTTCCTGCAATTCTGCCCCGCTTTCAAGTCCTCTTGGCAGCCTTACTTCAGTATATTTTTGGACGATAGCTGTCATTTATAACTCTGCAGGTTTGTGAATTACAGTGTCCCTGAGCTCCTTTCTTCAACTCGCTTTCTTGTGAGCTGGCCGCAACACCGCAGGATTGCTTCAGGCCCTAATCTGGTTCCGGCACGGCACGCTGAGCCTTTGGTTAATTCCTCTTCCTGGTGGGAAATGAGAGTTAAATTTGCCCGTCCGGACACCTCCAGCTAGTCTCTCATTGGTTCTCCCTATTCCTGTTCATCTTCCGCAGAAATTGCAAACTGGGCCAAACAGGAGGTTAAAGGCACTGACTCTCCAAGTCGGGAGAGTGTTAGTAAAGCGTCTGGAATGTTGCACCCGAGTACCAGGGGACGAGAACTGAGACATATTGGAACACGTCTCCCGATCACACGGTTGATCATACTCTGGGTTCCACGTGCATGTTTTAGCTGAAGGAAGAATCCCTTAAACCTGGAGAGTTGAGACCCGTGGAATGGGTACCATGCAATATGACTTCAAAGGGTCTTCATTTGCTCACCGAACCTCCCCAATCCTATCACTGCTGCGTTTATGCCCCTGTACACATACTTGATTTTCTTTCAGAGACATAGCAATCCATAGGTTTTAAGATACTTACTAGTCAGGTACATTCTTAGGCCTTTAATATGGGGTGTTGAGTCCATTTCATTGAGCAAGGAGTAGTTCTTGTCTATTCTATATTTGGCTTAAGGAACTTTATCTGTGCTCATTTCAATCTCTGGTTTGATGCAGCACCCCAACTCACCTTTCCCCTTAAGCAAGCATAAGTTGGTTTTCTAAATTTGAGACCCTGTTCTGTTTTGTAATCCAGTTCCTGTGTAGCCAAGTTTACATCCCGTGTATTAGTGATATCTTATGATGTTTCTTTTTCTGTGTGACTTATTTCAGTTAGAATCATCATACCTGAATCCACTCATTATGCTGCTACGGGCCTGATGACATAGATTTCATTGCTGAGTGATATTGCATTGTACGTAAGTACCACAACTTCTTTATCCATTTTTCACTTTCTGCGATATTGAACTTGTACCGTAAACGAGGTTCTTGTAAACAGAGCGGTCCCAAACTTTGGGGTGGCTGTGTCTTTTTGATTTTAATTTCCCTAAGCTATAGGACCATAAGTGGAAGTGCCCTAGGCTCTGTTGCTTTGTTTTTTAGATGTTTCAGGAAACACCATACACCTCTCCAGAGTGGCTGTTGGCAATTTACATCCCGCCCATCAGCATAACAAGGCTCCCAGTTCTCCATGGCCTGTCCTGCCTTTCTGGATTTTACACTTTTTTCAGATGGCCCTTTTGACCGGGGGGAAGTGAGACTTCATTGTAGTGCAGATTTCCTTTGCAAGCTTGCTTGGTTGGCCAAAAAGGGCGTATGCGTTTTTTCCTGAATATATTCAGGAAAAAACGCATACGCCCTTTTTGGCCAAGTGCATCATTGTGGACGTTCTGCCTCTTTTCCTATGCTTTAAATGCAATTCCAGTCTACCTCCTGAAATCGGTTTCCTGCAATTCTGCCCCGCTTTCAAGTCCTCTTGGCAGCCTTACTTCAGTATATTTTTGGACGATAGCTGTCATTTATAACTCTGCAGGTTTGTGAATTACAGTGCCCCTGAGCTCCTTTCTTCAACTCGCTTTCTTGTGAGCTGGCCGCAACACCGCAGGATTGCTTCAGGCCCTAATCTGGTTCCGGCACGGCACGCTGAGCCTTTGGTTACTTCCTCTTCCTGGTGGAAAATGAGAGTTAAATTTGCCCGTCCAGACACTTCCACCTAGTCTCTCATTGGTTCTCCCTATTCCTGTTCATCTTCCGCAGAAATTGCAAACTGGGCCAAACAGGAGGTTAAAGGCACTGACTCTCCAGTCGGGAGAGTGTTAGTAAAGCGTGTGGAATGTTGCACCCGAGTACCAGGGGACGAGAACTGAGACATATTGGAACACGTCTCCCGATCACACGGTTGATCATACTCTGGGTTCCACGTGCATGTTTTAGCTGAAGGAAGAATCCCTTAAACCTGGAGATTTGAGACCCGTGGAATGGGTACCATGCAATATGATTTCAAAGGGTCTTCATTTGCTCACCGAACCTCTCCAATCCTATCAGTGCTAGGTTTGTGCCCCTGTACACACGCTTGAATCTCTTTCGGAGACATAGCAATCCATAGCTTTTAAGATACTTACTAGTCAGGTACATTCTTAGGCGTTTAATATGGGGTGTTGAGTCCATTTCGTTGAGCAAGGAGTAGCTCTTGTCTATTCCATATTTGGCTTAAGGAACTTTATCTGTGCTCATTTCAATCTCTGGTTTTATGCAGCATCCCAACTCACCTTTCCCCTTAAGCAAGCATAAGTTGGTTTTCTAAATTTGAGACCCTGTTCTGTTTTGTAATCCAGTTCCTGTGTAGCCAAGATTACATTCCGTGTATTAGTGATATCTTATGATGTTTCTTTTTCTGTGTGACTTATTTCAGTTAGAATCATCATACCTGAATCCACTCATTATGCTGCTTCGGGCCTGATGACATAGATTTCATTGCTGAGTGATATTGCATTGTACGTAAGTATCACAACTTCTTTATCCATTTTTCGCTTTCTGCGATATTGAACTTTTCCCGTAAACGAGGTTCTTGTAAACAGAGCCGTCCCAAACTTTGGGGTGGCTGTGTCTTTTTGATTTTAATTTCCCTAAGCTATAGGACCATAAGTGGAAGTGCCCTAGGCTCTGTTGCTTTGTTTTTTAGATGTTTCAGGAAACACCATACACTTCTCCCCAGTGGCTGTTGGCAATTTACATCCCGGCCATCAGCATAAAAAGGCTCCCAGTTCTCCATGGCCTGTCCTGCCTTTCTGGATTTTACACTTTTTTCAGATGACCCTTTTGTCCGGGGGGAAGTGAGACTTCATTGTAGTGCAGATTTCCTTTGCAAGCTTGCTTGGTTGGCCAAAAAGGGCGTATGCTTTTTTTCCCGAATATATTCAGGAAAAAACGCATACGCCCTTTTTGGCCAAGTGCATCATTGTGGACGTTCTGCCTCTTTTCCTATGCTTTAAATGCAATTCCAGTCTACCTCCTGAAATCGGTTTCCTGCAATTCTGCCCCGCTTTCAAGTCCTCTTGGCAGCCTTACTTCAGTATATGTTTGGACGATAGCTGTCATTTATAGCTCTGCAGGTTTGTGAATTACAGTGCCGCTGAGCTCCTTTCTTCAACTCGCTTTCTTGTGAGCTGGCCGCAACACCGCAGGATTGCTTCAGGCCCTAATCTGGTTGCGGCACGGCACGCTGAGCCTTTGGTTAATTCCTCTTCCTGGTGGGAAATGAGAGTTAAATTTGCCCGTCCAGACACCTCCAGCTAGTCTCTCATTGGTTCTCCCTATTCCTGTTAATCTTCCGCAGAAATTGCAAACTGGGCCAAACAGGAGGTTAAAGGCACTGACTCTCCAAGTCGGGAGAGTGTTAGTAAAGCGTGTGGAATGTTGCACCCGAGTACCAGGGGACGAGAACTGAGACATATTGGAACACGTCTCCCGATCACACAGTTGATCATACTCTGGGTTCCACATGGATGTTTTAGCTGAAGGAAGAATCCCATAAACCTGGAGAGTTGAGACCCGTGGAATGGGTACCATGCAATATGACTTCAAAGGGTCTTCATTTGCTCACCGAACCTCTCCAGTCCTATCACGGCTGCGTTTATGCCCCTGTACACACGCTTGATTCTCTTTCAGAGACATAGCAATCCATAGGTTTTAAGATACTTACAAGTCAGGTACATTCTTAGGCGTTTAATATGGGGTGTTGCGTCCATTTTGTTGAGCAAGGAGTAGCTCTTGTCTATTCCATATTTGGCTTAAGGAACTTTATCTGTGCTCATTTCAATCTCTGGTTTTGTGCAGCACCCTAACTCACCTTTCCCCTTAAGCAAGCATAAGTTGGTTTTCTAAATTTGAGACCCTGTTCTGTTTTGTAATACAGTTCCTGGGTACCCAAGTTTACATTCCGTGTATTAGTGATATCTTATGATGTTTCTTTTTCTGTGTGACTTATTTCAGTTAGAATCATCATACCTGAATCCACTCATTATGCTGCTACGGGCCTGATGACATAGATTTCATTGCTGAGTGATATTGCATTGTACGTAAGTACCACAGCTTCTTTATGCATTTTTCACTTTCTGCGATATTTAGCTTGTACCATAAACCAGGTTCTTTTAAAGAGATCCATCCCAAATTTTGGGGTGGCTGTGTCTTTTTGATTTGAATTTCCCTAAGCTATAGGACCATAAGTGGAAGTGCCCGAGGCTCTGTTGCTTTGTTTTTTAGATGTTTCAGGAAACACCATACACCTCTCCCTTGTGGCTGTTGGCAATTTACATCCCGCCCATCAGCATAACAAGGCTCCCAGTTCTCCATGGCCTGTCCTGCCTTTCTGGATTTTACACATTTTTCAGATGGCCCTTTTGACCAGGGAGAAGTGAGACTTCATTGTAGTGCAGATTTCCTTTGCGAGCTTGATTGGTTGGCCAAAAAGGGCGTATGCGTTTTTTCCTTAATATATTCAGGAAAAAACGCATACGCCCTTTTTGGCCAAGTGCATCATTGCGGACCTTCTGCTCTTTTCCTATGCTTTAAATGCAATTGCAGTCTACCTCCTGAAATCGGTTTCCTGCAATTCTGCCCCGCTTTCAAGTTCTGTTGGCAGCCTTACTTCAGTATATTTTTGGACGATAGCTGTCATTTATAACTCTGCAGGATTGTGAATTACAGTGCCCCTGAGCTCCTTTCTTCAACTCGCTTTCTTGTGAGCTGGCCACAACACCGCAGGTTTGCTTCAGGCCCTAATCTGGTTCCGGCACGGCACGCTGAGCCTTTGGTTAATTCCTCTTCCTGGTGGGAAATGAGAGTTAAATTTGCCCGTCCAGACACCTCCAGCTAGTCTCTCATTGGTTCTCCCTATTCCTGTTCATCTTCCGCAGAAATTGCAAACTGGGCCAAACAGGAGGTGAAAGGCACTGACTCTCCAAGTCGGGAGAGTGTTAGTAAAGCGTCTGGAATGTTGCACCCGAGTACCAGGGGACGAGAACTGAGATATATTGGAACACGTCTCCCGATCACACGGTTGATCATACTCTGGGTTCCACATGCATGTTTTAGCTGAAGGAAGAATCCCTTAAACCTGGAGAGTTGAGACCCGTGGAATGGGTACCATGCAATATGACTTCAAAGGGTCTTCATTTGCTCACCGAACCTCTCCAATCCTATCACTGCTGCGTTTATGCCCCTGGACACACTTTTGATTCTCTTTCAGAGACATAGCAATCCATAGGTTTTAAGATACTTACTCGTCAGGTACATTCTTAGGCGTTTAATATGGGGTGTTGAGTCCATTTCGTTGAGGAAGGAGTAGCTCTTGTCTATTCCATATTTGGCTTAAGGAACTTTATCTGTGCTCATTTCAATCTCAGGTTTTATGCAGCACCCCAACTCACCTTTCCCCTTAAGCAAGCATAAGTTGGTTTTCTAAATTTGAGACCCTGTTCTGTTTTGTAATCCAGTTCCTGTGTATCCAAGTTTACATTCCGTGTATTAGTGATAAATTATGATGTTTCTATTTCTGTGTGACTTATTTCAGTTAGAATCATCATACCTGAATCCACTCATTATGCTGCTACGGGCCTGATGTCATAGATTTCATTGCTGAGTGATATTGCATTGTACGTAAGTACCACAACTTCTTTATCCATTTTTCGCTTTCTGCAGTAGTGTACTTGTACCGTAAACGAGGTTCTTGTAAACAGAGCTGTCCCAAACTTTGCGGTGGCTGTGTCTTTTTGATTTTAATTTCCGTAAGCTATAGGACCATAAGTGGAAGTGCCCTAGGCTCTGTTGCTTGGTTTTCTAGATGTTTCAGGAAACACCATACACTTCTCCCGAGTGGCTGTTGGCAATTTACATCCCGCCCATCAGCATAACAAGGCTCCCAGTTCTCCATGGCCTGTCCTGCCTTTCTGGATTTTACACTTTTTTCAGGTGGCCCTTTTGACCCGGGGAAGTGAGACTTCATTGTAGTGCAGATTTCCTTTGCAAGCTTGCTTGGTTGGCCAAAAAGGGCTTATGCGTTTTTTCCTGAATACATTCAGGAAAAAACGCATACGCACTTTTTGGCCAAGTGCATCATTGGGGACGTTCTGCCTCTTTTCCTATGCTTTAAATGCAATTCCAGTCTACCTCCTGAAATCGGTTTCCTGCAATTCTGCCCTGCTTTTAAGTCCTCTTGGCAACCTTACTTCAGTATATTTTTGGACGATAGCTGTCATTTATAACTCTGCAGGTTTGTGAATTTCAGTGCCCCTGAGCTCCTTTCTTCAACTCGCTTTCTTGTGAGCTGGCCGCAACACCGCAGGATTGCTTCAGGCCCTAATCTGGTTGCGGCACGGCACGCTGAGCCTTTGGTTAATTCCTCTTCCTGGTGGGAAATGAGAGTTAAATTTGCCCGTCCAGACACCTCCAGCTAGTCTCTCATTGATTCTCCCTATTCCTGTTCATCTTCCGCAGAAATTGCAAACTGGGCCAAACAGGAGGTTAAAGGCACTGACTCTCCAAGTCGGGAGAGTGTTTGTTAGTAAAGCATCTGGAATGTTGCACCCGAGTACCAGGGGACGAGAACTGAGACATATTGGAACACGTCTCCCGATCACACGGTTGATCATACTCTGGGTTCCACGTGCATGTTTACCTGAAGGAAGAATCCCTTAAACCTGGAGAGTTGAGACCCGTGGAATGGGTACCATGCAATATGACTTCAAAGGGTCTTCATTTGCTCACCGAACCTCTCCAATCCTATCACTGCTGCGTTTATGCCCCTGTACACACGCTTGATTTTCTTTCAGAGACATAGCAATCCATAGGTTTTAAGATACTTACTAGTCAGGTACATTCTTAGGCCTTTAATATGGGGTGTTGAGTCCATTTCGTTGAGCAAGGAGTAGTTCTTGTCTATTCCATATTTGGCTTAAGGAACTTTATCTGTGCTCATTTCAATCTCTGGTTTGATGCAGCACCCCAACTCACCTTTCCCCTTAAGCAAGCATAAGTTGGTTTTCTAAATTTGAGACCCTGTTCTGTTTTGTAATCCAGTTCCTGTGTAGCCAAGTTTACATCCCGTGTATTAGTGATATCTTATGATGTTTCTTTTTCTGTGTGACTTATTTCAGTTAGAATCATCATACCTGAATCCACTGATTATGCTGCTACGGGCCTGATGACATAGATTTCATTGTTGAGTGATATTGCATTGTACGTAAGTACCACAATTTCTTTATCCATTTTTGGCTTTCTGCGATATTAAACTTGTACCATAAACGAGGTTCTTGTTAACAGAGCCATCCCAAATTTTGGGGTGGCTGTGTCTTTTTGATTTTAATTTCCCTAAGCTATAGGACCATAAGTGGAAGTGCCCTAGGCTCTGTTGCTTTCTTTTTTAGATGTTTCAGGAAACACCATACACTTTTCCCGAGTGGCTCTTGGCAATTTACATCCCGCCCATCAGCATAACAAGGCTCCCAGTTCTCCATGGCCTGTCCTGCCTTTCTGGATTTTACACTTTTTTCAGATGGCCCTTTTGACCGGGGGGAAGTGACACTTCATTGTAGTGCAGATTTCCTTTGCAAGCTTGCTTGGTTGGCCAAAAATGGCCTATGCGTTTTTTCCTGAATATATTCTGAATATATTTCCTGAATATATATTGGCCAAGTGTATCATTGTTGACGTTCTGCCTCTTTTCCTATACTTTAAATGCAATTCCAGTCTACCTCCTGAAATCGGATTCCTGCAATTCTGCCCCGCTTTCATGTCTTCTTGGCAGCCTTACTTCAGTATATTTGTGGACGATAGCTGTCATTTATAACTCTGCAGGTTTGTGAATTACAGTGCCCCTGAGCTCCTTTCTTCAACTCGCTTTCTTGGGAGCTGGCCGCAACACCGCAGGATTGCTTCAGGCCCTAATCTGGTTCCGGCACGGCATGCTAAGCCTTTGGTTAATTCCTCTTCCTGGTGGGAAATGAGAGTTAAATTTGCCCGTCCAGACACCTCCAGCTAGTCTCTCATTGGTTCTCCCTATTCCTGTTCATCTTCCGCAGAAATTGCAAACTGGGCCAAACAGGAGGTTAAAGGCACTGACTCTCCAAGTCGGGAGAGTGTTAGTAAAGCGTCTGGAATGTTGCACCCGAGTACCAGGGGACGAGAACTGAGACATATTGGAACACGTCTCCTGATCACACGGTTGATCATACTCTGGGTTCCACATGCACGTTTTAGCTGAAGGAAGAATCCCTTAAACCTGGAGAGTTGAGACCCGTGGAATGGGTACCATGCAATATGACTTCAAAGGGTCTTCATTTGCTCACCGAACCTCTCCAATCCTATCACTGCTGCGTTTATGCCCCTGTACACACGCTTGATTCTCTTTCGGAGACATAGCAATCCATAGCTTTTAAGATACTTATTAGTCAGGTACATTCTTAGGCGTTTAATATGGGGTGTTGAGTCCATTTTGTTGAGCAAGGAGTAGCGCTTGTCTATACCATATTTGGCTTAAGGAACTTTATCTGTGCTCATTTCAATCTCTGGTTTGATGCAGCACCCCAACTCACCTTTCCCCTTAAGCAAGCATAAGTTGGTTTTCTAAATTTGAGACCCTGTTCTGTTTTGTAATCCAGTTCCTGTGTAGCCAAGTTTACATCCCGTGTATTAGTGATATCTTATGATGTTTCTTTTTCTGTGTGACTTATTTCAGTTAGAATCATCATACCTGAATCCACTCATTATGCTACTATGGGCCTGATGACATAGATTTCATTGCTGAGTGATATTGCATTGAAAGTAAGTACCACAATTTCTTTATTCATTTTTCACTTTCTGCGCTATTGAACTTGGACCGTAAACGAGGTTCTTGTAAACAGAGCCGTCCCAAACTTTGGGGTGGCTGTGTCTTTTTGATTTTAATTTCCCTAAGCTATAGGACCATAAGTGGAAGTGCCCTAGACTCTGTTGCTTTGTTTTTTAGATGTTTCAGGAAACACCATACACCTCTCCCAAGTGGCTCTTGGCAATTTACATCCCGCCCATCAGCATAACAAGGCTTCCATTTCTCCATGGCCTGTCCTGCCTTTCTGGATTTTACACTTTTTTCAGATGGCCCTTTTGACCGGGGGGAAGTGAGACTTCATTGTAGTGCAGATTTCCTTTGCAAGCTTGCTTGGTTGGCCAAAAAGGGCGTATGCGTTTTTTCCTGAATATATTCAGGAAAAAACGCATACGCCCTTTTTGGCCAAGTGCATCATTGTGGACGTTCTGCCTCTTTTCCTATGCTTTAAATGCAATTCCAGTCTACCTCCTGAAATCGGTTTCCTGCAATTCTGCCCCGCTTTCAAGTCCTCTTGGCAGCCTTACTTCAGTATATTTTTGGACGATAGCTGTCATTTATAACTCTGCAGGTTTGTGAATTACAGTGCCCCTGAGCTCCTTTCTTCAACTCGCTTTCTTGTGAGCTGGCCGCAACACCGCAGGATTGCTTCAGGCCCTAATCTGGTTCCGGCACGGCACGCTGAGCCTTTGGTTAATTCCTCTTCCTGGTGGGAAATGAGAGTTAAATTTGCCCGTCCAGACACCTCCAGCTAGTCTCTCATTGGTTCTCCCTATTCCTGTTCATCTTCCGCAGAAATTGCAAACTGGGCCAAACAGGAGGTTAAAGGCACTGACTCTCCAAGTCGGGAGAGTGTTAGTAAAGCGTGTGGAATGTTGCACCCGAGTACCAGGGGACGAGAACTGAGACATATTGGAACACGTCTCCCGATCACACGGTTGATCATACTCTGGGTTCCACGTGCATGTTTTAGCTGAAGGAAGAATCCCTTAAACCTGGAGAGTTGAGACCCGTGGAATGGGTACCATGCAATATGACTTCAAAGGGTCTTCATTTGCTCACCGAACCTCTCCAATCCTATCACTGCTGCGTTTATGCCCCTGTACACACGCTTGATTTTCTTTCAGAGACATAGCAATCCATAGGTTTTAAGATACTTACTAGTCAGGTACATTCTTAGGCGTTTAATATGGGGTGTTGAGTCCATTTCGTTGAGCAAGGAGTAGTTCTTGTCTATTCCATATTTGGCTTAAGGAACTTTATCTGTGCTCATTTCAATCTCTGGTTTGATGCAGCACCCCAACTCACCTTTCCCCTTAAGCAAGCATAAGTTGGTTTTCTAAATTTGAGACCCTGTTCTGTTTTGTAATCCAGTTCCTGTGTAGCCAAGTTTACATCCCGTGTATTAGTGATATCTTATGATGTTTCTTTTTCTGTGTGACTTATTTCAGTTAGAATCATCATACCTGAATCCACTCATTATGCTGCTACGGGCCTGATGACATAGATTTCATTGCTGAGTGATATTGCATTGTACGTAAGTACCACAACTTCTTTATCCATGTTTCACTTTCTGCGATATTGAACTTGTACCGTAAACGAGGTTCTTGTAAACAGAGCCATCCCAAACTTTGGGGTGGCTGTGTCTTTTTGATTTTAATTTCCCTAAGCTATAGGACCATAAGTGGAAGTGCCCTAGGCTCTGTTGCTTTGTTTTTTAGATGTTTCAGGAAACACCATACCCCTCTCCCGAGTGGCTGTTGGCAATTTACATCCCGCCCATCAGCATAACAAGGTTCCCAGTTCTCCATGGCCTGTCCTGCCTTTCTGGATTTTACACTTTTTTCAGATGGCCCTTTTGACCGGGGGGAAGTGAGACTTCATTGTAGTGCAGATTTCCTTTGCAAGCTTGCTTGGTTGGCCAAAAAGGGCGTATGCGTTTTTTCCTGAATATATTCAGGAAAAAACGCATACGCCCTTTTTGGCCAAGTGCATCATTGTGGACGTTCTGCCTCTTTTCCTATGCTTTAAATGCAATTCCAGTCTACCTCCTGAAATCGGTTTCCTGCAATTCTGCCCCGCTTTCAAGTCCTCTTGGCAGCCTTACTTCAGTATATTTTTGGACGATAGCTGTCATTTATAACTCTGCAGATTTGTGAATTACAGTGCCCCTGAGCTCCTTTCTTCAACTCGCTTTCTTGTGAGCTGGCCGCAACACCGCAGGATTGCTTCAGGCCCTAATCTGGTTCCGGCACGGCACGCTGAGCCTTTGGTTAATTCCTCTTCCTGGTGGGAAATGAGAGTTAAATTTGCCCGTCCAGACACCTCCACCTAGTCTCTCATTGGTTCTCCCTATTCCTGTTCATCTTCCGCAGAAATTGCAAATGGGCCAAACAGGAGGTTAAAGGCACTGACTCTCCAAGTCGGGAGAGTGTTAGTAAAGCGTGTGGAATGTTGCACCCGAGTACCAGGGGACGAGAACTGAGACATATTGGAACACGTCTCCCGATCACACGGTTGATCATACTCTGGGTTCCACGTGCATGTTTTACCTGAAGGCAGAATCCCTTAAACCTTGAGAGTTGAGACCCGTGGAATGGGTACCATGCAATATGACTTCAAAGGGTCTTCATTTGCTCACCGAACCTCTCCAATCCTATCACTGCTGCGTTTATGCCCCTGTACACACGCTTGATTTTCTTTCAGAGACATAGCAATCCATAGGTTTTAAGATACTTACTAGTCAGGTACATTCTTAGGCGTTTAATATGGGGTGTTGAGTCCATTTCGTTGAGCAAGGAGTAGTTCTTGTCTATTCCATATTTGGCTTAAGGAACTTTATCTGTGCTCATTTCAATCTCTGGTTTGATGCAGCACCCCAACTCACCTTTCCCCTTAAGCAAGCATAAGTTGGTTTTCTAAATTTGAGACCCTGTTCTGTTTTGTAATCCAGTTCCTGTGTAGCCAAGTTTACATTCCGTGTATTAGTGATATCTTATGATGTTTCTTTTTCTGTGTGACTTATTTCAGTTAGAATCATCATACCTGAATCCACTCATTATGCTGCTACGGGCCTGATGACATAGATTTCATTGCTGAGTGATATTGCATTGTACGTAAGTACCACAACTTCTTTATCCATTTTTCACTTTCTGCGATATTGAACTTGTACCGTAAACGAGGTTCTTGTAAACAGAGCGGTCCCAAACTTTGGGGTGGCTGTGTCTTTTTGATTTTAATTTCCCTAAGCTATAGGACCATAAGTGGAAGTGCCCTAGGCTCTGTTGCTTTGTTTTTTAGATGTTTCAGGAAACACCATACACCTCTCCCGAGTGGCTGTTGGCAATTTACATCCCGCCCATCAGCATAACAAGGCTCCCAGTTCTCCATGGCCTGTCCTGCCTTTCTGGATTTTACACTTTTTTCAGATGGCCCTTTTGACCGGGGGGAAGTGAGACTTCATTGTAGTGCAGATTTCCTTTGCAAGCTTGCTTGGTTGGCCAAAAAGGGCGTATGAGTTTTTTCCTGAATATATTCAGGAAAAAACGCATACGCGCTTTTTGTCCAAGTGCATCATTGTGGACGTTCTGCCTCTTTTCCTATGCTTTAAATGCAATTCCAGTCTACCTCCTGAAATCGATTTCCTGCAATTCTGCCCCGCTTTCAAGTCCTCTTGGCAGCCTTACTTCAGTATATTTTTGGACGATAGCTGTCATTTATAACTCTGCAGGTTTGTGAATTACAGTGCCCCTGAGCTCCTTTCTTCAACTCGCTTTCTTGTGAGCTGGCCGCAACACCGCAGGATTGCTTCAGGCCCTAATCTGGTTCTGGCACGGCACGCTGAGCCTTTGGTTAATTCCTCTTCCTGGTGGGAAATGAGAGTTAAATTTGCCCGTCCAGACACCTCCAGCTAGTCTCTCATTGGTTCTCCCTATTCCTGTTCATCTTCCGCAGAAATTGCAAATTGGGCCAAACAGGAGGTTAAAGGCACTGACTCTCCAAGTCGGGAGAGTGTTAGTAAAGCGTGTGGAATGTTGCACCCGAGTACCAGGGGACGAGAACTGAGACATATTGGAACACGTCTCCCGATCACACGGTTGATCATACTCTGGGTTCCACGTGCATGTTTTACCTGAAGGCAGAATCCCTTAAACCTTGAGAGTTGAGACCCGTGGAATGGGTACCATGCAATATGACTTCAAAGGGTCTTCATTTGCTCACCGAACCTCTCCAATCCTATCACTGCTGCGTTTATGCCCCTGTACACACGCTTGATTTTCTTTCAGAGACATAGCAATCCATAGGTTTTAAGATACTTACTAGTCAGGTACATTCTTAGGCGTTTAATATGGGGTGTTGAGTCCATTTCGTTGAGCAAGGAGTAGTTCTTGTCTATTCCATATTTGGCTTAAGGAACTTTATCTGTGCTCATTTCAATCTCTGGTTTGATGCAGCACCCCAACTCACCTTTCCCCTTAAGCAAGCATAAGTTGGTTTTCTAAATTTGAGACCCTGTTCTGTTTTGTAATCCAGTTCCTGTGTAGCCAAGTTTACATTCCGTGTATTAGTGATATCTTATGATGTTTCTTTTTCTGTGTGACTTATTTCAGTTAGAATCATCATACCTGAATCCACTCATTATGCTGCTACGGGCCTGATGACATAGATTTCATTGCTGAGTGATATTGCATTGTACGTAAGTACCACAACTTCTTTATCCATTTTTCACTTTCTGCGATATTGAACTTGTACCGTAAACGAGGTTCTTGTAAACAGAGCGGTCCCAAACTTTGGGGTGGCTGTGTCTTTTTGATTTTAATTTCCCTAAGCTATAGGACCATAAGTGGAAGTGCCCTAGGCTCTGTTGCTTTGTTTTTTAGATGTTTCAGGAAACACCATACACCTCTCCCGAGTGGCTGTTGGCAATTTACATCCCGCCCATCAGCATAACAAGGTTCCCAGTTCTCCATGGTCTGTCCTGCCTTTCTGGATTTTACACTTTTTTCAGATGGCCCTTTTGACCGGGGGGAAGTGAGACTTCATTGTAGTGCAGATTTCCTTTGCAAGCTTGCTTGGTTGGCCAAAAAGGGCGTATGCGTTTTTTCCTGAATATATTCAGGAAAAAACGCATACGCCCTTTTTGGCCAAGTGCATCATTGTGGACGTTCTGCCTCTTTTCCTATGCTTTAAATGCAATTCCAGTCTACCTCCTGAAATCGGTTTCCTGCAATTCTGCCCCGCTTTCAAGTCCTCTTGGCAGCCTTACTTCAGTATATTTTTGGACGATAGCTGTCATTTATAACTCTGCAGGTTTGTGAATTACAGTGCCCCTGAGCTCCTTTCTTCAACTCGCTTTCTTGTGAGCTGGCCGCAACACCGCAGGATTGCTTCAGGCCCTAATCTGGTTCCGGCACGGCACGCTGAGCCTTTGGTTAATTCCTCTTCCTGGTGGGAAATGAGAGTTAAATTTGCCCGTCCGGACACCTCCAGCTAGTCTCTCATTGGTTCTCCCTATTCCTGTTCATCTTCCGCAGAAATTGCAAACTGGGCCAAACAGGAGGTTAAAGGCACTGACTCTCCAAGTCAGGAGAGTGTTAGTAAAGCATCTGGAATGTTGCACCCGAGTACCAGGGGACGAGAACTGAGACATATTGGAACACGTCTCCCGATCACACAGTTGATCATACTCTGGGTTCCACGTGCATGTTTTAGCTGAAGGCAGAATCCCTTAAACCTGTAGAGTTGAGACCCGTGGAATGGGTACCATGCAATATGACTTCAAAGGGTCTTCATTTGCTCACCGAACCTCTCCAATCCTATCACTGCTGCGTTTATGCCCCTGTACACACGCTTGATTTTCTTTCAGAGACATAGCAATCCATAGGTTTTAAGATACTTACTAGTCAGGTACATTCTTAGGCATTTAATATGGGGTGTTGAGTCCATTTCGTTGAGCAAGGAGTAGTTCTTGTCTATTCCATTCTTGGCTTAAGGAACTTTATCTGTGCTCATTTCAATCTCTGGTTTTATGCAGCACCCCAACTCACCTTTCCCCTTAAGCAAGCATAAGTTGGTTTTCTAAATTTGAGACCCTGTTCTGTTTTGTAATCCAGTTCCTGTGTAGCCAAGTTTACATTCCGTGTATTAGTGATATCTTATGATGTTTCTTTTTCTGTGTGACTTATTTCAGTTAGAATCATCATACCTGAATCGACTCATTATGCTGCTACGGGCCTGATGACATAGATTTCATTGCTGAGTGATATTGCATTGTACGTAAGTACCACAACTTCTTTATCCATTTTTCACTTTCTGCGATATTGAACTTGTACCGTAAACGAGGTTCTTGTAAACAGAGCTGTCCCAAACTTTGGGGTGGCTGTGTCTTTTTGATTTTAATTTCCCTAAGCTATAGGACCATAAGTGGAAGTGCCCTAGGCTCTGTTGCTTTGTTTTTTAGATGTTTCAGGAAACACCATACACCTCTCCCGAGTGGCTGTTGGCAATTTACATCCCGGCCATCAGCATAAAAAGGCTCCCAGTTCTCCATGGCCTGTCCTGCCTTTCTGGATTTTACACTTTTTTCAGATGACCCTTTTGTCCGGGGGGAAGTGAGACTTCATTGTAGTGCAGATTTCCTTTGCAAGCTTGCTTGGTTCGCCAAAAAGGCCGTATGAGTTTTTTCCTGAATATATTCAGGAAAAAACGCATACGCCCTTTTTGTCCAAGTGCATCATTGTGGACGTTCTGCCTCTTTTCCTATGCTTTAAATGCAATTCCAGTCTACCTCCTGAAATCGATTTCCTGCAATTCTGCCCCGCTTTCAAGTCCTCTTGGCAGCCTTACTTCAGTATATTTTTGGACGATAGCTGTCATTTATAAGTCTGCAGGTTTGTGAATTACAGTGCCCCTGAGCTCCTTTCTTCAACTCGCTTTCTTGTGAGCTGGCCGCAACACCGCAAGATTGCTTCAGGCCCTAATCTGGTTCTGGCACGGCACGCTGAGCCTTTGGTTAATTCCTCTTCCTGGTGGGAAATGAGAGTTAAATTTGCCCGTCCAGACACCTCCAGCTAGTCTCTCATTGGTTCTCCCTATTCCTGTTCATCTTCCGCAGAAATTGCAAATTGGGCCAAACAGGAGGTTAAAGGCACTGACTCTCCAAGTCGGGAGAGTGTTAGTAAAGCGTCTGGAATGTTGCACCCGAGTACCAGGGGACGAGAACTGAGACATATTGGAACACGTCTCCCGATCACACGGTTGATCATACTCTGGGTTCCACGTGCATGTTTTAGCTGAAGGAAGATTCCCTTAAACCTGGAGAGTTGAGACCCGTGGAATGGGTACCATGCAATATGACTTCAAAGGGTCTTCATTTGCTCACCGAACCTCTCCAATCCTATCACTGCTGCGTTTATGCCCCTGTACACACGCTTGATTTTCTTTCAGACACATAGCAATCCATAGGTTTTAAGATACTTAATAGTCAGGTACATTCTTAGGCGTTTAATATGGGGTGTTGAGTCCATTTCGTTGAGCAAGGAGTAGTTCTTGTCTATTCTATATTTGGCTTAAGGAACTTTATCTGTGCTCATTTCAATCTCTGGTTTTATGCAGCATCCCAACTCACCTTTCCCCTTAAGCAAGCATAAGTTGGTTTTCTAAATTTGAGACCCTGTTCTGTTTTGTAATCCAGTTCCTCTATAGCCAAGTTTACATCCTGTGTGTTAGTGATATCTTATGATGTTTCTTTTTCTGTGTGACTTATTTCAGTTAGAATCATCATACCTGAATCCACTCATTATGCTGCTACGGGCCTGATGACATAGATTTCATTGCTGAGTGATATTGCATTGTACGTAAGTACCACAACTTCTTTATCCATTTTTCACTTTCTGCGATATTGAACTTGTACCGTAAACGAGGTTCTTGTAAACAGAGCCGTCCCAAACTTTGGGGTGGCTGTGTCTTTTTGATTTTATTTTCCCTAAGCTATAGGACCCTAAGTGGAAGTGCCCTAGGCTCTGTTGCTTTGTTTTTTAGATGTTTCAGGAAACACCATACACCTCTCCCGAGTGGCTGTTGGCAATTTACATCCCGCCCATCAGCATAACAAGGCTCCCAGTTCTCCATGGCCTGTCCTGCCTTTCTGGAGTTTACACTTTTTTCAGATGGCCCTTTTGACCGGGGGGAAGTGAGACTTCATTGTAGTGCAGATTTCCTTTGCAAGCTTGCTTGGTTGGCCAAAAAGGGCGTATGCGTTTTTTCCTGAATATATTCAGGAAAAAACGCATACGCCCTTTTTGGCCAAGTGCATCATTGTGGACGTTCTGCCTCTTTTCCTATGCTTTAAATGCAATTCCAGTCTACCTCCTGAAATCGATTTCCTGCAATTCTGCCCCGCTTTCAAGTCCTCTTGGCAGCCTTACTTCAGTATATTTTTGGACGATAGCTGTCATTTATAAGTCTGCAGGTTTGTGAATTACAGTGCCCCTGAGCTCCTTTCTTCAACTCGCTTTCTTGTGAGCTGGCCGCAACACCGCAAGATTGCTTCAGGCCCTAATCTGGTTCCGGCACGGCACGCTGATCCTTTGGTTAATTCCTCTTCCTGGTGGGAAATGAGAGTTAAATTTGCCCGTCCAGACACCTCCAGCTAGTCTCTCATTGGTTCTCCCTATTCCTGTTCATCTTCCGCAGAAATTGCAAATTGGGCCAAACAGGAGGTTAAAGGCACTGACTCTCCAAGTCGGGAGAGTGTTAGTAAAGCGTCTGGAATGTTGCACCCGAGTACCAGGGGACGAGAACTGAGACATATTGGAACACGTCTCCCGATCACACGGTTGATCATACTCTGGGTTCCACGTGCATGTTTTAGCTGAAGGAAGATTCCCTTAAACCTGGAGAGTTGAGACCCGTGGAATGGGTACCATGCAATATGACTTCAAAGGGTCTTCATTTGCTCACCGAACCTCTCCAATCCTATCACTGCTGCGTTTATGCCCCTGTACACACGCTTGATTTTCTTTCAGACACATAGCAATCCATAGGTTTTAAGATACTTAATAGTCAGGTACATTCTTAGGCGTTTAATATGGGGTGTTGAGTCCATTTCGTTGAGCAAGGAGTAGTTCTTGTCTATTCTATATTTGGCTTAAGGAACTTTATCTGTGCTCATTTCAATCTCTGGTTTTATGCAGCACCCCAACTCACCTTTCCCCTTAAGCAAGCATAAGTTGGTTTTCTAAATTTGAGACCCTGTTCTGTTTTGTAATCCAGTTCCTCTGTAGCCAAGTTTACATCCTGTGTATTAGTGATATCCTATGATGTTTCTTTTTCTGTGTGACTTATTTCAGTTAGAATCATCATACCTGAATCCACTCATTATGCTGCTACGGGCCTGATGACATAGATTTCATTGCTGAGTGATATTGCATTGTACGTAAGTACCACAACTTCTTTATCCATTTTTCACTTTCTGCGATATTGAACTTGTACCGTAAACGAGGTTCTTGTAAACAGAGCCGTCCCAAACTTTGGGGTGGCTGTGTCTTTTTGATTTTAATTTCCCTAAGCTATAGGACCCTAAGTGGAAGTGCCCTAGGCTCTGTTGCTTTGTTTTTTAGATGTTTCAGGAAACACCATACACCTCTCCCGAGTGGCTCTTGGCAATTTACATCCCGCCCATCAGCATAACAAGGCTCCCAGTTCTCCATGGCCTGTCCTGCCTTTCTGGAGTTTACACTTTTTTCAGATGGCCCTTTTGACCGGGGGGAAGTGAGACTTCATTGTAGTGCAGATTTCCTTTGCAAGCTTGCTTGGTTGGCCAAAAAGGGCGTATGCGTTTTTTCCTGAATATATTCAGGAAAAAACGCATACGCCCTTTTTGGCCAAGTGCATCATTGTGGACGTTCTGCCTCTTTTCCTATGCTTTAAATGCAATTCCAGTCTACCTCCTGAAATCGGTTTCCTGCAATTCTGCCCCGCTTTCAAGTCCTCTTGGCAGCCTTACTTCAGTATATTTTTGGACGATAGCTGTCATTTATAACTCTGCAGGTTTGTGAATTACAGTGCCCCTGAGCTCCTTTCTTCAACTCGCTTTCTTGTGAGCTGGCCGCAACACCGCAGGATTGCTTCAGGCCCTAATCTGGTTCCGGCACGGCACGCTGAGCCTTTGGTTAATTCCTCTTCCTGGTGGGAAATGAGAGTTAAATTTGCCCGTCCGGACACCTCCAGCTAGTCTCTCATTGGTTCTCCCTATTCCTGTTCATCTTCCGCAGAAATTGCAAACTGGGCCAAACAGGAGGTTAAAGGCACTGACTCTCCAAGTCGGGAGAGTGTTAGTAAAGCGTGTGGAATGTTGCACCCGAGTACCAGGGGACGAGAACTGAGACATATTGGAACACGTCTCCCGATCACACGGTTGATCATACTCTGGGTTCCACGTGCATGTTTTAGCTGAAGGAAGAATCCCTTAAACCTGGAGAGTTGAGACCCGTGGAATGGGTACCATGCAATATGACTTCAAAGGGTCTTCATTTGCTCACCGAACTTCTCCAATCCTATCACTGCTGCGTTTATGCCCCTGTACACACGTTTGATTTTCTTTCAGACACATAGCAATCCATAGGTTTTAAGATACTTACTAGTCAGGTACATTCTTAGGCGTTTAATATGGGGTGTTGAGTCCATTTCGTTGAGCAAGGAGTAGTTCTTGTCTATTCCATATTTGGCTTAAGGAACTTTATCTGTGCTCATTTCAATCTCTGGTTTGATGCAGCACCCGAACTCACCTTTCCCCTTAAGCAAGCATAAGTTGGTTTTCTAAATTTGAGACCCTGTTCTGTTTTGTAATCCAGTTCCTGTGTAGCCAAGTTTACATTCCGTGTATTAGTGATATCTTATGATGTTTCTTTTTCTGTGTGACTTATTTCAGTTAGAATCATCATACCTGAATCCACTCATTATGCTGCTACGGGCCTGATGACATAGATTTCATTGCTGAGTGATATTGCATTGTACGTAAGTACCACAACTTCTTTATCCATGTTTCACTTTCTGCGATATTGAACTTGTACCGTAAACGAGGTTCTTGTAAACAGAGCTGTCCCAAACTTTGGGGTGGCTGTGTCTTTTTGATTTTAATTTCCCTAAGCTATAGGACCATAAGTGGAAGTGCCCTAGGCTCTGTTGCTTTGTTTTTTAGATGTTTCAGGAAACACCATACACCTCTCCCGAGTGGCTGTTGGCAATTTACATCCCGCCCATCAGCATAACAAGGCTCCCAGTTCTCCATGGCCTGTCCTGCCTTTCTGGATTTTACACTTTTTTCAGATGGCCCTTTTGACCGGGGGGAAGTGAGACTTCATTGTAGTGCAGATTTCCTTTGCAAGCTTGCTTGGTTCGCCAAAAAGGCCGTATGAGTTTTTTCCTGAATATATTCAGGAAAAAACGCATACGCCCTTTTTGTCCAAGTGCATCATTGTGGACGTTCTGCCTCTTTTCCTATGCTTTAAATGCAATTCCAGTCTACCTCCTGAAATCGATTTCCTGCAATTCTGCCCCGCTTTCAAGTCCTCTTGGCAGCCTTACTTCAGTATATTTTTGGACGATAGCTGTCATTTATAAGTCTGCAGGTTTGTGAATTACAGTGCCCCTGAGCTCCTTTCTTCAACTCGCTTTCTTGTGAGCTGGCCGCAACACCGCAAGATTGCTTCAGGCCCTAATCTGGTTCCGGCACGGCACGCTGATCCTTTGGTTAATTCCTCTTCCTGGTGGGAAATGAGAGTTAAATTTGCCCGTCCAGACACCTCCAGCTAGTCTCTCATTGGTTCTCCCTATTCCTGTTCATCTTCCGCAGAAATTGCAAATTGGGCCAAACAGGAGGTTAAAGGCACTGACTCTCCAAGTCGGGAGAGTGTTAGTAAAGCGTCTGGAATGTTGCACCCGAGTACCAGGGGACGAGAACTGAGACATATTGGAACACGTCTCCCGATCACACGGTTGATCATACTCTGGGTTCCACGTGCATGTTTTAGCTGAAGGAAGATTCCCTTAAACCTGGAGAGTTGAGACCCGTGGAATGGGTACCATGCAATATGACTTCAAAGGGTCTTCATTTGCTCACCGAACCTCTCCAATCCTATCACTGCTGCGTTTATGCCCCTGTACACACGCTTGATTTTCTTTCAGACACATAGCAATCCATAGGTTTTAAGATACTTAATAGTCAGGTACATTCTTAGGCGTTTAATATGGGGTGTTGAGTCCATTTCGTTGAGCAAGGAGTAGTTCTTGTCTATTCTATATTTGGCTTAAGGAACTTTATCTGTGCTCATTTCAATCTCTGGTTTTATGCAGCACCCCAACTCACCTTTCCCCTTAAGCAAGCATAAGTTGGTTTTCTAAATTTGAGACCCTGTTCTGTTTTGTAATCCAGTTCCTCTGTAGCCAAGTTTACATCCTGTGTATTAGTGATATCCTATGATGTTTCTTTTTCTGTGTGACTTATTTCAGTTAGAATCATCATACCTGAATCCACTCATTATGCTGCTACGGGCCTGATGACATAGATTTCATTGCTGAGTGATATTGCATTGTACGTAAGTACCACAACTTCTTTATCCATTTTTCACTTTCTGCGATATTGAACTTGTACCGTAAACGAGGTTCTTGTAAACAGAGCCGTCCCAAACTTTGGGGTGGCTGTGTCTTTTTGATTTTAATTTCCCTAAGCTATAGGACCCTAAGTGGAAGTGCCCTAGGCTCTGTTGCTTTGTTTTTTAGATGTTTCAGGAAACACCATACACCTCTCCCGAGTGGCTCTTGGCAATTTACATCCCGCCCATCAGCATAACAAGGCTCCCAGTTCTCCATGGCCTGTCCTGCCTTTCTGGAGTTTACACTTTTTTCAGATGGCCCTTTTGACCGGGGGGAAGTGAGACTTCATTGTAGTGCAGATTTCCTTTGCAAGCTTGCTTGGTTGGCCAAAAAGGGCGTATGCGTTTTTTCCTGAATATATTCAGGAAAAAACGCATACGCCCTTTTTGGCCAAGTGCATCATTGTGGACGTTCTGCCTCTTTTCCTATGCTTTAAATGCAATTCCAGTCTACCTCCTGAAATCGGTTTCCTGCAATTCTGCCCCGCTTTCAAGTCCTCTTGGCAGCCTTACTTCAGTATATTTTTGGACGATAACTGTCATTTATAACTCTGCAGGTTTGTGAATTACAGTGCCCCTGAGCTCCTTTCTTCAACTCGCTTTCTTGTGAGCTGGCCGCAACACCGCAGGATTGCTTGAGGCCCTAATCTGGTTCCGGCACGGCACGCTGAGCCTTTGGTTAATTCCTCTTCCTGGTGGGAAATGAGAGTTAAATTTGCCCGTCCAGACACCTCCAGCTAGTCTCTCATTGGTTCTCCCTATTCCTGTTCATCTTCCGCAGAAATTGCAAACTGGGCCAAACAGGAGGTTAAAGGCACTGACTCTCCAAGTCGGGAGAGTGTTAGTAAAGCGTGTGGAATGTTGCACCCGAGTACCAGGGGACGAGAACTGAGACATATTGGAACACGTCTCCCGATCACACGGTTGATCATACTCTGGGTTCCACGTGCATGTTTTAGCTGAAGGAAGAATCCCTTAAACCTGGAGAGTTGAGACCCGTGGAATGGGTACCATGCAATATGACTTCAAAGGGTCTTCATTTGCTCACCGAACCTCTCCAATCCTATCACTGCTGCGTTTATGCCCCTGTACACACGCTTGATTTTCTTTCAGAGACATAGCAATCCATAGGTTTTAAGATACTTACTAGTCAGGTACATTCTTAGGCGTTTAATATGGGGTGTTGAGTCCATTTCGTTGAGCAAGGAGTAGTTCTTGTCTATTCCATATTTGGCTTAAGGAACTTTATCTGTGCTCATTTCAATCTCTGGTTTGATGCAGCACCCCAACTCACCTTTCCCCTTAAGCAAGCATAAGTTGGTTTTCTAAATTTGAGACCCTGTTCTGTTTTGTAATCCAGTTCCTGTGTAGCCAAGTTTACATTCCGTGTATTAGTGATATCTTATGATGTTTCTTTTTCTGTGTGACTTATTTCAGTTAGAATCATCATACCTGAATCCACTCATTATGCTGCTACGGGCCTGATGACATAGATTTCATTGCTGAGTGATATTGCATTGTACGTAAGTACCACAACTTCTTTATCCATTTTTCACTTTCTGCGATATTGAACTTGTACCGTAAACGAGGTTCTTGTAAACAGAGCGGTCCCAAACTTTGGGGTGGCTGTGTCTTTTTGATTTTAATTTCCCTAAGCTATAGGACCATAAGTGGAAGTGCCCTAGGCTCTGTTGCTTTGTTTTTTAGATGTTTCAGGAAACACCATACACCTCTCCAGAGTGGCTGTTGGCAATTTACATCCCGCCCATCAGCATAACAAGGCTCCCAGTTCTCCATGGCCTGTCCTGCCTTTCTGGATTTTACACTTTTTTCAGATGGCCCTTTTGACCGGGGGGAAGTGAGACTTCATTGTAGTGCAGATTTCCTTTGCAAGCTTGCTTGGTTGGCCAAAAAGGGCGTATGCGTTTTTTCCTGAATATATTCAGGAAAAAACGCATACGCCCTTTTTGGCCAAGTGCATCATTGTGGACGTTCTGCCCCTTTTCCTATGCTTTAAATGCAATTCCAGTCTACCTCCTGAAATCGGTTTCCTGCAATTCTGCCCCGCTTTCAAGTCCTCTTGGCAGCCTTACTTCAGTATATTTTTGGACGATAGCTGTCATTTATAACTCTGCAGGTTTGTGAATTACAGTGCCCCTGAGCTCCTTTCTTCAACTCGCTTTCTTGTGAGCTGGCCGCAACACTGCAGGATTGCTTCAGGCCCTAATCTGGTTCCGGCACGGCACGCTGAGCCTTTGGTTAATTCCTCTTCCTGGTGGGAAATGAGAGTTAAATTTGCCCGTCCGGACACCTCCAGCTAGTCTCTCATTGGTTCTCCCTATTCCTGTTCATCTTCCGCAGAAATTGAAAACTGGGCCAAACAGGAGGTTAAAGGCACTGACTCTCCAAGTCAGGAGAGTGTTAGTAAAGCGTCTGGAATGTTGCACCCGAGTACCAGGGGACGAGAACTGAGACATATTGGAACACGTCTCCCGATCACACGGTTGATCATACTCTGGGTTCCACGTGCATGTTTTAGCTGAAGGCAGAATCCCTTAAACCTGGAGAGTTGAGACCCGTGGAATGGGTACCATGCAATATGACTTCAAAGGGTCTTCATTTGCTCACCGAACCTCTCCAATCCTATCACTGCTGCGTTTATGCCCCTGTACACACGCTTGATTTTCTTTCAGAGACATAGCAATCCATAGGTTTTAAGATACTTACTAGTCAGGTACATTCTTAGGCGTTTAATATGGGGTGTTGAGTCCATTTCGTTGAGCAAGGAGTAGTTCTTGTCTATTCCATATTTGGCTTAAGGAACTTTATCTGTGCTCATTTCAATCTCTGGTTTGATGCAGCACCCCAACTCACCTTTCCCCTTAAGCAAGCATAAGTTGGTTTTCTAAATTTGAGACCCTGTTCTGTTTTGTAATCCAGTTCCTGTGTAGCCAAGTTTACATTCCGTGTATTAGTGATATCTTATGATGTTTCTTTTTCTGTGTGACTTATTTCAGTTAGAATCATCATAACTGAATCCACTCATTATGCTGCTACGGGCCTGATGACATAGATTTCATTGCTGAGTGATATTGCATTGTACGTAAGTACCACAACTTCTTTATCCATGTTTCACTTTCTGCGATATTGAACTTGTACCGTAAACGAGGTTCTTGTAAACAGAGCTGTCCCAAAATTTGGGGTGGCTGTGTCTTTTTGATTTTAATTTCCCTAAGCTATAGGACCATAAGTGGAAGTGCCCTAGGCTCTGTTGCTTTGTTTTTTAGATGTTTCAGGAAACACCATACACCTCTCCCGAGTGGCTGTTGGCAATTTACATCCCGCCCATCAGCATAACAAGGCTCCCAGTTCTCCATGGCCTGTCCTGCCTTTCTGGATTTTACACTTTTTTCAGATGGCCCTTTTGACCGGGGGGAAGTGAGACTTCATTGTAGTGCAGATTTCCTTTGCAAGCTTGCTTGGTTGGCCAAAAAGGGCGTATGCGTTTTTTCCTGAATATATTCAGGAAAAAACGCATACGCCCTTTTTGGCCAAGTGCATCATTGTGGACGTTCTGCCTCTTTTCCTATGCTTTAAATGCAATTCCAGTCTACCTCCTGAAATCGGTTTCCTGCAATTCTGCCCCGCTTTCAAGTCCTCTTGGCAGCCTTACTTCAGTATATTTTTGGACGATAGCTGTCATTTATAACTCTGCAGGTTTGTGAATTACAGTGTCCCTGAGCTCCTTTCTTCAACTCGCTTTCTTGTGAGCTGGCCGCAACACCGCAGGATTGCTTCAGGCCCTAATCTGGTTCCGGCACGGCACGCTGAGCCTTTGGTTAATTCCTCTTCCTGGTGGGAAATGAGAGTTAAATTTGCCCGTCCGGACACCTCCAGCTAGTCTCTCATTGGTTCTCCCTATTCCTGTTCATCTTCCGCAGAAATTGCAAACTGGGCCAAACAGGAGGTTAAAGGCACTGACTCTCCAAGTCGGGAGAGTGTTAGTAAAGCGTCTGGAATGTTGCACCCGAGTACCAGGGGACGAGAACTGAGACATATTGGAACACGTCTCCCGATCACACGGTTGATCATACTCTGGGTTCCACGTGCATGTTTTAGCTGAAGGAAGAATCCCTTAAACCTGGAGAGTTGAGACCCGTGGAATGGGTACCATGCAATATGACTTCAAAGGGTCTTCATTTGCTCACCGAACCTCCCCAATCCTATCACTGCTGCGTTTATGCCCCTGTACACATACTTGATTTTCTTTCAGAGACATAGCAATCCATAGGTTTTAAGATACTTACTAGTCAGGTACATTCTTAGGCCTTTAATATGGGGTGTTGAGTCCATTTCATTGAGCAAGGAGTAGTTCTTGTCTATTCTATATTTGGCTTAAGGAACTTTATCTGTGCTCATTTCAATCTCTGGTTTGATGCAGCACCCCAACTCACCTTTCCCCTTAAGCAAGCATAAGTTGGTTTTCTAAATTTGAGACCCTGTTCTGTTTTGTAATCCAGTTCCTGTGTAGCCAAGTTTACATCCCGTGTATTAGTGATATCTTATGATGTTTCTTTTTCTGTGTGACTTATTTCAGTTAGAATCATCATACCTGAATCCACTCATTATGCTGCTACGGGCCTGATGACATAGATTTCATTGCTGAGTGATATTGCATTGTACGTAAGTACCACAACTTCTTTATCCATTTTTCACTTTCTGCGATATTGAACTTGTACCGTAAACGAGGTTCTTGTAAACAGAGCGGTCCCAAACTTTGGGGTGGCTGTGTCTTTTTGATTTTAATTTCCCTAAGCTATAGGACCATAAGTGGAAGTGCCCTAGGCTCTGTTGCTTTGTTTTTTAGATGTTTCAGGAAACACCATACACCTCTCCAGAGTGGCTGTTGGCAATTTACATCCCGCCCATCAGCATAACAAGGCTCCCAGTTCTCCATGGCCTGTCCTGCCTTTCTGGATTTTACACTTTTTTCAGATGGCCCTTTTGACCGGGGGGAAGTGAGACTTCATTGTAGTGCAGATTTCCTTTGCAAGCTTGCTTGGTTGGCCAAAAAGGGCGTATGCGTTTTTTCCTGAATATATTCAGGAAAAAACGCATACGCCCTTTTTGGCCAAGTGCATCATTGTGGACGTTCTGCCTCTTTTCCTATGCTTTAAATGCAATTCCAGTCTACCTCCTGAAATCGGTTTCCTGCAATTCTGCCCCGCTTTCAAGTCCTCTTGGCAGCCTTACTTCAGTATATTTTTGGACGATAGCTGTCATTTATAACTCTGCAGGTTTGTGAATTACAGTGCCCCTGAGCTCCTTTCTTCAACTCGCTTTCTTGTGAGCTGGCCGCAACACCGCAGGATTGCTTCAGGCCCTAATCTGGTTCCGGCACGGCACGCTGAGCCTTTGGTTACTTCCTCTTCCTGGTGGAAAATGAGAGTTAAATTTGCCCGTCCAGACACTTCCACCTAGTCTCTCATTGGTTCTCCCTATTCCTGTTCATCTTCCGCAGAAATTGCAAACTGGGCCAAACAGGAGGTTAAAGGCACTGACTCTCCAGTCGGGAGAGTGTTAGTAAAGCGTGTGGAATGTTGCACCCGAGTACCAGGGGACGAGAACTGAGACATATTGGAACACGTCTCCCGATCACACGGTTGATCATACTCTGGGTTCCACGTGCATGTTTTAGCTGAAGGAAGAATCCCTTAAACCTGGAGATTTGAGACCCGTGGAATGGGTACCATGCAATATGACTTCAAAGGGTCTTCATTTGCTCACCGAACCTCCCCAATCCTATCACTGCTACGTTTATGCCCCTGTACACATACTTGATTTTCTTTCAGAGACATAGCAATCCATAGGTTTTAAGATACTTACTAGTCAGGTACATTCTTAGGCCTTTAATATGGGGTGTTGAGTCCATTTCGTTGAGCAAGGAGTAGTTCTTGTCTATTCTATATTTGGCTGAAGGAACTTTATCTGTGCTCATTTCAATCTCTGGTTTTATGCAGCACCCCAACTCACCTTTCCCCTTAAGCAAGCATAAGTTGGTTTTCTAAATTTGAGACCCTGTTCTGTTTTGTAATCCAGTTCCTGTGTAGCCAAGTTTACATCCCATGTATTAGTGATATCTTATGATGTTTCTTTTTCTGTGTGACTTATTTCAGTTAGAATCATCATACCTGAATCCACTCATTATGCTCCTACGGGCCTGATGACATAGATTTCATTGCTGAGTGATATTGCATTGTACGTAAGTACCACAACTTCTTTATCCATTTTTCACTTTCTGCGATATTGAACTTGTACCGTAAACGAGGTTCTTGTAAACAGAGCCGTCCCAAACTTTGGGGTGGCTGTGTCTTTTTGATTTTAATTTCCCTAAGCTATAGGACCATAAGTGGAAGTGCCCTAGGCTCTGTTGCTTTGTTTTTTAGATGTTTCAGGAAACACCATACACCTCTCCAGAGTGGCTGTTGGCAATTTACATCCCGCCCATCAGCATAACAAGGCTCCCAGTTCTCCATGGCCTGTCCTGCCTTTCTGGATTTTACACTTTTTTCAGATGGCCCTTTTGACCGGGGGGAAGTGAGACTTCATTGTAGTGCAGATTTCCTTTGCAAGCTTGCTTGGTTGGCCAAAAAGGGCGTATGCGTTTTTTCCTGAATATATTCAGGAAAAAACGCATACGCCCTTTTTGGCCAAGTGCATCATTGTGGACGTTCTGCCTCTTTTCCTATGCTTTAAATGCAATTCCAGTCTACCTCCTGAAATCGGTTTCCTGCAATTCTGCCCCGCTTTCAAGTCCTCTTGGCAGCCTTACTTCAGTATATTTTTGGACGATAGCTGTCATTTATAACTCTGCAGGTTTGTGAATTACAGTGCCCCTGAGCTCCTTTCTTCAACTCGCTTTCTTGTGAGCTGGCCGCAACACCGCAGGATTGCTTCAGGCCCTAATCTGGTTCCGGCACGGCACGCTGAGCTTTTGGTTAATTCCTCTTCCTGGTGGGAAATGAGAGTTAAATTTGCCCGTCCAGACACCTCCAGCTAGTCTCTCATTGGTTCTCCCTATTCCTGTTCATCTTCCTCAGAAATTGCAAATGGGCCAAACAGGAGGTTAAAGGCACTGACTTTCCAAGTCGGGAGAGTGTTAGTAAAGCGTGTGGAATGTTGCACCCGAGTACCAGGGGACGAGAACTGAGACATATTGGAACACGTCTCCCGATCACACGGTTGATCATACTCTGGGTTCCACGTGCATGTTTTACCTGAAGGCAGAATCCCTTAAACCTTGAGAGTTGAGACCCGTGGAATGGGTACCATGCAATATGACTTCAAAGGGTCTTCATTTGCTCACCGAACCTCTCCAATCCTATCACTGCTGCGTTTATGCCCCTGTACACACGCTTGATTTTCTTTCAGAGACATAGCAATCCATAGGTTTTAAGATACTTACTAGTCAGGTACATTCTTAGGCGTTTAATATGGGGTGTTGAGTCCATTTCGTTGAGCAAGGAGTAGTTCTTGTCTATTCCATATTTGGCTTAAGGAACTTTATCTGTGCTCATTTCAATCTCTGGTTTGATGCAGCACCCCAACTCACCTTTCCCCTTAAGCAAGCATAAGTTGGTTTTCTAAATTTGAGACCCTGTTCTGTTTTGTAATCCAGTTCCTGTGTAGCCAAGTTTACATCCCGTGTATTAGTGATATCTTATGATGTTTCTTTTTCTGTGTGACTTATTTCAGTTAGAATCATCATACCTGAATCCACTCATTATGCTGCTACGGGCCTGATGACATAGATTTCATTGCTGAGTGATATTGCATTGTACGTAAGTACCACAACTTCTTTATCCATTTTTCACTTTCTGCGATATTGAACTTGTACCGTAAACGAGGTTCTTGTAAACAGAGCCGTCCCAAACTTTGGGGTGGCTGTGTCTTTTTGATTTTAATTTCCCTAAGCTATAGGACCATAAGTGGAAGTGCCCTAGGCTCTGTTGCTTTGTTTTTTAGATGTTTCAGGAAACACCATACACCTCTCCCGAGTGGCTGTTGGCAATTTACATCCCGCCCATCAGCATAACAAGGCTCCCAGTTCTCCATGGTCTGTCCTGCCTTTCTGGATTTTACACTTTTTTCAGATGGCCCTTTTGACCGGGGGGAAGTGAGACTTCATTGTAGTGCAGATTTCCTTTGCAAGCTTGCTTGGTTGGCCAAAAAGGGCGTATGCGTTTTTTCCTGAATATATTCAGGAAAAAACGCATACGCCCTTTTTGGCCAAGTGCATCATTGTGGACGTTCTGCCTCTTTTCCTATGCTTTAAATGCAATTCCAGTCTACCTCCTGAAATCGGTTTCCTGCAATTCTGCCCCGCTTTCAAGTCCTCTTGGCAGCCTTACTTCAGTATATTTTTGGACGATAGCTGTCATTTATAACTCTGCAGGTTTGTGAATTACAGTGTCCCTGAGCTCCTTTCTTCAACTCGCTTTCTTGTGAGCTGGCCGCAACACCGCAGGATTGCTTCAGGCCCTAATCTGGTTCCGGCACGGCACGCTGAGCCTTTGGTTACTTCCTCTTCCTGGTGGGAAATGAGAGTTAAATTTGCCCGTCCAGACACCTCCAGCTAGTCTCTCATTGGTTCTCCCTATTCCTGTTCATCTTCCGCAGAAATTGCAAACTGGGCCAAACAGGAGGTTAAAGGCACTGACTCTCCAAGTCGGGAGAGTGTTAGTAAAGCGTGTGGAATGTTGCACCCGAGTACCAGGGGACGAGAACTGAGACATATTGGAACACGTCTCCCGATCACACGGTTGATCATACTCTGGGTTCCACGTGCATGTTTTAGCTGAAGGAAGAATCCCTTAAACCTGGAGAGTTGAGACCCGTGGAATGGGTACCATGCAATATGACTTCAAAGGGTCTTCATTTGCTCACCGAACCTCTCCAATCCTATCACTGCTGCGTTTATGCCCCTGTACACACGCTTGATTTTCTTTCAGAGACATAGCAATCCATAGGTTTTAAGATACTTACTAGTCAGGTACATTCTTAGGCGTTTAATATGGGGTGTTGAGTCCATTTCGTTGAGCAAGGAGTAGTTCTTGTCTATTCCATATTTGGCTTAAGGAACTTTATCTGTGCTCATTTCAATCTCTGGTTTGATGCAGCACCCCAACTCACCTTTCCCCTTAAGCAAGCATAAGTTGGTTTTCTAAATTTGAGACCCTGTTCTGTTTTGTAATCCAGTTCCTGTGTAGCCAAGTTTACATTCCGTGTATTAGTGATATCTTATGATGTTTCTTTTTCTGTGTGACTTATTTCAGTTAGAATCATCATACCTGAATCCACTCATTATGCTGCTACGGGCCTGATGACATAGATTTCATTGCTGAGTGATATTGCATTGTACGTAAGTACCACAACTTCTTTATCCATTTTTCACTTTCTGCGATATTGAACTTGTACCGTAAACGAGGTTCTTGTAAACAGAGCCGTCCCAAACTTTGGGGTGGCTGTGTCTTTTTGATTTTAATTTCCCTAAGCTATAGGACCATAAGTGGAAGTGCCCTAGGCTCTGTTGCTTTGTTTTTTAGATGTTTCAGGAAACACCATACACCTCTCCCGAGTGGCTGTTGGCAATTTACATCCCGCCCATCAGCATAACAAGGCTCCC
This sequence comes from Leucopleurus acutus, assembly GCF_964270905.1. Taxonomy (NCBI): domain Eukaryota; kingdom Metazoa; phylum Chordata; class Mammalia; order Artiodactyla; family Delphinidae; genus Leucopleurus; species Leucopleurus acutus. The sequence continues at coordinate 173,300 of NW_028139179.1, forward strand.
AGTTCTCCATGGCCTGTCCTGCCTTTCTGGATTTTACACTTTTTTCAGATGGCCCTTTTGACCGGGGGGAAGTGAGACTTCATTGTAGTGCAGATTTCCTTTGCAAGCTTGCTTGGTTGGCCAAAAAGGGCGTATGCGTTTTTTCCTGAATATATTCAGGAAAAAACGCATACGCCCTTTTTGGCCAAGTGCATCATTGTGGACGTTCTGCCTCTTTTCCTATGCTTTAAATGCAATTCCAGTCTACCTCCTGAAATCGGTTTCCTGCAATTCTGCCCCGCTTTCAAGTCCTCTTGGCAGCCTTACTTCAGTATATTTTTGGACGATAGCTGTCATTTATAAGTCTGCAGGTTTGTGAATTACAGTGCCCCTGAGCTCCTTTCTTCAACTCGCTTTCTTGTGAGCTGGCCGCAACACCGCAGGATTGCTTCAGGCCCTAATCTGGTTCCGGCACGGCACACTGAGCCTTTGGTTAATTCCTCTTCCTGGTGGGAAATGAGAGTTAAATTTGCCCGTCCAGACACCTCCAGCTAGTCTCTCATTGGTTCTCCCTATTCCTGTTCATCTTCCGCAGAAATTGCAAACTGGGCCAAACAGGAGGTTAAAGGCACTGACTCTCCAAGTCGGGAGAGTGTTAGTAAAGCGTGTGGAATGTTGCACCCGAGTACCAGGGGACGAGAACTGAGACATATTGGAACACGTCTCCCGATCACACGGTTGATCATACTCTGGGTTCCACGTGCATGTTTTAGCTGAAGGAAGAATCCCTTAAACCTGGAGAGTTGAGACCCGTGGAATGGGTACCATGCAATATGACTTCAAAGGGTCTTCATTTGCTCACCGAACCTCTCCAATCCTATCACTGCTGCGTTTATGCCCCTGTACACACGCTTGATTTTCTTTCAGAGACATAGCAATCCATAGGTTTTAAGATACTTACTAGTCAGGTACATTCTTAGGCGTTTAATATGGGGTGTTGAGTCCATTTCGTTGAGCAAGGAGTAGTTCTTGTCTATTCCATATTTGGCTTAAGGAACTTTATCTGTGCTCATTTCAATCTCTGGTTTGATGCAGCACCCCAACTCACCTTTCCCCTTAAGCAAGCATAAGTTGGTTTTCTAAATTTGAGACCCTGTTCTGTTTTGTAATCCAGTTCCTGTGTAGCCAAGTTTACATCCCGTGTATTAGTGATATCTTATGATGTTTCTTTTTCTGTGTGACTTATTTCAGTTAGAATCATCATACCTGAATCCACTCATTATGCTGCTACGGGTCTGATGACATAGATTTCATTGCTGAGTGATATTGCATTGTACGTAAGTACTACAACTTCTTTATCCATTTTTCACTTTCTGCGATATTGAACTTGTACCGTAAACGAGGTTCTTGTAAACAGAGCCGTCCCAAACTTTGGGGTGGCTGTGTCTTTTTTATTTTAATTTCCCTAAGCTATAGGACCATAAGTGGAAATGCCCTAGGCTCTGTTGCTTTGTTTTTTAGATGTTTCAGGAAACACCATACACCTCTCCAGAGTGGCTGTTGGCAATTTACATCCCGCCCATCAGCATAACAAGGCTCCCAGTTCTCCATGGCCTGTCCTGCCTTTCTGGATTTTACACTTTTTTCAGATGGCCCTTTTGACCGGGGGGAAGTGAGACTTCATTGTAGTGCAGATTTCCTTTGCAAGCTTGCTTGGTTGGCCAAAAAGGGCGTATGCGTTTTTTCCTGAATACATTCAGGAAAAAACGCATATGCCCTTTTTGGCCAAGTGCATCATTGTGGACGTTCTGCCTCTTTTCCTATGCTTTAAATGCAATTCCAGTCTACCTCCTGAAATCGGTTTCCTGCAATTCTGCTCCGCTTTCAAGTCCTCTTGGCAGCCTTACTTCAGTATATTTTTGGACGATAGCTGTCATTTATAACTCTGCAGGTTTGTGAATTACAGTGCCCCTGAGCTCCTTTCTTCAACTCGCTTTCTTGTGAGCTGGCCGCAACACCGCAGGATTGCTTCAGGCCCTAATCTGGTTCCGGCACGGCACGCTGAGCCTTTGGTTAATTCCTCTTCCTGGTGGGAAATGAGAGTTAAATTTGCCCGTCCAGACACCTCCACCTAGTCTCTCATTGGTTCTCCCTATTCCTGTTCATTTTCCTCAGAAATTGCAAATGGGCCAAACAGGAGGTTAAAGGCACTGACTCTCCAAGTCGGGAGAGTGTTAGTAAAGCGTGTGGAATGTTGCACCCGAGTACCAGGGGACGAGAACTGAGACATATTGGAACACGTCTCCCGATCACACGGTTGATCATACTCTGGGTTCCACGTGCATGTTTTAGCTGAAGGAAGAATCCCTTAAACCTGGAGAGTTGAGACCCGTGGAATGGGTACCATGCAATATGACTTCAAAGGGTCTTCATTTGCTCACCGAACCTCTCCAATCCTATCACTGCTGCGTTTATGCCCCTGTACACACGCTTGATTTTCTTTCAGAGACATAGCAATCCATAGGTTTTAAGATACTTACTAGTCAGGTACATTCTTAGGCGTTTAATATGGGGTGTTGAGTCCATTTCGTTGAGCAAGGAGTAGTTCTTGTCTATTCCATATTTGGCTTAAGGAACTTTATCTGTGCTCATTTCAATCTCTGGTTTGATGCAGCACCCCAACTCACCTTTCCCCTTAAGCAAGCATAAGTTGGTTTTCTAAATTTGAGACCCTGTTCTGTTTTGTAATCCAGTTCCTGTGTAGCCAAGTTTACATTCCGTGTATTAGTGATATCTTATGATGTTTCTTTTTCTGTGTGACTTATTTCAGTTAGAATCATCATACCTGAATCCACTCATTATGCTGCTAAGGGCCTGATGACATAGATTTCATTGCTGAGTGATATTGCATTGTACGTAAGTACCACAACTTCTTTATCCATTTTTCACTTTCTGCGATATTGAACTTGTACCGTAAACGAGGTTCTTGTAAACAGAGCTGTCCCAAACTTTGGGGTGGCTGTGTCTTTTTGATTTTAATTTCCCTAAGCTATAGGACCATAAGTGGAAGTGCCCTAGGCTCTGTTGCTTTGTTTTTTAGATGTTTCAGGAAACACCATACACCTCTCCCGAGTGGCTGTTGGCAATTTACATCCCGCCCATCATCATAACAAGGTTCCCAGTTCTCCATGGTCTGTCCTGCCTTTCTGGATTTTACACTTTTTTCAGATGGCCCTTTTGACCGGGGGGAAGTGAGACTTCATTGTAGTGCAGATTTCCTTTGCAAGCTTGCTTGGTTGGCCAGAAAGGGCGTATGCGTTTTTTCCTGAATATATTCTGGAAAAAATGCATACGCCCTTTTTGGCCAAGTGCATCATTGTGGACGTTCTGCCTCTTTTCCTATGCTTTAAATGCAATTCCAGTCTACCTCCTGAAATCGGTTTCCTGCAATTCTGCCCCGCTTTCAAGTCCTCTTGGCAGCCTTACTTCAGTATATTTTTGGACGATAGCTGTCATTTATAACTCTGCAGGTTTGTGAATTACAGTGCCCCTGAGCTCCTTTCTTCAACTCGCTTTCTTGTGAGCTGGCCGCAACACCGCAGGATTGCTTCAGGCCCTAATCTGGTTCCGGCACGGCACGCTGAGCTTTTGGTTACTTCCTCTTCCTGGTGGGAAATGAGAGTTAAATTTGCCCGTCCAGACACCTCCAGCTAGTCTCTCATTGGTTCTCCCTATTCCTGTTCATCTTCCGCAGAAATTGCAAACTGGGCCAAACAGGAGGTTAAAGGCACTGACTCTGCAAGTCGGGAGAGTGTTAGTAAAGCGTGTGGAATGTTGCACCCGAGTACCAGGGGACGAGAACTGAGACATATTGGAACACGTCTCCCGATCACACGGTTGATCATACTCTGGGTTCCACGTGCATGTTTTAGCTGAAGGAAGAATCCCTTAAACCTGGAGAGTTGAGACCCGTGGAATGGGTACCATGCAATATGACTTCAAAGGGTCTTCATTTGCTCACCGAACCTCTCCAATCCTATCACTGCTGCGTTTATGCCCCTGTACACACGCTTGATTTTCTTTCAGAGACATAGCAATCCATAGGTTTTAAGATACTTACTAGTCAGGTACATTCTTAGGCGTTTAATATGGGGTGTTGAGTCCATTTCATTGAGCAAGGAGTAGTTCTTGTCTATTCTATATTTGGCTTAAGGAACTTTATCTGTGCTCATTTCAATCTCTGGTTTGATGCAGCACCCCAACTCACCTTTCCCCTTAAGCAAGCATAAGTTGGTTTTCTAAATTTGAGACCCTGTTCTGTTTTGTAATCCAGTTCCTGTGTAGCCAAGTTTACATCCCGTGTATTAGTGATATCTTATGATGTTTCTTTTTCTGTGTGACTTATTTCAGTTAGAATCATCATACCTGAATCCACTCATTATGCTGCTACGGGCCTGATGACATAGATTTCATTGCTGAGTGATATTGCATTGTACGTAAGTACCACAACTTCTTTATCCATTTTTCACTTTCTGCGATATTGAACTTGTACCGTAAACGAGGTTCTTGTAAACAGAGCCGTCCCAAACTTTGGGGTGGCTGTGTCTTTTTTATTTTAATTTCCCTAAGCTATAGGACCATAAGTGGAAATGCCCTAGGCTCTGTTGCTTTGTTTTTTAGATGTTTCAGGAAACACCATACACCTCTCCAGAGTGGCTGTTGGCAGTTTACATCCCGCCCATCAGCATAACAAGGCTCCCAGTTCTCCATGGCCTGTCCTGCCTTTCTGGATTTTACACTTTTTTCAGATGGCCCTTTTGACTTGGGGGAAGTGAGACTTCATTGTAGTGCAGATTTCCTTTGCAAGCTTGCTTGGTTGGCCAAAAAGGGCGTATGCGTTTTTTCCTGAATATATTCAGGAAAAAACGCATACGCCCTTTTTGGCCAAGTGCATCATTGTGGACGTTCTGCCTCTTTTCCTATGCTTTAAATGCAATTCCAGTCTACCTCCTGAAATCGGTTTCCTGCAATTCTGCCCCGCTTTCAAGTCCTCTTGGCAGCCTTACTTCAGTATATTTTTGGACGATAGCTGTCATTTATAACTCTGCAGGTTTGTGAATTACAGTGTCCCTGAGCTCCTTTCTTCAACTCGCTTTATTGTGAGCTGGCCGCAACACCGCAGGATTGCTTCAGGCCCTAATCTGGTTCCGGCACGGCACGCTGAGCCTTTGGTTAATTCCTCTTCCTGGTGGGAAATGAGAGTTAAATTTGCCCGTCCAGACACCTCCACCTAGTCTCTCATTGGTTCTCCCTATTCCTGTTCATCTTCCGCAGAAATTGCAAACTGGGCCAAACAGGAGTTTAAAGGCACTGACTCTCCAAGTCGGGAGAGTGTTAGTAAAGCGTGTGGAATGTTGCACCCGAGTACCAGGGGACGAGAACTGAGACATATTGGAACACGTCTCCCGATCACACGGTTGATCATACTCTGGGTTCCACGTGCATGTTTTACCTGAAGGCAGAATCCCTTAAACCTTGAGAGTTGAGACCCGTGGAATGGGTACCATGCAATATGACTTCAAAGGGTCTTCATTTGCTCACCGAACCTCTCCAATCCTATCACTGCTGCGTTTATGCCCCTGTACACACGCTTGATTTTCTTTCAGAGACATAGCAATCCATAGGTTTTAAGATACTTACTAGTCAGGTACATTCTTAGGCGTTTAATATGGGGTGTTGAGTCCATTTCGTTGAGCAAGGAGTAGTTCTTGTCTATTCCATATTTGGCTTAAGGAACTTTATCTGTGCTCATTTCAATCTCTGGTTTGATGCAGCACCCCAACTCACCTTTCCCCTTAAGCAAGCATAAGTTGGTTTTCTAAATTTGAGACCCTGTTCTGTTTTGTAATCCAGTTCCTGTGTAGCCAAGTTTACATCCCGTGTATTAGTGATATCTTATGATGTTTCTTTTTCTGTGTGACTTATTTCAGTTAGAATCATCATACCTGAATCCACTCATTATGCTGCTACGGGTCTGATGACATAGATTTCATTGCTGAGTGATATTGCATTGTACGTAAGTACTACAACTTCTTTATCCATTTTTCACTTTCTGCGATATTGAACTTGTACCGTAAACGAGGTTCTTGTAAACAGAGCCGTCCCAAACTTTGGGGTGGCTGTGTCTTTTTTATTTTAATTTCCCTAAGCTATAGGACCATAAGTGGAAATGACCTAGGCTCTGTTGCTTTGTTTTTTAGATGTTTCAGGAAACACCATACACCTCTCCAGAGTGGCTGTTGGCAATTTACATCCCGCCCATCAGCATAACAAGGCTCCCAGTTCTCCATGGCCTGTCCTGCCTTTCTGGATTTTACACTTTTTTCAGATGGCCCTTTTGACCGGGGGGAAGTGAGACTTCATTGTAGTGCAGATTTCCTTTGCAAGCTTGCTTGGTTGGCCAAAAAGGGCGTATGCGTTTTTTCCTGAATATATTCAGGAAAAAACGCATACGCCCTTTTTGGCCAAGTGCATCATTGTGGACGTTCTGCCTCTTTTCCTATGCTTTAAATGCAATTCCAGTCTACCTCCTGAAATCGGTTTCCTGCAATTCTGCCCCGCTTTCAAGTCCTCTTGGCAGCCTTACTTCAGTATATTTTTGGACGATAGCTGTCATTTATAACTCTGCAGGTTTGTGAATTACAGTGCCCCTGAGCTCCTTTCTTCAACTCGCTTTCTTGTGAGCTGGCCGCAACACCGCAGGATTGCTTCAGGCCCTAATCTGGTTCCGGCACGGCTCGCTGAGCCTTTGGTTAATTCCTCTTCCTGGTGGGATATGAGAGTTAAATTTTGCGCGTCCAGACACCTCCAGCTAGTCTCTCTTTGGTTCTCCCTATTCCTGTTCATCTTCCGCAGAAATTGCAAACTGGGCCAAACAGGTGGTTAAAGGCACTGACTCTCCAAGTCGGGAGAGTGTTATTAAAGCGTCTGGAATGTTGCACCCGAGTACCAGGGGACGAGAACTGAGACATATTGGAACACGTCTCCCGATCACACGGTTGATCATACTCTGGGTTCCACGTGCATGTTTTAGCTGAAGGAAGAATCCCTTAAACCTGGAGAGTTGAGACCCGTGGAATGGGTACCATGCAATATGACTTCAAAGGGTCTTCATTTGCTCACCGAACCTCTCCAATCCTATCACTGCTGCTTTTATGCCCCTGTACACACGCTTGATTTTCTTTCAGAGACATAGCAATCCATAGGTTTTAAGATACTTACTAGTCAGGTACATTCTTAGGCATTTAATATGGGGTGTTGAGTCCATTTCGTTGAGCAAGGAGTAGTTCTTGTCTATTCCATATTTGGCTTAAGGAACTTTATCTGTGCTCATTTCAATCTCAGGTTTTATGCAGCACCCCAACTCACCTTTCCCCTTAAGCAAGCATAAGTTGGTTTTCTAAATTTGAGACCCTGTTCTGTTTTGTAATCCAGTTCCTGTGTAGCCAAGTTTACATTCCGTGTATTAGTGATATGTTATGATGTTTCTTTTTCTGTGTGACTTATTTCAGTTAGAATCATCATACCTGAATCCACTCATTATGCTGCTACGGGCCTGATGACATAGATTTCATTGCTGAGTGATATTGCATTGTACGTAAGTACCACAACTTCTTTATCCATTTTTCACTTTCTGCGATATTGAACTTGTACCGTAAACGAGGTTCTTGTAAACAGAGCCGTCCCAAACTTTGGGGTGGCTGTGTCTTTTTGATTTTAATTTCCCTAAACTATAGGACCATAAGTGGAAGTGCCCTAGGCTCTGTTGCTTTGTTTTTTAGATGTTTCAGGAATCACCATACACTTCTCTGGAGTGGCTGTTGGCAATTTACATCCCGCCCATCAGCATAACAAGGCTCCCAGTTCTCCATGGCCTGTCCTGCCTTTCTGGATTTTACACTTTTTTCAGGTGGCCCTTTTGACCGGGGGGAAGTGAGACTTCATTGTAGTGCAGATTTCCTTTGCAAGCTTGCTTGGTTGGCCAAAAAGGGCGTATGCGTTTTTTCCTGAATATATTCAGGAAAAAACGCATACGTCCTTTTTGGCCAAGTGCATCATTGTGGACGTTCTGCCTCTTTTCCTATGCTTTAAATGCAATTCCAGTCTACCTCCTGAAATCGGTTTCCTGCAATTCTGCCCCGCTTTCAAGTCCTCTTGGCAGCCTTACTTCAGTATATTTTTGGACGATAGCTGTCATTTATAACTCTGCAGGTTTGTGAATTACAGTGCCCCTGAGCTCCTTTCTTCAACTCGCTTTCTTGTGAGCTGGCCGCAACACCGCAGGATTGCTTCAGGCCCTAATCTGGTTCCGGCACGGCACGCTGAGCCTTTGGTTAATTCCTCTTCCTGGTGGGATATGAGAGTTAAATTTTGCGCGTCCAGACACCTCCAGCTACTCTCTCTTTGGTTCTCCCTATTCCTGTTCATCTTCCGCAGAAATTGCAAACTGGGCCAAACAGGAGGTTAAAGGCACTGAATCTAAAAGTCGGGAGAGTGTTAGTAAAGCGTCTGGAATGTTGCACCCGAGTACCAGGGGACGAGAACTGAGACATATTGGAACACGTCTCCCGATCACACGGTTGATCATACTCTGGGTTCCACGTGCATGTTTTAGCTGAAGGAAGAATCCCTTAAACCTGGAGAGTTGAGACCCGTGGAATGGGTACCATGCAATATGACTTCAAAGGGTCTTCATTTGCTCACCGAACTTCTCCAATCCTATCACTGCTGCGTTTATGTCCCTGTACACACGCTTGATTTTCTTTCAGAGACATAGCAATCCATAGGTTTTAAGATACTTACTAGTCAGGTACATTCTTAGGCGTTTAATATGCGGTGTTGAGTCCATTTCGTTGAGCAAGGAGTAGTTCTTGTCTATTCTATATTTGGCTTAAGGAACTTTATCTGTGCTCATTTAAATCTCTGGTTTTATGCAGCACCCCAACTCACCTTTCCCCTTAAGCAAGCATAAGTTGGTTTTCTAAATTTGAGACCCTGTTCTGTTTTGTAATCCAGTTCCTGTGTAGCCAAGTTTACATCCCGTGTATTAGTGATATCTTATGATGTTTCTTTTTCTGTGTGACTTATTTCAGTTAGAATCATCATACCTGAATCCACTCATTATACTGCTACGGGCCTGATGACATAGATTTCATTGCTGAGTGATATTGCATTGTACGTAAGTACCACAACTTCTTTATCCATTTTTCACTTCCTGCGATATTGAACTTGTACCGTAAACGAGGTTCTTGTAAACAGAGCCGTCCCAAACTTTGGGGTGGCTGTGTCTTTTTGATTTTAATTTCCCTAAGCTATAGGACCATAAGTGGAAGTGCCCTAGGCTCCGCTGCTATGTTTTTTAGATGTTTCAGGAAGCACCATACACCTCTCCCGAGTGGCTGTTGGCAATTTACATCCCGCCCATCAGCATAACAAGGCTCCCAGTTCTCCATGGCCTGTCCTGCCTTTCTGGATTTTACACTTTTTTCAGATGGCCCTTTTGACCGGGGGTAAGTGAGACTTCATTGTAGTGCAGATTTCCTTTGCAAGCTTGCTTGGTTGGCCAAAAAGGGCGTATGCGTTTTTTCCTGAATATATTCAGGAAAAAACGCATACGCCCTTTTTGGCCAAGTGCATCATTGTGGACGTTCTGCCTCTTTTCCTATGCTTTAAATGCAATTCCAGTCTACCTCCTGAAATCGGTTTCCTGCAATTCTGCCTTGCTTTCAATGCCTCTTCATAGCCTTACCTCAATATACTTTTTGAAAATAGTTGGCCTTTATAACTCTGCAGATTTTGAATTGCAGTGGCCCTTAGCTCCATTTTACAGCTCTTATTTTTGTGATCTTGCCTCATAACCACAGAATTCCTTCAGGCCCTATTGTTCTTCTGGGGCACCTTACTGTGCCTTTGGTTTATTTTTCTCACTGATATGAAATTAGAGTGACATGTGCCCATTGAAACTGCTACAGCTAGTTTCTTACTGGTTCCCCCTATTCCCATTCATCCTCTGCACTAACTGCAGACTGTGCGATACCAGAACTTAAAGGCATTGACTCTCCATGTGGGGATATTTTTAGTAAAGCGGCTGGAATGTCGATCCGGAGCCCCAGGAGAGGAAAAATGAGGTGCGTTTTAGAAACCTTTCCCGATCATATGGTATACCAGTCGCTGGGTTTCCCAAGCATGGTTTAGCTGTAGGAAGATTCCCTTCAACCTGGAGTGTTGGGACCCTTGGAATGAGTAGCATGAAGTATTGCATTAAACTTTTGGCAGTTGCTCACCAAAGCTCACCAATCCTCTCAGCCCCAAGTGTCCAGCCTTATGTCTTATCCAGCTGTGGGTTTATATGTGGTCAATCCAGGTTGCATCACAGCCCCTGAGCGAATTTTGTAAGAATTTTTCTCTCTTTCATTGTTTCTGCGTTTTGTTTTTAAAATTTATTTCTATAATGGGGTTTAGCTCATTTTCACTGCTGTGTTTGTGCCGCTCTGCACACACTTGATTCCCTTATGGAGATATATCAATACATGGGTTTTAAGATTCTTATTACTCAGATATATTTCTCTGCGGTGTATAGGGTGTGTTGAGGCCAGTTCATTGAGCAAGGTGTAGATCTTGTCTAATATCTATTTGGTTTATTGAACGGTATCTGTGCTAATTTCAAACTCTGGTTTTATGCATCACCCCACCTCTCCTTTCCCCTTAAGCTGAAATAAGTGTGTTTTCTAAATGTGAGACACTGTTCTGTTCTGTAATTCATTTCTTGTGCAGCCATATTTACCCTCCCTCTATAAGTGATATCTTATGATATGTTTCTTTTTCTGTTTGACTTATTTCAAGTAGTATTATCGGACCTAAATCCACTCTTTATCCTTCTACTAGCCTTATTACATTGATTTCATGGTGAAGAGATATTCCATTGTACATAAGTACCACATCTTCTTTATCCATTGTTCTCTTTCCTGGGATATTTAAGGTGTACTGAAGTTGAGGTTCTTGTAAACAGAGTAGCCCTAAACTGTGGTGTGCTTGTGTCTTGTTGATTTTTAGACTTCCCTAGATATACTCCCATGATTGGAAGTGTCCTATGCTCTGTAGCTCTGTTTTTTAGATGATTTAGGAACCACCATACACTTCTCCAGAGTGGCTCTCGGCAGTTCACACACTGTCCATCAGCGTATAAAGGCTCCCTGTTCTCCATGGCCTGTCCTGCATTTCTGGTTTTTACAATTGTTTAGGATGGCCCTTTTGACCGGTGGGAAATGAGACTTCTTTGTTGTGCACATTTGCATTGCTTGCTTGCTTGGTTGCCCATAAAGTGCGTATGCGTTTTTTCCTGGATATAATCAGGAAAAAACGCATACGCCCTTTTGGGCCAACTGCATCATTGTCGAAATTCTGCCGCTTTTCATGTGCTTTAAAGACGAGTCCAATCTATCTCTTGAAATCTGTTTCTTGCAATTCTGTCTTGCATTCAGATCCTCTTCTTTGCCTTACCTCAACATATTTTTGGACGTTAGTTTTCATTTATAACTCTGCAGGTTTGTGAATTGCAGTGACCCTGAGCTCCATTTTTTAAGTTGCTCTTTTGTGAGCTGGCCTCAAACCCGCAGGATTGCTTCACGCCCTATTTTGGCTCGGGCGAGGCGGGCTGAGCCTTTTTTCAATTCTTATTCTTAATGGGAAATTAGAGTGATATGTGCCCGTCCAAACCCCTACAACTATTCTCTCATTGGTTCCCCCTCTTCCCGTTCATCCTCCTCACAATTTGCAAAATGTTTGAAACAGAAGTTGAAATGTGCTGATTCTCCAAGTGGGGAGATTCTAAGTAACGTGGCTGGAATGGTGAACAGGAGCACCAGGAGAGGATAAATGAGCTGCATTTTAGACACATCTCCCGATCACATGGTGTACAGTCCTCTGGGTTTTCCATGCATGTTTTAGCTGTAGGAAGATCCCTTGAACCTGCAGATTTGGGACCCATTGAATGGGTACCAGGTAGTATTACTTTAAAGGGTGTGCATTTCCTCACCCAACCTCACATTTCTCTTAGTGCAAACAGTTTCCAGCCTTATGTCTCATCCTGCTGTGGGTCTAGATGTGTTCAATCCATGTTGCATCACCGGCCCTGAGGAAAAGTTGTAAGAGGTTTTCTCTGTCTCTCTGTCGTTTATTTTTTTCAATTTATTACTATATTGGTTACAGCTGATTTTCAAAGCTCTGTTTCTTGCTGCTGTACATCCACTTGATTCACGTACAGAGAGACATCAGTAAATTCTTTTTCAGATTCTTACCAGTCGTATATATTCTTTTCCAGTGACTTGAGTGTGCTGAGTGCAGTTCTTTTAGCTACCGTGTAGGCCTTGTTGATTATCAGTTTGGTATTTGGAATGGTATCTTTGCTAATTTCAACCTCCTGGATGATGCCTCACCCCTCCCCACCTTTCCCATTTAGCAGCCTTATGCGTGTTTTCTACATATTTGACTATGTTTTTGTTTTGTAATTTATTTCATGTGTAGCCATTTTGGATTCCACCTTTAAGTGATATCTTATGATATGTGTCTTTTTCTTTTTGAATTATGTCACTTAGAATGATCATACGTAACTCCTCCGGAGTTGTTACAACTGGCCATATTTCATTGATTTCCAGGCTGAATAATATTCCACTCTACCTAAGTACCACATCTCTATCCATTTTTTCTCTCCAGAGACATTTAAGTTATATCCTAGTCGAGGATCTTTTAAACAGAGAGGGGGTAAACATTGGGGTGCCTGTGTCCTCTCGATTTTTGTTTTTCCCAAGATATACGCCCATGAGTGCAAGTGCCCTATGCTCTGTAGCTCATTTTTTAGATGCTTTAGTAAACACAATACACTTCTCCAGAATGGCCGTTGGCAATATACATTTCCACTATAAGTCTCACAGGGCTCCCTCTTCTCCTTGCCCTGTCCTGCATTTCTGTTGTTTACGCTTTATGAGGATGGCTCTTCTGACTGATGCGAAGTGATATCTCTTGTAGTATTGACTTCCAGTGCCCACCTGTTTGGTTGGCTAAAAAAGTGTATGCCCTTTTCTTGAATATATACAGAAAAAATCGCATACACCCTTTTTGGCCAACTGCAATGTTGGCAATGTTCAGCTCCTTTTCTTGTGCTTAATGGCGAGTCCTTTCTACCTCCTCAAATCCCTTTCCTGCCATTCTCCCTTGCTTACAAGTCCTTTTCTCTGACTTTCCTCAAGACATTTTTCAGTGATGGATATTTTCAACTCTGCAGTTTCGTGAATTTTACTGTCCCTGAGTTCCATTGTTCAACTTGTGTTTATGGGAACTGGCCACAAAGCAGTGGGATTTCCTCAAGCCCTATACTGTTTCCATGGGCAACCCTAGCCTTTGGTCAATTCGTCTTCCTGATTGGAAATTAGAGTGACATGTGCCTGTCTGAACACCTAGGACTTGTCTCTCATTGTTCCTCATCCTTCCGCTTCATCCTCTGGACAAATTCCAAACTGTACGCAACAGGATGTTGACAGTGCTGTCATCTCCAAGTGGGGAGACTGTTAGTAAAGACGCTGGATGGGTGAACCCGAGCACCAGGAGATGAGGAGATGAGATGCCTTTTCCAAACTCTTCCCGATCAGACGGTATACCATCCTCTGGGTGTGACAGACATGTTTTAGCAGTAGGAAGAGTCCCATTCATGTAAGGAGAACACCAGGGCTTTTTCAAAATCAGTGTCTCCCCGAAACCCAAACTGGGGAATTTTTTAAGCTACGGCTACACATATGTTCATTAAGGGCCTTGGGAAGTAGGCAGAGTCCAAACTTTAGATGATTGAAGTCTTCAGGGTCAGAAGCACTCACCACCAGCTTCCCTTAGGTTACACTTTAACTGTCATTGATAGATGATGTCAATAAAAATATCTATTCTTTTTCAGATTATTTCCCCTTATAGGTTATTGCAAAATGTTGAGTGTAGTTCCCTGTGCTATACAGTAGTTCCTTGTTGATGATCTATTTTATACATAGCAGTGTGTATGTGTTAATCCCAAACTGTTAATTTATCCCTCCTCCCACCTTTCCGCTTTGGTAATAATAAATTATAAGATTTTATACTTCTCAGAAATGGGGGAGCTGAAAGAGAGGTATCATTTTCAATGGAAAAGCATTTAAAACAAGATTGAAGCTTTAACCAAGATTATTAGATGTACATCCTTGGAAAGAAATCACTTCGTTTCTCTAATATTGACCTGACAAATAAGACAAACCTTTTCACTGAACTTGCTTATAATAAAGTGATGGAAATATCCAATGGAAGCGTTAGAAACATCTTATTTTACCCGAGCCTTATACACTGTTCTGTGTTAACTACAGTTTGGCTCACACATCTGTTCATTGAGGTTACAATAGTCTCAATTTCTGTTACTGATCCTCCAGAGTGGACCCCAACAAGTGTCCCCCTGCCCAGTGTCATTGGGGCCAACAGATCGAGACTGAGTTTGGTTCACAAGCAAAGGAAACTTTATATTTTGATCAGAGAATGGAGAGGTGAGAGCATGCACTACCCCGTGGGCTGTGGGCTGGGCTGCTGTGTAGAGATCCTGTCAGAGTCAGTGGGAGGGAGGGGGCGGAGCTCTCGAGGGCCGGGTTGGCTGCAGCTCAGGCTCTATATCGCGGAGTCTGCACTGGGCCCCAGGAGCTGAGGTGTCGACCCAGCCATTCTGCACTAGGAAATCTGGTCTGAAGTGCCGGGTGTGGAACCTCTGCATGCGGGACCCTAGGAGCACATGAAATTAGACAAAGCACAAAGGATAAAAAAGGTTAGACTTGACTTTATTGCCCAGATTCTATTTTTATCTCCCAGGGATTTTTAATGGGCTTTGCTGGGGACAAACCCCTCCTCTGCCTTTTGTCCCGTTCCTCATTCTTGGAGTGCTGAGGGTGCAGACCCTTCTTCTGTAACTGCTGAGTGCTGAGTTGGGAGCCCTCATACCAAGGGGTGAGGGTCAGAGCTTCTCCCCAGCAGCCTCCAGGTGACGTTGATTGTCCCCAGGCCCCCTGCCTCCCTGCTCGTCCACCCGAGCACCAGCATTGGAAGCGTTATAGATTCTAATGACCTTTAAGGGTCCAGGAAAGAGATGTGCAGAGACGCTGTGGGGGCCGGTTTCACCCCGCCCCACATTTGTTCGGCCACCTTAGGCTGACCGTTTCTGCCAGCCTAGATGCTCTGACCAGTAGTCTGCGCTTTCTTCAATTAGGCCCCTGAATTAACGTACAAACAGCACCAGGTGTCAGAGCCCTGCCCGCTCAACTCCCAGACAGTCCAGGGTCAGTGGTGATCAAGGACCATGATGGCCACTGAGTCAACAGCCTTTTGAAGTAAACAGGAGTCCAGCCAGTCTTATTGGCCACCATCATCACGGTGTCTGTAGGCTTTTCTATGGTGACAGTGTGATATACGGTTCCCCCGCCAAGATTACTAGCTCCCCTCTGGGTGCAGTAAGTCCTGCAAGCAGTAGTCTACTCTTTTGGGACACACTCCTGTTGTTTTATGAGAGAAACTCCAGGTCAAGTGATGTTCACACGAGTCGTCATGGTGCCCTGTTGCCCCCGGTTATCTCTCTGGATGTTGGAGTTGGAGGGCCTCCTCACTCGAGGTTGGTGTGCCCACGGAGCAAACCCTGCAACTTCAGGGCATGGTTGGTGGTTAGGATCACCACGTGGGGTCCTTTTCCCTTAGGAGGGAGGAGGCCTTTTGGGCTGCTGATTTCCAGGTTTTTAGATACCGCCAGTATCTTGGCCAGATGCGGCAGTGGGCCAAGCCCCTTGGTGACCATAGTTTATCCTACCTGGATGGCATTCTTGCATTGTTCCATTTCAAGTGGTCCCAGTTTTTACACTAATTCTCCAATGGCGATTCACCTTTCACCGGGAATGTAAAGGTCAAAGGGTTTAGCTAAATTAGGGAGTTCCAGGGCAAGGGTCTGAATTGACTGCTCTTTCCATTCTTGAAAGGCCACTTCTGGATTCTATTCAAAAGGATCATCATCTTTTCCTTTCAGTGTTTCATATAGAGGCCCAGCTAGTAGACTGCAGTTAGGGATCCAGAAGCAGCAAATCCTGGCCTCCCCAGGAATCCCTAAGCTGTCTTCTAGTTTTAGAAAGGAGTAAGGCCGAAAATGGTTTCTTCCCTTTCCTGGGATGGGCTTCTCCGACCTTCTGTGAGAATGAAGCCCAGGCAGGTCACCGCAGTCTGTGATATTTGAGCTTTTTCTTGGACAACTTCTATCCTTTATTGGCTTGGTAGTTCAGAGGCCTCCTTAGTAGGGCTGGCGATCAGAATGTCGTCTGCGTACTGAAGGAGGGTTTCCTTTTCCAGAGGTAGAACTTTTAGGTCTTTAGCTAAGGTTTCCCCAAAGATGGTGTGGGAATTTTTGCACCCTTGGGGCAAGACGGCCCGGAAGTATTGTTTTAGTTGTATGTTGAGTCCTGCCACTCACAAGCCAAAATTTCTTGTGACTCTGGGACTAATGGAATACAAAAGAAGGCATCATTGAAGACTAATACAGAATACCATGTCCTGGTGGTTGGTAGAATGACCAGCAGGGTGTAGGAATTAGGAGCAACTGGAGGTATATCCTCGGTGGCTTCACTGACTGTCCTGACATCCTTTACCAGGTCCCCAGCAGCCCATGGGGCTCTCGTGGTCAGACCAATCCCAGAATATGGAGCTCACCTGGGCAGGTACCCCACCCCCACCCCAGCCCACGGGGCTCTCGTGGTCAGGCCCTTCCCAGGATACAGAGCTACCCTTGCAGGTCCCGTGGCAGGGCTGGGCACACAGGAACCATGCACATAGCCCTCATTGCAGAGCACCCCCAGCTCACCTGTCGCTCAGAGCTGACACAGAGCACCTCAGAGCAGGACTTGAACTAACAAACAGCAGCTGCGACAGGTCTGTGACCCTGGGCATCACTCTGTGCGGCCTCCCTCCACCTGGTCTTCCAGAGACTTCCACTGTACCCGGGGCACCAGGCCTCTGTCTCCAACCACCACTCACCCCTCCTCTCCCTGACTCCTGGGTTCCTCTCATTAGGAGAGGGTTTTCTTGAAGTTGTCTCCCACTCATGGGCCAGATAAAATGATTAGAAAACAAGCCAAAGCTGCAGCCCCTTGTCTATCCTGACTCTCAGGAGCCCACACCTGTTCCTTGGACCTGGCCGGTTCAGCAAGTTCCATTTTCTGCAACTGTGAGCCCCTGAGGGGTGATGATTGGCTGAGCTGGGCAGCCTTACCGAGCCGGCCAGCCCTCCCCAGGTGTGCCTGGGTTGAGATCAATATAAATACCACTCCAGGCAGCAAGAGCCCCTGCAGCCGTGCCTGACGCCATTTTCTCTGCCCTGTCAGCAGTCTCGGGGCTGGGCTGGTGGGAGGGAGTGAGAGGCCACGGCTTTGTGGGTGGCCCAGTGTGAGTGGGGCTCTGCTGGACTTTCTGCAGCAGTTGCCAGGCTGCCACCTGCTAAAGAAGAGGATGTGTCACCCATACCTGCTGCTGGAATTTCTCCCTGGGCAGAGGTGAGGAAGGAAAAAAGCAGTGGGGGCAGGGACAGGACGGGTATCTCAGGCAGGGAAATGGAAATCTTCCAGAAGAGCACCCAGGGCCAGGACCATCCTGGCTGGCCTGCAGGCACGAAGTCGGCTGGCATGCTGTCACTCGTGTGGCTCTATGGTCCTTCCTCTAGGCTTTCAAGTCCTTGTATATATTCAGGTGTTTTACCTGGGACGGGTGGGAATAGTTCAGCAGCAACTGGCCTGGGGCTCAGCTCACGTTTACTCACAGATGCCTCGGCACGGTGCCCCAGCTTTGCAATGAGGATGCTTGTTACGTGGGGGCTGCTGGCTGAATGGGAGACGATTCCCCACCACTGACCAACTTCAGAATTGTTTACAACTGGAGCAAGTGCCCTGATACGGTTTTCCTCTGTGGAACTGGTGGGTTCTGTGTTTTTTTTCTCTTTTTCGTTTTTGGTTCAAGGTAGATTTTATTCCTCTTTTTTGTATTTACAGATATAAGCATGGAAATAATTTATTCATATAAATACATGTATGTGAAGGGAATAATTGTTTTTTCTGTTTTATTTTTTAAATTTTATTTCTTTTCAATTTTGAATTTTATTTTATATTTTTATACAGCAGGTTCTTATTGGTTATCTATTTTATACATATAAATGTATACATGCCAATCCCAGTCTCTCAACTCCTCCCACCACCACCCCCCCAACAGCTTTCCCCCCTTGTTGTCCATACATTTGTTGTCTACATCTGTTGCTCTATTTATGCCTTGCAAAATGGTTAATCTGTACGGTTTTTCTAGGTTCCACATATATGCATGAATATACAAGATTTGTTTTTCTCTTTCTGACTTACTTCACTCTGTATGACAGTCTCTAGATCCATCGACGTCTCTACAAATGACCCAATTTCATTCCTTTTCATGGCTTAGTAATATTCCATTTTATATATGTACCACAGCTTTATGCATTCTTCTGTCTGTGGGCATTTAGGTTGCTTCCATTACCTCGATATTGTAAATAGTGATGCAATGAACATTGCAGTGAATGTCTCTTTTTGATTTATGGTTTTGTCTGGGTATATGTCCAGTACTGGGATTGCTGTATCATATGGTAATTCTATTGTTAGTTTCTTAAGAAACTCCATATTGTTCTCCATAGTGAATGTAACAATTTATATTCCCAACAATAGTGGAAGAGGGTTCCTTTTCTCCACACCCTTTCCAGCATTTATTGTTTGTAGATTTTCTGATGATGCCCATTCTATCAGGTGTGAGGTGATACCTCATTGTTGAGTCCATTTTGTTGAGCAAGGGGTAGGTCTTGTCTATTACACATTTGGCTTATGGAACAGTATCTGTGCTAATGTCAAACTCTGGTATTATGCAGCACCCCAACTCACCTTCCCCCTTAAAAAAGCATAAGTTGGTTTTCTAAACTTGAGACCCTGTTCTGTTTTATAATTCAGTTCATGTGTAGCCAAGTTCACATTCCGTGTATTAGTGATATCTTATGATGTTTCTTTTTCTGTGTGACTTATTTCAGTTAGAATCATCATACCTGAATCCACTCATTATGCTGCTACGGGCCTGATGACATAGGTTTCATTGCTGAGTGATATTGCATTGTACGTAAGTACCACAAATTCTTTATCCATTTTTCACTTTCTGCGATATTGAACTTGTACCGTAAACGAGGTTCTTGTAAACAGAGCCGTCCCAAACTTTGGGGTGGCTGTGTCTTTTTGATTTTACTTTCCCTAAGCTACAGCACCATAAGTGGAAGTGCCCTAGGCTCTCTTGCGTTGTTTTTTAGATGTTTCAGAAAACACCATACACTTCTCCCGAGTGGCTCTTGGCAATTTACATCCCGCCCATCAGCATAACAAGGCTCCCAGTTCTCCATGGCCTGTCCTGCCTTTCTGGATTTTACACTTTTTTCAGATGGCCCCTTTGACTGGGGGGAAGTGAGACTTCATTGTAGTGCAGATTTCCTTTGCAAGCTTGCTTGGTTGGCCAAAAAGGGCGTATGCGTTTTTTCCTGCACGAAAAAACGCATACGCCCTTTTTGGCCAAGTGCATCATTGTGGACTTTCTGCCTCTTTTCCTATGCTTTAAATGCAATTCCAGTCTACCTCCTGAAATCGGTTTCCTGCAATTCTGCCCCGCTTTCAAGTCCTCTTGGCAGCCTTACTTCAGTATATTTTTGGACGATAACTGTCATTTATAACTCTGCAGGTTTGTGAATTACAGTGCCCCTGAGCTCCTTTCTTCAACTCGCTTTCTTGTGATCTGGCCGCAACACCACAGGATTGCTTCAGGCCCTAATCTGGTTCCGGCACGGCACGCTGAGCCTTTGGTTAATTCCTCTTCCTGGTGGGAAATGAGAGTTAAATTTGCCCGTCCAGACACCTCCACCTAGTCTCTCATTGGTTCTCCCTATTCCTGTTCATCTTCCTCAGAAATTGCAAATGGGCCAAACAGGAGGTTAAAGGCACTGACTCTCCACGTCGGGAGAGTGTTAGTAAAGCGTCTGGAATGTTGCACCCGAGTACCAGGGGACGAGAACTGAGACATATTGGAACATGTCGCCCGACCACACGGTTGATCATACTCTGGGTTCCATGTGCATGTTTTACCTGAAGGCAGAATCCCTTAAACCTGGAGAGTTGAGTCCCGTGGAATGGGTACCATGCAATATGACTTCAAAGGGTCTTCATTTGCTCACCGAACCTCTCCAATCCTATCACTGCTGCGTTTATGCCCCTGTACACACGCTTGATTTTCTTTCAGAGACATAGCAATCCATAGGTTTTAAGATACTTACTAGTCAGTTACATTCTTAGGCGTTTTATATGGGGTGTTGAGTCCATTTCGTTGAGCAAGGAGTAGTTCTTGTCTATTCCATATTTGGCTTAAGGAACTTTATCTGTGCTCATTTCAATCTCTGGTTTGATGCAGCACCCCAACTCACCTTTCCCCTTAAGCAAGCATAAGTTGGTTTTCTAAATTTGAGACCCTGTTCTGTTTTGTAATCCAGTTCCTGTGTAGCCAAGTTTACATCCCGTGTATTAGTGATATCTTATGATGTTTCTTTTTCTGTGTGACTTATTTCAGTTAGAATCATCATACCTGAATCCACTCATTATGCTGCTACGGGCCTGATGACATAGATTTCATTGCTGAGTGATATTGCATTGTACGTAAGTACCACAACTTCTTTATCCATTTTTCGCTTTCTGTGATATTGAACTTGTACCGTAAACGAGGTTCTTGTAAACAGAGCCGTCCCAAACTTTGGGGTGGCTGTGTCTTTTTGATTTTAATTTCCCTAAGCTATAGGACCATAAGTGGAAGTGCCCTAGGCTCTGTTGCTTTGTTTTTTAGATGTTTCAGGAAACACCATACACCTCTCCCGAGTGGCTGTTGGCAATTTACATCCCGCCCATCAGCATAACAAGGCTCCCAGTTCTCCATGGCCTGTCCTGCCTTTCTGGATTTTACACTTTTTTCACATGGCCCTTTTGACCGGTGGGAAGTGAGACTTCATTGTAGTGCAGATTTCCTTTGCAAGCTTGCTTGGTTGGCCAAAAAGGGCGTATGCGGTTTTTCCTGAATATATTCAGGAAAAAACGCATACGCCCTTTTTGGCCAAGTGCATCATTGTGGACGTTCTGCCTCTTTTCCTATGCTTTAAATGCAATTCCAGTCTACCTCCTGAAATCGGTTTCCTGCAATTCTGCCCCGCTTTCAAGTCCTCTTGGCAGCCTTACTTCAGTATATTTTTGGACGATAGCTGTCATTTATAACTCTGCAGGTTTGTGAATTACAGTGCCCCTGAGCTCCTTTCTTCAACTCGCTTTCTTGTGAGCTGGCCGCAACACCGCAGGATTGCTTCAGGCCCTAATCTGGTTCCGGCACGGCACGCTGAGCCTTTGGTTAATTCCTCTTCCTGGTGGGAAATGAGAGTTAAATTTGCCCGTCCAGACACCTCCACCTAGAATCTCATTGGTTCTCCCTATTCCTGTTCATCTTCCTCAGAAATTGCAAATGGGCCAAACAGGAGGTTAAAGGCACTGACTCTCCAAGTCGGGAGAGTGTTAGTAAAGCGTCTGGAATGTTGCACCCGAGTACCAGGGGACGAGAACTGAGACATATTGGAACATGTCTCCCGATATCACGGTTGATCATACTCTGGGTTCCACGTGCATGTTTTACCTGAAGGAAGAATCCCTTAAACCTGGAGAGTTGAGACCCGTGGAATGGGTACCATGCAATGTGACTTCAAAGGGTCTTCATTTGCTCACCGAACCTCTCCAATCCTATCACTGCTGCGTTTATGCCCCTGTACACACGCTTGATTTTCTTTCAGAGACATAGCAATCCATAGGTTTTAAGATACTTACTAGTCAGGTACATTCTTAGGCGTTTAATATGGGGTGTTGAGTCCATTTCGTTGAGCAAGGAGTAGCTCTTGTCTATTCCTTATTTGGCTTAAGGAACTTTATCTGTGCTCATTTCAATCTCAGGTTTTATGCAGCACCCCAACTCACCTTTCCCCTTAAGCAAGCATAAGTAGGTTTTCTAAATTTGAGACCCTGTTCTGTTTTGTAATCCAGTTCCTGTGTAGCCAAGTTTACATTCCGTGTATTAGTGATATCTTATGATGTTTCTTTTTCTGTGTGACTTATTTCAGTTAGAATCATCATACCTGAATCCACTCATTATGCTGCTACGGGCCTGATGACATAGATTTCATTGCTGAGTGATATTGCATTGTACGTAAGTACCACAACTTCTTTATCCATTTTTCACTTTCTGCGATATTGAACTTGTACCGTAAACGAGGTTCTTGTAAACAGAGCCGTCCCAAACTTTGGGGTGGCTGTGTCTTTTTGATTTTAATTTCCCTAAGCTATAGGACCATAAGTGGAAGTGCCCTAGGCTCTGTTGCTTTGTTTTTTAGATGTTTCAGGAAACACCATACACCTCTCCCGAGTGGCTCTTGGCAATTTACATCCCGCCCATCAGCATAACAAGGCTCCCAGTTCTCCATGGCCTGTCCTGCCTTTCTGGATTTTACACTTTTTTCAGATGGCCCTTTTGACCAGGGGGAAGTGAGACTTCATTGTAGTGCAGATTTCCTTTGCAAGCTTGCTTGGTTGGCCAAAAAGGGCATATGCGTTTTTTCCTGAATATATTCAGGATAAAACGCATATGCCCTTTTTGGCCAATTGCATCATTGTGGACGTTCTGCCTCTTTTCCTATGCTTTAAATGCAATTCCAGTCTACCTCCTGAAATCGGTTTCGTGCAATTCTGCCCCGCTTTCAAGTCCTCTTGGCAGCCTTACTTCAGTATATTTTTGGACGATAGCTGTCATTTATAACTCTGCAGGTTTGTGAATTACAGTGCCCCTGAGCTCCTTTCTTCAACTCGCTTTCTTGTGAGCTGGCCGCAACACCGCAGGATTGCTTCAGGCCCTAATCTGGTTCCGGCACGGCACGCTGAGCCTTTGGTTACTTCCTCTTCCTGGTGGGAAATGAGAGTTAAATTTGCCCGTCCAGACACCTCCACCTAGTCTCTCATTGGTTCTCCCTATTCCTGTTCATCTTCCGCAGAAATTGCAAACTGGGCCAAACAGGTGGTTAAAGGCACTGACTCTCCAAGTCGGGAGAGTGTTAGTAAAGCGTCTGGAATGTTGCACCCGAGTACCAGGGGACGAGAACTGAGACATATTGGAACACGTCTCCCGATCACATGGTTGATCATACTCTGGGTTCCACGTGCATGTTTTAGCTGAAGGAAGAATCCCTTAAACCTGGAGAGTTGAGACCCGTGGAATGGGTACCATGCAATGTGACTTCAAAGGGTCTTCATTTGCTCACCGAACCTCTCCAATCCTATCACTGCTGCGTTTATGCCCCTGTACACACGCTTGATTTTCTTTCAGAGACATAGCAATCCATAGGTTTTAAGATACTTACTAGTCAGGTACATTCTTAGGCGTTTAATATGGGGTGTTGAGTCCATTTCGTTGAGCAAGGAGTAGCTCTTGTCTATTCCTTATTTGGCTTAAGGAACTTTATCTGTGCTCATTTCAATCTCAGGTTTTATGCAGCACCCCAACTCACCTTTCCCCTTAAGCAAGCATAAGTAGGTTTTCTAAATTTGAGACCCTGTTCTGTTTTGTAATCCAGTTCCTGTGTAGCCAAGTTTACATTCCGTGTATTAGTGATATCTTATGATGTTTCTTTTTCTGTGTGACTTATTTCAGTTAGAATCATCATACCTGAATCCACTCATTATGCTGCTATGGGCCTGATGACATAGATTTCATTGCTGAGTGATATTGCATTGTACGTAAGTACCACAACTTCTTTATCCATTTTTCACTTTCTGTGATATTGAACTTGTACCGTAAACAACCTTTTTGTAAACAGAGCCATCCCAAACTTTGGGGTGGCTGTGTCTTTTTGATTTTAATTTCCCTAAGCTATAGGACCATAAGTGGAAGTGCCCTAGGCTCTGTTGCTTTGTTTTTCAGATGTTTCAGGAAACACCATACACCTCTCCCGAGTGGCTGTTGGCAATTTACATCCCGCCCATCAGCATAATAAGGCTCCCAGTTCTCCATGGCCTGTCCTGCCTTTCTGGATTTTACACTTTTTTCAGATGGCCCTTTTGACCAGGGGGAAGTGAGACTTCATTGTAGTGCAGATTTCCTTTGCAAGCTTGCTTGGTTGGCCAAAAAGGGCATATGCGTTTTTTCCTGAATATATTCAGGATAAAACGCGTATGCCCTTTTTGGCCAATTGCATCATTGTGGACGTTCTGCCTCTTTTCCTATGCTTTAAATGCAATTCCAGTCTACCTCCTGAAATCGGTTTCGTGCAATTCTGCCCCGCTTTCAAGTCCTCTTGGCAGCCTTACTTCAGTATATTTTTGGACGATAGCTGTCATTTATAACTCTGCAGGTTTGTGAATTACAGTGCCCCTGAGCTCCTTTCTTCAACTCGCTTTCTTGTGAGCTGGCCGCAACACCGCAGGATTGCTTCAGGCCCTAATCTGGTTCCGGCACGGCACGCTGAGCCTTTGGTTACTTCCTCTTCCTGGTGGGAAATGAGAGTTAAATTTGCCCGTCCAGACACCTCCACCTAGTCTCTCATTGGTTCTCCCTATTCCTGTTCATCTTCCGCAGAAATTGCAAACTGGGCCAAACAGGTGGTTAAAGGCACTGACTCTCCAAGTCGGGAGAGTGTTAGTAAAGCGTCTGGAATGTTGCACCCGAGTACCAGGGGACGAGAACTGAGACATATTGGAACACGTCTCCCGATCACATGGTTGATCATACTCTGGGTTCCACGTGCATGTTTTAGCTGAAGGAAGAATCCCTTAAACCTGGAGAGTTGAGACCCGTGGAATGGGTACCATGCAATGTGACTTCAAAGGGTCTTCATTTGCTCACCGAACCTCTCCAATCCTATCACTGCTGCGTTTATGCCCCTGTACACACGCTTGATTTTCTTTCAGAGACATAGCAATCCATAGGTTTTAAGATACTTACTAGTCAGGTACATTCTTAGGCGTTTAATATGGGGTGTTGAGTCCATTTCGTTGAGCAAGGAGTAGCTCTTGTCTATTCCTTATTTGGCTTAAGGAACTTTATCTGTGCTCATTTCAATCTCAGGTTTTATGCAGCACCCCAACTCACCTTTCCCCTTAAGCAAGCATAAGTAGGTTTTCTAAATTTGAGACCCTGTTCTGTTTTGTAATCCAGTTCCTGTGTAGCCAAGTTTACATTCCGTGTATTAGTGATATCTTATGATGTTTCTTTTTCTGTGTGACTTATTTCAGTTAGAATCATCATACCTGAATCCACTCATTATGCTGCTACGGGCCTGATGACATAGATTTCATTGCTGAGTGATATTGCATTGTACGTAAGTACCACAACTTCTTTATCCATTTTTCACTTTCTGCGATATTGAACTTGTACCGTAAACGAGGTTCTTGTAAACAGAGCCGTCCCAAACTTTGGGGTGGCTGTGTCTTTTTGATTTTAATTTCCCTAAGCTATAGGACCATAAGTGGAAGTGCCCTAGGCTCTGTTGCTTTGTTTTTTAGATGTTTCAGGAAACACCATACACCTCTCCCGAGTGGCTCTTGGCAATTTACATCCCGCCCATCAGCATAACAAGGCTCCCAGTTCTCCATGGCCTGTCCTGCCTTTCTGGATTTTACACTTTTTTCAGATGGCCCTTTTGACCAGGGGGAAGTGAGACTTCATTGTAGTGCAGATTTCCTTTGCAAGCTTGCTTGGTTGGCCAAAAAGGGCATATGCGTTTTTTCCTGAATATATTCAGGATAAAACGCATATGCCCTTTTTGGCCAATTGCATCATTGTGGACGTTCTGCCTCTTTTCCTATGCTTTAAATGCAATTCCAGTCTACCTCCTGAAATCGGTTTCGTGCAATTCTGCCCCGCTTTCAAGTCCTCTTGGCAGCCTTACTTCAGTATATTTTTGGACGATAGCTGTCATTTATAACTCTGCAGGTTTGTGAATTACAGTGCCCCTGAGCTCCTTTCTTCAACTCGCTTTCTTGTGAGCTGGCCGCAACACCGCAGGATTGCTTCAGGCCCTAATCTGGTTCCGGCACGGCACGCTGAGCCTTTGGTTACTTCCTCTTCCTGGTGGGAAATGAGAGTTAAATTTGCCCGTCCAGACACCTCCACCTAGTCTCTCATTGGTTCTCCCTATTCCTGTTCATCTTCCGCAGAAATTGCAAACTGGGCCAAACAGGTGGTTAAAGGCACTGACTCTCCAAGTCGGGAGAGTGTTAGTAAAGCGTCTGGAATGTTGCACCCGAGTACCAGGGGACGAGAACTGAGACATATTGGAACACGTCTCCCGATCACATGGTTGATCATACTCTGGGTTCCACGTGCATGTTTTAGCTGAAGGAAGAATCCCTTAAACCTGGAGAGTTGAGACCCGTGGAATGGGTACCATGCAATATGACTTCAAAGGGTCTTCATTTGCTCACCGAACCTCTCCAATCCTATCACTGCTGCGTTTATGCCCCTGTACACACGCTTGATTTTCTTTCAGAGACATAGCAATCCATAGGTTTTAAGATACTTACTAGTCAGGTACATTCTTAGGCGTTTAATATGGGGTGTTGAGTCCATTTCGTTGAGCAAGGAGTAGCTCTTGTCTATTCCTTATTTGGCTTAAGGAACTTTATCTGTGCTCATTTCAATCTCAGGTTTTATGCAGCACCCCAACTCAGCTTTCCCCTTAAGCAAGCATAAGTAGGTTTTCTAAATTTGAGACCCTGTTCTGTTTTGTAATCCAGTTCCTGTGTAGCCAAGTTTACATTCCGTGTATTAGTGATATCTTATGATGTTTCTTTTTCTGTGTGACTTATTTCAGTTAGAATCATCATACCTGAATCCACTCATTATGCTGCTACGGGCCTGATGACATAGATTTCATTGCTGAGTGATATTGCATTGTACGTAAGTACCACAACTTCTTTATCCATTTTTCACTTTCTGCGATATTGAACTTGTACCGTAAACGAGGTTCTTGTAAACAGAGCCGTCCCAAACTTTGGGGTGGCTGTGTCTTTTTGATTTTAATTTCCCTAAGCTATAGGACCATAAGTGGAAGTGCCCTAGGCTCTGTTGCTTTGTTTTTTAGATGTTTCAGGAAACACCATACACCTCTCCCGAGTGGCTGTTGGCAATTTACATCCCGCCCATCAGCATAACAAGGCTCCCAGTTCTCCATGGCCTGTCCTGCCTTTCTGGATTTTACACTTTTTTCACATGGCCCTTTTGACCGGTGGGAAGTGAGACTTCATTGTAGTGCAGATTTCCTTTGCAAGCTTGCTTGGTTGGCCAAAAAGGGCGTATGCGTTTTTTCCTGAATATATTCAGGAAAAAACGCATACGCCCTTTTTAGCCAAGTGCATCATTGTGGACGTTCTGCCTCTTTTCCTATGCTTTAAATGCAATTCCAGTCTACCTCCTGAAATCGGTTTCCTGCAATTCTGCCCCGCTTTCAAGTCCTCTTGGCAGCCTTACTTCAGTATATTTTTGGACGATAGCTGTCATTTATAACTCTGCAGGTTTGTGAATTACAGTGTCCCTGAGCTCCTTTCTTCAACTCGCTTTCTTGTGAGCTGGCCGCAACACCGCAGGATTGCTTCAGGCCCTAATCTGGTTCCGGCACGGCACGCTGAGCCTTTGGTTAATTCCTCTTCCTGGTGGGAAATGAGAGTTAAATTTGCTCGTCCAGACACCTCCACCTAGTCTCTCATTGGTTCTCCCTATTCCTGTTCATCTTCCTCAGAAATTGCAAATGGGCCAAACAGGAGGTTAAAGGCACTGACTCTCCACGTCGGGAGAGTGTTAGTAAAGCGTCTGGAATGTTGCACCCGAGTACCAGGGGACGAGAACTGAGACATATTGGAACATGTCTCCCGACCACACGGTTGATCATACTCTGGGTTCCACGTGCATGTTTTACCTGAAGGCAGAATCCCTTAAACCTGGAGAGTTGAGACCCGTGGAATGGGTACCATGCAATATGACTTCAAAGGGTCTTCATTTGCTCACCGAACCTCTCCAATCCTATCACTGCTGCGTTTATGCCCCTGTACACACGCTTGATTTTCTTTCAGAGACATAGCAATTCATAGGTTTTAAGATACTTACTAGTCAGGTACATTCTTAGGCGTTTAATATGGGGTGTTGAGTCCATTTCGTTGAGCAAGGAGTAGTTCTTGTCTATTCCATATTTGGCTTAAGGAACTTTATCTGTGTTCATTTAAATCTCTGGTTTTATGCAGCACCCCAACTCACCTTTCCCCTTAAGCAAGCATAAGTTGGTTTTCTAAATTTGAGACCCTGTTCTGTTTTGTAATCCAGTTCCTGTGTAGCCAAGTTTACATTCCGTGTATTAGTGATATCTTATGATGTTTCTTTTTCTGTGTGACTTATTTCAGTTAGAATCATCATACCTGAATCCACTCATTATGCTGCTACGGGCCTGATGACATAGATTTCATTGCTGAGTGATATTGCATTGTACGTAAGTACCACAACTTCTTTATCCATTTTTCACTTTCTGCGATATTGAACTTGTACCGTAAACGTGGTTCTTGTAAACAGAGCCGTCCCAAACTTTGGGGTGGCTGTGTCTTTTTGATTTTAATTTCCCTAAACTATAGGACCATAAGTGGAAGTGCCCTAGGCTCTGTTGCTTTGTTTTTTAGATGTTTCAGGAATCACCATACACTTCTCTGGAGTGGCTGTTGGCAATTTACATCCCGCCCATCAGCATAACAAGTCTCCCAGTTCTCCATGGCCTGTCCTGCCTTTCTGGATTTTACACTTTTTTCAGGTGGCCCTTTTGACCGGGGGGAAGTGAGACTTCATTGTAGTGCAGATTTCCTTTGCAAGCTTGCTTGGTTGGCCAAAAAGGGCGTATGCGTTTTTTCCTGAATATATTCAGGATAAAACGCATACGCCCTTTTTGGCCAAGTGCATCATTGTGGACGTTCTGCCTCTTTTCCTATGCTTTAAATGCAATTCCAGTCTACCTCCTGAAATCGGTTTCGTGCAATTCTGCCCCGCTTTCAAGTCCTCTTGGCAGCCTTACTTCAGTATATTTTTGGATGATAGCTGTCATTTATAACTCTGCAGGTTTGTGAATTACAGTGCCCCTGAGCTCCTTTCTTCAACTCGCTTTCTTGTGAGCTGGCCGCAACACCGCAGGATTGCTTCAGGCCCTAATCTGGTTCCGGCACGGCACGCTGAGCCTTTGGTTACTTCCTCTTCCTGGTGGGAAATGAGAGTTAAATTTGCCCGTCCAGACACCTCCACCTAGTCTCTCATTGGTTCTCCCTATTCCTGTTCATCTTCCGCAGAAATTGCAAACTGGGCCAAACAGGTGGTTAAAGGCACTGACTCTCCAAGTCGGGAGAGTGTTAGTAAAGTGTCTGGAATGTTGCACCCGAGTACCAGGGGACGAGAACTGAGACATATTGGAACACGTCTCCCGATCACATGGTTGATCATACTCTGGGTTCCACGTGCATGTTTTAGCTGAAGGAAGAATCCCTTAAACCTGGAGAGTTGAGACCCGTGGAATGGGTACCATGCAATATGACTTCAAAGGGTCTTCATTTGCTCACCGAACCTCTCCAATCCTATCACTGCTGCGTTTATGCCCCTGTACACACGCTTGATTTTCTTTCAGAGACATAGCAATCCATAGGTTTTAAGATACTTGCTAGTCAGGTACATTCTTAGGCGTTTAATATGGGGTGTTGAGTCCATTTCATTGAGCATGGAGTAGCTCTTGTCTATTCCATATTTGGCTTAAGGAACTTTATCTGTGCTCATTTCAATCTCAGGTTTTATGCAGCACCCCAACTCACCTTTCCCCTTAAGCAAGCATAAGTTGGTTTTCTAAATTTGAGACCCTGTTCTGTTTTGTAATCCAGTTCCTGTGTAGCCAAGTTTACATTCCGTGTATTAGTGATATCTTATGATGTTTCTTTTTCTGTGTGACTTATTTCAGTTAGAATCATCATACCTGAATCCACTCATTATGCTGCTACGGGCCTGATGACATAGATTTCATTGCTGAGTGATATTGCATTGTACGTAAGTTCCACAACTTCTTTATCCATTTTTCACTTTCTGTGATATTGAACTTGTACCGTAAATGAAGTTCTTGTAAACAGAGCCGTCCCAAACTTTGGGGTGGCTGTGTCTTTTTGATTTTAATTTCCCTAAACTATAGGACCATAAGTGGAAGTGCCCTAGGCTCTGTTGCTTTGTTTTTTAGATGTTTCAGGAATCACCATACACTTCTCTGGAGTGGCTGTTGGCAATTTACATCCCGCCCATCAGCATAACAAGGCTCCCAGTTCTCCATGGCCTGTCCTGCCTTTCTGGATTTTACACATTTTTCAGGTGGCCCTTTTGACCGGGGGGAAGTGAGACTTCATTGTAGTGCAGATTTCCTTTGCAAGCTTGCTTGGTTGGCCAAAACGTGCGTATGCGTTTTTTCCTGAATATATTCAGGAAAAAACGCATACGTCCTTTTTGGCCAAGTGCATCATTGTGGACGTTCTGCCTCTTTTCCTATGCTTTAAATGCAATTCCAGTCTACCTGCTGAAATCGGTTTCCTGCAATTCTGCCCCGCTTTCAAGTCCTCTTGGCAGCCTTACTTCAGTATATTTTTGGACGATAGCTGTCATTTATAACTCTGCAGGTTTGTGAATTACAGTGCCCCTGAGCTCCTTTTTTCAACTCGCTTTCATGGGAGCTGGCCGGAACACCGCAGCATTGCTTCAGGCCCTAATCTGGTTCCGGCACGGCACGCTGAGCCTTTGGTTAATTCCTCTTCCTGGTGGGATATGAGAGTTAAATTTTGCGCGTCCAGACACCTCCAGCTAGTCTCTCTTTGGTTCTCCCTATTCCTGTTCATCTTCCGCAGAAATTGCAAACTGGGCCAAACAGGTGGTTAAAGGCACTGACTCTCCAAGTCGGGAGAGTGTTATTAAAGCGTCTGGAATGTTGCACCCGAGTACCAGGGAACGAGAACTGAGACATATTGGAACACGTCTCCCGATCACACCGTTGATCATACTCTGGGTTCCACGTGCATGTTTTAGCTGAAGGAAGAATCCCTTAAACCTGGAGAGTTGAGACCCGTGGAATGGGTACCATGCAATATGACTTCAAAGGGTCTTCATTTGCTCACCGAACCTCTCCAATCCTATCACTGCTGCGTTTATGCCCCTGTACACACGCTTGATTTTCTTTCAGAGACATAGCAATCCATAGGTTTTAAGATACTTACTAGTCAGGTACATTCTTAGGCGTTTAATATGGGGTGTTGAGTCCATTTCGTTGAGCAAGGAGTAGCTCTTGTCTATTCCTTATTTGGCTTAAGGAACTTTATCTGTGCTCATTTCAATCTCAGGTTTTATGCAGCACCCCAACTCACCTTTCCCCTTAGGCAAGCATAAGTAGGTTTTCTAAATTTGAGACCCTGTTCTGTTTTGTAATCCAGTTCCTGTGTAGCCAAGTTTACATTCCGTGTATTAGTGATATCTTATGATGTTTCTTTTTCTGTGTGACTTATTTCAGTTAGAATCATCATACCTGAATCCACTCATTATGCTGCTACGGGCCTGATGACATAGATTTCATTGCTGAGTGATATTGCATTGTACGTAAGTACCACAACTTCTTTATCCATTTTTCACTTTCTGCGATATTGAACTTGTACCGTAAACGAGGTTCTTGTAAACAGAGCCGTCCCAAACTTTGGGGTGGCTGTGTCTTTTTGATTTTAATTTCCCTAAGCTATAGGACCATAAGTGGAAGTGCCCTAGGCTCCGCTGCTATGTTTTTTAGATGTTTCAGGAAGCACCATACACCTCTCCCGAGTGCCTGTTGGCAATTTACATCCCGCCCATCAGCATAACAAGGCTCCCAGTTCTCCATGGCCTGTCCTGCCTTTCTGGATTTTACACTTTTTTCAGATGGCCCTTTTTACCGGGGGTAAGTGAGACTTCATTGTAGTGCAGATTTCCTTTGCAAGCTTGCTTGGTTGGCCAAAAAGGGCGTATGCGTTTTTTCCTGAATATATTCAGGAAAAAACGCATACGCCCTTTTTGGCCAAGTGCATCATTGTGGACGTTCTGCCTCTTTTCCTATGCTTTAAATGCAATTCCAGTCTACCTCCTGAAATCGGTTTCCTGCAATTCTGCCCCGCTTTCAAGTCCTCTTGACAGCCTTACTTCAGTATATTTTTGGACGATAGCTGTCATTTATAACTCTGCAGGTTTGTGAATTACAGTGCCCCTGAGCTCCTTTTTTCAACTCGCTTTCATGGGAGCTGGCCGGAACACTGCAGCATTGCTTCAGGCCCTAATCTGGTTCCGGCACGGCACGCTGAGCCTTTGGTTAATTCCTCTTCCTGGTGGGAAATGAGAGTTAAATTTGCCCGTCCAGACACCTCCAGCTAGTCTCTCATTGGTTCTCCCTATTCCTGTTCATCTTCCACAGAAATTGCAAACTGGGCCAAACAGGAGGTTAAAGGCACTGACTCTCCAAGTCGGGAGAGTGTTAGTAAAGCGTCTGGAATGTTGCACCCGAGTACCAGGGGACGAGAACTGAGACATATTGGAACACGTCTCCCGATCACACGGTTGATCATACTCTGGGTTCCACGTGCATGTTTTAGCTGAAGGAAGAATCCCTTAAACCTGGAGAGTTGAGACCCGTGGAATGGGTACCATGCAATATGACTTCAAAGGGTCTTCATTTTATCACCGAACCTCTCCAATCGTATCACTGCTGCGTTTATGCCGCTGTACACACGCTTGATTTTCTTTCAGAGACATAGCAATCCATAGGTTTTAAGATACTTACTAGTCAGGTACATTCTTAGGCGTTTAATATGGGGTGTTGAGTCCATTTTGTTGAGCAAGGAGTAGTTCTTGTCTATTCCATGTTTGGCTTAAGGAACGTTATCTGTGCTCATTTCAATCTCTGGTTTTATGCAGCACCCCAACTCACCTTTCCTCTTAAGCAAGCATAAGTTGGTTTTCTAAATTTGAGACCCTGTTCTGTTTTGTTATCCAGTTCCTGTGTAGCCAAGTTTACATTCCGTGTATTAGTGATATCTTATGATGTTTCTTTTTCTGTGTGACTTATTTCACTTAGAATCATCATACCTGAATCCACTCATTATGCTTCTGCGGGCCTGATAACATAGATTTTATTGCTGAGTGATATTGCATTGTACGTAAGTACCACAACTTCCTTATTCATTTTTCAATTTCTGCGATATTGAACTTGTACCATAAACGGGGTTCTTGTAAACAGAGCCGTCCCAAATTTTGGGGTGGCTGTGTCTTTTTGATTTTAATTTCCCTAAGCTATAGGACCATAAGTGGAAGTGCCCTAGGCTCTGTGGCTTTGTTTTTTAGATGTTTCAGGAAACACCATACACTTCTCCCAAGTGGCTGTTGGCAATTTACATCCCGCCCATCAGCATAACAAGGCTCCCAGTTCTCCATGGCCTGTCCTGCCTTTCTGGATTTTACACTTTTTTCAGATGGCCCTTTTGACCGGGGGGGAAGTGAGACTTCATTGTAGTGCAGATTTCCTTTGCAAGCTTGCTTGGTTGGCCAAAAAGTGCGTATGCGTTTTTTCCTGAATATATTCAGGAAAAAACGCATACGCCCTTTTTGGCCAAGTGCATCATTGTGGACGTTCTGCCTCTTTTCCTATGCTTTAAATGCAATTCCAGTCTACCTCCTGAAATCGGTTTCCTGCAATTCTGCCCCGCTTTCAAGTCCTCTTGGCAGCCTTACTTCAGTATATTTTTGGACGATAGCTGTCATTTATAACTCTGCAGGTTTGTGAATTACAGTGCCCCTGAGCTCCTTTCTTCAACTCGCTTTCTTGTGAGCTGGCCGCAACACCGCAGGATTGCTTCAGGCCCTAATCTGGTTCCGGCACGGCACGCTGAGCCTTTGGTTAATTCCTCTTCCTGGTGGGAAATGAGAGTTAAATTTGCCCGTCCAGACACCTCCACCTAGAATCTCATTGGTTCTCCCTATTCCTGTTCATCTTCCTCAGAAATTGCAAATGGGCCAAATAGGAGGTTAAAGGCACTGACTCTCCAAGTCGGGAGAGTGTTAGTAAAGCGTCTGGAATGTTGCACCCGAGTACCAGGGGACGAGAAGTGAGACATATTGGAACACGTCTCCTGATCACACGGTTGATCATACTCTGGTTCCACGTGCATGTTTTAGCTGAAGGAAGAATCCCTTAAACCTGGAGAGTTGAGACCCGTGGAATGGGTACCATGCAATATGACTTCAAAGGGTCTTCATTTGCTTACCGAACTTCTCCAATCCTATCACTGCTGCGTTTATGTCCCTGTACACACGCTTGATTTTCTTTCAGAGACATAGCAATCCATAGGTTTTAAGATACTTTCTAGTCAGGTACATTCTTAGGCGTTTAATATGCGGTGTTGAGTCCATTTCGTTGAGCAAGGAGTAGTTCTTGTCTATTCTATATTTGGCTTAAGGAACTTTATCTGTGCTCATTTAAATCTCTGGTTTTATGCAGCACCCCAACTCACCTTTCCTCTTAAGCAAGCATAAGTTGGTTTTCTAAATTTGAGACCCTGTTCTGTTTTGTAATCCAGTTCCTGTGTAGCCAAGTTTACATCCCGTGTATTAGTGATATCTTATGATGTTTCTTTTTCTGTGTGACTTATTTCAGTTAGAATCATCATACCTGAATCCACTCATTATACTGCTACGGGCCTGATGACATAGATTTCATTGCTGAGTGATATTGCTTTGTACGTAAGTACCACAACTTCTTTATCCATTTTTCACTTCCTGCGATATTGAACTTGTACCGTAAACGAGGTTCTTGTAAACAGAGCCGTCCCAAACTTTGAGGTGGCTGTGTCTTTTTGATTTTAATTTCCCTAAGCTATAGGACCATAAGTGGAAGTGCCCTAGGCTCCGCTGCTATGTTTTTAAGATGTTTCAGGAAGCAGCATACACCTCTCCCGAGTGGCTGTTGGCAATTTACATCCCGCCCATCAGCATAACAAGGCTCCCAGTTCTCCATGGCCTGTCCTGCCTTTCTGGATTTTACACTTT
This sequence comes from Leucopleurus acutus, assembly GCF_964270905.1. NCBI lineage: Eukaryota > Metazoa > Chordata > Mammalia > Artiodactyla > Delphinidae > Leucopleurus > Leucopleurus acutus. Next base: position 208,637 of record NW_028139179.1, read on the forward strand.
TTTCAGATGGCCCTTTTGACCGGGGGGAAGTGAGACTTCATTGTAGTGCAGATTTCCTTTGCAAGCTTGCTTGGTTGGCCAAAAAGGGCGTATGCGTTTTTTCCTGAATATATTCAGGAAAAAACGCATACGCCCTTTTTGGCCAAGTGCATCATTGTGGACGTTCTGCCTCTTTTCCTATGCTTTAAATGCAATTCCGGTCTACCTGCTGAAATCGGTTTCCTGCAATTCTGCCCCGCTTTCAAGTCCTGTTGGCAGCCTTACTTCAGTATATTTTTGGACGATAGCTGTCATTTATAACTCTGCAGGTTTGTGAATTACAGTGCCCCTGAGCTCCTTTTTTCAACTCGCTTTCATGGGAGCTGGCCGGAACACCGCAGCATTGCTTCAGGCCCTAATCTGGTTCCGGTACGGCACGCTGAGCCTTTGGTTAATTCCTCTTCTTGGTGGGAAATGAGAGTTAAATTTGCCCGTCCAGACACCTCCAGCTAGTCTCTCATTGGTTCTCCCTATTCCTGTTCATCTTCCGCAGAAATTGCAAACTGGGCCAAACAGGAGGTTAAAGGCACTGACTCTCCAAGTCGGGAGAGTGTTAGTAAAGCGTCTGGAATGTTGCACCCGAGTACCAGGGGACGAGAACTGAGACATATTGGAACACGTCTCCCGATCACACGGTTGATCATACTCTGGGTTCCACGTGCATGTTTTAGCTGAAGGAAGAATCCCTTAAACCTGGAGAGTTGAGACCCGTGGAAAGGATACCATGCAATATGACTTCAAAGGGTCTTCATTTGCTCACCGAACCTCTCCAATCCTATCACTGCTGCGTTTATGCCCCTGTACACACGCTTGATTTTTTTTCAGAGACATAGCAATCCATAGGTTTTAAGATACTTACTAGTCAGGTACATTCTTAGGCGTTTAATATGGGGTGTTGAGTCCATTTCGTTGAGCAAGGAGTAGTTCTTGTCTATTCCATATTTGGCTTAAGGAACTTTATCTGTGCTCATTTCAATCTCTGGTTTTATGCAGCACCCCAACTCAACTTTCTCCTTAAGCAAGCATATGTTGGTTTTCTAAATTTGAGACCCTGTTCTGTTTTGTAATCCAGTTCCTGTGTAGCCAAGTTTACATTCCATGTATTAGTGATATCTTATGATGTTTCTTTTTCTGTGTGACTAATTTCACTTAGAATCATCGTACCTGAATCCACTCATTATGCTGCTACGGGCCTGATGACATAGATTTCATTGCTGAGTGATATTGCATTGTACGTAAGTACCACAAATTCTTTATCCATTTTTCACTTTCTGTGATATTGAACTTGTACCGTAAACGAGGTTCTTGTAAACAGAGCTGTCCCAAACTTTGGGGTGGCTGTGTCTTTTTGATTTTAATTTCCCTAAGCTATAGGACCATAAGTGGAAGTGCCCTAGGCTCTGTTGCTTTGTTTTTTAGATGTTTCAGGAAATACCATACACCTCTCCGGAGTGGCTGTTGGCAATTTACATCCCGCCCATCAGCATAACAAGGCTCCCAGTTCTCCAAGGCCTGTCCTGCCTTTCTGGATTTTACACATTTTTCAGATGGCCGTTTTGACCCGGGGGAAGTGAGACTTCATTGTAGTGCAGATTTCCTTTGCAAGCTTGCTTGGTTGGCCCAAAAGTGCGTATGTGTTTTTTGCTGAATATATTCAGGAAAAAACGCATATGCCCTTTTTGACCAAGTGCATCATTGTTGATGTTCTGCCTCTTTTCCTGTGCTTTAAATGCAATTCCAGTCTACCTCCTGAAATCAGTTTCCTGCAATTCTGCCTTGCTTTCAGTGCCTCTTCATAGCCTTACCTCAATATACTTTTTGAAAATAGTTGGCCTTTATAACTCTGCAGATTTTGAATTGCAGTGGCCCTTAGCTCCATTTTACAGCTCTTATTTTTGTGATCTTGCCTCATAACCACAGAATTCCTTCAGGCCCTATTGTTCTTCTGGGACACCTTACTGTGCCTTTGGTTTATTTTTCTCACTGATATGAAATTAGAGTGACATGTGCCCATTGAAACTGCTACAGCTAGTTTCTTACTGGTTCCCCCTATTCCCATTCATCCTCCGCACTAACTGCAGACTGTGCGATACCAGAACTTAAAGGCATTGACTCTCCATGTGGGGATATTTTTAGTAAAGCGGCTGGAATGTCGATCCGGAGCCCCAGGAGAGGAAAACTGAGGTGCGTTTTAGAAACCTTTCCCGATCATATGGTATACCAGTCGCTGGGTTTCCCAAGCATGGTTTAGCTGTAGGAAGATTCCCTTCAACCTGGAGTGTTGGGACCCTTGGAATGAGTAGCATGAAGTATTGCATTAAACTTTTGGCAGTTGCTCACCAAAGCTCACCAATCCTCTCAGCCCCAAGTGTCCAGCCTTATGTCTTATCCAGCTGTGGGTTTATATGTGGTCAATCCAGGTTGCATCACAGCCCCTGAGCGAATTTTGTAAGAATTTTTCTCTCTTTCATTGTTTCTGCGTTTTGTTTTTAAAATTTATTTCTATAATGGGGTTTAGCTCATTTTCACTGCTGTGTTTGTGCCGCTCTGCACACACTTGATTCCCTTATGGAGATATATCAATACATGGGTTTTAAGATTCTTATTACTCAGATATATTTCTCTGCGGTGTATAGGGTGTGTTGAGGCCAGTTCATTGAGCAAGGTGTAGATCTTGTCTAATATCTATTTGGTTTATTGAACGGTATCTGTGCTAATTTCAAACTCTGGTTTTATGCATCACCCCACCTCTCCTTTCCCCTTAAGCTGAAATAAGTGTGTTTTCTAAATGTGAGACACTGTTCTGTTCTGTAATTCATTTCTTGTGCAGCCATATTTACCCTCCCTCTATAAGTGATATCTTATGATATGTTTCTTTTTCTGTTTGACTTATTTCAAGTAGTATTATCGGACCTAAATCCACTCTTTATCCTTCTACTAGCCTTATTACATTGATTTCATGGTGAAGAGATATTCCATTGTACATAAGTACCACATCTTCTTTATCCATTGTTCTCTTTCCTGGGATATTTAAGGTGTACTGAAGTTGAGGTTCTTGTAAACAGAGTAGCCCTAAACTGTGGTGTGCTTGTGTCTTGTTGATTTTTAGACTTCCCTAGATATACTCCCATGATTGGAAGTGTCCTATGCTCTGTAGCTCTGTTTTTTAGATGATTTAGGAACCACCATACACTTCTCCAGAGTGGCTCTCGGCAGTTCACACACTGCCCATCAGCGTATAAAGGCTCCCTGTTCTCCATGGCCTGTCCTGCATTTCTGGTTTTTACAATTGTTTAGGATGGCCCTTTTGACTGGTGGGAAATGAGACTTCTTTGTTGTGCACATTTGCATTGCTTGCTTGCTTCATTGCCCATAAAGTGTGTATGCGTTTTTTCCTGGATATAATCAGGAAAAAACGCATATGCCCTTTTGGGCCAACTGCATCATTGTCGAAATTCTGCCGCTTTTCATGTGCTTTAAAGACGAGTCCAATCTATCTCTTGAAATCTGTTTCTTGCAATTCTGTCTTGCATTCAGATCCTCTTCTTTGCCTTACCTCAACATATTTTTGGACGTTAGTTTTCATTTATAACTCTGCAGGTTTGTGAATTGCAGTGACCCTGAGCTCCATTTCTTAAGTTGCTCTTTTGTGAGCTGGCCTCAAACCCGCAGGATTGCTTCAGGCCCTATTTTGGCTCGGGCGAGGCGGGCTGAGCCTTTTTTCAATTCTTATTCTTAATGGGAAATTAGAGTGATATGTGCCCGTCCAAACCCCTACAACTATTCTCTCATTGGTTCCCCCTCTTCCCGTTCATCCTCCTCACAATTTGCAAAATGTTTGAAACAGAAGTTGAAATGTGCTGATTCTCCAAGTGGGGAGATTCTAAGTAACGTGGCTGGAATGGTGAACAGGAGCACCAGGAGAGGATAAATGAGCTGCATTTTAGACACATCTCCCGATCACATGGTGTACAGTCCTCTGGGTTTTCCATGCATGTTTTAGCTGTAGGAAGATCCCTTGAACCTGCAGATTTGGGACCCATTGAATGGGTACCAGGTAGTATTACTTTAAAGGGTGTGCATTTCCTCACCCAACCTCACATTTCTCTTAGTGCAAACAGTTTCCAGCCTTATGTCTCATCCTGCTGTGGGTCTAGATGTGTTCAATCCATGTTGCATCACCGGCCCTGAGGAAAAGTTGTAAGAGGTTTTCTCTGTCTCTCTGTCGTTTATTTTTTTCAATTTATTACTATATTGGTTACAGCTTATTTTCAAAGCTCTGTTTCTTGCTGCTGTACATCCACTTGATTCACGTACAGAGAGACATCAGTAAATTCTTTTTCAGATTCTTACCAGTCGTATATATTCTTTTCCGGTGACTTGAGTGTGCTGAGTGCAGTTCTTTTAGCTACCGTGTAGGCCTTGTTGATTATCAGTTTGGTATTTGGAATGGTATCTTTGCTAATTTCAACCTCCTGGATGATGCCTCACCCCTCCCCACCTTTCCCGTTTAGCAGCCTTATGCGTGTTTTCTACATATTTGACTATGTTTTTGTTTTGTAATTTATTTCATGTGTAGCCATTTTGGATTCCACCTTTAAGTGATATCTTATGATATGTGTCTTTTTCTTTTTGAATTATGTCACTTAGAATGATCATACGTAACTCCTCCGGAGTTGTTACAACTGGCCATATTTCATTGATTTCCAGGCTGAATAATATTCCACTCTACCTAAGTACCACATCTCTATCCATTTTTTCTCTCCAGAGACATTTAAGTTATATCCTAGTCGAGGATCTTTTAAACAGAGAGGGGGTAAACATTGGGGTGCCTGTGTCCTCTCGATTTTTGTTTTTCCCAAGATATACGCCCATGAGTGCAAGTGCCCTATGCTCTGTAGCTCATTTTTTAGATGCTTTAGTAAACACAATACACTTCTCCAGAATGGCCGTTGGCAATATACATTTCCACTATAAGTCTCACAGGGCTCCCTCTTCTCCTTGCCCTGTCCTGCATTTCTGTTGTTTACGCTTTATGAGGATGGCTCTTCTGACTGATGCGAAGTGATATCTCTTGTAGTATTGACTTCCAGTGCCCACCTGTTTGGTTGGCTAAAAAAGTGTATGCCCTTTTCTTGAATATATACAGAAAAAATCGCATACACCCTTTTTGGCCAACTGCAATGTTGGCAATGTTCAGCTCCTTTTCTTGTGCTTAATGGCGAGTCCTTTCTACCTCCTCAAATCCCTTTCCTGCCATTCTCCCTTGCTTACAAGTCCTTTTCTCTGACTTTCCTCAAGACATTTTTCAGTGATGGATATTTTCAACTCTGCAGTTTCGTGAATTTTACTGTCCTTGAGTTCCATTGTTCAACTTGTGTTTATGGGAACTGGCCACAAAGCAGCGGGATTTCCTCAAGCCCTATACTGTTTCCATGGGCAACCCTAGCCTTTGGTCAATTCGTCTTCCTGATTGGAAATTAGAGTGACATGTGCCTGTCTGAACACCTAGGACTTGTCTCTCATTGTTCCTCATCCTTCCGCTTCATCCTCTGGACAAATTCCAAACTGTACGCAACAGGATGTTGACAGTGCTGTCATCTCCAAGTGGGGAGACTGTTAGTAAAGACGCTGGATGGGTGAACCCGAGCACCAGGAGATGAGGAGATGAGATGCCTTTTCCAAACTCTTCCCGATCAGACGGTATACCATCCTCTGGGTGTGACAGACATGTTTTAGCAGTAGGAAGAGTCCCATTCATGTAAGGAGAACACCAGGGCTTTTTCAAAATCAGTGTCTCCCCGAAACCCAAACTGGGGAATTTTTTAAGCTACGGCTACACATATGTTCATTAAGGGCCTTGGGAAGTAGGCAGAGTCCAAACTTTAGATGATTGAAGTCTTCAGGGTCAGAAGCACTCACCACCAGCTTCCCTTAGGTTACACTTTAACTGTCATTGATAGATGATGTCAATAAAAATATCTATTCTTTTTCAGATTATTTCCCCTTATAGGTTATTGCAAAATGTTGAGTGTAGTTCCCTGTGCTATACAGTAGTTCCTTGTTGATGATCTATTTTATACATAGCAGTGTGTATGTGTTAATCCCAAACTGTTAATTTATCCCTCCTCCCACCTTTCCGCTTTGGTAATAATAAATTATAAGATTTTATACTTCTCAGAAACGGGGGAGCTGAAAGAGAGGTATCGTTTTCAATGGAAAAGCATTTAAAACAAGATTGAAGCTTTAACCAAGATTATTAGATGTACATCCTTGGAAAGAAATCACTTCGTTTCTCTAATATTGACCTGACAAATAAGACAAACCTTTTCACTGAACTTGCTTATAATAAAGTGATGGAAATATCCAATGGAAGCGTTAGAAACATCTTATTTTACCCGAGCCTTATACACTGTTCTATGTTAACTACAGTTTGGCTCACACATCTGTTCATTGAGGTTACAATAGTCTCAATTTCTGTTACTGATCCTCCAGAGTGGACCCCAACAAGTGTCCCCCTGCGCAGTGTCATTGGGGCCAACAGATCGAGACTGAGTTTGGTTCACAAGCAAAGGAAACTTTATATTTTGATCAGAGAATGGAGAGGTGAGAGCATGCACTACCCCGTGGGCTGTGGGCTGGGCTGCTGTGTAGAGATCCTGTCAGAGTCAGTGGGAGGGAGGGGGCGGAGCTCTCGAGGGCCGGGTTGGCTGCAGCTCAGGCTCTATATCGCGGAGTCTGCACTGGGCCCCAGGAGCTGAGGTGTCGACCCAGCCATTCTGCACTAGGAAATCTGGTCTGAAGTGCCGGGTGTGGAACCTCTGCATGCGGGACCCTAGGAGCACATGAAATTAGACAAAGCACAAAGGATAAAAAAGGTTAGACTTGACTTTATTGCCCAGATTCTATTTTTATCTCCCAGGGATTTTTAATGGGCTTTGCTGGGGACAAACCCCTCCTCTGCCTTTTGTCCCGTTCCTCATTCTTGGAGTGCTGAGGGTGCAGACCCTTCTTCTGTAACTGCTGAGTGCTGAGTTGGGAGCCCTCATACCAAGGGGTGAGGGTCAGAGCTTCTCCCCAGCAGCCTCCAGGTGACGTTGATTGTCCCCAGGCCCCCTGCCTCCCTGCTCGTCCACCCGAGCACCAGCATTGGAAGCGTTATAGATTCTAATGACCTTTAAGGGTCCAGGAAAGAGATGTGCAGAGACGCTGTGGGGGCCGGTTTCACCCCGCCCCACATTTGTTCGGCCACCTTAGGCTGACCGTTTCTGCCAGCCTAGATGCTCTGACCAGTAGTCTGCGCTTTCTTCAATTAGGCCCCTGAATTAACGTACAAACAGCACCAGGTGTCAGAGCCCTGCCCGCTCAACTCCCAGACAGTCCAGGGTCAGTGGTGATCAAGGACCATGATGGCCACTGAGTCAACAGCCTTTTGAAGTAAACAGGAGTCCAGCCAGTCTTATTGGCCACCATCAGCACGGTGTCTGTAGGCTTTTCTATGGTGACAGTGTGATATACGGTTCCCCCGCCAAGATTACTAGCTCCCCTCTGGGTGCAGTAAGTCCTGCAAGCAGTAGTCTACTCTTTTGGGACACACTCTTGTTGTTTTATGAGAGAAACTCCAGGTCAAGTGATGTTCACACGAGTCGTCATGGTGTCCTGTTGCCCCCGGTTATCTCTCTGGATGTTGGAGTTGGAGGGCCTCCTCACTCGAGGTTGGTGTGCCCACGGAGCAAACCCTGCAACTTCAGGCCATGGTTGGTGGTTAGGATCACCACGTGGGGTCCTTTTCCCTTAGGAGGGAGGTGGCCTTTTGGGCTGCTGATTTCCAGGTTTTTAGATACCGCCAGTATCTTGGCCAGATGCGGCAGTGGGCCAAGCCCCTTGGTGACCATAGTTTATCCTACCTGGATGGCATTCTTGCATTGTTCCATTTCAAGTGGTCCCAGTTTTTGCACTAATTCTCCAATGGCGATTCACCTTTCACTGGGAATGTAAAGGTCAAAGGGTTTAGCTAAATTAGGGAGTTCCAGGGCAAGGGTCTGAATTGACTGCTCTTTCCATTCTTGAAAGGCCACTTCTGGATTCTATTCAAAAGGATCATCATCTTTTCCTTTCAGTGTTTCATATAGAGGCCCAGCTAGTAGACTGCAGTTAGGGATCCAGAAGCAGCAAATCCTGGCCTCCCCAGGAACCCCTAAGCTGTCTTCTAGTTTTAGAAAGGAGTAAGGCCGAAAATGGTTTCTTCCCTTTCCTGGGATGGGCTTCTCCGACCTTCTGTGAGAATGAAGCCCAGGCAGGTCACCGCAGTCTGTGATATTTGAGCTTTTTCTTGGACAACTTCTATCCTTTATTGGCTTGGTAGTTCAGAGGCCTCCTTAGTAGGGCTGGCGATCAGAATGTCGTCTGCGTACTGAAGGAGGGTTTCCTTTTCCAGAGGTAGAACTTTTAGGTCTTTAGCTAAGGTTTCCCCAAAGATGGTGTGGGAATTTTTGCACCCTTGGGGCAAGACGGCCCGGAAGTATTGTTTTAGTTGTATGTTGAGTCCTGCCACTCACAAGCCAAAATTTCTTGTGACTCTGGGACTAATGGAATACAAAAGAAGGCATCATTGAAGACTAATACAGAATACCATGTCCTGGTGGTTGGTAGAATGACCAGCAGGGTGTAGGAATTAGGAGCAACTGGAGGTATATCCTCGGTGGCTTCACTGACTGTCCTGACATCCTTTACCAGGTCCCCAGCAGCCCATGGGGCTCTCGTGGTCAGACCAATCCCAGAATATGGAGCTCACCTGGGCAGGTACCCCACCCCCACCCCAGCCCACGGGGCTCTCGTGGTCAGGCCCTTCCCAGGATACAGAGCTACCCTTGCAGGTCCCGTGGCAGGGCTGGGCACACAGGAACCATGCACATAGCCCTCATTGCAGAGCACCCCCAGCTCACCTGTCGCTCAGAGCTGACACAGAGCACCTCAGAGCAGGACTTGAACTAACAAACAGCAGCTGCGACAGGTCTGTGACCCTGGGCATCACTCTGTGCGGCCTCCCTCCACCTGGTCTTCCAGAGACTTCCACTGTACCCGGGGCACCAGGCCTCTGTCTCCAACCACCACTCACCCCTCCTCTCCCTGACTCCTGGGTTCCTCTCATTAGGAGAGGGTTTTCTTGAAGTTGTCTCCCACTCATGGGCCAGATAAAATGATTAGAAAACAAGCCAAAGCTGCAGCCCCTTGTCTATCCTGACTCTCAGGAGCCCACACCTGTTCCTTGGACCTGGCCGGTTCAGCAAGTTCCATTTTCTGCAACTGTGAGCCCCTGAGGGGTGATGATTGGCTGAGCTGGGCAGCCTTACCGTGCCGGCCAGCCCTCCCCAGGTGTGCCTGGGTTGAGATCAATATAAATACCACTCCAGGCAGCAAGAGCCCCTGCAGCCGTGCCTGACGCCATTTTCTCTGCCCTGTCAGCAGTCTCGGGGCTGGGCTGGTGGGAGGGAGTGAGAGGCCACGGCTTTGTGGGTGGCCCAGTGTGAGTGGGGCTCTGCTGGACTTTCTGCAGCAGTTGCCAGGCTGCCACCTGCTAAAGAAGAGGATGTGTCACCCATACCTGTTGCTGGAATTTCTCCCTGGGCAGAGGTGAGGAAGGAAAAAAGCAGTGGGGGCAGGGACAGGACGGGTATCTCAGGCAGGGAAATGGAAATCTTCCAGAAGAGCACCCAGGGCCAGGACCATCCTGGCTGGCCTGCAGGCACCAAGTCGGCTGGCATGCTGTCACTCGTGTGGCTCTATGGCCCTTCCTCTAGGCTTTCAAGTCCTTGTATATATTCAGGTGTTTTACCTGGGACGGGTGGGAATAGTTCAGCAGCAACTGGCCTGGGGCTCAGCTCACGTTTACTCACAGATGCCTCGGCACGGTGCCCCAGCTTTGCAATGAGGACGCTTGTTGCGTGGGGGCTGCTGGCTGAATGGGAGACGATTCCCCACCACTGACCAACTTCAGAATTGTTTACAACTGGAGCAAGTGCCCTGATACGGTTTTCCTCTGTGGAACTGGTGGGTTCTGTGTTTTTTTTCTCTTTTTCGTTTTTGGTTCAAGGTAGATTTTATTCCTCTTTTTTGTATTTACAGATATAAGCATGGAAATAATTTATTCATATAAATACATGTATGTGAAGGGAATAATTGTTTTTTCTGTTTTATTTTTTAAATTTTCTTTTCAATTTTGAATTTTATTTTATATTTTTATACAGCAGGTTCTTATTGGTTATCTATTTTATACATATAAATGTATACATGCCAATCCCAGTCTCTCAACTCCTCCCACCACCACCCCCCCAACAGCTTTCCCCCCTTGTTGTCCATACATTTGTTGTCTACATCTGTTGCTCTATTTATGCCTTGCAAAATGGTTAATCTGTACGGTTTTTCTAGGTTCCACATATATGCATGAATATACAAGATTTGTTTTTCTCTTTCTGACTTACTTCACTCTGTATGACAGTCTCTAGATCCATCGACGTGTCTACAAATGACCCAATTTCATTCCTTTTCATGGCTTAGTAATATTCCATTTTATATATGTACCACAGCTTTATGCATTCGTCTGTCTGTGGGCATTTAGGTTGCTTCCATTACCTCGATATTGTAAATAGTGATGCAATGAACATTGCGGTGAATGTCTCTTTTTGATTTATGGTTTTGTCTGGGTATATGTCCAGTACTGGGATTGCTGTATCATATGGTAATTCTATTGTTAGTTTCTTAAGAAACTCCATATTGTTCTCCATAGTGAATGTAACAATTTATATTCCCAACAATAGTGGAAGAGGGTTCCTTTTCTCCACACCCTTTCCAGCATTTATTGTTTGTAGATTTTCTGATGATGCCCATTCTATCAGGTGTGAGGTGATACCTCATTGTTGAGTCCATTTTGTTGAGCAAGGGGTAGGTCTTGTCTATTACACATTTGGCTTATGGAACAGTATCTGTGCTAATGTCAAACTCTGGTTTTATGCAGCACCCCAACTCACCTTCCCCGTTAAAAAAGCATAAGTTGGTTTTCTAAACTTGAGACCCTGTTCTGTTTTATAATTCAGTTCATGTGTAGCCAAGTTCACATTCCGTGTATTAGTGATATCTTATGATGTTTCTTTTTCTGTGTGACTTATTTCAGTTAGAATCATCATACCTGAATCCACTCATTATGCTGCTACGGGCCTGATGACATAGGTTTCATTGCTGAGTGATATTGCATTGTACTTACGTACACACAACTTACGTACCACAACTTCTTTATCCATTTTTCACTTTCTGCGATATTGAACTTGTACCGTAAACGAGGTTCTTGTAAACAGAGCCGTCCCAAACTTTGGGGTGGCTGTGTCTTTTTGATTTTACTTTCCCTAAGCTACAGCACCATAAGTGGAAGTGCCCTAGGCTCTCTTGCGTTGTTTTTTAGATGTTTCAGAAAACACCATACACTTCTCCCCAGTGGCTCTTGGCAATTTACATCCCGCCCATCAGCATAACAAGGCTCCCAGTTCTCCATGGCCTGTCCTGCCTTTCTGGATTTTACACTTTTTTCAGATGGCCCCTTTGACTGGGGGGAAGTGAGACTTCATTGTAGTGCAGATTTCCTTTGCAAGCTTGCTTGGTTGGCCAAAAAGGGCGTATGCGTTTTTTCCTGCACGAAAAAACGCATACGCCCTTTTTGGCCAAGTGCATCATTGTGGACGTTCTGCCTCTTTTCCTAGCTTTAAATGCAATTCCAGTCTACCTCCTGAAATCGGTTTCCTGCAATTCTGCCCCGCTTTCAAGTCCTCTTGGCAGCCTTACTTCAGTATATTTTTGGACGATAGCTGTCATTTATAACTCTGCAGGTTTGTGAATTACAGTGCCCCTGAGCTCCTTTATTCAACTCGCTTTCTTGTGAGCTGGCTGCAACACCACAGGATTGCTTCAGGCCCTAATCTGGTTCCGGCACGGCACGCTGAGCCTTTGGTTAATTCCTCTTCCTGGTGGGAAATGAGAGTTAAATTTGCCCGTCCAGACACCTCCAGCTAGTCTCTCATTGGTTCTCCCTATTCCTGTTCATCTTCCACAGAAATTGCAAACTGGGCCAAACAGGAGGTTAAAGGCACTGACTCTCCAAGTCGGGAGAGTGTTAGTAAAGCGTCTGGAATGTTGCACCCGAGTACCAGGGGACGAGAACTGAGACATATTGGAACACGTCTCCCGATCACACGGTTGATCATACTCTGGGTTCCACGTGCATGTTTTAGCTGAAGGAAGAATCCCTTAAACCTGGAGAGTTGAGACCCGTGGAATGGGTACCATGCAATATGACTTCAAAGGGTCTTCATTTGCTCACCGAACCTCTCCAATCCTATCACTGCTGCGTTTATGCCCCTGTACACACGCTTCATTTTCTTTCAGAGGCATAGCAATCCATAGGTTTTAAGATACTTACTAGTCAGGTACATTCTTAGGCGTTTAATATGGGGTGTTGAGTCCATTTCGTTGAGCAAGGAGTAGTTCTTGTCTATTCCATATTTGGCTTAAGGAACATTATCTGTGCTCATTTCCATCTCTGGTTTTATGCAGCACCCCAACTCACCTTTCCCCTTAAGCAAGCATAAGTTGGTTTTCTAAATTTGAGACCCTGTTCTGTTTTGTAATCCAGTTCCTGTGTAGCCAAGTTTACATCCCGTGTATTAGTGATATCTTATGATGTTTCTTTTTCTGTGTGACTTATTTCAGTTAGAATCATCATACCTGAATCCACTCATTATGCTGCTACGGGCCTGATGACATAGATTTCATTGCTGAGTGATATTGCATTGTACGTAAGTACCACAACTTCTTTATCCATTTTTCACTTTCTGCGATATTGAACTTGTACCGTAAACGAGGTTCTTGTAAACAGAGCCGTCCCAAACTTTGGGGTGGCTGTGTCTTTTTGATTTTAATTTCCCTAAGCTATAGGACCATAAGTGGAAGTGCCCTAGGCTCTGTTGCTTTGTTTTTTAGATGTTTCAGGAAACACCATACACCTCTCCCGAGTGGCTCTTGGCAATTTACATCCTGCCCATCAACATAACAAGGCTCCCAGTTCTCCATGGCCTGTCCTGCCTTTCTGGATTTTACACTTTTTTCAGATGGCCCTTTTGACCGGGGGGAAGTGAGACTTCATTGTAGTGCAGATTTCCTTTGCAAGCTTGCTTGGTTGGCCAAAAAGGGCGTATGCGTTTTTTCCTGAATATATTCAGGAAAAAACGCATACGCCCTTTTTGGCCAAGTGCATCATTGTGGACGTTCTGCCTCTTTTCCTATGCTTTAAATGCAATTCCAGTCTACCTCCTGAAATCGGTTTCCTGCAATTCTGCCCCGCTTTCAAGTCCTCTTGGCAGCCTTACTTCAGTATATTTTTGGACGATAGCTGTCATTTATAACTCTGCAGGTTTGTGAATTACAGTGCCCCTGAGCTCCTTTCTTCAACTCGCTTTCTTGTGAGCTGGCCGCAACACCGCAGGATTGCTTCAGGCCCTAATCTGGTTCCGGCACGGCACGCTGAGCCTTTGGTTAATTCCTCTTCCTGGTGGGAAATGAGAGTTAAATTTGCCCGTCCAGACACCTCCAGCTAGTCTCTCATTGGTTCTCCCTATTCCTGTTCATCTTCCACAGAAATTGCAAACTGGGCCAAACAGGAGGTTAAAGGCACTGACTCTCCAAGTCGGGAGAGTGTTAGTAAAGCGTCTGGAATGTTGCACCCGAGTACCAGGGGACGAGAACTGAGACATATTGGAACACGTCTCCCGATCACACGGTTGATCATACTCTGGGTTCCACGTGCATGTTTTAGCTGAAGGAAGAATCCCTTAAACCTGGAGAGTTGAGACCCGTGGAATGGGTACCATGCAATATGACTTCAAAGGGTCTTCATTTGCTCACCGAACCTCTCCAATCCTATCACTGCTGCGTTTATGCCCCTGTACACACGCTTGATTTTCTTTCAGAGACATAGCAATCCATAGGTTTTAAGATACTTACTAGTCAGGTACATTCTTAGGCGTTTAATATGGGGTGTTGAGTCCATTTCGTTGAGCAAGGAGTAGTTCTTGTCTATTCCATATTTGGCTTAAGGAACTTTATCTGTGCTCATTTCAATCTCTGGTTTTATGCAGCACCCCAACTCACCTTTCCCCTTAAGCAAGCATAAGTTGGTTTTCTAAATTTGAGACCCTGTTCTGTTTTGTAATCCAGTTCCTGTGTAGCCAAGTTTACATCCCGTGTATTAGTGATATCTTATGATGTTTCTTTTTCTGTGTGACTTATTTCAGTTAGAATCATCATACCTGAATCCACTCATTATGCTGCTACGGGCCTGATGACATAGATTTCATTGCTGAGTGATATTGCTTTGTACGTAAGTACCACAACTTCTTTATCCATTTTTCACTTTCTGTGATATTGAACTTGTACCGCAAATGAGGTTCTTGTAAACAGAGCCGTCCCAAACTTTGGGGTGGCTGTGTCTTTTTGATTTTAATTTCCCTAAGCTATAGGACCATAAGTGGAAGTGCCCTAGGCTCTGTTGCTTTGTTTTTTAGATGTTTCAGGAAACACCATACACCTCTCCCGAGTGGCTGTTGGCAATTTACATCCCGCCCATCAGCATAACAAGGCTCCCAGTTCTCCATGGCCTGTCCTGCCTTTCTGGATTTTACACTTTTTTCAGATGGCCCTTTTGACCGGGGGGAAGTGAGACTTCATTGTAGTGCAGATTTCCTTTGCAAGCTTGCTTGGTTGGCCAAAAAGGGCGTATGCGTTTTTTCCTGAATATATTCAGGAAAAAACGCATACGCCCTTTTTGGCCAAGTGCATTATTGTGGACGTTCTGCCTCTTTTCCTATGCTTTAAATGCAATTCCAGTCTACCTCCTGAAATCGGTTTCCTGCAATTCTGCCCCGCTTTCAAGTCCTCTTGGCAGCCTTACTTCAGTATATTTTTGGACGATAGCTGTCATTTATAACTCTGCAGGTTTGTGAATTACAGTGCCCCTGAGCTCCTTTCTTCAACTCGCTTTCTTGTGAGCTGGCCGCAACACCGCAGGATTGCTTCAGGCCCTAATCTGGTTCCGGCACGGCACGCTGAGCCTTTGGTTAATTCCTCTTCCTGGTGGGAAATGAGAGTTAAATTTGCCCGTCCAGACACCTCCAGCTAGTCTCTCATTGGTTCTCCCTATTCCTGTTCATCTTCCGCAGAAATTGCAAACTGGGCCAAACAGGAGGTTAAAGGCACTGACTCTCCAAGTCGGGAGAGTGTTAGTAAAGCGTCTGGAATGTTGCACCCGAGTACCAGGGGACGAGAACTGAGACATATTGGAACACGTCTCCCGATCACACGGTTGATCATACTCTGGGTTCCACGTGCATGTTTTAGCTGAAGGAAGAATCCCTTAAACCTGGAGAGTTGAGACCCGTGGAATGGGTACCATGCAATATGACTTCAAAGGGTCTTCATTTGCTCACCGAACCTCTCCAATCCTATCACTGCTGCGTTTATGCCCCTGTACACACGCTTGATTTTCTTTCAGAGACATAGCAATCCATAGGTTTTAAGATACTTACTAGTCAGGTACATTCTTAGGCGTTTAATATGGGGTGTTGAGTCCATTTCGTTGAGCAAGGAGTAGTTCTTGTCTATTCCATATTTGGCTTAAGGAACTTTATCTGTGCTCATTTAAATCTCTGGTTTTATGCAGCACCCCAACTCACCTTTCCCCTTAAGCAAGCATAAGTTGGTTTTCTAAATTTGAGACCCTGTTCTGTTTTGTAATCCAGTTCCTGTGTAGCCAAGTTTACATCCCGTGTATTAGTGATATCTTATGATGTTTCTTTTTCTGTGTGACTTATTTCAGTTAGAATCATCATACCTGAATCCACTCATTATGCTGCTACGGGCCTGATGACATAGATTTCATTGCTGAGTGATATTGCATTGTACGTAAGTACCACAACTTCTTTATCCATTTTTCACTTTCTGCGATATTGAACTTGTACTGTAAACGAGGTTCTTGTAAACAGAGCCGTCCCAAATTTTGGGGTGGCTGTGTCTTTTTGATTTTAATTTCCCTAAGCTATAGGACCATAAGTGGAAGTGCCCTAGGCTCTGTTGCTTTGTTTTTTAGATGTTTCAGGAAACACCATACACCTCTCCCGAGTGGCTGTTGGCAATTTACATCCCGCCCATCAGCATAACAAGGCTCCCAGTTCTCCATGGCCTGTCCTGCCTTTCTGGATTTTACACTTTTTTCAGATGGCCCTTTTGACCGGGGGTAAGTGAGACTTCATTGTAGTGCAGATTTCCTTTGCAAGCTTGCTTGGTTGGCCAAAAAGGGCGTATGCGTTTTTTCCTGAATATATTCAGGAAAAAACGCATACGCCCTTTTTGGCCAAGTGCATCATTGTGGACGTTCTGCCTCTTTTCCTATGCTTTAAATGCAATTCCAGTCTACCTCCTGAAATCGGTTTCCTGCAATTCTGCCCCGCTTTCAAGTCCTCTTGGCAGCCTTACTTCAGTATATTTTTGGATGATAGCTGTCATTTATAACTCTGCAGGTTTGTGAATTACAGTGCCCCTGAGCTCCTTTCTTCAACTCGCTTTCTTGTGAGCTGGCCGCAACACCGCAGGATTGCTTCAGGCCCTAGTTTGGTTCCGGCACGGCATGCTGAACCTTTGGTTAATTCCTCTTCCTGGTGGGAAATGAGAGTTAAATTTGCCCGTCCAGACACCTCCAGCTAGTCTCTCATTGGTTCTCCCTATTCCTGTTCATCTTCCGCAGAAATTGCAAACTGGGCCAAACAGGAGGTTAAAGGCACTGACTCTCCAAGTCGGGAGAGTGTTAGTAAAGCGTCTGGAATGTTGCACCCGAGTACCAGGGGACGAGAACTGAGACATATTGGAACACGTCTCCCGATCACACGGTTGATCATACTCTGGGTTCCACGTGCATGTTTTAGCTGAAGGAAGAATCCCTTAAACCTGGAGAGTTGAGACCCGTGGAATGGGTACCATGCAATATGACTTCAAAGGGTCTTCATTTGCTCACCGAACCTCTCCAATCCTATCACTGCTGCGTTTATGCCCCTGTACACACGCTTGATTTTCTTTCAGAGACATAGCAATCCATAGGTTTTAAGATACTTACTAGTCAGGTACATTCTTAGGCGTTTAATATGGGGTGTTGAGTCCATTTCGTTGAGCAAGGAGTAGTTCTTGTCTATTCCATATTTGGCTTAAGGAACTTTATCTGTGCTCATTTCAATCTCTGGTTTGATGCAGCACCCCAACTCACCTTTCCCCTTAAGCAAGCATAAGTTGGTTTTCTAAATTTGAGACCCTGTTCTGTTTTGTAATCCAGTTCCTGTGTAGCCAAGTTTACATCCCGTGTATTAGTGATATCTTATGATGTTTCTTTTTCTGTGTGACTTATTTCAGTTAGAATCATCATACCTGAATCCACTCATTATGCTGCTACGGGCCTGATGACATAGATTTCATTGCTGAGTGATATTGCATTGTACGTAAGTACCACAACTTCTTTATCCATTTTTCACTTTCTGCGATATTGAACTTGTACCGTAAACGAGGTTCTTGTAAACAGAGCCGTCCCAAACTTTGGGGTGGCTGTGTCTTTTTGATTTTAATTTCCCTAAGCTATAGGACCATAAGTGGAAGTGCCCTAGGCTCTGTTGCTTTGTTTTTTAGATGTTTCAGGAAACACCATACACCTCTCCCGAGTGGCTCTTGGCAATTTACATCCTGCCCATCAACATAACAAGGCTCCCAGTTCTCCATGGCCTGTCCTGCCTTTCTGGATTTTACACTTTTTTCAGATGGCCCTTTTGACCGGGGGGAAGTGAGACTTCATTGTAGTGCAGATTTCCTTTGCAAGCTTGCTTGGTTGGCCAAAAAGGGCGTATGCGTTTTTTCCTGAATATATTCAGGAAAAAACGCATACGCCCTTTTCGGCCAAGTGCATCATTGTGGACGTTCTGCCTCTTTTCCTATGCTTTAAATGCAATTCCAGTCTACCTCCTGAAATCGGTTTCCTGCAATTCTGCCCCGCTTTCAAGTCCTCTTGGCAGCCTTACTTCAGTATATTTTTGGACGATAGCTGTCATTTATAACTCTGCAGGTTTGTGAATTACAGTGCCCCTGAGCTCCTTTCTTCAACTCGCTTTCTTGTGAGCTGGCCGCAACACCGCAGGATTGCTTCAGGCCCTAATCTGGTTCCGGCACGGCACGCTGAGCCTTTGGTTAATTCCTCTTCCTGGTGGGAAATGAGAGTTAAATTTGCCCGTCCAGACACCTCCAGCTAGTCTCTCATTGGTTCTCCCTATTCCTGTTCATCTTCCACAGAAATTGCAAACTGGGCCAAACAGGAGGTTAAAGGCACTGACTCTCCAAGTCGGGAGAGTGTTAGTAAAGCGTCTGGAATGTTGCACCCGAGTACCAGGGGACGAGAACTGAGACATATTGGAACACGTCTCCCGATCACACGGTTGATCATACTCTGGGTTCCACGTGCATGTTTTAGCTGAAGGAAGAATCCCTTAAACCTGGAGAGTTGAGACCCGTGGAATGGGTACCATGCAATATGACTTCAAAGGGTCTTCATTTGCTCACCGAACCTCTCCAATCCTATCACTGCTGCGTTTATGCCCCTGTACACACGCTTGATTTTCTTTCAGAGACATAGCAATCCATAGGTTTTAAGATACTTACTAGTCAGGTACATTCTTAGGCGTTTAATATGGGGTGTTGAGTCCATTTCGTTGAGCAAGGAGTAGTTCTTGTCTATTCCATATTTGGCTTAAGGAACTTTATCTGTGCTCATTTCAATCTCTGGTTTTATGCAGCACCCCAACTCACCTTTCCCCTTAAGCAAGCATAAGTTGGTTTTCTAAATTTGAGACCCTGTTCTGTTTTGTAATCCAGTTCCTGTGTAGCCAAGTTTACATCCCGTGTATTAGTGATATCTTATGATGTTTCTTTTTCTGTGTGACTTATTTCAGTTAGAATCATCATACCTGAATCCACTCATTATGCTGCTACGGGCCTGATGACATAGATTTCATTGCTGAGTGATATTGCATTGTACGTAAGTTCCACAACTTCTTTATCCATTTTTCACTTTCTGTGATATTGAACTTGTACCGCAAATGAGGTTCTTGTAAACAGAGCCGTCCCAAACTTTGGGGTGGCTGTGTCTTTTTGATTTTAATTTCCCTAAGCTATAGGACCATAAGTGGAAGTGCCCTAGGCTCTGTTGCTTTGTTTTTTAGATGTTTCAGGAAACACCATACACCTCTCCCGAGTGGCTGTTGGCAATTTACATCCCGCCCATCAGCATAACAAGGCTCCCAGTTCTCCATGGCCTGTCCTGCCTTTCTGGATTTTACACTTTTTTCAGATGGCCCTTTTGACCGGGGGGAAGTGAGACTTCATTGTAGTGCAGATTTCCTTTGCAAGCTTGCTTGGTTGGCCAAAAAGGGCGTATGCGTTTTTTCCTGAATATATTCAGGAAAAAACGCATACGCCCTTTTTGGCCAAGTGCATTATTGTGGACGTTCTGCCTCTTTTCCTATGCTTTAAATGCAATTCCAGTCTACCTCCTGAAATCGGTTTCCTGCAATTCTGCCCCGCTTTCAAGTCCTCTTGGCAGCCTTACTTCAGTATATTTTTGGACGATAGCTGTCATTTATAACTCTGCAGGTTTGTGAATTACAGTGCCCCTGAGCTCCTTTCTTCAACTCGCTTTCTTGTGAGCTGGCCGCAACACCGCAGGATTGCTTCAGGCCCTAATCTGGTTCCGGCACGGCACGCTGAGCCTTTGGTTAATTCCTCTTCCTGGTGGGAAATGAGAGTTAAATTTGCCCGTCCAGACACCTCCAGCTAGTCTCTCATTGGTTCTCCCTATTCCTGTTCATCTTCCGCAGAAATTGCAAACTGGGCCAAACAGGAGGTTAAAGGCACTGACTCTCCAAGTCGGGAGAGTGTTAGTAAAGCGTCTGGAATGTTGCACCCGAGTACCAGGGGACGAGAACTGAGACATATTGGAACACGTCTCCCGATCACACTTTTGATCATACTCTGGGTTCCACGTGCATGTTTTAGCTGAAGGAAGAATCCCTTAAACCTGGAGAGTTGAGACCCGTGGAATGGGTACCATGCAATATGACTTCAAAGGGTCTTCATTTGCTCACCGAACTTCTCCAATCCTATCACTGCTGTGTTTATGCCCCTGTACACACGCTTGATTTTCTTTCAGAGACATAGCAATCCATAGGTTTTAAGATACTTACTAGTCAGGTACATTCTTAGGCGTTTAATATGGGGTGTTGAGTCCATTTCGTTGAGCAAGGAGTAGTTCTTGTCTATTTCATATTTGGCTTAAGGAACTTTATCTGTGCTCATTTAAATCTCTGGTTTTATGCAGCACCCCAACTCACCTTTCCCCTTAAGCAAGCATAAGTTGGTTTTCTAAATTTGAGACCCTGTTCTGTTTTGTAATCCAGTTCCTGTGTAGCCAAGTTTACATCCCGTGTATTAGTGATATCTTATGATGTTTCTTTTTCTGTGTGACTTATTTCAGTTAGAATCATCATACCTGAATCCACTCATTATGCTGCTACGGGCCTGATGACATAGATTTCATTGCTGAGTGATATTGCATTGTACGTAAGTACCACAACTTCTTTATCCATTTTTCACTTTCTGCGATATTGAACTTGTACCGTAAACGAGGTTCTTGTAAACAGAGCCGTCCCAAACTTTGGGGTGGCTGTGTCTTTTTGATTTTAATTTCCCTAAGCTATAGGACCATAAGTGGAAGTGCCCTAGGCTCTGTTGCTTTGTTTTTTAGATGTTTCAGGAAACACCATACACCTCTCCCGAGTGGCTGTTGGCAATTTACATCCCGCCCATCAGCATAACAAGGCTCCCAGTTCTCCATGGCCTGTCCTGCCTTTCTGGATTTTACACTTTTTTCAGATGACCCTTTTGACCGGGGGGAAGTGAGACTTCATTGTAGTGCAGATTTCCTTTGCAAGCTTGCTTGGTTGGCCAAAAAGGGCGTATGCGTTTTTTCCTGAATATATTCAGGAAAAAATGCATACGCCCTTTTTGGCCAAGTGCATCATTGTGGACGTTCTGCCTCTTTTCCTATGCTTTAAATGCAATTCCAGTCTACCTCCTGAAATCGGTTTCCTGCAATTCTGCCCCGCTTTCAAGTCCTCTTGGCAGCCTTACTTCAGTATATTTCTGGATGATAGCTGTCATTTATAACTCTGCAGGTTTGTGAATTACAGTGCCCCTGAGCTCCTTTCTTCAACTCGCTTTCTTGTGAGCTGGCCGCAACACCGCAGGATTGCTTCAGGCCCTAGTTTGGTTCCGGCACGGCATGCTGAACTTTTGGTTAATTCCTCTTCCTGGTGGGAAATGAGAGTTAAATTTGCCCGTCCAGACACCTCCAGCTAGTCTCTCATTGGTTCTCCCTATTCCTGTTCATCTTCCGCAGAAATTGCAAACTGGGCCAAACAGGAGGTTAAAGGCACTGACTCTCCAAGTCGGGAGAGTGTTAGTAAAGCGTCTGGAATGTTGCACCCGAGTACCAGGGGACGAGAACTGAGACATATTGGAACACGTCTCCTGATCACACGGTTGATCATACTCTGGGTTCCACGTGCATGTTTTAGCTGAAGGTAGAATCCCTTAAACCTGGAGAGTTGAGACCCGTGGAATGGGTACCATGCAATATGACTTCAAAGGGTCTTCATTTGCTCACCGAACCTCTCCAATCCTATCACTGCTGCGTTTATGCCCCTGTACACACGCTTGATTTTCTTTCAGAGACATAGCAATCCATAGGTTTTAAGATACTTACTAGTCAGGTACATTCTTAGGCGTTTAATATGGGGTGTTGAGTCCATTTCGTTGAGCAAGGAGTAGTTCTTGTCTATTCCATATTTGGCTTAAGGAACTTTATCTGTGCTCATTTCAATCTCTGGTTTGATGCAGCACCCCAACTCACCTTTCCCCTTAAGCAAGCATAAGTTGGTTTTCTAAATTTGAGACCCTGTTCTGTTTTGTAATCCAGTTCCTGTGTAGCCAAGTTTACATCCCGTGTATTAGTGATATCTTATGATGTTTCTTTTTCTGTGTGACTTATTTCAGTTAGAATCATCATACCTGCATCCACTCATTATGCTGCTATGGGCCTGATGACATAGATTTCATTGCTGAGTGATATGGCATTGTACGTAAGTACCACAACTTCTTTATCCATTTTTCACTTTCTGTGATATTGAACTTGTACCGTAAATGAGGTTCTTGTAAACAGAGCCGTCCCAAACTTTGGGGTGGCTGTGTCTTTTTGATTTTAATTTCCCTAAGCTATAGGACCATAAGTGGAAGTGCCCTAGGCTCTGTTGCTTTGTTTTTCAGATGTTTCAGGAAACACCATACACCTCTCCCGAGTGGCTCTTGGCAATTTACATCCCGCCCATCAGCATAACAAGGCTCCCAGTTCTCCATGGCCTGTCCTGCCTTTCTGGATTTTACACTTTTTTCAGATGGCCCTTTTGACCGGGGGGAAGTGAGACTTCATTGTAGTGCAGATTTCCTTTGCAAGCTTGCTTGGTTGGCCAAAAAGGCCACAAGTGCATCATTGTGGACGTTCTGCCTCTTTTCCTATGCTTTAAATGCAATTCCAGTCTACCTCCTGAAATCGGTTTCCTGCAATTCTGCCCCGCTTTCAAGTCCTCTTGGCAGCCTTACTTCAGTATATTTTTGGACGATAGCTGTCATTTATAACTCTGCAGGTTTGTGAATTACAGTGCCCCTGAGCTCCTTTCTTCAACTCGCTTTCTTGTGAGCTGGCCGCAACACCGCAGGATTGCTTCAGGCCCTAATCTGGTTCCGGCACGGCACGCTGAGCCTTTGGTTAATTCCTCTTCCTGGTGGGAAATGAGAGTTAAATTTGCCCGTCCAGACACCTCCAGCTAGTCTCTCATTGGTTCTCCCTATTCCTGTTCATCTTCCGCAGAAATTGCAAACTGGGCCAAACAGGAGGTTAAAGGCACTGACTCTCCAAGTCGGGAGAGTGTTAGTAAAGCGTGTGGAATGTTGCACCCGAGTACCAGGGGACGAGAACTGAGACATATTGGAACACGTCTCCCGATCACACGGTTGATCATACTCTGGGTTCCACGTGCATGTTTTAGCTGAAGGAAGAATCCCTTAAACCTGGAGAGTTGAGACCCGTGGAATGGGTACCATGCAATATGACTTCAAAGGGTCTTCATTTGCTCACCGAACCTCTCCAATCCTATCACTGCTGCGTTTATGCCCCTGTACACACGCTTGATTTTCTTTCAGAGACATAGCAATCCATAGGTTTTAAGATACTTACTAGTCAGGTACATTCTTAGGCGTTTAATATGGGGTGTTGAGTCCATTTCGTTGAGCAAGGAGTAGTTCTTGTCTATTCCATATTTGGCTTAAGGAACTTTATCTGTGCTCATTTCAATCTCTGGTTTGATGCAGCACCCCAACTCACCTTTCCCCTTAAGCAAGCATAAGTTGGTTTTCTAAATTTGAGACCCTGTTCTGTTTTGTAATCCAGTTCCTGTGTAGCCAAGTTTACATCCCATGTATTAGTGATATCTTATGATGTTTCTTTTTCTGTGTGACTTATTTCAGTTAGAATCATCATACCTGAATCCACTCATTATGCTGCTACGGGCCTGATGACATAGATTTCATTGCTGAGTGATATTGCATTGTACGTAAGTACCACAACTTCTTTATCCATTTTTCACTTTCTGCGATATTGAACTTGTACCGTAAACGAGGTTCTTGTAAACAGAGCTGGCCCAAACTTTGCGGTGGCTGTGTCTTTTTGATTTTAATTTCCCTAAGCTATAGGACCATAAGTGGAAGTGCCCTAGGCTCTGTTGCTTTGTTTTTTAGATGTTTCAGGAAACACCATACACCTCTCCCGAGTGGCTGTTGGCAATTTACATCCCGCCCATCAGCATAACAAGGCTCCCAGTTCTCCATGGCCTGTCCTGCCTTTCTGGATTTTACACTTTTTTCAGATGGCCCTTTTGACCGGGGGGAAGTGAGACTTCATTGTAGTGCAGATTTCCTTTGCAAGCTTGCTTGGTTGGCCAAAAAGGGCGTATGCGTTTTTTCCTGAATATATTCAGGAAAAAACGCATACGCCCTTTTTGGCCAAGTGCATCATTGTGGACGTTCTGCCTCTTTTCCTATGCTTTAAATGCAATTCCAGTCTACCTCCTGAAATCGGTTTCCTGCAATTCTGCCCCGCTTTCAAGTCCTCTTGGCAGCCTTACTTCAGTATATTTTTGGACGATAGCTGTCATTTATAACTCTGCAGGTTTGTGAATTACAGTGCCCCTGAGCTCCTTTCTTCAACTCGTTTTCTTGTGAGCTGGCCGCAACACCGCAGGATTGCTTCAGGCCCTAATCTGGTTCCGGCACGGCACGCTGAGCCTTTGGTTAATTCCTCTTCCTGGTGGGAAATGAGAGTTAAATTTGCCCGTCCAGACACCTCCAGCTAGTCTCTCATTGGTTCTCCCTATTCCTGTTCATCTTCCGCAGAAATTGCAAACTGGGCCAAACAGGAGGTTAAAGGCACTGACTCTCCAAGTCGGGAGAGTGTTAGTAAAGCGTCTGGAATGTTGCACCCGAGTACCAGGGGACGAGAACTGAGACATGTTGTAACACGTCTCCCGATCACACGGTTGATCATACTCTGGGTTCCACGTGCATGTTTTAGCTGAAGGAAGAATCCCTTAAACCTGGAGAGTCGAGACCCGTGGAATGGGTACCATGCTATATGACTTCAAAGGGTCTTCATTTGCTCACCGAACCTCTCCAATCCTATCACTGCTGCGTTTATGCCCCTGTACACACGCTTGATTTTCTTTCAGAGACATAGCAATCCATAGGTTTTAAGATACTTACTAGTCAGGTACATTCTTAGGCGTTTAATATGGGGTGTTGAGTCCATTTCATTGAGCAAGGAGTAGTTCTTGTCTATTCTATATTTGGCTTAAGGAACTTTATCTGTGCTCATTTCAATCTCTGGTTTGATGCAGCACCCCAACTCACCTTTCCCCTTAAGCAAGCATAAGTTGGTTTTCTAAATTTGAGACCCTGTTCTGTTTTGTAATCCAGTTCCTGTGTAGCCAAGTTTACATCCCGTGTATTAGTGATATCTTATGATGTTTCTTTTTCTGTGTGACTTATTTCAGTTAGAATCATCATACCTGAATCCACTCATTATGCTGCTATGGGCCTGATGACATAGATTTCATTGCTGAGTGATATGGCATTGTACGTAAGTACCACAACTTCTTTATCCATTTTTCACTTTCTGTGATATTGAACTTGTACCGTAAATGAGGTTCTTGTAAACAGAGCCGTCCCAAACTTTGGGGTGGCTGTGTCTTTTTGATTTTAATTTCCCTAAGCTATAGGACCATAAGTGGAAGTGCCCTAGGCTCTGTTGCTTTGTTTTTCAGATGTTTCAGGAAACACCATACACCTCTCCCGAGTGGCTCTTGGCAATTTACATCCCGCCCATCAGCATAACAAGGCTCCCAGTTCTCCATGGCCTGTCCTGCCTTTCTGGATTTTACACTTTTTTCAGATGGCCCTTTTGACTGGGGGGAAGTGAGACTTCATTGTAGTGCAGATTTCCTTTGCAAGCTTGCTTGGTTGGCCAAAAAGGGCGTATGCGTTTTTTCCTGAATATATTCAGGAAAAAACGCATACGCCCTTTTTGGCCAAGTGCATCATTGTGGACGTTCTGCCTCTTTTCCTATGCTTTAAATGCAATTCCAGTCTACCTCCTGAAATCGGTTTCCTGCAATTCTGCCCCGCTTTCAAGTCCTCTTGGCAGCCTTACTTCAGTATATTTTTGGACGATAGCTGTCATTTATAACTCTGCAGGTTTGTGAATTACAGTGCCCCTGAGCTCCTTTCTTCAACTCGCTTTCTTGTGAGCTGGCCGCAACACCGCAGGATTGCTTCAGGCCCTAATCTGGTTCCGGCACGGCACGCTGAGCCTTTGGTTAATTCCTCTTCCTGGTGGGAAATGAGAGTTAAATTTGCCCGTCCAGACACCTCCAGCTAGTCTCTCATTGGTTCTCCCTATTCCTGTTCATCTTCCACAGAAATTGCAAACTGGGCCAAACAGGAGGTTAAAGGCACTGACTCTCCAAGTCGGGAGAGTGTTAGTAAAGCGTGTGGAATGTTGCACCCGAGTACCAGGGGACGAGAACTGAGACATATTGGAACACGTCTCCCGATCACACGGTTGATCATACTCTGGGTTCCACGTGCATGTTTTAGCTGAAGGAAGAATCCCTTAAACCTGGAGAGTTGAGACCCGTGGAATGGGTACCATGCAATATGACTTCAAAGGGTCTTCATTTGCTCACCGAACCTCTCCAATCCTATCACTGCTGCGTTTATGCCCCTGTACACACGCTTGATTTTCTTTCAGAGACATAGCAATCCATAGGTTTTAAGATACTTACTAGTCAGGTACATTCTTAGGCGTTTAATATGGGGTGTTGAGTCCATTTCGTTGAGCAAGGAGTAGTTCTTGTCTATTCCATATTTGGCTTAAGGAACTTTATCTGTGCTCATTTCAATCTCTGGTTTGATGCAGCACCCCAACTCACCTTTCCCCTTAAGCAAGCATAAGTTGGTTTTCTAAATTTGAGACCCTGTTCTGTTTTGTAATCCAGTTCCTGTGTAGCCAAGTTTACATCCCGTGTATTAGTGATATCTTATGATGTTTCTTTTTCTGTGTGACTTATTTCAGTTAGAATCATCATACCTGAATCCACTCATTATGCTGCTACGGGCCTGATGACATAGATTTCATTGCTGAGTGATATTGCATTGTACGTAAGTACCACAACTTCTTTATCCATTTTTCACTTTCTGCGATATTGAACTTGTACCGTAAACGAGGTTCTTGTAAACAGAGCTGGCCCAAACTTCGCGGTGGCTGTGTCTTTTTGATTTTAATTTCCCTAAGCTATAGGACCATAAGTGGAAGTGCCCTAGGCTCTGTTGCTTTGTTTTTTAGATGTTTCAGGAAACACCATACACCTCTCCCGAGTGGCTGTTGGCAATTTACATCCCGCCCATCAGCATAACAAGGCTCCCAGTTCTCCATGGCCTGTCCTGCCTTTCTGGATTTTACACTTTTTTCAGATGGCCCTTTTGACCTGGGGGAAGTGAGACTTCATTGTAGTGCAGATTTCCTTTGCAAGCTTGCTTGGTTGGCCAAAAAGGGCGTATGCGTTTTTTCCTGAATATATTCAGGAAAAAACGCATACGCCCTTTTTGGCCAAGTGCATCATTGTGGACGTTCTGCCTCTTTTCCTATGCTTTAAATGCAATTCCAGTCTACCTCCTGAAATCGGTTTCCTGCAATTCTGCCCCGCTTTCAAGTCCTCTTGGCAGCCTTACTTCAGTATATTTTTGGACGATAGCTGTCATTTATAACTCTGCAGGTTTGTGAATTACAGTGCCCCTGAGCTCCTTTCTTCAACTCGCTTTCTTGTGAGCTGGCCGCAACACCGCAGGATTGCTTCAGGCCCTAATCTGGTTCCGGCACGGCACGCTGAGCCTTTGGTTAATTCCTCTTCCTGGTGGGAAATGAGAGTTAAATTTGCCCGTCCAGACACCTCCAGCTAGTCTCTCATTGGTTCTCCCTATTCCTGTTCATCTTCCACAGAAATTGCAAACTGGGCCAAACAGGAGGTTAAAGGCACTGACTCTCCAAGTCGGGAGAGTGTTAGTAAAGCGTCTGGAACGTTGCACCCGAGTACCAGGGGACGAGAACTGAGACATATTGGAACACGTCTCCCGATCACACGGTTGATCATACTCTGGGTTCCACGTGCATGTTTTAGCTGAAGGAAGAATCCCTTAAACCTGGAGAGTTGAGACCCGTGGAATGGGTACCATGCAATATGACTTCAAAGGGTCTTCATTTGCTCACCGAACCTCTCCAATCCTATCACTGCTGCGTTTATGCCCCTGTACACACGCTTGATTTTCTTTCAGAGACATAGCAATCCATAGGTTTTAAGATACTTACTAGTCAGGTACATTCTTAGGCGTTTAATATGGGGTGTTGAGTCCATTTCGTTGAGCAAGGAGTAGTTCTTGTCTATTCCATATTTGGCTTAAGGAACTTTATCTGTGCTCATTTCAATCTCTGGTTTGATGCAGCACCCCAACTCACCTTTCCCCTTAAGCAAGCATAAGTTGGTTTTCTAAATTTGAGACCCTGTTCTGTTTTGTAATCCAGTTCCTGTGTAGCCAAGTTTACATCCCGTGTATTAGTGATATCTTATGATGTTTCTTTTTCTGTGTGACTTATTTCAGTTAGAATCATCATACCTGAATCCACTCATTATGCTGCTACGGGCCTGATGACATAGATTTCATTGCTGAGTGATATTGCATTGTACGTAAGTACCACAACTTCTTTATCCATTTTTCACTTTCTGCGATATTGAACTTGTACCGTAAACGAGGTTCTTGTAAACAGAGCCGGCCCAAACTTTGCGGTGGCTGTGTCTTTTTGATTTTAATTTCCCTAAGCTATAGGACCATAAGTGGAAGTGCCCTAGGCTCTGTTGCTTTGTTTTTTAGATGTTTCAGGAAACACCATACACCTCTCCCGAGTGGCTGTTGGCAATTTACATCCCGCCCATCAGCATAACAAGGCTCCCAGTTCTCCATGGCCTGTCCTGCCTTTCTGGATTTTACACTTTTTTCAGATGGCCCTTTTGACCGGGGGGAAGTGAGACTTCATTGTAGTGCAGATTTCCTTTGCAAGCTTGCTTGGTTGGCCAAAAAGGGCGTATGCGTTTTTTCCTGAATATATTCAGGAAAAAACGCATACGCCCTTTTTGGCCAAGTGCATCATTGTGGACGTTCTGCCTCTTTTCCTATGCTTTAAATGCAATTCCAGTCTACCTCCTGAAATCGGTTTCCTGCAATTCTGCCCCGCTTTCAAGTCCTCTTGGCAGCCTTACTTCAGTATATTTTTGGACGATAGCTGTCATTTATAACTCTGCAGGTTTGTGAATTACAGTGCCCCTGAGCTCCTTTCTTCAACTCGCTTTCTTGTGAGCTGGCCGCAACACCGCAGGATTGCTTCAGGCCCTAATCTGGTTCCGGCACGGCACGCTGAGCCTTTGGTTAATTCCTCTTCCTGGTGGGAAATGAGAGTTAAATTTGCCCGTCCAGACACCTCCAGCTAGTCTCTCATTGGTTCTCCCTATTCCTGTTCATCTTCCACAGAAATTGCAAACTGGGCCAAACAGGAGGTTAAAGGCACTGACTCTCCAAGTCGGGAGAGTGTTAGTAAAGCGTGTGGAATGTTGCACCCGAGTACCAGGGGACGAGAACTGAGACATATTGGAACACGTCTCCCGATCACACGGTTGATCATACTCTGGGTTCCACGTGCATGTTTTAGCTGAAGGAAGAATCCCTTAAACCTGGAGAGTTGAGACCCGTGGAATGGGTACCATGCAATATGACTTCAAAGGGTCTTCATTTGCTCACCGAACCTCTCCAATCCTATCACTGCTGCGTTTATGCCCCTGTACACACGCTTGATTTTCTTTCAGAGACATAGCAATCCATAGGTTTTAAGATACTTACTAGTCAGGTACATTCTTAGGCGTTTAATATGGGGTGTTGAGTCCATTTCGTTGAGCAAGGAGTAGTTCTTGTCTATTCCATATTTGGCTTAAGGAACTTTATCTGTGCTCATTTCAATCTCTGGTTTGATGCAGCACCCCAACTCACCTTTCCCCTTAAGCAAGCATAAGTTGGTTTTCTAAATTTGAGACCCTGTTCTGTTTTGTAATCCAGTTCCTGTGTAGCCAAGTTTACATCCCGTGTATTAGTGATATCTTATGATGTTTCTTTTTCTGTGTGACTTATTTCAGTTAGAATCATCATACCTGAATCCACTCATTATGCTGCTACGGGCCTGATGACATAGATTTCATTGCTGAGTGATATTGCATTGTACGTAAGTACCACAACTTCTTTATCCATTTTTCACTTTCTGCGATATTGAACTTGTACCGTAAACGAGGTTCTTGTAAACAGAGCTGGCCCAAACTTTGCGGTGGCTGTGTCTTTTTGATTTTAATTTCCCTAAGCTATAGGACCATAAGTGGAAGTGCCCTAGGCTCTGTTGCTTTGTTTTTTAGATGTTTCAGGAAACACCATACACCTCTCCCGAGTGGCTGTTGGCAATTTACATCCCGCCCATCAGCATAACAAGGCTCCCAGTTCTCCATGGCCTGTCCTGCCTTTCTGGATTTTACACTTTTTTCAGATGGCCCTTTTGACCGGGGGGAAGTGAGACTTCATTGTAGTGCAGATTTCCTTTGCAAGCTTGCTTGGTTGGCCAAAAAGGGCGTATGCGTTTTTTCCTGAATATATTCAGGAAAAAACGCATACGCCCTTTTTGGCCAAGTGCATCATTGTGGACGTTCTGCCTCTTTTCCTATGCTTTAAATGCAATTCCAGTCTACCTCCTGAAATCGGTTTCCTGCAATTCTGCCCCGCTTTCAAGTCCTCTTGGCAGCCTTACTTCAGTATATTTTTGGACGATAGCTGTCATTTATAACTCTGCAGGTTTGTGAATTACAGTGCCCCTGAGCTCCTTTCTTCAACTCGCTTTCTTGTGAGCTGGCCGCAACACCGCAGGATTGCTTCAGGCCCTAATCTGGTTCCGGCTCGGCACGCTGAGCCTTTGGTTAATTCCTCTTCCTGGTGGGAAATGAGAGTTAAATTTGCCCGTCCAGACACCTCCAGCTAGTCTCTCATTGGTTCTCCCTATTCCTGTTCATCTTCCACAGAAATTGCAAACTGGGCCAAACAGGAGGTTAAAGGCACTGACTCTCCAAGTCGGGAGAGTGTTAGTAAAGCGTCTGGAACGTTGCACCCGAGTACCAGGGGACGAGAACTGAGACATATTGGAACACGTCTCCCGATCACACGGTTGATCATACTCTGGGTTCCACGTGCATGTTTTAGCTGAAGGAAGAATCCCTTAAACCTGGAGAGTTGAGACCCGTGGAATGGGTACCATGCAATATGACTTCAAAGGGTCTTCATTTGCTCACCGAACCTCTCCAATCCTATCACTGCTGCGTTTATGCCCCTGTACACACGCTTGATTTTCTTTCAGAGACATAGCAATCCATAGGTTTTAAGATACTTACTAGTCAGGTACATTCTTAGGCGTTTAATATGGGGTGTTGAGTCCATTTCGTTGAGCAAGGAGTAGTTCTTGTCTATTCCATATTTGGCTTAAGGAACTTTATCTGTGCTCATTTCAATCTCTGGTTTGATGCAGCACCCCAACTCACCTTTCCCCTTAAGCAAGCATAAGTTGGTTTTCTAAATTTGAGACCCTGTTCTGTTTTGTAATCCAGTTCCTGTGTAGCCAAGTTTACATCCCGTGTATTAGTGATATCTTATGATGTTTCTTTTTCTGTGTGACTTATTTCAGTTAGAATCATCATACCTGAATCCACTCATTATGCTGCTACGGGCCTGATGACATAGATTTCATTGCTGAGTGATATTGCATTGTACGTAAGTACCACAACTTCTTTATCCATTTTTCACTTTCTGCGATATTGAACTTGTACCGTAAACGAGGTTCTTGTAAACAGAGCTGGCCCAAACTTTGCGGTGGCTGTGTCTTTTTGATTTTAATTTCCCTAAGCTATAGGACCATAAGTGGAAGTGCCCTAGGCTCTGTTGCTTTGTTTTTTAGATGTTTCAGGAAACACCATACACCTCTCCCGAGTGGCTGTTGGCAATTTACATCCCGCCCATCAGCATAACAAGGCTCCCAGTTCTCCATGGCCTGTCCTGCCTTTCTGGATTTTACACTTTTTTCAGATGGCCCTTTTGACCGGGGGGAAGTGAGACTTCATTGTAGTGCAGATTTCCTTTGCAAGCTTGCTTGGTTGGCCAAAAAGGGCGTATGCGTTTTTTCCTGAATATATTCAGGAAAAAACGCATACGCCCTTTTTGGCCAAGTGCATCATTGTGGACGTTCTGCCTCTTTTCCTATGCTTTAAATGCAATTCCAGTCTACCTCCTGAAATCGGTTTCCTGCAATTCTGCCCCGCTTTCAAGTCCTCTTGGCAGCCTTACTTCAGTATATTTTTGGACGATAGCTGTCATTTATAACTCTGCAGGTTTGTGAATTACAGTGCCCCTGAGCTCCTTTCTTCAACTCGCTTTCTTGTGAGCTGGCCGCAACACCGCAGGATTGCTTCAGGCCCTAATCTGGTTCCGGCTCGGCACGCTGAGCCTTTGGTTAATTCCTCTTCCTGGTGGGAAATGAGAGTTAAATTTGCCCGTCCAGACACCTCCAGCTAGTCTCTCATTGGTTCTCCCTATTCCTGTTCATCTTCCACAGAAATTGCAAACTGGGCCAAACAGGAGGTTAAAGGCACTGACTCTCCAAGTCGGGAGAGTGTTAGTAAAGCGTCTGGAACGTTGCACCCGAGTACCAGGGGACGAGAACTGAGACATATTGGAACACGTCTCCCGATCACACGGTTGATCATACTCTGGGTTCCACGTGCATGTTTTAGCTGAAGGAAGAATCCCTTAAACCTGGAGAGTTGAGACCCGTGGAATGGGTACCATGCAATATGACTTCAAAGGGTCTTCATTTGCTCACCGAACCTCTCCAATCCTATCACTGCTGCGTTTATGCCTCTGTACACACGCTTGATTTTCTTTCAGAGACATAGCAATCCATAGGTTTTAAGATACTTACTAGTCAGGTACATTCTTAGGCGTTTAATATGGGGTGTTGAGTCCATTTCGTTGAGCAAGGAGTAGTTCTTGTCTATTCCATATTTGGCTTAAGGAACTTTATCTGTGCTCATTTCAATCTCTGGTTTTATGCAGCACCCCAACTCACCTTTCCCCTTAAGCAAGCATAAGTTGGTTTTCTAAATTTGAGACCCTGTTCTGTTTTGTAATCCAGTTCCTGTGTAGCCAAGTTTACATCCCGTGTATTAGTGATATCTTATGATGTTTCTTTTTCTGTGTGACTTATTTCAGTTAGAATCATCATACCTGAATCCACTCATTATGCTGCTACGGGCCTGATGACATAGATTTCATTGCTGAGTGATATTGCATTGTACGTAAGTACCACAACTTCTTTATCCATTTTTCACTTTCTGCGATATTGAACTTGTACCGTAAACGAGGTTCTTGTAAACAGAGCCGGCCCAAACTTTGCGGTGGCTGTGTCTTTTTGATTTTAATTTCCCTAAGCTATAGGACCATAAGTGGAAGTGCCCTAGGCTCTGTTGCTTTGTTTTTTAGATGTTTCAGGAAACACCATACACCTCTCCCGAGTGGCTGTTGGCAATTTACATCCCGCCCATCAGCATAACAAGGCTCCCAGTTTTCCATGGCCTCTCCTGCCTTTCTGGATTTTACACTTTTTTCAGATGGCCCTTTTGACCGGGGGGAAGTGAGACTTCATTGTAGTGCAGATTTCCTTTGCAAGCTTGCTTGGTTGGCCAAAAAGGGCGTATGCGTTTTTTCCTGAATATATTCAGGAAAAAACGCATACGCCCTTTTTGGCCAAGTGCATCATTGTGGACGTTCTGCCTCTTTTCCTATGCTTTAAATGCAATTCCAGTCTACCTCCTGAAATCGGTTTCCTGCAATTCTGCCCCGCTTTCAAGTCCTCTTGGCAGCCTTACTTCAGTATATTTTTGGACGATAGCTGTCATTTATAACTCTGCAGGTTTGTGAATTACAGTGCCCCTGAGCTCCTTTCTTCAACTCGCTTTCTTGTGAGCTGGCCGCAACACCGCAGGATTGCTTCAGGCCCTAATCTGGTTCCGGCTCGGCACGCTGAGCCTTTGGTTAATTCCTCTTCCTGGTGGGAAATGAGAGTTAAATTTGCCCGTCCAGACACCTCCAGCTAGTCTCTCATTGGTTCTCCCTATTCCTGTTCATCTTCCGCAGAAATTGCAAACTGGGCCAAACAGGAGGTTAAAGGCACTGACTCTCCAAGTCGGGAGAGTGTTAGTAAAGCGTGTGGAATGTTGCACCCGAGTACCAGGGGACGAGAACTGAGACATATTGGAACACGTCTCCCGATCACACGGTTGATCATACTCTGGGTTCCACGTGCATGTTTTAGCTGAAGGAAGAATCCCTTAAACCTGGAGAGTTGAGACCCGTGGAATGGGTACCATGCAATATGACTTCAAAGGGTCTTCATTTGCTCACCGAACCTCTCCAATCCTATCACTGCTGCGTTTATGCCCCTGTACACACGCTTGATTTTCTTTCAGAGACATAGCAATCCATAGGTTTTAAGATACTTACTAGTCAGGTACATTCTTAGGCGTTTAATATGGGGTGTTGAGTCCATTTCATTGAGCAAGGAGTAGTTCTTGTCTATTCTATATTTGGCTTAAGGAACTTTATCTGTGCTCATTTCAATCTCTGGTTTGATGCAGCACCCCAACTCACCTTTCCCCTTAAGCAAGCATAAGTTGGTTTTCTAAATTTGAGACCCTGTTCTGTTTTGTAATCCAGTTCCTGTGTAGCCAAGTTTACATCCCGTGTATTAGTGATATCTTATGATGTTTCTTTTTCTGTGTGACTTATTTCAGTTAGAATCATCATACCTGAATCCACTCATTATGCTGCTACGGGTCTGATGACATAGATTTCATTGCTGAGTGATATTGCATTGTACGTAAGTACTACAACTTCTTTATCCATTTTTCACTTTCTGCGATATTGAACTTGTACCGTAAACGAGGTTCTTGTAAACAGAGCCGTCCCAAACTTTGGGGTGGCTGTGTCTTTTTGATTTTAATTTCCCTAAGCTATAGGACCATAAGTGGAAATGCCCTAGGCTCTGTTGCTTTGTTTTTTAGATGTTTCAGGAAACACCATACACCTCTCCAGAGTGGCTCTTGGCAATTTACATCCCGCCCATCAGCATAACAAGGCTCCCAGTTCTCCATGGCCTGTCCTGCCTTTCTGGATTTTACACTTTTTTCAGATGGCCCTTTTGACCGGGGGGAAGTGAGACTTCATTGTAGTGCAGATTTCCTTTGCAAGCTTGCTTGGTTGGCCAAAAAGGTCGTATGCGTTTTTTCCTGAATATATTCAGGAAAAAACGCATACGCCCTTTTTGGCCAAGTGCATCATTGTGGACGTTCTGCCTCTTTTCCTATGCTTTAAATGCAATTCCAGTCTACCTCCTGAAATCGGTTTCCTGCAATTCTGCCCCGCTTTCAAGTCCTCTTGGCAGCCTTACTTCAGTATATTTTTGGACGATAGCTGTCATTTATAACTCTGCAGGTTTGTGAATTACAGTGCCCCTGAGCTCCTTTCTTCAACTCGCTTTCTTGTGAGCTGGCCGCAACACCGCAGGATTGTTTCAGGCCCTAATCTGGTTCCGGCACGGCACGCTGAGCCTTTGGTTAATTCCTCTTCCTGGTGGGAAATGAGAGTTAAATTTGCCCGTCCAGACACCTCCAGCTAGTCTCTCATTGGTTCTCCCTATTCCTGTTCATCTTCCGCAGAAATTGCAAACTGGGCCAAACAGGAGGTTAAAGGCACTGACTCTCCAAGTCGGGAGAGTGTTAGTAAAGCGTCTGGAATGTTGCACCCGAGTACCAGGGGACGAGAACTGAGACATATTGGAACACGTCTCCCGATCACACAGTTGATCATACTCTGGGTTCCACGTGCATGTTTTAGCTGAAGGAAGAATCCCTTAAACCTGGAGAGTTGAGACCCGTGGAATGGGTACCATGCAATATGACTTCAAAGGGTCTTCATTTGCTCACCGAACCTCTCCAATCCTATCACTGCTGCGTTTATGCCCCTGTACACACGCTTGATTTTCTTTCAGAGACATAGCAATCCATAGGTTTTAAGATACTTACTAGTCAGGTACATTCTTAGGCGTTTAATATGGGGTGTTGAGTCCATTTCGTTGAGCAAGGAGTAGTTCTTGTCTATTCCATATTTGGCTTAAGGAACTTTATCTGTGCTCATTTCAATCTCTGGTTTTATGCAGCACCCCAACTCACCTTTCCCCTTAAGCAAGCATAAGTTGGTTTTCTAAATTTGAGACCCTGTTCTGTTTTGTAATCCAGTTCCTGTGTAGCCAAGTTTACATCCCGTGTATTAGTGATATCTTATGATGTTTCTTTTTCTGTGTGACTTATTTCAGTTAGAATTATCATACCTGAATCCACTCATTATGCTGCTACGGGCCTGATGACATAGATTTCATTGCTGAGTGATATTGCATTGTACGTAAGTACCACAACTTCTTTATCCATTTTTCACTTTCTGCGATATTGAACTTGTACCGTAAACGAGGTTCTTGTAAACAGAGCTGGCCCAAACTTTGCGGTGGCTGTGTCTTTTTGATTTTAATTTCCCTAAGCTATAGGACCATAAGTGGAAGTGCCCTAGGCTCTGTTGCTTTGTTTTTTAGATGTTTCAGGAAACACCATACACCTCTCCCGAGTGGCTGTTGGCAATTTACATCCCGCCCATCAGCATAACAAGGCTCCCAGTTCTCCATGGCCTGTCCTGCCTTTCTGGATTTTACACTTTTTTCAGATGGCCCTTTTGACCGGGGGGAAGTGAGACTTCATTGTAGTGCAGATTTCCTTTGCAAGCTTGCTTGGTTGGCCAAAAAGGGTGTATGCGTTTTTTCCTGAATATATTCAGGAAAAAACGCATACGCCCTTTTTGGCCAAGTGCATCATTGTGGACGTTCTGCCTCTTTTCCTATGCTTTAAATGCAATTCCAGTCTACCTCCTGAAATCGGTTTCCTGCAATTCTGCCCCGCTTTCAAGTCCTCTTGGCAGCCTTACTTCAGTATATTTTTGGACAATAGCTGTCATTTATAACTCTGCAGGTTTGTGAATTACAGTGCCCCTGAGCTCCTTTCTTCAACTCGCTTTCTTGTGAGCTGGCCGCAACACCGCAGGATTGCTTCAGGCCCTAATCTCGTTCCGGCACGGCACGCTGAGCCTTTGGTTAATTCCTCTTCCTGGTGGGAAATGAGAGTTAAATTTGCCCGTCCAGACACCTCCAGCTAGTCTCTCATTGGTTCTCCCTATTCCTGTTCATCTTCCACAGAAATTGCAAACTGGGCCAAACAGGAGGTTAAAGGCACTGACTCTCCAAGTCGGGAGAGTGTTAGTAAAGCGTGTGGAATGTTGCACCCGAGTACCAGGGGACGAGAACTGAGACATATTGGAACACGTCTCCCGATCACACGGTTGATCATACTCTGGGTTCCACGTGCATGTTTTAGCTGAAGGAAGAATCCCTTAAACCTGGAGAGTTGAGACCCGTGGAATGGGTACCATGCAATATGACTTCAAAGGGTCTTCATTTGCTCACCGAACCTCTCCAATCCTATCACTGCTGCGTTTATGCCCCTGTACACACGCTTGATTTTCTTTCAGAGACATAGCAATCCATAGGTTTTAAGATACTTACTAGTCAGGTACATTCTTAGGCGTTTAATATGGGGTGTTGAGTCCATTTCGTTGAGCAAGGAGTAGTTCTTGTCTATTCCATATTTGGCTTAAGGAACTTTATCTGTGCTCATTTCAATCTCTGGTTTGATGCAGCACCCCAACTCACCTTTCCCCTTAAGCAAGCATAAGTTGGTTTTCTAAATTTGAGACCCTGTTCTGTTTTGTAATCCAGTTCCTGTGTAGCCAAGTTTACATCCCGTGTATTAGTGATATCTTATGATGTTTCTTTTTCTGTGTGACTTATTTCAGTTAGAATCATCATACCTGAATCCACTCATTATGCTGCTACGGGCCTGATGACATAGATTTCATTGCTGAGTGATATTGCATTGTACGTAAGTACCACAACTTCTTTATCCATTTTTCACTTTCTGCGATATTGAACTTGTACCGTAAACGAGGTTCTTGTAAACAGAGCTGGCCCAAACTTTGCGGTGGCTGTGTCTTTTTGATTTTAATTTCCCTAAGCTATAGGACCATAAGTGGAAGTGCCCTAGGCTCTGTTGCTTTGTTTTTTAGATGTTTCAGGAAACACCATACACCTCTCCCGAGTGGCTGTTGGCAATTTACATCCCGCCCATCAGCATAACAAGGCTCCCAGTTCTCCATGGCCTGTCCTGCCTTTCTGGATTTTACACTTTTTTCAGATGGCCCTTTTGACCGGGGGGAAGTGAGACTTCATTGTAGTGCAGATTTCCTTTGCAAGCTTGCTTGGTTGGCCAAAAAGGGTGTATGCGTTTTTTCCTGAATATATTCAGGAAAAAACGCATACGCCCTTTTTGGCCAAGTGCATCATTGTGGACGTTCTGCCTCTTTTCCTATGCTTTAAATGCAATTCCAGTCTACCTCCTGAAATCGGTTTCCTGCAATTCTGCCCCGCTTTCAAGTCCTCTTGGCAGCCTTACTTCAGTATATTTTTGGACGATAGCTGTCATTTATAACTCTGCAGGTTTGTGAATTACAGTGCCCCTGAGCTCCTTTCTTCAACTCGCTTTCTTGTGAGCTGGCCGCAACACCGCAGGATTGCTTCAGGCCCTAATCTGGTTCCGGCTCGGCACGCTGAGCCTTTGGTTAATTCCTCTTCCTGGTGGGAAATGAGAGTTAAATTTGCCCGTCCAGACACCTCCAGCTAGTCTCTCATTGGTTCTCCCTATTCCTGTTCATCTTCCACAGAAATTGCAAACTGGGCCAAACAGGAGGTTAAAGGCACTGACTCTCCAAGTCGGGAGAGTGTTAGTAAAGCGTCTGGAACGTTGCACCCGAGTACCAGGGGACGAGAACTGAGACATATTGGAACACGTCTCCCGATCACACGGTTGATCATACTCTGGGTTCCACGTGCATGTTTTAGCTGAAGGAAGAATCCCTTAAACCTGGAGAGTTGAGACCCGTGGAATGGGTACCATGCAATATGACTTCAAAGGGTCTTCATTTGCTCACCGAACCTCTCCAATCCTATCACTGCTGCGTTTATGCCCCTGTACACACGCTTGATTTTCTTTCAGAGACATAGCAATCCATAGGTTTTAAGATACTTACTAGTCAGGTACATTCTTAGGCGTTTAATATGGGGTGTTGAGTCCATTTCGTTGAGCAAGGAGTAGTTCTTGTCTATTCCATATTTGGCTTAAGGAACTTTATCTGTGCTCATTTCAATCTCTGGTTTGATGCAGCACCCCAACTCACCTTTCCCCTTAAGCAAGCATAAGTTGGTTTTCTAAATTTGAGACCCTGTTCTGTTTTGTAATCCAGTTCCTGTGTAGCCAAGTTTACATCCCGTGTATTAGTGATATCTTATGATGTTTCTTTTTCTGTGTGACTTATTTCAGTTAGAATCATCATACCTGAATCCACTCATTATGCTGCTACGGGCCTGATGACATAGATTTCATTGCTGAGTGATATTGCATTGTACGTAAGTACCACAACTTCTTTATCCATTTTTCACTTTCTGCGATATTGAACTTGTACTGTAAACGAGGTTCTTGTAAACAGAGCCGGCCCAAACTTTGCGGTGGCTGTGTCTTTTTGATTTTAATTTCCCTAAGCTATAGGACCATAAGTGGAAGTGCCCTAGGCTCTGTTGCTTTGTTTTTTAGATGTTTCAGGAAACACCATACACCTCTCCCGAGTGGCTGTTGGCAATTTACATCCCGCCCATCAGCATAACAAGGCTCCCAGTTTTCCATGGCCTCTCCTGCCTTTCTGGATTTTACACTTTTTTCAGATGGCCCTTTTGACCGGGGGGAAGTGAGACTTCATTGTAGTGCAGATTTCCTTTGCAAGCTTGCTTGGTTGGCCAAAAAGGGCGTATGCGTTTTTTCCTGAATATATTCAGGAAAAAACGCATACGCCCTTTTTGGCCAAGTGCATCATTGTGGACGTTCTGCCTCTTTTCCTATGCTTTAAATGCAATTCCAGTCTACCTCCTGAAATCGGTTTCCTGCAATTCTGCCCCGCTTTCAAGTCCTCTTGGCAGCCTTACTTCAGTATATTTTTGGACGATAGCTGTCATTTATAACTCTGCAGGTTTGTGAATTACAGTGCCCCTGAGCTCCTTTCTTCAACTCGCTTTCTTGTGAGCTGGCCGCAACACCGCAGGATTGCTTCAGGCCCTAATCTCGTTCCGGCACGGCACGCTGAGCCTTTGGTTAATTCCTCTTCCTGGTGGGAAATGAGAGTTAAATTTGCCCGTCCAGACACCTCCAGCTAGTCTCTCATTGGTTCTCCCTATTCCTGTTCATCTTCCACAGAAATTGCAAACTGGGCCAAACAGGAGGTTAAAGGCACTGACTCTCCAAGTCGGGAGAGTGTTAGTAAAGCGTGTGGAATGTTGCACCCGAGTACCAGGGGACGAGAACTGAGACATATTGGAACACGTCTCCCGATCACACGGTTGATCATACTCTGGGTTCCACGTGCATGTTTTAGCTGAAGGAAGAATCCCTTAAACCTGGAGAGTTGAGACCCGTGGAATGGGTACCATGCAATATGACTTCAAAGGGTCTTCATTTGCTCACCGAACCTCTCCAATCCTATCACTGCTGCGTTTATGCCCCTGTACACACGCTTGATTTTCTTTCAGAGACATAGCAATCCATAGGTTTTAAGATACTTACTAGTCAGGTACATTCTTAGGCGTTTAATATGGGGTGTTGAGTCCATTTCGTTGAGCAAGGAGTAGTTCTTGTCTATTCCATATTTGGCTTAAGGAACTTTATCTGTGCTCATTTCAATCTCTGGTTTGATGCAGCACCCCAACTCACCTTTCCCCTTAAGCAAGCATAAGTTGGTTTTCTAAATTTGAGACCCTGTTCTGTTTTGTAATCCAGTTCCTGTGTAGCCAAGTTTACATCCCGTGTATTAGTGATATCTTATGATGTTTCTTTTTCTGTGTGACTTATTTCAGTTAGAATCATCATACCTGAATCCACTCATTATGCTGCTACGGGCCTGATGACATAGATTTCATTGCTGAGTGATATTGCATTGTACGTAAGTACCACAACTTCTTTATCCATTTTTCACTTTCTGCGATATTGAACTTGTACCGTAAACGAGGTTCTTGTAAACAGAGCCGGCCCAAACTTTGCGGTGGCTGTGTCTTTTTGATTTTAATTTCCCTAAGCTATAGGACCATAAGTGGAAGTGCCCTAGGCTCTGTTGCTTTGTTTTTTAGATGTTTCAGGAAACACCATACACCTCTCCCGAGTGGCTGTTGGCAATTTACATCCCGCCCATCAGCATAACAAGGCTCCCAGTTCTCCATGGCCTGTCCTGCCTTTCTGGATTTTACACTTTTTTCAGATGGCCCTTTTGACCGGGGGGAAGTGAGACTTCATTGTAGTGCAGATTTCCTTTGCAAGCTTGCTTGGTTGGCCAAAAAGGGTGTATGCGTTTTTTCCTGAATATATTCAGGAAAAAACGCATACGCCCTTTTTGGCCAAGTGCATCATTGTGGACGTTCTGCCTCTTTTCCTATGCTTTAAATGCAATTCCAGTCTACCTCCTGAAATCGGTTTCCTGCAATTCTGCCCCGCTTTCAAGTCCTCTTGGCAGCCTTACTTCAGTATATTTTTGGACGATAGCTGTCATTTATAACTCTGCAGGTTTGTGAATTACAGTGCCCCTGAGCTCCTTTCTTCAACTCGCTTTCTTGTGAGCTGGCCGCAACACCGCAGGATTGCTTCAGGCCCTAATCTGGTTCCGGCTCGGCACGCTGAGCCTTTGGTTAATTCCTCTTCCTGGTGGGAAATGAGAGTTAAATTTGCCCGTCCAGACACCTCCAGCTAGTCTCTCATTGGTTCTCCCTATTCCTGTTCATCTTCCACAGAAATTGCAAACTGGGCCAAACAGGAGGTTAAAGGCACTGACTCTCCAAGTCGGGAGAGTGTTAGTAAAGCGTCTGGAACGTTGCACCCGAGTACCAGGGGACGAGAACTGAGACATATTGGAACACGTCTCCCGATCACACGGTTGATCATACTCTGGGTTCCACGTGCATGTTTTAGCTGAAGGAAGAATCCCTTAAACCTGGAGAGTTGAGACCCGTGGAATGGGTACCATGCAATATGACTTCAAAGGGTCTTCATTTGCTCACCGAACCTCTCCAATCCTATCACTGCTGCGTTTATGCCCCTGTACACACGCTTGATTTTCTTTCAGAGACATAGCAATCCATAGGTTTTAAGATACTTACTAGTCAGGTACATTCTTAGGCGTTTAATATGGGGTGTTGAGTCCATTTCGTTGAGCAAGGAGTAGTTCTTGTCTATTCCATATTTGGCTTAAGGAACTTTATCTGTGCTCATTTCAATCTCTGGTTTGATGCAGCACCCCAACTCACCTTTCCCCTTAAGCAAGCATAAGTTGGTTTTCTAAATTTGAGACCCTGTTCTGTTTTGTAATCCAGTTCCTGTGTAGCCAAGTTTACATCCCGTGTATTAGTGATATCTTATGATGTTTCTTTTTCTGTGTGACTTATTTCAGTTAGAATCATCATACCTGAATCCACTCATTATGCTGCTACGGGCCTGATGACATAGATTTCATTGCTGAGTGATATTGCATTGTACGTAAGTACCACAACTTCTTTATCCATTTTTCACTTTCTGCGATATTGAACTTGTACTGTAAACGAGGTTCTTGTAAACAGAGCCGGCCCAAACTTTGCGGTGGCTGTGTCTTTTTGATTTTAATTTCCCTAAGCTATAGGACCATAAGTGGAAGTGCCCTAGGCTCTGTTGCTTTGTTTTTTAGATGTTTCAGGAAACACCATACACCTCTCCCGAGTGGCTGTTGGCAATTTACATCCCGCCCATCAGCATAACAAGGCTCCCAGTTTTCCATGGCCTCTCCTGCCTTTCTGGATTTTACACTTTTTTCAGATGGCCCTTTTGACCGGGGGGAAGTGAGACTTCATTGTAGTGCAGATTTCCTTTGCAAGCTTGCTTGGTTGGCCAAAAAGGGCGTATGCGTTTTTTCCTGAATATATTCAGGAAAAAACGCATACGCCCTTTTTGGCCAAGTGCATCATTGTGGACGTTCTGCCTCTTTTCCTATGCTTTAAATGCAATTCCAGTCTACCTCCTGAAATCGGTTTCCTGCAATTCTGCCCCGCTTTCAAGTCCTCTTGGCAGCCTTACTTCAGTATATTTTTGGACGATAGCTGTCATTTATAACTCTGCAGGTTTGTGAATTACAGTGCCCCTGAGCTCCTTTCTTCAACTTGCTTTCTTGTGAGCTGGCCGCAACACCGCAGGATTGCTTCAGGCCCTAATCTGGTTCCGGCTCGGCACGCTGAGCCTTTGGTTAATTCCTCTTCCTGGTGGGAAATGAGAGTTAAATTTGCCCGTCCAGACACCTCCAGCTAGTCTCTCATTGGTTCTCCCTATTCCTGTTCATCTTCCGCAGAAATTGCAAACTGGGCCAAACAGGAGGTTAAAGGCACTGACTCTCCAAGTCGGGAGAGTGTTAGTAAAGCGTCTGGAATGTTGCACCCGAGTACCAGGGGACGAGAACTGAGACATATTGGAACACGTCTCCCGATCACACGGTTGATCATACTCTGGGTTCCACGTGCATGTTTTAGCTGAAGGAAGAATCCCTTAAACCTGGAGAGTTGAGACCCGTGGAATGGGTACCATGCAATATGACTTCAAAGGGTCTTCATTTGCTCACCGAACCTCTCCAATCCTATCACTGCTGCGTTTATGCCCCTGTACACACGCTTGATTTTCTTTCAGAGACATAGCAATCCATAGGTTTTAAGATACTTACTAGTCAGGTACATTCTTAGGCGTTTAATATGGGGTGTTGAGTCCATTTCGTTGAGCAAGGAGTAGTTCTTGTCTATTCCATATTTGGCTTAAGGAACTTTATCTGTGCTCATTTCAATCTCTGGTTTTATGCAGCACCCCAACTCACCTTTCCCCTTAAGCAAGCATAAGTTGGTTTTCTAAATTTGAGACCCTGTTCTGTTTTGTAATCCAGTTCCTGTGTAGCCAAGTTTACATCCCGTGTATTAGTGATATCTTATGATGTTTCTTTTTCTGTGTGACTTATTTCAGTTAGAATCATCATACCTGAATCCACTCATTATGCTGCTACGGGCCTGATGACATAGATTTCATTGCTGAGTGATATTGCATTGTACGTAAGTACCACAACTTCTTTATCCATTTTTCACTTTCTGCGATATTGAACTTGTACCGTAAACGAGGTTCTTGTAAACAGAGCTGGCCCAAACTTTGCGGTGGCTGTGTCTTTTTGATTTTAATTTCCCTAAGCTATAGGACCATAAGTGGAAGTGCCCTAGGCTCTGTTGCTTTGTTTTTTAGATGTTTCAGGAAACACCATACACCTCTCCAGAGTGGCTGTTGGCAATTTACATCCCGCCCATCAGCATAACAAGGCTCCCAGTTCTCCATGGCCTGTCCTGCCTTTCTGGATTTTACACTTTTTTCAGATGGCCCTTTTGACCGGGGGGAAGTGAGACTTCATTGTAGTGCAGATTTCCTTTGCAAGCTTGCTTGGTTGGCCAAAAAGGGCGTATGCGTTTTTTCCTGAATATATTCAGGAAAAAACGCATACGCCCTTTTTGGCCAAGTGCATCATTGTGGACGTTCTGCCTCTTTTCCTATGCTTTAAATGCAATTCCAGTCTACCTCCTGAAATCGGTTTCCTGCAATTCTGCCCCGCTTTCAAGTCCT
Source organism: Leucopleurus acutus (assembly GCF_964270905.1). NCBI lineage: Eukaryota > Metazoa > Chordata > Mammalia > Artiodactyla > Delphinidae > Leucopleurus > Leucopleurus acutus. Next base: position 253,621 of record NW_028139179.1, read on the forward strand.
CTTGGCAGCCTTACTTCAGTATATTTTTGGACGATAGCTGTCATTTATAACTCTGCAGGTTTGTGAATTACAGTGCCCCTGAGCTCCTTTCTTCAACTTGCTTTCTTGTGAGCTGGCCGCAACACCGCAGGATTGCTTCAGGCCCTAATCTGGTTCCGGCTCGGCACGCTGAGCCTTTGGTTAATTCCTCTTCCTGGTGGGAAATGAGAGTTAAATTTGCCCGTCCAGACACCTCCAGCTAGTCTCTCATTGGTTCTCCCTATTCCTGTTCATCTTCCGCAGAAATTGCAAACTGGGCCAAACAGGAGGTTAAAGGCACTGACTCTCCAAGTCGGGAGAGTGTTAGTAAAGCGTCTGGAATGTTGCACCCGAGTACCAGGGGACGAGAACTGAGACATATTGGAACACGTCTCCCGATCACACAGTTGATCATACTCTGGGTTCCACGTGCATGTTTTAGCTGAAGGAAGAATCCCTTAAACCTGGAGAGTTGAGACCCGTGGAATGGGTACCATGCAATATGACTTCAAAGGGTCTTCATTTGCTCACCGAACCTCTCCAATCCTATCACTGCTGCGTTTATGCCCCTGTACACACGCTTGATTTTCTTTCAGAGACATAGCAATCCATAGGTTTTAAGATACTTACTAGTCAGGTACATTCTTAGGCGTTTAATATGGGGTGTTGAGTCCATTTCGTTGAGCAAGGAGTAGTTCTTGTCTATTCCATATTTGGCTTAAGGAACTTTATCTGTGCTCATTTCAATCTCTGGTTTTATGCAGCACCCCAACTCACCTTTCCCCTTAAGCAAGCATAAGTTGGTTTTCTAAATTTGAGACCCTGTTCTGTTTTGTAATCCAGTTCCTGTGTAGCCAAGTTTACATCCCGTGTATTAGTGATATCTTATGATGTTTCTTTTTCTGTGTGACTTATTTCAGTTAGAATCATCATACCTGAATCCACTCATTATGCTGCTACGGGCCTGATGACATAGATTTCATTGCTGAGTGATATTGCATTGTACGTAAGTACCACAACTTCTTTATCCATTTTTCACTTTCTGCGATATTGAACTTGTACCGTAAACGAGGTTCTTGTAAACAGAGCTGGCCCAAACTTTGCGGTGGCTGTGTCTTTTTGATTTTAATTTCCCTAAGCTATAGGACCATAAGTGGAAGTGCCCTAGGCTCTGTTGCTTTGTTTTTTAGATGTTTCAGGAAACACCATACACCTCTCCCGAGTGGCTGTTGGCAATTTACATCCCGCCCATCAGCATAACAAGGCTCCCAGTTCTCCATGGCCTGTCCTGCCTTTCTGGATTTTACACTTTTTTCAGATGGCCCTTTTGACCGGGGGGAAGTGAGACTTCATTGTAGTGCAGATTTCCTTTGCAAGCTTGCTTGGTTGGCCAAAAAGGGCGTATGCGTTTTTTCCTGAATATATTCAGGAAAAAACGCATACGCCCTTTTTGGCCAAGTGCATCATTGTGGACGTTCTGCCTCTTTTCCTATGCTTTAAATGCAATTCCAGTCTACCTCCTGAAATCGGTTTCCTGCAATTCTGCCCCGCTTTCAAGTCCTCTTGGCAGCCTTACTTCAGTATATTTTTGGACGATAGCTGTCATTTATAACTCTGCAGGTTTGTGAATTACAGTGCCCCTGAGCTCCTTTCTTCAACTCGCTTTCTTGTGAGCTGGCCGCAACACCGCAGGATTGCTTCAGGCCCTAATCTGGTTCCGGCACGGCACGCTGAGCCTTTGGTTAATTCCTCTTCCTGGTGGGAAATGAGAGTTAAATTTGCCCGTCCAGACACCTCCAGCTAGTCTCTCATTGGTTCTCCCTATTCCTGTTCATCTTCCACAGAAATTGCAAACTGGGCCAAACAGGAGGTTAAAGGCACTGACTCTCCAAGTCGGGAGAGTGTTAGTAAAGCGTGTGGAATGTTGCACCCGAGTACCAGGGGACGAGAACTGAGACATATTGGAACACGTCTCCCGATCACACGGTTGATCATACTCTGGGTTCCACGTGCATGTTTTAGCTGAAGGAAGAATCCCTTAAACCTGGAGAGTTGAGACCCGTGGAATGGGTACCATGCAATATGACTTCAAAGGGTCTTCATTTGCTCACCGAACCTCTCCAATCCTATCACTGCTGCGTTTATGCCCCTGTACACACGCTTGATTTTCTTTCAGAGACATAGCAATCCATAGGTTTTAAGATACTTACTAGTCAGGTACATTCTTAGGCGTTTAATATGGGGTGTTGAGTCCATTTCGTTGAGCAAGGAGTAGTTCTTGTCTATTCCATATTTGGCTTAAGGAACTTTATCTGTGCTCATTTCAATCTCTGGTTTGATGCAGCACCCCAACTCACCTTTCCCCTTAAGCAAGCATAAGTTGGTTTTCTAAATTTGAGACCCTGTTCTGTTTTGTAATCCAGTTCCTGTGTAGCCAAGTTTACATCCCGTGTATTAGTGATATCTTATGATGTTTCTTTTTCCGTGTGACTTATTTCAGTTAGAATCATCATACCTGAATCCACTCATTATGCTGCTATGGGCCTGATGACATAGATTTCATTGCTGAGTGATATTGCATTGTACGTAAGTACCACAACTTCTTTATCCATTTTTCACTTTCTGCGATATTGAACTTGTACCGTAAACGAGGTTCTTGTAAACAGAGCTGGCCCAAACTTTGCGGTGGCTGTGTCTTTTTGATTTTAATTTCCCTAAGCTATAGGACCATAAGTGGAAGTGCCCTAGGCTCTGTTGCTTTGTTTTTTAGATGTTTCAGGAAACACCATACACCTCTCCCGAGTGGCTGTTGGCAATTTACATCCCGCCCATCAGCATAACAAGGCTCCCAGTTCTCCATGGCCTGTCCTGCCTTTCTGGATTTTACACTTTTTTCAGATGGCCCTTTTGACCGGGGGGAAGTGAGACTTCATTGTAGTGCAGATTTCCTTTGCAAGCTTGCTTGGTTGGCCAAAAAGGGTGTATGCGTTTTTTCCTGAATATATTCAGGAAAAAACGCATACGCCCTTTTTGGCCAAGTGCATCATTGTGGACGTTCTGCCTCTTTTCCTATGCTTTAAATGCAATTCCAGTCTACCTCCTGAAATCGGTTTCCTGCAATTCTGCCCCGCTTTCAAGTCCTCTTGGCAGCCTTACTTCAGTATATTTTTGGACGATAGCTGTCATTTATAACTCTGCAGGTTTGTGAATTACAGTGCCCCTGAGCTCCTTTCTTCAACTCGCTTTCTTGTGAGCTGGCCGCAACACCGCAGGATTGCTTCAGGCCCTAATCTGGTTCCGGCTCGGCACGCTGAGCCTTTGGTTAATTCCTCTTCCTGGTGGGAAATGAGAGTTAAATTTGGCCGTCCAGACACCTCCAGCTAGTCTCTCATTGGTTCTCCCTATTCCTGTTCATCTTCCACAGAAATTGCAAACTGGGCCAAACAGGAGGTTAAAGGCACTGACTCTCCAAGTCGGGAGAGTGTTAGTAAAGCGTCTGGAACGTTGCACCCGAGTACCAGGGGACGAGAACTGAGACATATTGGAACACGTCTCCCGATCACACGGTTGATCATACTCTGGGTTCCACGTGCATGTTTTAGCTGAAGGAAGAATCCCTTAAACCTGGAGAGTTGAGACCCGTGGAATGGGTACCATGCAATATGACTTCAAAGGGTCTTCATTTGCTCACCGAACCTCTCCAATCCTATCACTGCTGCGTTTATGCCCCTGTACACACGCTTGATTTTCTTTCAGAGACATAGCAATCCATAGGTTTTAAGATACTTACTAGTCAGGTACATTCTTAGGCGTTTAATATGGGGTGTTGAGTCCATTTCGTTGAGCAAGGAGTAGTTCTTGTCTATTCCATATTTGGCTTAAGGAACTTTATCTGTGCTCATTTCAATCTCTGGTTTGATGCAGCACCCCAACTCACCTTTCCCCTTAAGCAAGCATAAGTTGGTTTTCTAAATTTGAGACCCTGTTCTGTTTTGTAATCCAGTTCCTGTGTAGCCAAGTTTACATCCCGTGTATTAGTGATATCTTATGATGTTTCTTTTTCTGTGTGACTTATTTCAGTTAGAATCATCATACCTGAATCCACTCATTATGCTGCTACGGGCCTGATGACATAGATTTCATTGCTGAGTGATATTGCATTGTACGTAAGTACCACAACTTCTTTATCCATTTTTCACTTTCTGCGATATTGAACTTGTACTGTAAACGAGGTTCTTGTAAACAGAGCCGGCCCAAACTTTGCGGTGGCTGTGTCTTTTTGATTTTAATTTCCCTAAGCTATAGGACCATAAGTGGAAGTGCCCTAGGCTCTGTTGCTTTGTTTTTTAGATGTTTCAGGAAACACCATACACCTCTCCCGAGTGGCTGTTGGCAATTTACATCCCGCCCATCAGCATAACAAGGCTCCCAGTTTTCCATGGCCTCTCCTGCCTTTCTGGATTTTACACTTTTTTCAGATGGCCCTTTTGACCGGGGGGAAGTGAGACTTCATTGTAGTGCAGATTTCCTTTGCAAGCTTGCTTGGTTGGCCAAAAAGGGCGTATGCGTTTTTTCCTGAATATATTCAGGAAAAAACGCCTACGCCCTTTTTGGCCAAGTGCATCATTGTGGACGTTCTGCCTCTTTTCCTATGCTTTAAATGCAATTCCAGTCTACCTCCTGAAATCGGTTTCCTGCAATTCTGCCCCGCTTTCAAGTCCTCTTGGCAGCCTTACTTCAGTATATTTTTGGACGATAGCTGTCATTTATAACTCTGCAGGTTTGTGAATTACAGTGCCCCTGAGCTCCTTTCTTCAACTCGCTTTCTTGTGAGCTGGCCGCAACACCGCAGGATTGCTTCAGGCCCTAATCTGGTTCCGGCTCGGCACGCTGAGCCTTTGGTTAATTCCTCTTCCTGGTGGGAAATGAGAGTTAAATTTGCCCGTCCAGACACCTCCAGCTAGTCTCTCATTGGTTCTCCCTATTCCTGTTCATCTTCCGCAGAAATTGCAAACTGGGCCAAACAGGAGGTTAAAGGCACTGACTCTCCAAGTCGGGAGAGTGTTAGTAAAGCGTGTGGAATGTTGCACCCGAGTACCAGGGGACGAGAACTGAGACATATTGGAACACGTCTCCCGATCACACGGTTGATCATACTCTGGGTTCCACGTGCATGTTTTAGCTGAAGGAAGAATCCCTTAAACCTGGAGAGTTGAGACCCGTGGAATGGGTACCATGCAATATGACTTCAAAGGGTCTTCATTTGCTCACCGAACCTCTCCAATCCTATCACTGCTGCGTTTATGCCCCTGTACACACGCTTGATTTTCTTTCAGAGACATAGCAATCCATAGGTTTTAAGATACTTACTAGTCAGGTACATTCTTAGGCGTTTAATATGGGGTGTTGAGTCCATTTCGTTGAGCAAGGAGTAGTTCTTGTCTATTCCATATTTGGCTTAAGGAACTTTATCTGTGCTCATTTCAATCTCTGGTTTGATGCAGCACCCCAACTCACCTTTCCCCTTAAGCAAGCATAAGTTGGTTTTCTAAATTTGAGACCCTGTTCTGTTTTGTAATCCAGTTCCTGTGTAGCCAAGTTTACATCCCGTGTATTAGTGATATCTTATGATGTTTCTTTTTCTGTGTGACTTATTTCAGTTAGAATCATCATACCTGAATCCACTCATTATGCTGCTACGGGCCTGATGACATAGATTTCATTGCTGAGTGATATTGCATTGTACGTAAGTACCACAACTTCTTTATCCATTTTTCACTTTCTGCGATATTGAACTTGTACCGTAAACGAGGTTCTTGTAAACAGAGCCGGCCCAAACTTTGCGGTGGCTGTGTCTTTTTGATTTTAATTTCCCTAAGCTATAGGACCATAAGTGGAAGTGCCCTAGGCTCTGTTGCTTTGTTTTTTAGATGTTTCAGGAAACACCATACACCTCTCCCGAGTGGCTGTTGGCAATTTACATCCCGCCCATCAGCATAACAAGGCTCCCAGTTCTCCATGGCCTGTCCTGCCTTTCTGGATTTTACACTTTTTTCAGATGGCCCTTTTGACCGGGGGGAAGTGAGACTTCATTGTAGTGCAGATTTCCTTTGCAAGCTTGCTTGGTTGGCCAAAAAGTGCGTATGCGTTTTTTCCTGAATATATTCAGGAAAAAACGCCTACGCCCTTTTTGGCCAAGTGCATCATTGTGGACGTTCTGCCTCTTTTCCTATGCTTTAAATGCAATTCCAGTCTACCTCCTGAAATCGGTTTCCTGCAATTCTGCCCCGCTTTCAAGTCCTCTTGGCAGCCTTACTTCAGTATATTTTTGGACGATAGCTGTCATTTATAACTCTGCAGGTTTGTGAATTACAGTGCCCCTGAGCTCCTTTCTTCAACTCGCTTTCTTGTGAGCTGGCCGCAACACCGCAGGATTGCTTCAGGCCCTAATCTGGTTCCGGCTCGGCACGCTGAGCCTTTGGTTAATTCCTCTTCCTGGTGGGAAATGAGAGTTAAATTTGCCCGTCCAGACACCTCCAGCTAGTCTCTCATTGGTTCTCCCTATTCCTGTTCATCTTCCGCAGAAATTGCAAACTGGGCCAAACAGGAGGTTAAAGGCACTGACTCTCCAAGTCGGGAGAGTGTTAGTAAAGCGTCTGGAATGTTGCACTCGAGTACCATGGGACGAGACTGAGACATATTGGAACACGTCTCCCGATCACACGGTTGATCATACTCTGGGTTCCACGTGCATGTTTTAGCTGAAGGAAGAATCCCTTAAACCTGGAGAGTTGAGACCCGTGGAATGGGTACCATGCAATATGACTTCAAAGGGTCTTCATTTGCTCACCGAACCTCTCCAATCCTATCACTGCTGCATTTATGCCCCTGTACACACGCTTGATTCTCTTTCAGAGACATAGCAATCCATAGGTTTTAAGATACTTACTAGTCAGGTACATTCTTAGGCGTTTAATATGGGGTGTTGAGTCCATTTCGTTGAGCAAGGAGTAGCTCTTGTCTATTCCATATTTGGATTAAGGAACTTTATCTGTGCTCATTTCAATCTCTGGTTTTATGCAGCACCCCAACTCACCTTTCCCCTTAAGCAAGCATAAGTTGGTTTTCTAAATTTGAGACCCTGTTCTGTTTTGTAATCCAGTTCCTGTGTAGCCAAGTTTACATTCCGTGTATTAGTGATATCTTATGATGTTTCTTTTTCTGTGTGACTTATTTCAGTTAGAATCATCATACCTGAATCCACTCATTATGCTGCTACGGGCCTGATGACATAGATTTCATTGCTGAGTGATATTGCATTGTACGTAAGTACCACAACTTCTTTATCCATTTTCCACTTTCTGTGGTATTGAACTTGTACCGTAAACGAGGTTCTTGTAAACAGAGCCGTCCCAAACTTTGCGGTGGCTGTGTCTTTTTGATTTTAATTTCCCTAAGCTATAGGACCATAAGTGGAAGTGCCCTAGGCTCTGTTGCTTTGTTTTTTAGATGTTTCAGGAAACACCATACACTTCTCCCCAGTGACTCTTGGCAATTTACATCCCGCCCATCAGCATAACAAGGCTCCCAGTTCTCCATGGCCTGTCCTGCCTTTCTGGATTTTACACTTTTTTCAGATGGCCCTTTTGACCGGGGGGAAGTGAGACTTCATTGTAGTGCAGATTTCCTTTGCAAGCTTGCTTGGTTGGCCAAAAAGTGCGTATGCGTTTTTTCCTGAATATATTCAGGAAAAAACGCATACGCCCTTTTTGGCCAAGTGCATCATTGTGGACGTTCTGCCTCTTTTCCTATGCTTTAAATGCAATTCCAGTCTACCTCCTGAAATCGGTTTCCTGCAATTCTGCCCCGCTTTCAAGTCCTCTTGGCAGCCTTACTTCAGTATATTTTTGGACGATAGCTGTCATTTATAACTCTGCAGGTTTGTGAATTACAGTGACACTGAGCTCCTTTCTTCAACTCGCTTTCTTGTGAGCTGGCCGCAACACCGCAGGATTGCTTCAGGCCCTAATCTGGTTCCGGCACGGCACGCTGAGCCTTTGGTTAATTCCTCTTCCTGGTGGGAAATGAGAGTTAAATTTGCCAGTCCAGACACCGCCAGCTAGTCTCTCATTGGTTCTCCCTATTCCTGTTCATCTTCCGCAGAAATTGGAAACTGGGCCAAACAGGAGGTTAAAGGCACTGACTCTCCAAGTCGGGAGAGTGTTAGTAAAGCGTCTGGAATGTTGCACTCGAGTACCATGGGACGAGAACTGAGACATATTGGAACACGTCTCCCGATCACACAGTTGATCATACTCTGGGTTCCACATGCATGTTTTAGCTGAAGGAAGAATCCCTTAAACCTGGAGAGTTGAGACCCGTGGAATGGGTACCATGCAATATGACTTCAAAGGGTCTTCATTTGCTCACCGAACCTCTCCAATCCTATCACTGCTGCGTTTATGCCCCTGTACACACGCTTGATTCTCTTTCAGAGACATAGCAATCCATAGGTTTTAAGATACTTACTAGTCAGGTACATACTTAGGCGTTTAATATGGGGTGTTGAGTCCATTTCGTTGAGCAAGGAGTAGCTCTTGTCTATTCCATATTTGGCTTAAGGAACTTTATCTGTGCTCATTTCAATCTCTGGTTTTATGCAGCACCCCAACTCACCTTTCCCCTTAAGCAAGCATAAGTTGGTTTTCTAAATTTGAGACCCTGTTCTGTTTTGTAATCCAGTTCCTGTGTAGCCAAGTTTACATTCCGTGTATTAGTGATATCTTATGATGTTTCTTTTTCTGTGTGACTTATTTCAGTTAGAATCATCATACCTGAATCCACTCATTATGCTGCTACGGGCCTGATGACATAGATGTCATTGCTGAGTGATATTGCATTGTACGTAAGTACCACAACTTCTTTATCCATTTTCCACTTTCTGCGATATTGAACTTGTACCGTAAACGAGGTTCTTGTAAACAGAGCCGTCCCAAACTTTGCGGTGGCTGTGTCTTTTTGATTTTAATTTCCCTAAGCTATAGGACCATAAGTGGAAGTGCCCTAGGCTCCGTTGCTTTGTTCTTTAGATATTTCAGGAAACACCATACACTTCTCCCGAGTGGCTCTTGGCCATTTACATCCCGCCGATCAGCATAACAGGGCTCCCAGTTCTCCATGGCCTGTCCTGCCTTTCTGGATTTTACACTTTTTTCAGATGGCCCTTTTGACCAGGGGGAAGTGAGACTTCATTGTAGTGCAGATTTCCTTTGCAAGCTTGCTTGGTTGGCCAAAAAGGGCGTATGCGTTTTTTCCTGAATATATTCAGGAAAAAACGCATACGCCCTTTTTGGCCAAGTGCATCATTGTGGACGTTCTGCCTCATTTCCTATGCTTTAAATGCAATTCCAGTCTACCTCCTGAAATCGGTTTCCTGCAATTCTGCCCCGCTTTCAAGTCCTCTTGGCAGCCTTACTTCAGTATATTTTTGGACGATAGCTGTCATTTATAACTCTGCAGGTTTGTGAATTACAGTGCCCCTGAGCTCCTTTCTTCAACTCGCTTTCTTGTGAGCTGGCCGCAACACCGCACGATTGCTTCAGGCCCTAATCTGGTTCCGGCACGGCACGCTGAGCCTTTGGTTAATTCCTCTTTCTGGTGGGAAATGAGAGTTAAATTTGCGCATCCAGACACCTCCAGCTAGTCTCTCATTGGTTTTCCCTATTCCTGTTCATCTTCCGCAGAAATTGCAAACTGGGCCAAACAGGAGGTTAAAGGCACTGACTCTCCAAGTCGGGAGAGTGTTAGTAAAGCATCTGGAATGTTGCACCCGAGTACCAGGGGACGAGAACTGAGACATATTGGAACACATCTCCCGATCACACGGTTGATCATACTCTGGGTTACACATGCATGTTTTAGCTGAAGGAAGAATCCCTTAAACCTGGAGAGTTGAGACCCGTGGAATGGGTACCATGCAATATGACTTCAAAGGGTCTTCATTTGCTCACCGAACCTCTCCAATCCTATCACTGCTGCATTTATGCCCCTGTACACACGCTTGATTCTCTTTCAGAGACATAGCAATCCATAGGTTTTAAGATACTTACTAGTCAGGTACATTCTTAGGCGTTTAATATGGGGTGTTGAGTCCATTTTGTTGAGCAAGGAGTAGCTCTTGTCTATTCCATATTTGGCTAAAGGAACTTTATCTGTGCTCATTTCAATCTCTGGATTTATGAAGCACCCCAACTCACCTTTCCCCTTAAGAAAGAATAAGTTGGTTTTCTAAATTTGAGACCCTGTTCTGTTTTGTAATCCAGTTCCTGTGTAGCCAAGTTTACATTCCGTGTATTAGTGATATCTTATGATGTTTCTTTTTCTGTGTGACTTATTTCAGTTAGAATCATCATACCTGAATCCACTCATTATGCTGCTACGGGCCTGATGATATAGATTTCATTGCTGAGTGATATTGCATTGTACGTAAGTACCACAACTTCTTTATCCATTTTCCACTTTCTGCGATATTGAACTTGTACCGTAAACGAGGTTCTTGTAAACAGAGCCGTCCCAAACTTTGCGGTGGCTGTGTCTTTTTGATTTTAATTTCCCTAAGCTATAGGACCATAAGTGGAAGTGCCCTAGGCTCTGTTGCTTTGTTTTTTAGATGTTTCAGGAAACACCATACACTTCTCCAGAGTGGCTCTTGGCAATTTACATCCCGCCCATCAGCATAACAAGGCTCCCAGTTCTCCATGGCCTGTCCTGCCTTTCTGGATTTTACACTTTTTTCAGATGGCCCTGTTCACCGGGGGGAAGTGAGACTTCATTGTAGTGCAGATTTCCTTTGCAAACTTGCTTGGTTGGCCAAAAAGGGCGTATGCGTTTTTTCCTGAATATATTCAGGAAAAAACGCATACGCCCTTTTTGGCCAAGTGCATCATTGTGGACGTTCTGCCTCTTTTCCTATGCTTTAAATGCAATTCCAGTCTACCTCCTGAAATCGGTTTCCTGCAATTCTGCCCCGCTTTCAAGTCCTCTTGGCAGCCTTACTTCAGTATATTTTTGGACGATAGCTGTCATTTATAACTCTGCAGGTTTGTGAATTACAGTGCCCCTGAGCTCCTTTCTTCAACTCGCTTTCTTGTGAGCTGGCTGCAACACCGCACGATTGCTTCAGGCCCTAATCTGGTTCCGGCATGGCATGCTGAGCCTTTGGTTAATTCCTCTTTCTGGTGGGAAATGAGAGTTAAATTTGCGCATCCAGACACCTCCAGCTAGTCTCTCATTGGTTTTCCCTATTCCTGTTCATCTTCCGCAGAAATTGCAAACTGGGCCAAACAGGAGGTTAAAGGCACTGACTCTCCAAGTCGGGAGAGTGTTAGTAAAGCGTCTGGAATGTTGCACCCGAGTACCAGGGGACGAGAACTGTGACATATTGGAACACGTCTCCCGATCACACGGTTGATCATACTCTGGGTTGCACATGCATGTTTAAGCTGAAGGAAGAATCCCTTAAACCTGGAGAGTTGAGACCCGTGGAATGGGTACCATGCAATATGACTTCAAAGGGTCTTCATTTGCTCACCGAACCTCTCCAATCCTATCACTGCTGCGTTTATGCCCCTGTACACACGCTTGATTCTCTTTCAGAGACATAGCAATCCATAGGTTTTAAGATACTTACTAGTCAGGTACATTCTTAGGCGTTTAATATGGGGTGTTGAGTCCACTTCGTTGAGCAAGGAGTAGCTCTTGTCTATTCCATATTTGGCTTAAGGAACTTTATCTGTGCTCATTTCAATCTCTGGTTTTATGCAGCACCCCAACTCACCTTTTCCCTTAAGCAAGCATAAGTTGGTTTTCTAAATTTGAGACCCTGTTCTGTTTTGTAATCCAGTTCCTGTGTAGCCAGGTTTACATTCCGTGTATTAGTGATATCTTATGATGTTTCTTTTTCTGTGTGACTTATTTCAGTTAGAATCATCATACCTGAATCCACTCATTATGCTGCTACGGGCCTGATGACATAGATTTCATTGCTGAGTGATATTGCATTGTACGTAAGTACCACAACTTCTTTATCCATTTTCCACTTTCTGCGATATTGAACTTGTACCGTAAACGAGGTTCTTGTAAACAGAGCCGTCCCAAATTTTGCGGTGGCTGTGTCTTTTTGATTTTAATTTCCCTAAGCTATAGGACCATAAGTGGAAGTTCCCTAGGCTCCGTTGCTTTGTTCTTTATATATTTCAGGAAACACCATACACTTCTCCCGAATGGCTCTTGGCAATTTACATCCCGCCCATCAGCATAAGAAGGCTCCCAGTTCTCCATGGCCTGTCCTGCCTTTCTGGATTTTACACTTTTTTCAGATGGCCCTTTTTACCTGGGGGAAGTGAGACTTCATTGTAGTGCAGATTTCCTTTGCAAGCTTGCTTGGTTGGCCAAAAAGGGCGTATGCGTTTTTTCCTGAATATATTCAGGAAAAAACGCATACGCCCTTTTTGGCCAAGTGCATCATTGTGGACGTTCTGCCTCTTTTCCTATGCTTTAAATGCAATTCCAGTCTACCTCCTGAAATCGGTTTCCTGCAATTCTGCCCCGCTTTCAAGTCCTCTTGGCAGCCTTACTTCAGTATATTTTTGGACGATAGCTGTCATTTATAAGTCTGCAGGTTTGTGAATTACAGTTCCCCTGAGCTCCTTTCTTCAACTCGCTTTCTTGTGAGCTGGCCGCAACACCGCAGGATTGCTTCAGGCCCTCATCTGGTTCCGGCACGGCACGCTGAGCCTTTGGTTAATTCCTCTTTCTGGTGGGAAATGAGAGTTAAATTTGCGCATCCAGACACCTCCAGCTAGTCTCTCAATGGTTCTCCCTATTCCTGTTCATCTTCCGCAGAAATTGCAAACTGAGCCAAACAGGAGGTTAAAGGCACTGACTCTCCAAGTCGGGAGAGTGTTAGTAAAGCGTCTGGAATGTTGCACCCGAGTACCAGGGGACGAGAACTGAGATATATAGGAACACGTCTCCTGATCACACGGTTGATCATACTCTGGGTTCCACATGCATGTTTTAGCTGAAGGAAGAATCCCTTAAACCTGGAGAGTTGAGACCCGTGGAATGGGTAACATGCAATATGACTTCAAAGGGTCTTCATTTGCTCACCGAACCTCTCCAGTCCTATCATTGCTGCGTTTATGCCCCTGTACACTCGCTTGATTCTCTTTCAGAGACATAGCAATCCATAGGTTTTAAGATACTTACTAGTCAGGTATATTCTTAGGTGTTTAATATGGGGTGTTGAGTCCATTTCGTTGAGCAAGGAGTAGCTCTTGTCTATTCCATATTTGGCTTAAGGAACTTTATCTGTGCTCATTTCAATCTCTGGTTTTATGCAGCACCCCAACTCACCTTTCCCCTTAAGCAAGCATAAGTTGGTTTTCTAAATTTGAGACCCTGTTCTGTTTTGTAATCCAGTTCCTGTGTAGCCAAGTTTACATTCCGTGTATTAGTGATATCTTATGATGTTTCTTTTTCTGTGTGACTTATTTCAGTTAGAATCATCATACCTGAATCCACTCATTATGCTGCTACGGGCCTGATGACATAGATTTCATTGCTGAGTGATATTGCATTGTACGTAAGTACCACAACTTCTTTATCCATTTTCCACTTTCTGCGATATTGAACTTGTACCGTAAACGAGGTTCTTGTAAACAGAGCCGTCCCAAATTTTGCGGTGGCTGTGTCTTTTTGATTTTAATTTCCCTAAGCTATAGGACCATAAGTGGAAGTGCCCTAGGCTCCGTTGCTTTGTTCTTTAGATATTTCAGGAAACACCATACACTTCTCCCGAGTGGCTCTTGGCAATTTACATCCCGCCCATCAGCATAAGAAGGCTCCCAGTTCTCCATGGCCTGTCCTGCCTTTCTGGATTTTACACTTTTTTCAGATGGCCCTTTTTACCTGGCGGAAGTGAGACTTCATTGTAGTGCAGATTTCCTTTGCAAGCTTGCTTGGTTGGCCAAAAAGGGCGTATGCGTTTTTTCCTGAATATATTCAGGAAAAAACGCATACGCCCTTTTTGGCCAAGTGCATCATTGTGGACGTTCTGCCTCTTTTCCTATGCTTTAAATGCAATTCCAGTCTACCTCCTGAAATCGGTTTCCTGCAATTCTGCCCCGCATTCAAGTCCTCTTGGCAGCCTTACTTCAGTATATTTTTGGACGATAGCTGTCATTTATAACTCTGCAGGTTTGTGAATTACAGTGCCCCTGAGCTCCTTTCTTCAACTCGCTTTCTTGTGAGCTGGCCGCAACACGGCAGGATTGCTTCAGGCCCTAATCTGGTTCCGGCATGGCACGCTGAGCCTTTGGTTAATTCCTCTTTCTGGTGGGAAATGAGAGTTAAATTTGCGCATCCAGACACCTCCAGCTAGTCTCTCATTGGTTCTCCCTATTCCTGTTCATCTTCCGCAGAAATTGCAAACTGGGCCAAACAGGAGGTTAAAGGCGCTGACTCTCCAAGTCGGGAGAGTGTTTGCAAAGCGTCTGGAATGTTGCACCCGAGTACCAGGGGACGAGAACTGAGACATATAGGAACACGTCTCCCGATCACACGGTTGATCATACTCTGGGTTCCACATGCATGTTTTAGCTGAAGGAAGAATCCCTTAAACCTGGAGAGTTGAGACCCGTGGAATGGGTACCATGCAATATGACTTCAAAGGGTCTTCATTTGCTCACCGAACCTCTCCAATCCTATCACTGCTGCGTTTATGCCCCTGTACACACGCTTGATTCTCTTTCAGAGACATAGCAATCCATAGGTTTTAAGATACTTACTAGTCAGGTACATTCTTAGGCGTTTAATATGGGGTGTTGAGTCCATTTCGTTGAGCAAGGAGTAGCTCATGTCTATTCCATATTTGGATTAAGGAACTTTATCTGTGCTCATTTCAATCTCTGGTTTTATGCAGCACCCCAACTCACCTTTCCCCTTAAGCAAGCATAAGTTGGTTTTCTAAATTTGAGACCCTGTTCTGTTTTGTAATCCAGTTCCTGTGTAGCCAAGTTTACATTCCGTGTATTAGTGATATCTTATGATGTTTCTTTTTCTGTGTGACTTATTTCAGTTAGAATCATCATACCTGAATCCACTCATTATGCTGCTACGGGCCTGATGACATAGATGTCATTGCTGAGTGATATTGCATTGTACGTAAGTACCACAACTTCTTTATCCATTTTCCACTTTCTGTGGTATTGAACTTGTACCGTAAACGAGGTTCTTGTAAACAGAGCCGTCCCAAACTTTGCGGTGGCTGTGTCTTTTTGATTTTAATTTCCCTAAGCTATAGAACCATAAGTGGAAGTGCCCTAGGCTCTGTTGCTTTGTTTTTTAGATGTTTCAGGAAACACCATACACTTCTTCCCAGTGACTCTTGGCAATTTACATCCCGCCCATCAGCATAACAAGGCTCCCAGTTCTCCATGGCCTGTCCTGCCTTTCTGGATTTTACACTTTTTTCAGATGGCCCTTTTGACCAGGGGGAAGTGAGACTTCATTGTAGTGCAGATTTCCTTTGCAAGCTTGCTTGGTTGGCCAAAAAGGGCGTATGCGTTTTTTCCTGAATATATTCAGGAAAAAACGCATACGCCCTTTTTGGCCAAGTGCATCATTGTGGACGTTCTGCCTCATTTCCTATGCTTTAAATGCAATTCCAGTCTACCTCCTGAAATCGGTTTCCTGCAATTCTGCCCCGCTTTCAAGTCCTCTTGGCAGCCTTACTTCAGTATATTTTTGGACGATAGCTGTCATTTATAACTCTGCAGGTTTGTGAATTACAGTGCCCCTGAGCTCCTTTCTTCAACTCGCTTTCTTGTGAGCTGGCCGCAACACCGCACAATTGCTTCAGGCCCTAATCTGGTTCCGGCACGGCACGCTGAGCCTTTGGTTAATTCCTCTTTCTGGTGGGAAATGAGAGTTAAATTTGCGCATCCAGACACCTCCAGCTAGTCTCTCATTGGTTTTCCCTATTCCTGTTCATCTTCCGCAGAAATTGCAAACTGGGCCAAACAGGAGGTTAAAGGCACTGACTCTCCAAGTCGGGAGAGTGTTAGTAAAGCATCTGGAATGTTGCACCCGAGTACCAGGGGACGAGAACTGAGACATATTGGAACACATCTCCCGATCACACGGTTGATCATACTCTGGGTTCCACATGCATGTTTTAGCTGAAGGAAGAATCCCTTAAACCTGGAGAGTTGAGACCCGTGGAATGGGTACCATGCAATATGACTTCAAAGGGACTTCATTTGCTCACCGAACCTCTCCAGTCCTATCATTGCTGCGTTTATGCCCCTGTACACACGCTTGATTCTCTTTCAGAGACATAGCAATCCATAGGTTTTAAGATACTTACTAGTCAGGTATATTCTTAGGCGTTTAATATGGGGTGTTGAGTCCACTTCGTTGAGCAAGGAGTAGCTCTTGTCTATTCCATATTTGGCTTAAGGAACTTTATCTGTGCTCATTTCAATCTCTGGTTTTATGCAGCACCCCAACTCACCTTTTCCCTTAAGCAAGCATAAGTTGGTTTTCTAAATTTGAGACCCTGTTCTGTTTTGTAATCCAGTTCCTGTGTAGCCAGGTTTACATTCCGTGTATTAGTGATATCTTATGATGTTTCTTTTTCTGTGTGACTTATTTCAGTTAGAATCATCATACCTGAATCCACTCATTATGCTGCTACGGGCCTGATGACATAGATTTCATTGCTGAGTGATATTGCATTGTACGTAAGTACCACAACTTCTTTATCCATTTTCCACTTTCTGCGATATTGAACTTGTACCGTAAACGAGGTTCTTGTAAACAGAGCCGTCCCAAATTTTGCGGTGGCTGTGTCTTTTTGATTTTAATTTCCCTAAGCTATAGGACCATAAGTGGAAGTGCCCTAGGCTCCGTTGCTTTGTTCTTTAGATATTTCAGGAAACACCATACACTTCTCCCGAATGGCTCTTGGCAATTTACATCCCGCCCATCAGCATAAGAAGGCTCCCAGTTCTCCATGGCCTGTCCTGCCTTTCTGGATTTTACACTTTTTTCAGATGGCCCTTTTTACCTGGGGGAAGTGAGACTTCATTGTAGTGCAGATTTCCTTTGCAAGCTTGCTTGGTTGGCCAAAAAGGGCGTATGCGTTTTTTCCTGAATATATTCAGGAAAAAACGCATACGCCCTTTTTGGCCAAGTGCATCATTGTGGACGTTCTGCCTCTTTTCCTATGCTTTAAATGCAATTAGAGTCTACCTCCTGAAATTGGTTTCCTGCAATTCTGCCCCGCTTTCAAGTCCTCTTGGCAGCCTTACTTCAGTATATTTTTGGACGATAGCTGTCATTTATAACTCTGCAGGTTTGTGAATTACAGTTCCCCTGAGCTCCTTTCTTCAACTCGCTTTCTTGTGAGCTGGCCGCAACACCGCAGGATTGCTTCAGGCCCTCATCTGGTTCCGGCACGGCACGCTGAGCCTTTGGTTAATTCCTCTTTCTGGTGGGAAATGAGAGTTAAATTTGCGCATCCAGACACCTCCAGCTAGTCTCTCAATGGTTCTCCCTATTCCTGTTCATCTTCCGCAGAAATTGCAAACTGAGCCAAACAGGAGGTTAAAGGCACTGACTCTCCAAGTCGGGAGAGTGTTAGTAAAGCGTCTGGAATGTTGCACCCGAGTACCAGGGGACGAGAACTGAGATATATAGGAACACGTCTCCTGATCACACGGTTGATCATACTCTGGGTTCCACATGCATGTTTTAGCTGAAGGAAGAATCCCTTAAACCTGGAGAGTTGAGACCCGTGGAATGGGTAACATGCAATATGACTTCAAAGGGTCTTCATTTGCTCACCGAACCTCTCCAGTCCTATCATTGCTGCGTTTATGCCCCTGTACACACGCTTGATTCTCTTTCAGAGGCATAGCAATCCATAGGTTTTAAGATACTTACTAGTCAGGTATATTCTTAGGCGTTTAATATGGGGTGTTGAGTCCATTTCGTTGAGCAAGGAGTAGCTCTTGTCTATTCCATATTTGGCTTAAGGAACTTTATCTGTGCTCATTTCAATCTCTGGTTTTATGCAGCACCCCAACTCACCTTTCCCCTTAAGCAAGCATAAGTTGGTTTTCTAAATTTGAGACCCTGTTCTGTTTTGTAATCCAGTTCCTGTGTAGCCAAGTTTACATTCCGTGTATTAGTGATATCTTATGATGTTTCTTTTTCTGTGTGACTTATTTCAGTTAGAATCATCATACCTGAATCCACTCATTATGCTGCTACGGGCCTGATGACATAGATTTCATTGCTGAGTGATATTGCATTGTACGTAAGTACCACAACTTCTTTATCCATTTTCCACTTTCTGCGATATTGAACTTGTACCGTAAACGAGGTTCTTGTAAACAGAGCCGTCCCAAATTTTGCGGTGGCTGTGTCTTTTTGATTTTAATTTCCCTAAGCTATAGGACCATAAGTGGAAGTGCCCTAGGCTCCGTTGCTTTGTTCTTTAGATATTTCAGGAAACACCATACACTTCTCCCGAGTGGCTCTTGGCAATTTACATCCCGCCCATCAGCATAAGAAGGCTCCCAGTTCTCCATGGCCTGTCCTGCCTTTCTGGATTTTACACTTTTTTCAGATGGCCCTTTTTACCTGGCGGAAGTGAGACTTCATTGTAGTGCAGATTTCCTTTGCAAGCTTGCTTGGTTGGCCAAAAAGGGCGTATGCGTTTTTTCCTGAATATATTCAGGAAAAAACGCATACGCCCTTTTTGGCCAAGTGCATCATTGTGGACGTTCTGCCTCTTTTCCTATGCTTTAAATGCAATTCCAGTCTACCTCCTGAAATCGGTTTCCTGCAATTCTGCCCCGCATTCAAGTCCTCTTGGCAGCCTTACTTCAGTATATTTTTGGACGATAGCTGTCATTTATAACTCTGCAGGTTTGTGAATTACAGTGCCCCTGAGCTCCTTTCTTCAACTCGCTTTCTTGTGAGCTGGCCGCAACACGGCAGGATTGCTTCAGGCCCTAATCTGGTTCCGGCACGGCACGCTGAGCCTTTGGTTAATTCCTCTTTCTGGTGGGAAATGAGAGTTAAATTTGCGCATCCAGACACCTCCAGCTAGTCTCTCATTGGTTCTCCCTATTCCTGTTCATCTTCCGCAGAAATTGCAAACTGGGCCAAACAGGAGGTTAAAGGCGCTGACTCTCCAAGTCGGGAGAGTGTTTGCAAAGCGTCTGGAATGTTGCACCCGAGTACCAGGGGACGAGAACTGAGACATATAGGAACACGTCTCCTGATCACACGGTTGATCATACTCTGGGTTCCACATGCATGTTTTAGCTGAAGGAAGAATCCCTTAAACCTGGAGAGTTGAGACCCGTGGAATGGGTACCATGCAATATGACTTCAAAGGGTCTTCATTTGCTCACCGAACCTCTCCAATCCTATCACTGCTGCGTTTATGCCCCTGTACACACGCTTGATTCTCTTTCAGAGACATAGCAATCCATAGGTTTTAAGATACTTACTAGTCAGGTACATTCTTAGGCGTTTAATATGGGGTGTTGAGTCCATTTCGTTGAGCAAGGAGTAGCTCTTGTCTATTCCATATTTGGATTAAGGAACTTTATCTGTGCTCATTTCAATCTCTGGTTTTATGCAGCACCCCAACTCACCTTTCCCCTTAAGCAAGCATAAGTTGGTTTTCTAAATTTGAGACCCTGTTCTGTTTTGTAATCCAGTTCCTATGTAGCCAAGTTTACATTCCGTGTATTAGTGATATCTTATGATGTTTCTTTTTCTGTGTGACTTATTTCAGTTAGAATCATCATACCTGAATCCACTCATTATGCTGCTACGGGCCTGATGACATAGATTTCATTGCTGAGTGATATTGCATTGTACGTAAGTACCACAACTTCTTTATCCATTTTTCACTTTCTGCGATATTGAACTTGTACCGTAAACGAGGTTCTTGTAAACAGAGCCGTCCCAAACTTTGCGGTGGCTGTGTCTTTTTGATTTTAATTTCCCTAAGCTATAGGACCATAAGTGGAAGTGCCCTAGGCTCTGTTGCTTTGTTTTTTAGATGTTTCAGGAAACACCATACACTTCTCCCCAGTGACTCTTGGCAATTTACATCCCGCCCATCAGCATAACAAGGCTCCCAGTTCTCCATGGCCTGTCCTGCCTTTTTGGATTTTACACTTTTTTCAGATGGCCCTTTTGACCGGGGGGAAGTGAGACTTCATTGTAGTGCAGATTTCCTTTGCAAGCTTGCTTGGTTGGCCAAAAAGGGCGTATGCGTTTTTTCCTGAATATATTCAGGAAAAAACGCATACGCCCTTTTTGGCCAAGTGCATCATTGTGGACGTTCTGCCTCTTTTCCTATGCTTTAAATGCAATTCCAGTCTACCTCCTGAAATCGGTTTCCTGCAATTCTGCCCCGCTTTCAAGTCCTCTTGGCAGCCTTACTTCAGTATATTTTTGGACGATAGCTGTCATTTATAACTCTGCAGGTTTGTGAATTACAGTGACACTGAGCTCCTTTCTTCAACTCGCTTTCTTGTGAGCTGGCCGCAACACCGCAGGATTGCTTCAGGCCCTAATCTGGTTCCGGCACGGCACGCTGAGCCTTTGGTTAATTCCTCTTTCTGGTGGGAAATGAGAGTTAAATTTGCGCATCCAGACACCTCCAGCTAGTCTCTCATTGGTTTTCCCTATTCCTGTTCATCTTCCGCAGAAATTGCAAACTGGGCCAAACAGGAGGTTAAAGGCACTGACTCTCCAAGTCGGGAGAGTGTTAGTAAAGCATCTGGAATGTTGCACCCGAGTACCAGGGGACGAGAACTGAGACATATTGGAACACATCTCCCGATCACACGGTTGATCATACTCTGGGTTCCACATGCATGTTTTAGCTGAAGGAAGAATCCCTTAAACCTGGAGAGTTGAGACCCGTGGAATGGGTACCATGCAATATGACTTCAAAGGGACTTCATTTGCTCACCGAACCTCTCCAGTCCTATCATTGCTGCGTTTATGCCCCTGTACACACGCTTGATTCTCTTTCAGAGACATAGCAATCCATAGGTTTTAAGATACTTACTAGTCAGGTATATTCTTAGGCGTTTAATATGGGGTGTTGAGTCCACTTCGTTGAGCAAGGAGTAGCTCTTGTCTATTCCATATTTGGCTTAAGGAACTTTATCTGTGCTCATTTCAATCTCTGGTTTTATGCAGCACCCCAACTCACCTTTTCCCTTAAGCAAGCATAAGTTGGTTTTCTAAATTTGAGACCCTGTTCTGTTTTGTAATCCAGTTCCTGTGTAGCCAGGTTTACATTCCGTGTATTAGTGATATCTTATGATGTTTCTTTTTCTGTGTGACTTATTTCAGTTAGAATCATCATACCTGAATCCACTCATTATGCTGCTACGGGCCTGATGACATAGATTTCATTGCTGAGTGATATTGCATTGTACGTAAGTACCACAACTTCTTTATCCATTTTCCACTTTCTGCGATATTGAACTTGTACCGTAAACGAGGTTCTTGTAAACAGAGCCGTCCCAAATTTTGCGGTGGCTGTGTCTTTTTGATTTTAATTTCCCTAAGCTATAGGACCATAAGTGGAAGTTCCCTAGGCTCCGTTGCTTTGTTCTTTAGATATTTCAGGAAACACCATACACTTCTCCCGAATGGCTCTTGGCAATTTACATCCCGCCCATCAGCATAAGAAGGCTCCCAGTTCTCCATGGCCTGTCCTGCCTTTCTGGATTTTACACTTTTTTCAGATGGCCCTTTTTACCTGGGGGAAGTGAGACTTCATTGTAGTGCAGATTTCCTTTGCAAGCTTGCTTGGTTGGCCAAAAAGGGCGTATGCGTTTTTTCCTGAATATATTCAGGAAAAAACGCATACGCCCTTTTTGGCCAAGTGCATCATTGTGGACGTTCTGCCTCTTTTCCTATGCTTTAAATGCAATTCCAGTCTACCTCCTGAAATCGGTTTCCTGCAATTCTGCCCCGCTTTCAAGTCCTCTTGGCAGCCTTACTTCAGTATATTTTTGGACGATAGCTGTCATTTATAACTCTGCAGGTTTGTGAATTACAGTTCCCCTGAGCTCCTTTCTTCAACTCGCTTTCTTGTGAGCTGGCCGCAACACCGCAGGATTGCTTCAGGCCCTCATCTGGTTCCGGCACGGCACGCTGAGCCTTTGGTTAATTCCTCTTTCTGGTGGGAAATGAGAGTTAAATTTGCGCATCCAGACACCTCCAGCTAGTCTCTCAATGGTTCTCCCTATTCCTGTTCATCTTCCGCAGAAATTGCAAACTGAGCCAAACAGGAGGTTAAAGGCACTGACTCTCCAAGTCGGGAGAGTGTTAGTAAAGCGTCTGGAATGTTGCACCCGAGTACCAGGGGACGAGAACTGAGATATATAGGAACACGTCTCCTGATCACACGGTTGATCATACTCTGGGTTCCACATGCATGTTTTAGCTGAAGGAAGAATCCCTTAAACCTGGAGAGTTGAGACCCGTGGAATGGGTAACATGCAATATGACTTCAAAGGGTCTTCATTTGCTCACCGAACCTCTCCAGTCCTATCATTGCTGCGTTTATGCCCCTGTACACACGCTTGATTCTCTTTCAGAGACATAGCAATCCATAGGTTTTAAGATACTTACTAGTCAGGTATATTCTTAGGCGTTTAATATGGGGTGTTGAGTCCATTTCGTTGAGCAAGGAGTAGCTCTTGTCTATTCCATATTTGGCTTAAGGAACTTTATCTGTGCTCATTTCAATCTCTGGTTTTATGCAGCACCCCAACTCACCTTTCCCCTTAAGCAAGCATAAGTTGGTTTTCTAAATTTGAGACCCTGTTCTGTTTTGTAATCCAGTTCCTGTGTAGCCAAGTTTACATTCTGTGTATTAGTGATATCTTATGATGTTTCTTTTTCTGTGTGACTTATTTCAGTTAGAATCATCATACCTGAATCCACTCATTATGCTGCTACGGGCCTGATGACATAGATTTCATTGCTGAGTGATATTGCATTGTACGTAAGTACCACAACTTCTTTATCCATTTTCCACTTTCTGCGATATTGAACTTGTACCGTAAACGAGGTTCTTGTAAACAGAGCCGTCCCAAATTTTGCGGTGGCTGTGTCTTTTTGATTTTAATTTCCCTAAGCTATAGGACCATAAGTGGAAGTGCCCTAGGCTCCGTTGCTTTGTTCTTTAGATATTTCAGGAAACACCATACACTTCTCCCGAATGGCTCTTGGCAATTTACATCCCGCCCATCAGCATAAGAAGGCTCCCAGTTCTCCATGGCCTGTCCTGCCTTTCTGGATTTTACACTTTTTTCAGATGGCCCTTTTTACCTGGGGGAAGTGAGACTTCATTGTAGTGCAGATTTCCTTTGCAAGCTTGCTTGGTTGGCCAAAAAGGGCGTATGCGTTTTTTCCTGAATATATTCAGGAAAAAACGCATACGCCCTTTTTGGCCAAGTGCATCATTGTGGACGTTCTGCCTCTTTTCCTATGCTTTAAATGCAATTCCAGTCTACCTCCTGAAATCGGTTTCCTGCAATTCTGCCCCGCTTTCAAGTCCTCTTGGCAGCCTTACTTCAGTATATTTTTGGACGATAGCTGTCATTTATAACTCTGCAGGTTTGTGAATTACAGTTCCCCTGAGCTCCTTTCTTCAACTCGCTTTCTTGTGAGCTGGCCGCAACACCGCAGGATTGCTTCAGGCCCTCATCTGGTTCCGGCACGGCACGCTGAGCCTTTGGTTAATTCCTCTTTCTGGTGGGAAATGAGAGTTAAATTTGCGCATCCAGACACCTCCAGCTAGTCTCTCAATGGTTCTCCCTATTCCTGTTCATCTTCCGCAGAAATTGCAAACTGAGCCAAACAGGAGGTTAAAGGCACTGACTCTCCAAGTCGGGAGAGTGTTAGTAAAGCGTCTGGAATGTTGCACCCGAGTACCAGGGGACGAGAACTGTGACATATTGGAACACGTCTCCTGATCACACGGTTGATCATACTCTGGGTTCCACATGCATGTTTTAGCTGAAGGAAGAATCCCTTAAACCTGGAGAGTTGAGACCCGTGGAATGGGTACCATGCAATATGACTTCAAAGGGTCTTCATTTGCTCACCGAACCTCTCCAGTCCTATCATTGCTGCGTTTATGCCCCTGTACACACGCTTGATTCTCTTTCAGAGACATAGCAATCCATAGGTTTTAAGATACTTACTAGTCAGGTATATTCTTAGGCGTTTAATATGGGGTGTTGAGTCCACTTCGTTGAGCAAGGAGTAGCTCTTGTCTATTCCATATTTGGCTTAAGGAACTTTATCTGTGCTCATTTCAATCTCTGGTTTTATGCAGCACCCCAACTCACCTTTTCCCTTAAGCAAGCATAAGTTGGTTTTCTAAATTTGAGACCCTGTTCTGTTTTGTAATCCAGTTCCTGTGTAGCCAGGTTTACATTCCGTGTATTAGTGATATCTTATGATGTTTCTTTTTCTGTGTGACTTATTTCAGTTAGAATCATCATACCTGAATCCACTCATTATGCTGCTACGGGCCTGATGACATAGATTTCATTGCTGAGTGATATTGCATTGTACGTAAGTACCACAACTTCTTTATCCATTTTCCACTTTCTGCGATATTGAACTTGTACCGTAAACGAGGTTCTTGTAAACAGAGCCGTCCCAAATTTTGCGGTGGCTGTGTCTTTTTGATTTTAATTTCCCTAAGCTATAGGACCATAAGTGGAAGTGCCCTAGGCTCCGTTGCTTTGTTCTTTAGATATTTCAGGAAACACCATACACTTCTCCCGAATGGCTCTTGGCAATTTACATCCCGCCCATCAGCATAAGAAGGCTCCCAGTTCTCCATGGCCTGTCCTGCCTTTCTGGATTTTACACTTTTTTCAGATGGCCCTTTTTACCTGGGGGAAGTGAGACTTCATTGTAGTGCAGATTTCCTTTGCAAGCTTGCTTGGTTGGCCAAAAAGGGCGTATGCGTTTTTTCCTGAATATATTCAGGAAAAAACGCATACGCCCTTTTTGGCCAAGTGCATCATTGTGGACGTTCTGCCTCTTTTCCTATGCTTTAAATGCAATTCCAGTCTACCTCCTGAAATCGGTTTCCTGCAATTCTGCCCCGCTTTCAAGTCCTCTTGGCAGCCTTACTTCAGTATATTTTTGGACGATAGCTGTCATTTATAACTCTGCAGGTTTGTGAATTACAGTTCCCCTGAGCTCCTTTCTTCAACTCGCTTTCTTGTGAGCTGGCCGCAACACCGCAGGATTGCTTCAGGCCCTCATCTGGTTCCGGCACGGCACGCTGAGCCTTTGGTTAATTCCTCTTTCTGGTGGGAAATGAGAGTTAAATTTGCGCATCCAGACACCTCCAGCTAGTCTCTCAATGGTTCTCCCTATTCCTGTTCATCTTCCGCAGAAATTGCAAACTGAGCCAAACAGGAGGTTAAAGGCACTGACTCTCCAAGTCGGGAGAGTGTTAGTAAAGCGTCTGGAATGTTGCACCCGAGTACCAGGGGACGAGAACTGAGATATATAGGAACACGTCTCCTGATCACACGGTTGATCATACTCTGGGTTCCACATGCATGTTTTAGCTGAAGGAAGAATCCCTTAAACCTGGAGAGTTGAGACCCGTGGAATGGGTAACATGCAATATGACTTCAAAGGGTCTTCATTTGCTCACCGAACCTCTCCAGTCCTATCATTGCTGCGTTTATGCCCCTGTACACACGCTTGATTCTCTTTCAGAGACATAGCAATCCATAGGTTTTAAGATACTTACTAGTCAGGTATATTCTTAGGCGTTTAATATGGGGTGTTGAGTCCATTTCGTTGAGCAAGGAGTAGCTCTTGTCTATTCCATATTTGGCTTAAGGAACTTTATCTGTGCTCATTTCAATCTCTGGTTTTATGCAGCACCCCAACTCACCTTTCCCCTTAAGCAAGCATAAGTTGGTTTTCTAAATTTGAGACCCTGTTCTGTTTTGTAATCCAGTTCCTGTGTAGCCAAGTTTACATTCCGTGTATTAGTGATATCTTATGATGTTTCTTTTTCTGTGTGACTTATTTCAGTTAGAATCATCATACCTGAATCCACTCATTATGCTGCTACGGGCCTGATGACATAGATTTCATTGCTGAGTGATATTGCATTGTACGTAAGTACCACAACTTCTTTATCCATTTTCCACTTTCTGCGATATTGAACTTGTACCGTAAACGAGGTTCTTGTAAACAGAGCCGTCCCAAATTTTGCGGTGGCTGTGTCTTTTTGATTTTAATTTCCCTAAGCTATAGGACCATAAGTGGAAGTGCCCTAGGCTCCGTTGCTTTGTTCTTTAGATATTTCAGGAAACACCATACACTTCTCCCGAGTGGCTCTTGGCAATTTACATCCCGCCCATCAGCATAAGAAGGCTCCCAGTTCTCCATGGCCTGTCCTGCCTTTCTGGATTTTACACTTTTTTCAGATGGCCCTTTTTACCTGGCGGAAGTGAGACTTCATTGTAGTGCAGATTTCCTTTGCAAGCTTGCTTGGTTGGCCAAAAAGGGCGTATGCGTTTTTTCCTGAATATATTCAGGAAAAAACGCATACGCCCTTTTTGGCCAAGTGCATCATTGTGGACGTTCTGCCTCTTTTCCTATGCTTTAAATGCAATTCCAGTCTACCTCCTGAAATCGGTTTCCTGCAATTCTGCCCCGCATTCAAGTCCTCTTGGCAGCCTTACTTCAGTATATTTTTGGACGATAGCTGTCATTTATAACTCTGCAGGTTTGTGAATTAGAGTGCCCCTGAGCTCCTTTCTTCAACTCGCTTTCTTGTGAGCTGGCCGCAACACGGCAGGATTGCTTCAGGCCCTAATCTGGTTCCGGCATGGCACGCTGAGCCTTTGGTTAATTCCTCTTTCTGGTGGGAAATGAGAGTTAAATTTGCGCATCCAGACACCTCCAGCTAGTCTCTCATTGGTTCTCCCTATTCCTGTTCATCTTCCGCAGAAATTGCAAACTGGGCCAAACAGGAGGTTAAAGGCGCTGACTCTCCAAGTCGGGAGAGTGTTACTAAAGTGTCTGGAATGTTGCACCCGAGTACCAGGGGACGAGAACTGAGACATATTGGAACACGTCTCCCGATCACACGGTTGATCATACTCTGGGTTCCACGTGCATGTTTTAGCTGAAGGAAGAATCCCTTAAACCTGGAGAGTTGAGACCTGAGGAATCGGTATCATGCAATATGACTTCAAAGGGTCTTCATTTGCTCACCGAACCTCTCCAATCCTATCACTGCTGCGTTTATGCCCCTGTACACACGCTTGATTTTCTTTCAGAGACATAGCAATCCATAGGTTTTAAGATACTTACTAGTCAGGTACATTCTTAGGCGTTTAATATGGGGTGTTGAGTCCATTTCATTGAGCAAGGAGTAGCTCTTGTCTATTCCATATTTGGCTTAAGGAACTTTATCTGTGCTCATTTCAATCTCTGGTTTTATGCAGCACCCCAACTCAACTTTCCCCTTAAGCAAGCATAAGTTGGTTTTCTAAATTTGAGACCCTGTTCTGTTTTGTAATCCAGTTCCTGTGTAGCCAAGTTTACATTCCGTGTATTAGTGATATCTTATGATATTTCTTTTTCTGTGTGACTTATTTCAGTTAGAATCATCATACCTGAATCCACTCATTATGCTGCTACGGGCCTGATGACATAGATTTCATTGCTGAGTGATATTGCATTGTACGTAAGTACCACAACTTCTTTATCCATTTTTCACTTTCTGCGATATTGAACTTGTACTGTAAACGAGGTTCTTGTAAACAGAGCCGTCCCAAACTTTGGGGTGGCTGTGTCTTTTTGATTTTAATTTCCCTAAGCTATAGGACCATAAGTGGAAGTGCCCTAGGCTCTGTTGCTTTGTTTTTTAGATGTTTAAGGAAACACCATACACTTCTCCAGAGTGGCTGTTGGCAATTTACATCCCGCCCATCAGCATAACAAGGCTCCCAGGTCTCCATGGCTTGTCCTGCCTTTCTGGATTTTACACTTTTTTCAGATGGCCCTTTTGACCTGGTTGAAGTGAGACTTCATTGTAGTGCAGATTTCCTTTGCAAGGTTGCTTGGTTGGCCAAAAAGTGCGTATGTGTTTTTTGCTGAATATATTCAGGAAAAAACGCATACGCACTTTTTGGCCAAGTGCATCATTGTCGATGTTCTGCCTCTTTTCCTATGCTTTAAATGCAATTCCAGTCTACCTCCTGAAATCTGTTTCCTGCAATTCTGCCTTGCTTTCAATGCCTCTTCATAGCCTTACCTCAATATATTTTTTGAAAATAGTTGGCCTTTATAACTCTGCAGGTTTTGAATTGCAGTGGCCCTTAGCTCCATTTTTCAGCTCTTATTTTTCTGATCTTGCCTCATAACCACAGGATTCCTTCAGACCCTATTGTTCTTCTGGGGCACCTTGCTGTGCCTTTGGTTAATTCTGCTTACTGATGTTAAATTAGAGTGACATGTGCCCATTGAAACCGCTACAGCTAGTTTCTCACTGGTTCCCCCTATTCCCATTCATCCTCTGCACTAACTGCAGACTGTGCGATACAGGAACTTAAAGGCATTGACTCTCCATGTGGGGTTTTTTTAGTAAAGCGGCATGAATGTCAATCCGGAGCCCCAGGAGAGGAACAATGAGGTGCGTTTTAGAAACCTTTCCCGATCATATGGTATACCTGTCGCTGGGTTTCCCAAGCATGGTTTAGCTGTAGGAATATTCCCTTCAACCTGGAGTGTTGGGACCCTTGGAATGAGTAGCATGAAGTATTGCATTAAACTTTCGGCAGTTGCTCACCAAAGCTCACCAATCCTCTCAGCCCCAAGTGTCCAGCCTTATGTCTTATCTAGCTGTGGGTTTATATGTGGTCAATCCAGGTTGCATCACAGCCCCTGAGCGAATATTGTAAGAATTTTTCTCTCTTTGATTGTTTATGCGTTTTGTTTTTAAAATTTATTTCTATAATGGGGTTTAGCTCATTTTCACTGCTGTGTTTGTGCTGCTCTGCACACACTTGATTCCCTTATGAAGATATGTCAATACATGGGTCTTAAGATTCTTATTACTCAGTTTTATTTCTGTGCAGTGTATTGGGTGTGTTGAGGCCAGTTCATTGAGCAAGGTGTAGATCTTGTCTAATACTTATTTGGTTTATTGAACGGTATCTGTGCTAATTTCAAACTCTGGTTTTATGCATCACCCCACCTCTCCTTTCCCCTTAAGCTGACATAAGTGTGTTTTCTAAATGTGAGACACTGTTCTGTTATGTAATTCATTTTTTGTGCAGCCATATTTACCCTCCCTCTATAAGTGATATCTTATGATATGTTTCTTTTTCTGTTTGACTAATTTCAAGTAGTATTATCGGACCTAAATCCACTCTTTATCCTTCTACTAGCCTTATTACATTGATTTCATGGTGAAGAGATATTCCATTGTACATAAGTGCCACATCTTCTTTATCCATTGTTCTCTTTCCTGGGATATTTAAGGTGTACTGAAGTTGAGGTTCTTGTAAACAGAGTAGCCCTAAACTGTGGTGTGCTTGTGTCTTGTTGATTTTTAGACTTCCCTAGATATATTCCCATGATTGGAAGTGTCCTATGCTCTGTAGCTCTGTTTTTTAGATGATTTAGGAACCACCATACACTTCTCCAGAGTGGCTCTCGGCAGTTCACACACTGCCCATCAGCGTATAAAGGCTCCCTGTTCTCCATGGCCTGTCCTGCATTTCTGGTTTTTACAATTGTTTAGGATGGCCCTTTTGACTGGTGGGAAATGAGACTTCTTTGTTGTGCACATTTGCATTGCTTGCTTGCTTCATTGCCCATAAATTGTGTATGCATTTTTTCCTGGATATAATCAGGAAAAAACGCATACGCCCTTTTGGGCCAACTGCATCATTGTCGAAATTCTGCTGCTTTTCATGTGCTTTAAAGACGAGTCCAATCTATCTCTTGAAATCTGTTTCTTGCAATTCTGTCTTGCATTCAGATCCTCTTCTTTGCCTTACCTCAACATATTTTTGGACGTTAGTTTTCATTTATAACTCTGCAGGTTTGTGAATTGCAGTGACCCTGAGCTCCATTTTTTAAGTTGCTCTTTTGTGAGCTGGCCTCAAACCCGCAGGATTGCTTCAGGCCCTATTTTGGCTCGGGTGAGGCGGGCTGAGCCTTTTTTCAATTCTCATTCTTAATGGGAAATTAGAGTGATATGTGCCCGTACAACCCCCTACAACTATTCTCTCATTGGTTCCCCCTCTTCCCATTCATCCTCCTCACAATTTGCAAAATGTGTGAAACAGAAGTTGAAATGTGCTGATTCTCCAAGTGGGGAGATTCTAAGTAACGTGGCTGGAATGGTGAACAGGAGCACCAGGAGAGGATAAATGAGCTGCATTTTAGACACATCTCCCGATCACATGGTGTACAGTCCTCTGGGTTTTCCATGCATGTTTTAGCTGTAGGAAGATCCCTTGAACCTGCAGATTTGGGACCCATTGAATGGGTACCAGGTAGTGTTACTTTAAAGGGTGTGCATTTCCTCACCCAACCTCACATTTCTCTTAGTGCAAACAGTTTCCAGCCTTATGTCTCATCCTGCTGTGGGTCTAGACGTGTTCAATCCATGTTGCATCACCGTCCCTGAGGAAAAGTTGTAAGAGGTTTTCTCTGTCTCTCTGTCGTTTATTTTTTTCAATTTATTACTATATTGGTTACAGCTTATTTTCAAAGCTCTGTTTCTTGCTGCTGTACATCCACTTGATTCACGTACAGAGAGACATCAGTAAATTCTTTTTCAGATTCTTACCAGTCGTATATATTCTTTTCCGGTGACTTGAGTGTGCTGAGTGCAGTTCTTTTAGCTACCGTGTAGGCCTTGTTGATTATCAGTTTGGTATTTGGAATGGTATCTTTGCTAATTTCAACCTCTTGGATGATGCCTCACCCCTCCCCACCTTTCCCGTTTAGCAGCCTTATGCGTGTTTTCTACATATTTGACTATGTTTTTGTTTTGTAAGTTATTTCATGTGTAGCTATTTTGGATTCCACCTTTAAGTGATATCTTATGATATGTGTCTTTTTCTTTTTGAATTATGTCACTTAGAATGATCATACGTAACTCCCTAGGAGTTGTTACAACTGGCCATATTTCATTGATTTCCAGGCTGAGTAATATTCCACTCTACATAAGTACCACATCTCTATCCATGTTTTCCCTCCAGAGACATTTAAGTTATATCCTAGTCGAGGATCTTTTAAACAGAGAGGCGGTAAACATTGGGGTGCCTGTGTCCTCTC
Source organism: Leucopleurus acutus (assembly GCF_964270905.1). NCBI lineage: Eukaryota > Metazoa > Chordata > Mammalia > Artiodactyla > Delphinidae > Leucopleurus > Leucopleurus acutus. Next base: position 285,112 of record NW_028139179.1, read on the forward strand.
CATTTTTGTTTTTCCCAAGATATACGCCCATGAGTGCAAGTGCCCTATGCTCTGTAGCTCATTTTTTAGATGCTTTAGTAAACACAATACACTTCTCCAGAATGGACGTTGGCAATATATATTTTCCACTATAAGTCTCACAGGGCTCCCTCTTCTCCTTGCCCTGTCCTGCATTTCTGTTGTTTACGCTTTATGAGGATGGCTCTTCTGACTGATCTGAAGTGATATCTTTTGTAGTATTGATTTCCAGTGCCCACCTGTTTGGTTGGCTAAAAAAGTGTATGCCCTTTTCTTGAATATATACAGAAAAAAACGCATACACCCTTTTTGGCCAACTGCAATGTTGGCAATGTTCAGCCCCTTTTCTTGTGCTTAATGGCGAGTCCTTTCTACCTCCTCAAATCCCTTTCCTGCCATTCTCCCTTGCTTACAAGTCCTTTTCTCTGACTTTCCTCAAGACATTTTTCAGTGATAGATATTTTCAACTCTGCAGTTTCGTGAATTTTACTGCCCCTGAGTTCCATTGTTCAACTTGTGTTTATGGGAACTGGCCACAAAGCAGTGGGATTTCCTCAAGCCCTATACTGTTTCCATGGGCAACCCTAGCCTTTGGTCAATTCGTCTTCCTGATTGGAAATTAGAGTGACATGTGCCTGTCTGAACACCTAGGACTTGTCTCTCATTGTTCCTCATCCTTCCGCTTCATCCTCTGGACAAATTCCAAACTGTACGTAACAGGATGTTGACAGTGCTGCCATCTCCAAGTGGGGAGACTGTTAGTAAAGACGCTGGAGGGGTGAACCCGAGGCCCAGGAGATGAGGAGATGAGATGCCTTTTCCAAACTCTTCCCGATCAGACGGTATACCATCCTCTGGGTGTGACAGACATGTTTTAGCAGTAGGAAGAGTCCCATTCATGTAAGGAAAACACCAGGGCTTTTTCAAAATCAGTGTCTCCCCGAAACCCAAACTGGGGAATTTTTTAAGCTACGGCTACACATATGTTCATTAAGGGCCTTGGGAAGTAGGCAGAGTCCAAACTTTAGATGATTGAAGTCTTCAGGTTCAGAATCACTCACCACCAGCTTCCCTTAGGTTACACTTTAACTGTCCTTGATAGATGATGTCAATAAAAATATCTATTCTTTTTCAGATTATTTCCCCTTATAGGTTATTGCAAAATGTTGAGTGTAGTTCCCTGTGCTATACAGTAGTTCCTTGTTGATGATCTATTTTATACATAGCAGTGTGTATGTGTTAATCCCAAACTGTTAATTTATCCCTCCTCCCACCTTTCCGCTTTGGTAATAATAAATTATAAGATTTTATACTTCTCAGAAATGGGAGAGCTGAAAGAGAGGTATCATTTTCAATGGAAAAGCATTTAAAACAAGATTGAAGCTTTAACCAAGATTATTAGATGTACATCCTTGGAAAGAAATCACTTCGTTTCTCTAATATTGACCTGACAAATAAGACAAACCTTTTCACTGAACTTGCTTATAATAAAGTGATGGAAATAGCCAATGGAAGCGTTAGAAACATCTTATTTTACCCGAGCCTTATACACTGCTCTATGTTAACTACAGTTTGGCTCACACATCTGTTCATTGAGGTTACAATAGTCTCAATTTCTGTTACTGATCCTCCAGAGTGGACCCCAACAAGTGTCCCCCTGCGCAGTGTCATTGGGGCCAACAGATCGAGACTGAGTTTGGTTCACAAGCAAAGGAAACTTTATATTTTGATCAGAGAATGGAGAGGTGAGAGCATGCACTACCCCGTGGGCTGTGGGCTGGGCTGCTGTGTAGAGATCCTGTCAGAGTCAGTGGGAGGGAGGGGGCGGAGCTCTCGAGGGCCGGGTTGGCTGCAGTTCAGTCTCTATATCGCGGAGTCTGCACTGGGCCCCAGGAGCTGAGGTGTCGACCCAGCCATTCTGCACTAGGAAATCTGGTCTGAAGTGCCGGGTGTGGAACCTCTGCATGCGGGACCCTAGGAGCACATGAAATTAGACAAAGCACAAAGGATAAAAAAGGTTAGACTTGACTTTATTGCACAGATTCTATTTTTATCTCCCAGGGATTTTTAATGGGCTTTGCTGGGGACAAACACCTCCTCTGTCTTTTGTCCCGTTCCTCATTCTTGGAGTTCTGAGGGTGCAGACCCTTCTTCTGTAACTGCTGAGTGCTGAGTTGGGAGTCCTCAAACCCAGGGACGAGGGTCAGAACTTCTCCCCAGCAGCCTCCAGGTGACGTTGATTGTCCCCAGGCCCCCTGCATCCTTGCTCGTCCGCCTGAGCACCAGCATTGGAAGTGTTATAGATTCTAATGACCTTTAAGGGTCCAGGAAAGAGATGTGCAGAGACGCTGTGGGGGCCGGTTTCACCCCGCCCCACATTTGTTTGGCCACCTTAGGCTGACCGTTTCTGCCAGCCTAGATGCTCTGACCAGTAGTCTGCGCTTTCTTCAATTAGGCCCCTGAATTAACGTACAAACAGCACCAGGTGTCAGAGCCCTGCCCGCTCAACTCCCAGACAGTCCAGGGTCAGTGGTGATCAAGGACCATGATGGCCACTGAGTCAACAGCCTTTTGAAGTAAACAGGAGTCCAGCCAGTCTTATTGGCCACCATCAGCACGGTGTCTGTAGGCTTTTCTATGGTGACAGTGTGATATACGGTTCCCCCGCCAAGATTATTAGCTCCCCTCTGGGTGCAGTAAGTCCTGCAAGCAGTAGTCTACTCTTTTGGGACACACTCTTGTTGTTTTATGAGAGAAACTCCAGGTCAAGTGATGTTCACACGAGTCGTCATGGTGCCCTGTTGCCCCCGGTTATCTCTCTGGATGTTGGAGTTGGAGGGCCTCCTCACTCGAGGTTGGTGTGCCCACGGAGCGAACCCTGCAACTTCAGGGCATGGTTGGTGGTTAGGATCACCACGTGGGGTCCTTTTCCCTTAGGAGGGAGGTGGCCTTTCGGGCTGCTGATTTCCAGGTTTTTAGATACCGCCAGTATCTTGGCCAGATGTGGCAGTAGGCCAAGCCCCTTGGTGACCGTAGTTTATCCTACCTGGATGGCATTCTTGCATTGTTCCATTTCAAGTGGTCCCAGTTTTTGCACTAATTCTCCAATGGCGATTCACCTTTCACCAGGAATGTAAAGATCAAAGGGTTTAGCTAAATTAGGGAGTTCCAGGGCAAGGGTCTGAATTGACTGCTCTTTCCATTCTTGAAAGGCCACTTCTGGATTCTATTCAAAAGGATCATCATCTTTTCCTTTCAGTGTTTCATATAGAGGCCCAGCTAGTAGAGTGTAGTTAGGGATCCAGAAGCAGCAAACCCTGGCCTCCCCAGGAACCCCTAAGCTGTCTTCTAGTTTTAGAAAGGGGTAAGGCTGAAAATGGTTTCTTCCCTTTCCTGGGATGGGCTTCTCCGACCTTCTGTGAGAATGAAGCCCAGGCAGGTCACCGCAGTCTGTGATATTTGAGCTTTTTCTTGGACAACTTCTATCCTTTATTGGCTTGGTAGTTCAGAGGCCTCCTTAGTAGGGCTGGCGATCAGAATGTCGTCTGCGTACTGAAGGAGGGTTTCCTTTTCCAGAGGTAGAACTTTTAGGTCTTTAGCTAAGGTTTCCCCAAAGATGGTGTGGGAATTTTTGCACCCTTGGGGCAAGACGGCCCGGAAGTATTGTTTTAGTTGTATGTTGAGTCCTGCCACTCACAAGCCAAAATTTCTTGTGACTCTGGGACTAATGGAATACAAAAGAAGGCATCATTGAAGACTAATACAGAATACCATGTCCTGGTGGTTGGTAGAATGACCAGCAGGGTGTAGGAATTAGGAGCAACTGGAGGTATATCCTCGGTGGCTTCACTGACTGTCCTGACATCCTTTACCAGGTCCCCAGCAGCCCATGGGGCTCTCGTGGTCAGACCAATCCCAGAATATGGAGCTCACCTGGGCAGGTACCCCACCCCCACCCCAGCCCACGGGGCTCTCGTGGTCAGGCCCCTCCCAGGATACAGAGCTACCCTTGCAGGTACCGTGGCAGGCCTGCACACAGGAACCGTGCACATAGCCCTCATTGCAGAGCACCCCCAGCTCACCTGTCGCTCAGAGCTGACACAGAGCACCTCAGAGCAGGACTTGAACTAACAAACAGTAGCTGCGACAGGTCTGTGACCCTGGGCATCACTCTGTGCGGCCTCCCTCCACCTGGTCTTCCAGAGACTTCCACTGCACCCGGGGCACCAGGCCTCTGTCTCCAACCACCACCCACCCCTCCTCTCCCTGACTCCTGGGTTTCTCTCATTAGGAGAGGGTTTTCTTGAAGTTGTCTCCCACTCATGGGCCAGATAAAATGATTAGAAAACAAGCCAAAGCTGCAGCCCCTTGTCTATCCTGACTCTCAGGAGCCCACACCTGTTCCTTGGACCTGGCCGGTTCAGCAAGTTCCATTTTCTGCAACTGTGAGCCCCTGAGGGGTGATGATTGGCTGAGCTGGGCAGCCTTACCGTGCCAGCCTGCCCTTCCCAGGTGTGCCTGGGTTGAGATCAATATAAATACCACTCCAGGCAGCAAGAGCCCCTGCAGCCGTGCCTGACGCCATTTTCTCTGCCCTGTCAGCAGTCTCGGGGCTGGGCTGGTGGGAGGGAGTGAGAGGCCACGGCTTTGTGGGTGGCCCAGTGTGAGTGGGGCTCTGCTGGACTTTCTGCAGCAGTTGCCAGGCTGCCACCTGCTAAAGAAGAGGATGTGTCACCCATACCTGCTGCTGGAATTTCTCCCTGGGCAGAGGTGAGGAAGGAAAAAAGCAGTGGGGGCAGGGACAGGACGGGTATCTCAGGCAGGGAAATGGAAATCTTCCAGAAGAGCACCCAGGGCCAGGACCATCCTGGCTGGCCTGCAGGCACCAAGTTGGCCGGCATGCTGTCACTCGTGTGGCTCTATGGCCCTTCCTCTAGGCTTTCAAGTCCTTGTATATATTCAGGTGTTTTACCTGGGACGGGTGGGAACAGTTCAGCAGCAGCTGGCCTGGGGCTCATCTCACGTTTACTCACAGATGCCTCGGCACGGTCCCCCAGGCTTGTAATGAGGACACTCCTTGCGGGGTGGCTGCTGGCTGCATGCAAGCGGAATCCCCACCTCTGACCAACTTCAGAATTGTCTATCACTGGAGCAAGTGCCCTGATTGGGTTTTCATCTGTATAACTGGTGGGTTCTGTTTTGTTTTTTGTTTCAAGGTAGGTTTTATTCCTCTTTTTTGTACTTATGGATGTAAGCATGGAAATAATTCATTCATATAAATACATGTATGTGAAGGGAATAACATTTTTCCGTTTTTTAAAAAAATTTATTTTTCATTTTATTTTATTTATTTTTTATACAGCAGGTTCTTATTGGTTATCTATTTTATACATATAAATGTATACATGTCAATCCCGATCTCCCAACTCCTCCCACCGCCACCCCCCCATGGCTTTCCCCTCTTTGTGTCCATACATTTGTTCTCTACATCTGTGTCTCTATTTCTTCCCTTCAAACCGATTAATCTGTACAGTTTTTCTAGGTTCCACATATATGCGTTAATATACAATATTTGTTTTTCTCTTTCTGACTTACTTCACTCTGTATGACAGTCTCTAGATCCATCGACGTCTCTACAAATGACCCAATTTCATTCCTTTTTATGGCTAATAGTCCATTTTATATATGTACCACATCTTTATCCATTTGTCTGTCTGTGGGCATTTAGGTTGCTTCCATTACCTGGCTATTGTAAATAGTGCTGCAATGAACATTGTGGTGAATGTGTCTTTTTGATTTATGGTTTTCTCTGGGTATATGCCCAGTAGTGGGTTGCTGGATCATATGGTAATTCTATTTTTAGTTTTTTAAGGAACCTCCATACTGTTCTCCATAGTGACTATCAATTTACATTCCCACCAATCGTGGAAGAGGGTTCCTTTTCTCCACACCCTCTCCAGCATTTGTTGTTTGTAGATTTTCTGATGATGCCCATTCTAACAGGTGTGAGGTGATACCTCATTGTAGTTTTGATTTGCATTTCTCTAATAATTAGTGATGTAGAGCAGCTTTTCATGTGCTCCTTGGCCATCTCTACGTCTTTTTGGAAGAAATGTCTATTTAGATCTTCTGCCCATTTTTGTATTGGGTTGTTTGTTTTTTTAATATTGAGCTGCATCAGCTGTTTATATATATTGGAGATTAATCCTTTGTCCATTGATTCAGTTGCAAATATATTCTCCCATTCTGAGAGTTGTCTTTTTGTGTTTGTAGTTTCCATTGCTTTGCAAAAGCTTTTACGTTTCATTAGGTCCCATTTGTTTAGTTTTCTTTTTTATGTCATTACTCTAGGAGGTGGATCAAAAAAGATCTTGCTGTGATTTATGTTAGAGTATTCTTCCTATGTTTTCCTCTAAGAGTTTTATACTGTCCGGTCTTACATTGAGGTCTCTAATCCATTTTGAATTTATTTTTGTGTATGGTGTTAGGGGGTGTTCTAATTTCATTCTTTTACATGTAGCTGTCCATTTTTCCCAGCACCACTGATTGAAGACACTGTCTTTTCTCCATTGTATAGTCTTGCCTACTTTGTCATAGATTAGTTGACCATACGTGTGTAGGTTTATCTCTGGGCTTCTTTCTTTTTTATTTTCCTTTTACACCTTTATTGGAGTATAATTGCTTTACAATGGAGTGTCAGTTTCTGCTGTATAACAAAGTGAATCAATTATACATATACATATATCACCATATCCCCTCCCTCTTACATCTCCCTCCCACCCTCCACATCCCACCCCTTTAGGTGGTCGCAAAGCACCGAATTGATCTCCCTGTGCTATGTGGCTGCTTCCCAGTAGCTATCGATGTTACATTTGGTAATGTATATATGTCCATGGCACTCTCTCACTTCGTCCCAGCTTACCCTTCCCCCTCCCCGTGTCCTCAAGTCCTTTCTCTATGTCTGTGTCCTTAATCCTGTCCTGCCCCTAGGTTCTTCATAAACTTTTTTCTTTAGATTCCATATATCTCTGTTAGCACACGGTATTTATTTTTCTCTTTCTGACTCACTTCACTGTGTAGGACAGACTCTAAGTCCATCCCCCTCACTACAAATAACTCAGTTTTGTTTCTTTTTATGGCTGAGTAATATTCCATTTATATATGTGCCAGATATTCTTTATCCATTCATCTGTCGATGGACACTTAGGTTGCTTCCATGTCCTGGCTATTGTAAGTAGAACTGCAACGAACATTGTTGTATATAACTCTTTTTGAATTATGGTTTTCTCAGGGCAAATGCCCAGTAGTTGGATTGCTGGGTCGTATGGTACTTCTATTTTTAGTTTTTTAAGGAACCTCTATACTGTTATCCCTAGTGGGTATAACAATTTACATTCCCAGCAACAGTGCAAGAACGTTCCCTTTTCTCCAGTAAATGCCTCTCCAGCATTTATTGTTTGTAGATTTTTTGATGATTGCCATTCTGACTGCTGGGAGGTGATAACTCACTGTAGTTTTGATTTGCATTTCTCTAATGATTAGTGATGTTCAGCATCCTTTCATGTGTTTATTGGCAATCTGTATATCTCCTTTGGAGAAATGTCTATTTAGGTCTTCTGCCCATTTTTGGATTGTGTTGTTTGTTTTTGTGATATTGAGCTACACGAGCTGCTTGTAAATTTTGGAGATTAATCTTTTGTCATTTGCTTCATTTGAAAACATTTTCTCCCATTCTGAGGGTTGTATTTTCGTCTTGTTTATGTTTTCCTTTGCTGTGCAAAAGCTTTGAAGTTTCATTAGGTCCCATTTGTTTATTTTTGTTTTTATTTCCACTTCTCTAGGAGGTGGGTCAAAAAGGATCTTGCTGTGATTTATGTCATAGAGTGTTCTGCCTATGTTTTCCTCTAATAATTTTATAGTGTCTGGTCTAACATTTAGATCTCTAATTAATTTTGAGTTTATTTTTGTGTATGGTGTTATGGAGCGTTCTAATTTCATTCTTTCACGTGTGGTTGTCCAGTTTTCCCAGCACCACTTACTGAAGAGACTGTCTTTTCTTCATTGTATATCTTTGCCTCCTTTGTCATAGATGAGTTAGCCATAGGTACGTAGGTTTATCTCTGGGCTTTCTATCTTGTTCAATTGATCTATATTTCTGTTTTTGTGCCAGTACCATATAGTCTTGATTAATGTAGCTTTGTAGTATAGTCTGAAGTTAGGAAGTCTGATTCCTCCAGCTCTTTTAATTTCCCTCAAGATTGCTTTGGCTATTCGGGGTCTTTTGTGTCTCCATACAAATTTTAAGATTTTTTTGTTCTAGTTCTGTAGAAAATGCCAGTGGTATTTGATAGGGATTGCATTGAATCTGTAGCTTGCTTTGGGTACTATAGTCATTTACACAATATTGATTCTTCTAATCCAAGAACATGGTTTATACCTCCATATGTTTATATCATCTTTGATTTCTTTCAGCAGTGTCTTATAGTTTTCTGAGTACAGGTCTTTTACCTCCTTATGTAGGTTCATTCCTCCGTATTTTATTCTTTTTGTTGCAATGGTGAATGAGATTGTTTCCTTAATTTCTCTTTCTGATCTTTCATTATTAGTGTATAGGAATGCAAGAGATTTCTGTGCATTAATTTTGTATCCTGCAACTTTACCAAATTCATTGATTAGCTCTAGTAGTTTTCTGGTGGCATCTTTAGGATTCACTATGTGTAGTATCGTGTCATTTGCAAACAGTGACAATTTTACTTCTTCTTTTCCAATTTGTATTCCTTTTATTTCTTTTTCTTCTCTGATTACTGTGTCTAGGACTTCCAAAACTATGTTGAGTAATAGTGGTGAGAGTGGACATCCTTGTCTTGTTCCTGATCTTAGAGGAAATGCTTTTAGTTTTTCACTATTGAGAATGATGTTTGCTGTGGGTTTGTCATATACTGCCTTTATTATGTTGAGGTAGATTCCCTCTATGCCCACTTTTTGGAGACTTTTAATCATAAATTGGTGTTGAATTTTGTCGAAAGCTTTTCCTGCATCTATTGGGATGATCATATTTTTATTCTACAATTTGTTAATGTGGTGTATCACATTGATTGATTTGTGTATATTGAAGAATTCTTGCATCCCTGGGATAAACCCCACCTGATCATGGTGCATGATCCTTTTAATGTGTTGTTCAATTCTGTTTCCTAGTATTTTGTTGAGGATTTTTACATCTATATTAATCAGTGATATTGGTCTCTAATTTTCTTTTTCTGTAGTATCTTTGTCTGGTTTTGGTATCAGGGTGATGGTGGCCTCATATAATGAGTTTGGGACTGTTCCTTCCCCTGAAAAGTTCTGAAGAGTTTGAGAAGATTGGGTGTTAGCTCTTGTCTAAATGTTTGATAGAATTCACCTCTGATGCCATCTAGTTCTGGACTTTTGTTTGTTGGAAGATTTTTAATCACACTTTCAATTTCATTACTTGTGATAAGTCTGTTCATATTTTCTATTTCTTCCCGGTTCAGTCTTGGAAGGTTATACCTTTCTAAGAATTTGTCCATTTCTTCCAGGTTGTCCATTTTATTGGCATAGAGTTGTTTGTAGAGGTCTCTTAGGATGCTTTGTATTTCTGTGGTGTCTGTTACAACTTCTCCTTTTTCATTTCTAATTTTATTGATTTGAGTCCTCTCCCTCTTTTACTTGAGTCTGGCTACAGGTTTATCATTTTTGTTTATCTTCTCAAAGAACCAGCTTTTAGTTTTATTGATCTTTGCTATTGTTTTTATTTCATTTATTTCTGCTCTGATCTTTATGATTTCTTTCCTTCTATTAACTTTGGGTTTTGTTCTTCGTTCTCTAGTTCCTTTAGGTGTAGGGTTAGATTGTTTATTTGAGATTTTTCTGGTTTCTTGAGGTAGGCTTTTATTGCTATAAACTTCCCTCTTAGAACTGTTTTTGCTGCATCCCATAGGTTTTCAATCATCGTGTTTTTGTTGTCATTTGTCTCTAGGTAGTTTTTGATTTCCTCTTTTATTTCTTCAGTGATCTCTTGGTTATTTAGAAACGTATTGTTTAGCCTCCATGTGTTTGTTTTTTACGTTATTTTCCCTGTAATTGAGTTCTAATCTCATAGCATTGTGGTTGGAACAGCTGCTTGATATGATTTCAGTTTTGTTAAATTTACTGAGGCTTTATTTGTGACCCAAGATGTGATCTATCCCGGAGAATGTTCCGTGTACCATTGAGAAGAACTTGTAGTCTGCTGTTTTTGGATGGAATGTCCTATAAATATCCATTAAATCTATCTGGTCTATTGTGTCATTTAAAGCTTGTGTTTCCTTATTAATTTTCTGTCTGGATGATCTCCATTGGTGTAAGTGAGGTGTTAAAGTCCCTTGCTATTATTATGTTACTGTTGATTTCCTCTTTTATAGCTGTTAGCAGTTGCCTTATATATTGAGGTGTTCCTGTGTTGGGTACATATATATTTATAATTGTTATATCTTGGATTGATCCCTTGATCATTATGTAGTGTCCTTCCTTGTCTCTTGTAACATTCTTTATTTTAAAATCTATTTTATCTGATATGAGTATTGCTACTCCAGCTTTCTTTTGATTTTCATTTGCATGGAATATATTTTCCATCCCCTCACTTTCAGTCTGTATGTGTCCCTAGGTTTGAAATGGGTCTCTTGTAGACAGCATATATATGGATCTTGTTTTTCTATCCATTCAGTAAGCCTGTGTCATTTGGTTGGAGCATTTAATCCATTCATGTTTAAGGTAATTATCAATATGTATGTTCCTATTACTATTTTCTTAATTGTTATGGGTTTGTCTTAGTGGGTCCTTTTCTTCTCTTGTGTTTCCCACTTAGAGAAGTTCCTTTAGCATTTGTTGTAGAGCTGGTTTCATGGTGCTGAATTCTCTTAGCTTTTGCTTGTCTGTAAAGCTTTTGATTTCTCCATCAAATCTGAATGAGATACTTGCTGGGTGGAGTACTCTTGGTGGTAGGTTCTTCCTTTTCATCACGTTAAATTTATCATGCCACTCCCTTCTGGCTTGTAGATTTTCTGCTGAGAAATCAGCTGTTAACCTTATGGGAGTTCCGTTGTATGTTGTCATTTTTCCCTTGTTGCTTTCAATAATTTTTCTTTGTCTTTAATTTTTTCAATTTGATTACTGTGTGTCTCGGCATTTTTCTCCTTTGGTTTATCCTGCCTGGGACTCTCTGCGCTTCGTGGACTTCGGTGGCTATTTCTTTTCCCATGTTAGGGAAGTTTTCAACTATAATCTCTTCAGATATTTTCTCGAGTCCTTTCTCTCTCTGTTCTCCATCTGGGACCCCTATAATGCGAATGTTGTTGCATTTAATGTTGTCCCAGAAGTCTCTTAGGTTGTCTTCATTTATTTTCATTCTTTTTCTTTATTCTGTTCCATGGCAGTGATTTCCACCTTTCTGTCTTCCAGGTCACTTATCCGTTCTTCTGTCACAGTTATTCTGCTACTGATTCCTTCTAGTGTATTTTTCATTTCAGTTATTGTATTGTTCATCTCTGTTTGTTTGTTCTTTAATTCTTCTAGATGTTTGTTCCTTAATTCTTCTAGGTCTTTGTTAAGCATTTCTTGCATCTTCTCGATCTTTGCCTCCATTATTTTTCTAAGGTCTTGGATCATCTTCACTATCATTATTCTGAATTCTTTTACTGGAAGGTTACCTATCCCCACTTCATTTCCTTGTTTTTCTGAGGATTTATCTTGTTCCTTGATCTGGTATAAAGTCCTCTGCCTTTTCATTTTCTCTATCTTTCTGTGAATGTGGTTTTCCTTCCACAGGCTGCAGAATTGTAGTTCTTCTTGCTTCTGCTGTCTGCTCTCCAGTGATTGAGTCTATCTGAGAGGCTTGTGCAAGCTTCCTTATGCGAGGGACTGGTGGTGGGTAGAGCTGGGTGTTGCTCTGGTGGGCAGAGCTTTAATCTGCTTGTCTGTGGATTAAATAAAAGTTTAATAAAAAGTTTAATCCGCTTGTCTGCTGAGGCATGGGGCTGGGTTCTCTCCCTGTTGGTTGTTTGGACTGAGGCGACCCAGCACTGGAGCCTACCTTGCTCTTGGTGAGGCTAATGGTGGACTCTGGGAGAGTTCACGCCAAGGAGTATTTCCCAGAACTTCTGCTGTCAGTGTCATTGTCCCCATGGTGAGCTGCAGCCACACCCCACCTCTGCAGGAGACCCTCTAAAACTAGCAGCTAGGTATGATCATTCACCTATGGGGTGACTGCTCCTTCCCCTGGGTCCTGATGTGCACACTACTTTGTGTGTGTCCTCCAAGAGGGGAGTCTCTGTTGAGACTCTGAGTCTCTGAGTGCAGTTGAGACTCTGAGTGGAGTCGCACAGACTCTGGGTCCTGTGGAGCTTCGATGTTTTGTGGTTCTAGAAATCCTATAGGAGACGGTCCACAGCAGGTGAAGCTAATGCTGTCATAGAGGTGGTGAAACCAAAGATCTGCAGTTCCGACTAGAGGTGCTGATGTACAAACAGGACAAAATCATCTCATGTGAATGTAGTTCAGGCATGTTTAAAATGAATGCAGTCATGTTAATGCCTAACATCTTCTATCTTGTGCCTCTCCTCAAGGACCCCCTCCTCAGTTCCTGAGTCTCCTGTAAGTCATGTACAGGGGAATGGAGAGTGGGCTCTGTCCAGTCTGAGCCCTGAGTTACCCTGTGTGTATCTTAGGATACTTTGTATTTCTGTGGTGGCTCTTGTAACATCATCTCTTTCAGTTCTAATTTATTTGGGCCCTCTCTTTTAAAAAAAGTACTACTGTTGTCTTTTATTCTTTACAGAAGTTTAATAAGTGTTTGATCTACTACCCTTACTCTATGTATACTTTTTGCCGTGAGATTTTTACTTTTGTTTGTTTTCTTGTTACTGTCAATAATTAGTGAGAATTCTTTTAAGCTACCTTCAACATTGCTTATAAAGCTGCTTTATTAGTGATGACAGAGCTTTAATGGAAGTCGTGCAATGTGCCAGCAAAAAGTCCCTTAAGTGTATGTCTCATTACTTCTTGTTCTTTTTTTTCCTTTTTTCTCTCTTTTTTTTCTTGTTCTTTTTTTAATTTTTATTTTTTATCAGAGCAAATTTGATTAAAATGTTTTGTTTGTTCTAGGTGTGTAAGATGTGGTTCTTTTACATGTATCTATACTTCTTCAGATCGTTTTCTCATGTAGCTTGTGACACAATGTTGAGTAGTCTTCTCTTGGTATTCCGTAGGTCTTTGATGATTATATATTTCACATGTGTTTCTATACCTATGTTAACCCCAATATCCTAATATATCCAGTCCTCACACCTTTCCATTTGGTGAACCTTAACTTTGTTTAATGAATCTGTGATTGCCTTTCTCTGTGGAAATATCTTCATTGGTATCAATTTTTAGCTAACACCTATAAGTGATATTATAGGATATGTGTCTTTTGCTGTCTGACTTAGTACAATTTGCCTGATTACCTCTAGAATCATCTACGGTGCTGCAAATGGCATTGTTTCATTTTTTTCCCTAGATAATATTCCATCTGTACATGTACCAGTTCTTCTTTGTCCACTCACCTCTTGATGGACTTTCTGGTTGCCTCCATGTCTTGGCTATTGTAATACTGCTGCACTGCACATTTGCCTGCCTGTGTCTTTCCAATTCTGTCTTCTTATGTTATAGGCCCAAGAGTGGGCCTCCTGTATCATATAGTATCTCAGGGTTTACCGTTTAAATGCACCATGATTCTGTGCTCATTAGTGGCTCTTTCCAGGTTACATCTCACTTAAAGTTGAGGGTATGCATTTCTCCACAACACCTTCAGCATTTATTTATTTATTTATTTTTAACATCTTTATTGAAGTATAATTGCTTTACAATGGTATGCTAGCTTGTGCTTTACAACAAAATGAATCAGTTATACATATACATATGTTCCCATATCACTTCCCTCTTGCGTCTCCCTCCCTCCCACCCTCCCTCCCCTCCAGGCGGTCACAAGCACCGAGCTGATCTCCCTGTGCCATGCTGCTGCTTCCCACTAGCTATCTACCTTACGTTTGGTAGTGTATATATGTCCATGCCTCTCTCTCCCTTTGTCACAGCTTACCCTTCCCCCTCCCCATATCCTCAAGTCCATTCTCTAGTAGGTCTCTGTCTTTACTCCTGTTTTACCCCTAGGTTCTTCATGACATTTTTTTTTCTTAAATTCCAGGTATATGTGTTAGCATACGGTATTTGTCTCTCTCTTTCTGACTTACTTCACTGTGTATGACAGACTCTAGGTCTATCCACCTCATTACAAATAGCTCAATTTTGTTTCTTTTTATGGCTTCAGCATTTATTGTTTGTAGTTTTCTTGCTGATGGATATTCTGACTGGTGTGAGCTGATACCTCTTTGTGGTTGAATTTACATATGACTCATAATCCTTTGAAATTGAGCTTTAAGACATGTCCTTTTTATTTTTCAAACTGTGATTACAGCTTAGCCCTTCAAAGTGTTTTCTAAAGTATGTGTTACATTTTGAAATTTATTGGCCATTACCTCCCTCAAAACATTTTGAGGGCAGGTTTCATTTACAGCCCTGCAGTACTTGTTCACATGAAGTGACCATTAGCACAGGCTTTAAAGCTGCTTTTGCAGATAACGGCCAGATTGCGGCAGCCTTTCTTTGTTCCCCATGCTGGTACTAGGGAAACAGAGCTTCCAGCCAGTGGTCTTCCTCGGTTATAAATTAGAGTGGAATGTGCCCGGATAAACCCCCAAAGGCTGATGTCTCCTTATTTTTGTTTCTTTTTTAAATTTAATTTATATTTTTATCGGAGTAATATTCCATCGTGTATATGGACCACTTCTTGGTGCATAGCTCTGTTGAGGGACATTTTCGTTGCTTCCAAGTGTTGGCTATATTAAATATTGCTGGAGTGCAAGATTGCCAGCCTGTGACTTTTTGATTCTCATTTTCTCAGGTGATAGGCCCAGCAGTGGGTGTGACTGATTGACTAGTAGCTCAATGTTTACCTTTTCAAAGCACCTCCATTGTGTTTTCATTAGTGGCTCTTACCATGTCTCCCTTAGAACCGAGGGTACGAACTTCTCCACAATCCCTTCAGCATTTATAGTTTGCAGCATTTTTGCTAATGGCCAGTCTGACTGCTGTGACCTGATAGGTTTTTGTAATTTGGGTTTGCATGACTTTAAAAATTCCTAAAATTCATCATTTTCCACGCCTTTTTCCTTTCTGTTAAAAATCAAGTGTGAGTACAATATATCTCTTGAAGCTCTCTTCTTGGAAGGTTGCCCTCTTTTGAATTTTTGGTGGATATTCGACCCCAGGATTTTTTTGGAGGGCAGATGTCATTACAGAACTGCAAGTTTGGTGAATATTTAGTGACAATTAGCACTGGGTTTAAAGCTGCTGTTGTGGGAAACGGCCACAAGGAGGCAGCATTTGTCCTTTCCCAAATCTGAGTACTAGGGCAGCAGAGCCTTTCTGGAAGTCGTGGTCCTAGGTTTTAAGTTAGAATGGAATGTGCCAGGAGGAACGCCCATAAGTTTATGTCTCATTACATCTTGGTTTTTAAAATTTATTTAATCGGGGTAATGATTAGATATTGTTTGTCCAGATGTACACAATCTGGTTCATTTGTACAATATATATGTCTATTCATGTTCAGATCCTCTTCCCATGTAAAATATTACAGTGTTCCGTAGACCTCCCTTGCTATATGGTCCGTCTTTTCGATATATGTTTATTATATGTATTTGTATACGTATGGTAAGGTTAATCTTAATTTATCCATTCTGCCCACCTTTCCTTTTAGATAAGCATACTTAATTTCTAAGTCTGTGAGTGTCTTTCTCTGTGGAAATATGTTCATTTGTGTTAGTTATTAGATAACGCCTATAAGTGATATCATAGGATATAGGTCTTTTGCTTTCTGACTTACCTCATATTCTGTGATTATCTCCAAGCTCATCTATGGCACCTCAAATAGCAGTGTTTCATTGTTTTCTATGGCTAATATTCTATTGTGAACGTGGACCACTTCTTCTTCATCCATACATCTGTTGATGGACATTTTGGTGGCTTCACTGTCTTGGCTATTGTGAATAAGGCTGCAGTGTAGCTTTTGCAGCCCGAGTCTTCTCGATTCTGGTCTTCTCAGGTGAGAGGCCCAGTGGTGTGACTGCTGCATCGAATGGTATCTCAACTTTTACTTTTAATCGTAGTTCCTTTCTGTTCTCATTATTGGCTCTTACCACGTTACATCTCACCAGCAGCTAGAGGGTACACAGTTCTCTAAAACCCCTTCAGAATTTATTGTTTGTAGATCTTTTGCTGATGGTCAGTCGACTGGTGTGAGTTGAAACCTTTTTGTACATTAGATTTGCATGAGTCTAATAATTCCTGAGGTTGAGCTTTCACCCATTTTCCTTTTTTTAAACAAGAGAGTGAGTCAAACTTACCTCTTCATACTATCGTCTTGAAAAATTTGTCAGTTTTGAATTTTATTGTCCATTCCCTACCTCAGCACAGTTGTTTAGGGCAGGTGTCCTTTGCAGCCCTGAGTCCTTGTGAATGTTAAGAGAACATTAGCTGTGGGCTTAACGCCACTCTTGCGGAAAACGGCCACAAGGCAGCAGAATTTCTACATTGCCAACTCTGGGTTTTTGGGCAGCAGAGCCTTCCTGGAAATCGTGTTAGTAGGCTGCAAATTAGAGTGGAATGTGCCAGAGCACATCCCCAAGAGCTTATATCTCCTTACTTCTTGTTTGTTTTATAAATTTAATTTTTATTAATTATCAGAGCAAACTTGATAAAAATATTTTGTTTCTCCTAGGTGTACAGAATCTGGTTCATTATATCAATGTATCTGTCATTTATCTTTGCATTCTTTACTGTGTAGGTTATTACAGAGTGTTGCCTAGACCTCTCTTGGTATTCCATAGGTATTTTGTGATTATATATTTCATATGTATTAGCACATGTCTGTTAACCCTCATATCCTAATTCACACATTCCTTACACTTTTCCATTTGGTTAAACATAATTTTTTTTTCTTAATCCATGCTTTTCCTTCTCTTGGAAATAAGTTCGTGAGTATCAACTTTTAGGTAACACCTAGAAGTGATGTCATAGGATATCTGTCTTTCACTTTCTTTCTTTAATTTGAGTGATTATCTCTAGGTCCTTATATGGTGGTGCAAACGGCACTGTTTCATTGTTTTCCATGGCTAATATTCCATTGTTTATATGGACCACTTCCTCTTTGTGCATTTTTCTGTTGATGGACATTTTGGTTTCTTCCAAGTCTTGGCTATGTTAAATATTCCTGCAGTACAGGATTGCCAGCCTGTGTCTTTTCCATTCTGCTCTGCTCAGGTGATAGGCACATCAAAGGACCTACCAGATCACATGGTAGCTCAATTTTTACCCTTAAACGCACCTCCATTATGTTCTCGCTACTGGCTGTTACCAGTTTACATCCCCCCAGCAGCTGGAGGGTACACAGTTCTCTGAAACCCCTTCAGCATTTATTCTTTGTAGACTTTTTGCTGAAGAACATTCTGACGGCTGTGAGGTGAACATTTCTGTAATTGGATTTGCATGGCTTTATTCATTGCTGATGTTGCGCATTTTTCAATTTCCTTTTATTTTAAAGAGAAAAAAAGAAAAGACAAAATGTGCGTAAAATATGCCTCTTGACATTGTCTTCTTGAAATGTTGACGTCTTTTGAATTTTCTGGTCGATTACGACCCCAGGACATCTTTTGAGGCCCGGTGTCCTTTACAGTGCTGCACATATTTTGAATATTAAGTGAACATTACCTCTTGGTTTAAAGCTGCTGTTGTGTGAAACAGCCACAAGGCGGCAGCATTTCTCCTTTACCAAATCTGGTTACCAGGGCAACAGAGCCTTAATGGAAGTCCTGTTCTAGGTTGAAAATTAGAATGGGATGTGCCAGGAAAAATTCCTTTCAGTTTATGTCTCATTATTTCTTGTTCATATTTTTAATTTAATTTTTATTTTTTATCGCAGCAAATTTGATTACAATGGTTTTTTTTTTGTTCTAGGTGTGCAAGATGTGGTTCTTTCACACACATACATATATCTATTCTTCTTTGGAACCTTTTCCCAGGTAGGTTATGACACAATGTTGAGTAGTCTTCTCTTGGTATTCCATAGGTCTTTGGTGATTATATATTTCACATGTGTTTCTATATCTATGTTAACCCCAATATCATAATGTATCCAATCCTCACACCTTTTGATTTGGGGAACCATAAGTTTGTTCAATGAATCTGTGATTGCCTTTCTCTGTGGAAATATCTTCATTGTTATCAATTTTCAGGTAACACCTATAAGTGATATACGTTAGGTGTCTTTCGCTTTCTCACTTACTACAAGTTGCATGGTTACCTCTAGACTCATCTATGGTGCTGCAAATGGCATGGTTTCATTTTTTTCCCGAGCTAATATTCCATCTCTATATGTAACAGTTCCTCTTTGTCCACTCATCTGTTGATGGACTTTTGGTTGCTTCCATGTCTTGGCTATTGTAATACTGCTGCAGTGCAGATTTGCCTGCCTGTGTCTTTCCAATTATGTCTTCTTATGTTATAGGCCCAGGAGTGGGCCTGCTGGATCATATAGTAGCTCAATGTTTACCTTTTAAAGGCACCTCCACCCTGTTCCCATTAGTGACTCTTACCAGGTTACGTCCCACTTCAAATTAAGGGTATGCATTTCTCCACAACCTCTTCAGCATTGATCATTTGTAGTTTCTTTCCTGATGGTTATTCTGAATGGTGTGAGCTGATACCTCTGTGTGGTTGGATTTGCATGTGTCTCATAATCCTTTGAAATTGAGCTTTCAGGCATGTCCTTTTATTTTTCAAATGGTTATTACAGCTTAGTTCTTCAAATGGTTTTCTTGAAATATGTGCCACATTTTGAAATACTTTGATCTTTACCTCCTGCAAAACATGATGAAGGCAGGTTTCCTTTACAGCCCTGCAGGACTTGTTCATATGAAGTGAAAATTAGCATAGGTTTTAAAGCTGCTTTTGCAGGTAATGGCCAGAGGGTGGAGCATTTCATAATTCTATGAAACATAACTGAACACACAATATATATTTTTTCTTTTAAATTTCCATTGTTACTTTTTTAAAGTACAATTATAATTGAAGTTCTTTGTAACAAGTGAAATTTAAAAAATTAAAGGAAAAGATAATATTTTACCACTTGCCATCCTTTCCCATTTACTGAAACGACCAGCATAATGTGTAGAGTTCTCATTTTATCCAGGTGTTCTATACATCTGGAATATCATGCTTCTCACTGTAGAAAAACAGATTTAGCTCTCACACTTTTTATAGGCTACATAACAGTCCATAGAACAGAAGTACCAACTATTTCAGACTTAGCTTTTTGAGGGACACTCAGGTTACTTTCTGTTTTATTTTGTTGTTCTTTTTCTGGGGGGGGGGTAGGAGTTTATTATTTAATTATTTATTTTTGTTGTGTTGGGTCTGAGTTTCCGTGTGAGGGCTTTCTCTAGTTGTGGCAAGTGGGGGGCCACTCTTGATCTCGGTGCGCGGGCCTCTCACTATTGCAGCCTCTCTTGTTGCAGAGCACAGGCTCCAGATGCGAGGGCTCACTGGTTGTGGCTTATGGGCCTAGTTGCTCCATGGCATGTGGGATCCTCCCAGACCAGGGCTCGAACCTGTGTCCCCTGCATTAGCAGGCAGATTCTAACCACCGCACCACCAGCGAAGCCCCCTATTTTGTTGTTCTGCTAGTTTGTTTTAACCCAAGAAAATATTTTTTTAAATACAAAAAAACTAAATTAAGCTAAGGGTAAGGATTAGGGTTTAGGGTAAGGTTTAAGGTTAGGATACGGGTTAGGATTATTGTACGGCTTAGAGTATGGTTTAGGGTTATGGTTGTGGTATGGGTTAGTGTTAGGGTACAGTTTAGGGTATGGCTATGGTTTAGTGTTAGGGTACGGGTTAAGGTATGGGTTAGTGTTAGGGTATGGGTTAGGATTAGGGTATGGTTTACATTCAGGGTTATGGTTAGGTTTAGTGTATGGGTTAGTGTTAGGTATGGGTTAGGGTAAGGGTTAGGGTTAGGTTTAGTGTTAAGGAAGGGGTACAGTTTAGGGTACAGTATAGGGAACAACAAAGGGTTAGGGTTAGGGTACGTGTTAGGGTACAGTTTAGTGTTAGTGTACGGGTTAGGATTAAGGTATGGTTTAGGGTAAGGGTTAGGGTTAGGGTTAGGGAACGGGTATGGTTTGGGGTACAGTTTAGGGTATGACCACGGGTTAGGAGTAGGGTAAGTGTTAAGGTATAGTTTAGTGTTAGTGTACAGGTTAGGATTATGGTACGGGATAGTGTAAGGGTTAGGGTTAGGGTTAGGGAATGGGTACAGATTAGGTTACAGGTTAGGGTATGACAACGGGTTAGGGTTAGGGTACGTGTGAGTGTATGGGTTAGGATTAGGGTACGGGTTAGGTTATGGGTTAATGTTAGGGGATGGGTTAGGATTAGGGTACGGGTTATGGTACGGTTTAGGGAAAGGGTTAGGATATGGGGTAGGGTAAGGATAAAGTTTAGTGTATGGCTATGTGTTACTGTTAGGGTACATGTTAGCATATGGGTTAGTGTTTGTGTACAGCTTACGGTAAGGGTTAGGGTTAGGGAATGGGTACGGTCTCAGGTACAGGTTAGGGTACGGTAGCGGGATAGGGTTAGGGTACGTGTTAGGATGAGACTTCTTTGTAGTGTAGATTTGAATTTCCCGCTTGCTTGGTTGGCCAAAAAGGGCGTATGCGTTTTATCCTGAATATATTCAGGAAAAAACGCATACGCCCTTTTTGGCCAAGTGCATCGTTGCCGAAGATCTGCTGCTTTTCATATGCTTTAAATGCAATTCCAATCTACCTCCTGAAATCTGTTTCCTGCAATTGTGCCTTGTTTCAAGTCCTCTTCACAGCCATACCTCAATACATTTTTGGACAATAGTTGTCCTTTATAACTCTGCAGGTTTGTGAATTGCAGTGCCCCTGAGCTCGTTTTTTCAACTCGCTTTCTGTGAGCTGGCCACAAATCAACAGGATTGCTTCAGGCCCTATTCTGGTTCCGGCATGGCACGCTGAGTCTTTGGTTAATTCTACATCCTGGTGGGAAATTAGAGTGAAATGTGCCCGTCCAAACACCTACAGCTAGTCTCTCATTGGTTCTCCCTATTCCCGTTCATCCTCCGCAGAAATTGCAGAGTGTGCCAAACAGGAGGTTACAAGCACTGACTCTCCAAGTGGGGAGATTGTTAGTAAAGCGCCTGGAATGGTGAACCCGAGTACCAGCGGACGAATAATGAGATGCGTTTTAGAAACCTTGCCCGATCACACTGTGGACCATCCTCTGGGTTTCCCACACATGTTTTAGCTGTAGGAAGAATCCCTTAAACCTGGAGAGTTGGGACCCATGGAATGGGTAGCACGCAGTACTACTTCAAAGGGTTTGCATTTGCTCACCGAACCTCACCAATCCTCACAGCCCCAAGTGTCCAGCCTTATGTCTCTCCCAGCTGTGGGTGTAGATGTGGTAAATCCAGGTTTCGTCACAAGCCCTGAACGAATTATTTAAGAATTTATCTCTCTTTCACTGTCTTTGTGTTTTGATTTTGAAATTTATTTTTATAATGGGGTTTAGCTGATTTTCACTGCTGTGTTTATGCCGCTCGATGCACACTTGATCCTCTTATGGAGACATATAAACACATAGGTTTTAAGATTCTTACTAGTCAGATATATTCCTCTGCAGTGAATAGGGGTTGTTGAGTCCACTTCGTTGAACAAGGAATATATCTTGTCTATTACTGGCTTATGGAACGGTATCTGTGCTCATTTCAATCTCTGGTTTTATGCAGCACCCCAACTCACCTTTCCCCTTAAGCAAGCATAAGTTGGTTTTCTAAATGTGAGACTCTGTTCTGTTTTGTAATTCAGTTCATGTGTAGCCAAGTTTACATTCCCTCTATAAGTGATATCTTATGACTAGTTTCTTTTTCTGTGTGACTTATTTCACTCAGAATCATCTTACCTAAATCCACTCATTATGCTGCTATGGGCCTGATGACATTGATTTCATTGCAGAGTGATATTCCATTCTATGTAAGTACCACAACTTCTTTATC
This sequence comes from Leucopleurus acutus, assembly GCF_964270905.1. Lineage (NCBI taxonomy): Eukaryota > Metazoa > Chordata > Mammalia > Artiodactyla > Delphinidae > Leucopleurus > Leucopleurus acutus. The sequence goes on from NW_028139179.1 coordinate 307,361, forward strand.
CATTTTTCTCTTTCTGGGATACTTAAGTTGTTCCGTTGTCGAGGTTCTTGTAAACACAGCAGCCCTAAACTTTGGGGTGGCTGAGTCTTGTTGATTTTAATTTTCCTAAGCTATAGGGTCATAGGTGGAAGTGCCCGAGTCTCTGTAGCTTTATTTTTTAGAGGTTTCAGGAAACACCATACACTTCTCCAGAGTGGCTGTTGGCCATTTACATCCCGCCCATCAGCACAACAAGGCTCCCTGTTCTCCATGGCCTGTCCTGCCTTTCTGGTTTTTACACTTTTTTCAGATGGTCCATTTGACCGGTGGGAAGTGAGACTTCATTGTAGTGCGGATTTCCATTGCACGCTTCCTTGGTTGGCTAAAAAGGCCGTATGCGTTTTTTCCTGGATATATTCAGGAAAAAACGCATGTGCATTTTTTGGCCAAGTGCATCATTGTCGAAGTTCTGCCGCTTTTCATATGTTTTAATGCAGTTTCCATCTACCTCCTGAAATATATTTCCTGCAATTGTGCCGTGCTTTCAAGTCCTCTTTGCAGCCTTACTTCAGTATATTTTTGGATGATAGCTGTCATTTATAACTCTGCAGGTTTATGAATTACAGTGCCCCTAAGGTCCTTTCTTCAACTCGCTTTCTTGTGAGCTGGCAGGAAAACCACAGGATTGCTTCAGGCCCTAATCTGGTTTCATCACGGCACGCTGAGCCTTTTGTTAATTCCTCTTCCTGGTGGGAAATTAGAGTGAAATGTGACCGTCCAAACACCTACAGCTAGTCTCTCATTGGTTCTCCCTATTCCTGTTCAACCTCTGCAGAAACTGCTAACTGTGCTAAACAGGAGTTTTAAGGCACAGACTCTCCACTTGGGGAGATTTTTAGTAAAGCATCTGGAATGGCGAACCCGTGTACCAAGGGACAAAAAATGAGATGAGGTTTAGAAACGTTGCCCGATCACATGGTGTACAATCCTCTGGGTTTCCCATGCATGTTTTAGCTGTAGGAAGAATCCCTTAAACCAGGAGAGTTGGGACCCATGGAATGGGTAGCATACAGTATTACTTCAAAGGGTCTCCATTTGCTCACCGAACCTCACCAATCCTCTCAGCCCCAAATGTCCTGCCTTATGTCTCACCCAGCTGTGGGTGTGGATGTGGTAAATCCAAGTTTCATCACAAGCCCTGAACGAATTATTTAAGTACTTTCTCTCCTTCACTGTCTTTGTTTTTGAAATTTATTTTAATAATGGGGTTTAGTTGATTTTCATGGCTGTGTATACTGCTCTACACACACTTGATTCTCTTACGGAGACATATAAATACATATGTTTTAATATTCTTATTGTCAGATATATTCCTCTGCAGTGAATAGGCGGTGTTGAGTCTAATTCGTTGAGCAAGGAGTATATCTCGTCTATTACATATTTGGCTTATGGAATAGTATCTGTGCTAATTTCAATCTCTGGTTTTACGTAGCACCCCAACTCATCATTCCCCTTAAGAAAGCATAAGTTTGTTTTCTAAATGTGAGACTCTGTTCTGTTTTGTAATTCAGTTCATGTGTAGCCAAGTTTACATTCCCTCTATAAGTGATATCTTATGATAAGTTTCTTTTTCTGTGTGACTTATTTCCTTTGAATCATTGTACCTAAATCCATTCATTATGCTTGTACAGGCCGGACGACATTGATTTCATTGCTGAGTGATGTTCCATTGTACGTAAGTATGAAAACGTCTTTATCCATTTCTCTCTTTCAAGGATATTTAATTTGTACCATAGTCGAGACTCTTGTAAACAGAGCAGCCCTAAACTTTGGGGTGGTTGTTTCTTGTTATTTTAATTTTCCTGAGTTATAGTGCTATAAGTAGGTTTAGGGTTAGGGTTAAGGTTAGGGTTAGGGAACGGGTATGGTTTAGGATGGACAATGGTTTAGGGTGAGCGAAAGTGTTAGGGTACAGGTCAGTGTTAGTGTACCGTTTAGGATTAGGGTAAGTGTTAGGGTAATGCTTCAGGTTAGGGTTATGTTTAGGGAATGGGGATGGTTTAGGGTAGAGGTTAGGGTACGACAACAGTTTAGGGATAGCGTACATGTAAGGGTAAGGGTTAGTGTTAGCGTACGGGTGAGGATTAGGGGACGGGTTAGGGTAAGGCTTCGGGTAAGGGTTAGGGTTAGCGTTAGGGATAGGGGACGGTGACCGTTTAGGGAACAGGTTAGGGTATGACAATGGTTGAGAGTCAGCATTCGTGTTAGGGTATGAGTTAGAGTTAGCGTATGGGTTAGGATTAGGGGACCGGATAGGGTAAGATTTCGGGTAAGGGTTAGGGGACGGGGAAAGTTTAGGGTACAGGTTAGGGTACGACAAGAGTTTAGGGTGAGCGTACATGTTAGGGTATGGGTTAGTGTTAGAATATGGGTTAGAATTAGGGGACGGGTTACGGTAAGGCTTCAGGTAAAGTTTAAGGTTAGGATTAGGGGACTGGGAAGGTTTAGGGAACAGGTTAGGGAACGACGATGGTTTAGGGTGAGTGTACATGTTAGGGCATGGGTTAGTGTTAGCATACGGGTTAGGATTAGTGGACAGGTTAAGGTAAGGCTTCAGGTAAAGGTTAGGGTTAGGGTTAGGGGACGGGGAAGTTTAGGGTACAGTTTAGGGTACGACAATGGTTTAGGGTGAGTGTACGTGTTAGGGTACGGGTTAGTTTAGCGTATGGGTTAGGATTAGGGGACGGGTTAGGGTAAGGCTTCAGGTAAGGGTTGGGTTAGGAGAGGGGGACAGTTTAGGGTACAGGTTAGGGTGTGACAGCGGTTTAGGGTGACCGTACGTGTTAGGGTATGGGTTAGTGTTAGCGTACGGGTTAGGATTAGGTGACGGGTTAGGGTAAGGCTTCAGGTAAGGGTTAGGGTTAGGGTTAAGGGACGGGGACAGTTTAGGGTACAGATTAGGGTACTACAATGGTTTAGGGTGAGTGTACGTGTTAGGATATGAGTTAGTGTTAGCGTACGGGTTAGGATGAAGGGACAGGATGGGATAAGGCTTCGGGTAAGTGTTAGGGTTAGGCTTATGGGACAGGGATGGTTTAGGGTACATGTTAGGGTACAACAACGGTTTAGGGTGAGCATAGGTATTAGAGTACAGGTTAGTGTTAGGGTATGGCTTAGGATTAGGGGACAAGTTAGTGTAAGGCCTCGGGTAAGTGTTAGGGTTAGGGGACAGGGTCGGATTAGGGTACAGTTTAGGGTACGACAATGGTTAAGGGTGAGCATACATGTTAGGGTACAGGATAGTGTCAGCGTATGGGTAAGGATTAGGGGAAAGTTTGGGGTACGGCTTCCAGTAAGGGGTACGGTTAGGGTTAGGGAATGGAGATGGTTTAGGGCACAGGTTAGTGTACAACAACGGTTTAGGGTGAGCATAAGTGTTAGGATATGGGTTAGTGTTAGCGTACGGGTTAGGATTAGGGGACGGGTTAGGGTAAGGCTTCGGGTAAGGGTTAGGGTTACGGTTAGGGGACGGGGACGGTTTACGGTACAGGTTAGGGTACGACAAAGGTTTAGGGTGAGGCGTACGTGTTAGGGTATGGGTTAGTGTTAGCGTACTTGTTAGGATTAGGGGACGGGTTAGGGTAAGGCTTCGGGTAAGGGTTAGGGATAGGGTTAGGGGACGGGGACAGTTTAGGGGACAGGTAAGTGTACAACAACGGTTTAGGGTGCGCGTAAGTGTGAAGGCACGGGTTAGTGTTATTGTACGGGTTAGGATTAGGGGACGGGTTAGGGTAAGGCTTCGCTAGGGGTTAGGGTTAGGTAAGGCTTAGGGTTACTGTTAGGATTAGGTGGACAGGGACGGTTTCGGGTACAGGTTAAGGTACGACAATGGTTTAGGGTAAGCATACGTGTGAGGGCACGGGTTAGTGTTAGAGTAAGGGTTAGGATTAGTGGACGGGTTAGGGTTAGGGTTAGGGGACAGGGACGGTTTAGGGGACAGGTTAGGGTACGACAACGGTTTAGGGTGAGCGTACGTGTGATGGCAAGGGTTAGTGTTAGCGAACGGGTAAGAATTAGGGAATGGGTTAGGGTAAGGCTTCGGGTAAGGGTTAGGGTTAGGGTTAGGGGATGGGGATGGTTTAGGGGACAGGTTAGGGTACGACAACGGTTTAGGGTGAGCGTACGTGTGAGGGCTCGGATTAGTGTTAGCGTATGGGTTAGTATTAGGGTAGGGTTAGGGTAAGGCTTCAGGTAAGGGTTAGGGTTAGGGGACGGGGACGGTTTAGGGGACAGGTTAGGGTACGACAATAGTTTAGGGTGAGCGTACGTGTGAGGGCATGGGTTAGTGTTAGCGTACGCGTTAGGATTAGGGAATGGGTTAGGGTAAGGCTTCGGGTAAGGGTTAGGGTTAGGGTTAGAGTTAGGGGTCGGGGACAGTTTAGGGGACAGGTTAGGGTACGACAACAGTTTAGGGTGAGCGTATGCCTGAGGGCACGGTTTAGTGTTAGCGTAAGGGTTAGGATTAGTGGACGGTTTAGGTTACGTCTTCGGGTAAGGGTTAGGGTTAGTGTTAGGGTTAGGGGATGGGTATGGTTTAGGGGACAGGTTAGGGTACGTCAACGGATTAGGGTAAACGTACGTGTAATGGCACGGGTTAGTGTTAGCATACGGGTTAGGATTAGGGGATGGTTTAGGGTAAGGCTTCGGGAAAGGGTTAGGGTTAGGGTTAGGGTTAGGGGATTGGGACGGTTTAGGGGACAGGTTAGGGTACGACAACGGTTTAGGGTGAACGTACATGTGAGGGCACGGATTAGTGTTAGTGTACGGGTTAGTATCAGGGGACGGGTTAGGGTAAGGCTTCAGCTAAGGGTTAGGGTTAGGGGACGGGGACGGTTTAGGGGACAGGTTAGGGTACGACAACAGTTTAGGGTGAGCATACGTGTGAGGGCACGGGTTAGTGTTAGCATACGGGTTAGGATTAGGGAACGGGTTAGGATAAGGGTTCGGGTAAGGGTTAGGGTTAAGGTTAGGGTTATTGGATGGGGACGGTTTAGGGGACAGGTTAGGGTACGACAACGTTTTAGGTTGAGCGTACGTGTGAGGGCACAAGTTAGTGTTAGCATATGGGTTAGGATTAGGGGACGAGTTAGGGTTAGGATTAGAGTTAGGGTTAGGGGACGGGGACTGTTTAGGGGACAGGTTAGGATATGACAACGGTTTAGGGTGAGCGTACGTGTGAGGGCACGGGATAGTGTTAGCGTACGGGTTAGGATTAGGGGACGGGTTAGGGTAAGGCTTTGGGTAAGGGTTAGGTTTAGAGTTAGTGTTAGGGGACGGGGACGGTTTAGGGGACAGGTTAGGGTACGACAACGGTTTAGGGTGAGCGTACGTGTGAGGGCACTGGTTAGTGTTAGCGTATGGGTTAGGATTAGGGGACGGGTTAGGGTAAGGCTTTGGGTAAGCGTTAGGGTTAGGTTTAGGGTTAGGGTTAGGGTTAGGGAACGGGGACGGTTTATGGGACAGGTTAGGGTACGTCAATGGTTTAGGGTGAGCGTACGTGTGAGAGCACGTGTTAGTGTTAGCGTACGGGTTAGGATTAGGGGACGATTAGGATAAGGCTTCAGGTAAGGGTTAGGTTTAGGGTTAGTGTTAGGGGATGGGGACGGTTTAGGGGACAGGTTAGGGTACGACAACGGTTTAGGGTGAGCGTACATCTGAGGGCATGGGTTAGTGTTCGCATACAGGTTAGGATTAGGGGATGGGATAGATTAAGGCTTTGGGTACGGGTTAGGGTTAGGGTTAGGATTATGGTGAGGGTTAGGGGAAGGGGATGGTTTAAGGGACAGGTTAGGGTACGCCTACGGTTTAGGGTGAGCGTACGTGTGAGCGCACGGGTTAGTCTTAGCGTTCGGTTTAGGATTAGGGGGCGGGTTAGGGTAAGGCTTCGGGTAAGTGTTAGGGTTAGAGTTAGGGTTAGGGGATGGGGACGGTTTAGGGTATATGTTAGGGTATGAAAACGGTTTAGGGTGAGCGTACGTGTGAGGGCACGAGTTAGTGTTAGCATATGGGTTAGGATTAGGGGACGAGTTAGGGTTAGGATTAGAGTTAGGGTTAGGGGACGTGGACGGTTTAGGGGACAGGTTAGGATATGACAACGGTTTAGGGTGAGCGTACGCGTGAGGGCACGGGATAGTGTTAGCGTACGGGTTAGGATTAGGGGACGGGTTAGGGTAAGGCTTTGGGTAAGGGTTAGGTTTAGGGTTAGGGTTAGGGGACGGGGATGGTTTAGGGGACAGGTTAGGGTACGACAACGGTTTAGAGTGAGCGTACATCTGAGGGCATGGGTTAGTGTTAGCATACAGGTTAGGATTAGGGGACAGGATAGAGTAAGGCTTTAGGGTTAGGGTTAGGGTTAGGGTTATGGTGAGGGTTAGGGGACAGAGATGGTTTAGGGGACAGGTTAGGGTACACCAACGGTTTAGGGTGAGCGTACGTGTGAGGGCACGGGTTAGTGTTAGCGTACGGGTTAGGATTAGGGGACGGGTTAGGGTAAGGCTTTGGGTAAGGTTTAGGATTAGGGTTAGGGTTAGGGATCAGGGATGGTTTAGGGGACAGGGTAGGGTATGACAACGGTTTAGGGTGAGCGTACGTGTGAGGGCATGGGTTAGTGTTAGCGTATGGGTTAGGATTAGGGAACGGGTTAGGGTAAGGTTTCGGGTAAGGGTTAGGGTTAGTGTTAGGGTTAGGGTTAGGGGACGAGGACGGTTTAGGATTCAGGTTAGGGTATGAAAACGGTTTAGGGTGAGCGTACGTGTGAGGGCACAAGTTAGTGTTAGCGTATGGGTTAGGATTAGGGGTCGAGTTAGGGTTAGGATTAGGGTTAGGGTTAGGGGACGGGGACGGTTTAGGAGACAGGTTAAGTTACGACAACGGTTTAGGGTGAGCGTACGCATGAGGACACGGGATAGTGTTAGGGTTCGGGTTAGGAATAGGGGACAGGTTAGGGTAAGGCTTCGGGTAAGTGTTAGGTTTAGGGTTAGGGCTAGGGGACGGGGACGGTTTAGGGGACAGGTTAGGGTACGACAACGTTTTAGGGTGAGCGTACTTGTTAGGGCACTGGTTAGTGTTAGCGTACTGGTTAGGATTAGGGGACGGGTTAGGGTAAGGCTTCGGGTAAGCGTTAGGTTTAGGGTTAGGGTTAGGGAATGGGGACGGTTTAGGGGACAGGTTAGGGTACGACAATGGTTTAGGGTGAGCGTACATGTGAGGGCACGGGTTAGTGTTAGCGTACGGGTTACGATTAGGTGACAGGTTAGGATAAGGCTTCGGGTAAGGGTTAGGTTTAGTTTTAGGATTAGGGTTAGGGGACGGGGACGGTTTAGGGGACAGGATAGCTTACGCCAATGGTTTAGGGTGAGCGTACGTGTGAGGGCACGGGTTAGTGTTAACATACGGCTTAGGATTAGGGGACAGGTAGGGAAAGGCTTCAGATAAGGGTTAGGGTTAGGGTTAGGGTTAGGGGACGGGGACTGTATAGGGGACAGGTTAGGGTACGCCAACGGTTTAGGGTGAGTGTACGTGTGAGGGCACGGGTTAGTGTTAGCGTACGGGTTAGGATTAGGGGACGGTTTACGGTAAGGCTTCGGGTAAGGTTTAGGGGTAGGGTTAGGGGATGGGGATGGTTTAGGGGATAGGTTAGGGTACGACAATGGTTTAGGTTGAGCGTACTTGTGAGAGAATGGGTTAGTGTTAGCGTACGGGTTAGGATTGGGGGATGGGTTAGGGTAAGGCTTCGGTTAAGGGTTAGGGTTAGGGTTAGTGTTAAGTTTAGGGTTAGGGGATGGGGACGGTTTAGGGGACAGGTTAGGGTCTGACAATGGTTTAGGTTGAGAGTACGTGTGAGGGAATGGGTTAGTGTTAGCGTACGGGTTAGGATTAGGGGACGGGTTAGGGTAAGGCTTCGGTTAAGGGTTAGGGTTAGGGTTAGTGTTAAGGTTAGGGTTAGGGGACAGGGACGGTTTAGGGGACAGGTTAGGGTACAACAACTGTTTAGGGTGAGCGTACGTGTGAGGGCACGGGTTAGTGTTAGCGTATGATATAGGATTAGGGGACGGGTTAGGGTAAGGCTTCGGGTAAGGGTTATGGTTAGGGTTAAGGTTAGGATTAGGGGATGGTGACGGTTTAGGGGACAAGTTAGGGTACTACAAGTGTTTAGGGTGCACGTACGTGTGTGGGCACAGGTTAGTGCTAGCGTACGGGTTAGGATTAGGGGACGGGTTAGCGTAAGGCTTCGGGTAAGTGTTAGTGTAAGGATTAGGGTAAGGGTTAGGGGATGGGGACGGTTCAGGGGACAGGATAGTGTATGACAACGGTTTAGGGTGAGCGTACGTGTGAGGGCACGGGTTAGTGTTAGCGTACGGGTTAGGATTAGGGGACGGTTTAGGGTAAGGCTTCGGGTAAGTGTTACGGTTAGGGTTAGGGTTAGGGGACAGGGATGGTTTAGGGGACAGGATAGTGTATGACAACGGTTTAGGGTGAGCGTACGTGTGAGGGCACGGGTTAGTGTTAGCGTACGGGTGAGGTTTAGGGGACGGGTTAGGTTAAGGCTTTGGGTAAGGGTTAGGGTTAAGGTTAGAGTTATGGGATGGGGACGTTTTAGGGGACAGGTTCGGGTATGACAATGGTTTAGGGTGAGCGTAAGTGTGAGGGCACGTGTTAGTGTTAGCGTATGGGTTAGGATGAGGGCACGGGTAAGGTTAAGGCTTCGGGTTAGGTTAGGGTTAGGGGACGGTGATGGTTTAGGGTACAGGTTAGGGTACGACAACGGTTTAGGGTGAGTGTACGTGTCAGGGCACAGGTTAGTGTTAGCATACGATTTGGTATTAGGGGACTGGTTAGGGTAAGGCTTCTGCTAAGGCTTAGGGTTAGGGTTAGGGTTAGGGGACGGAGATGGTTTAGGTGACTGGTTAGGGTACGATAATGTTTTAGGGTGAGCGTACGTGTGAGGGCATGGGTTAGTGTTAGCGTACGGTTTAGGATTAGGGGACGGGTTAGGGTAAGGCTTCGGGTAAGGTTTCGGGTAAGGGTTAGGGTTAGTGTTAAGGTTACGGTTAGGGGACGGGGACGGTTTAGGGGATAGGCTAGGGTCCGACAACGGTTTAGGTTGAGCGTACGTGTGAGAGAATGGGTTAGTGTTAGCGTACGGGTTAGGATTAGGGGACGGGTTAGGGTAAGGCTTCATTTAAGGGTTAGGGTTAGGGTGAGTGTTAAGGTTAGGGTTAGGGGACAGGGACGGTTTAGGGGACAGGTTAGTGTACAACAACGGTTTAGGGTGAGCGTACGTGTGAGCGCACGGGTTAGTGTTAGCGTATGGGTTAGGATTAGGGGACGGGTTAGGGTAAGGCTTCGGGTAAGTGTTAGGTTTAGGGTTAGGGTTAGGGGACAGGGACGGTTTAGGGTACAGGATAGTGTATGACAACGGTTTAGGGTGAGAGTACGTGTCAGGGCATGGGTTAGTGTTAGCGTACGGTTTAGGATTAGGGGACGGGTTAGGGTAAGGCTCTGGGTAAGTGTTAGGGTTAGGGTTATGGGACGGGGACGTTTTAGGGGACAGGTTCGGGTATGACAATGGTTTAGGGTGAGCATAAGTGAGAGGGCACGTGTTAGTGTTAGTGTACGAGTTAGGATGAGGGGACGGGTAAGGTTAAGGCTTTGGGTTAGGGTTAGTGTTAGGGGACGGAGACGGTTTAGGGGACTGGTTAGGGTACGACAACGGTTTAGGGTGAGTGTACGTGTCAGAACACAGGTTAGTGTTAGCGTACGGTTTGTTATTAGGGGACTGGTTAGGGTAAGGCTTCTGATAAGGCTTAGGGTTAGGGTTAGGGGACGGGGATGGTTTAGGTGACTGGTTAGTGTACGATAATGTTTTAGGGTGAGCGTACGTGTGAGGGCACGGGTTGGTGTTAGCATACGGGTTAGGATTATGGGACAGGTTCGTGTAAGGCTGCGGGTAAGTGTTAGGGTTAGGGTTAGGGTTAGGGGACTGGGATGGTTTAGGGGACACGGTAGGGTATGACAACGGTTTAGGGTGAGCGTACGTGTTAGGGTATGGGTTAGTGTTAGCGTACGGGTTAGCATTAGGGGACGGGTTAAGGTAAGGGTTCGGGTAAGTGTTAGGGTTAGGGGACGGGGATGGTATAGAGGACAGGTTAGTGTACGAAAACGGTTTAGGGTCAGCATACGTGTGAGGGCACAGGTTAGTATGGGTGTACGGGTTAAATTATGGGACGGGTTAGAGTAAGGCTTCGGATAAGTGTTAAGGTTAGGGTTAGGGTTAGGGTTAGGGGACCGGGACAGTTTAGGGTACAGGTAAGTGTAGGAAAACAGTTTAGGGTGAGCGTACGTGTGAGGGCATGAGTTAGTGTTAATGTATGGGTTAGGATTAGGGGTTCAGTTAGGTTGAGGATTAGGGTTAGGGTTAAGGGACGGGGACGGTTTAGGGGACAGGGTAGGGTACGACAACGGTTTAGGGTGAGCGTACGTGTGAGGGCATGGGATAGTGTTAGCGTACATGTTAGGAATAGGGGACGGGTTAGTGTAAGGTTTCGGGTAAGTGTTAGGGTTAGGTTTAGGGTTAAGGTTAGGGTTAGGGGACGGGGACGGTTTACGGGACAGGTTAGGGTACGATAATGGTTTTGGGTGAGCGTACGTGTGAGGGCACGGGTTGGTGTTAGCGTACGGGTTAGGATTATGGGACGAGTTCGTGTAAGGCTTTGGGTAAGGGTTAGGGTTAGTGTTAGGGGACTGGGATGGTTTAGGGGACACGGTAGGGTACGACAACGGTTTAGGGTGAGCGTACGTGTTAGGGTATGGGTTAGTGTTAGCGTATGGGTTAGCATTAGGGGATGGGTTAAGGTAAGGGTTCGGGTAAGGGTTAGGGTTAGTGTTAGGGTTAGGGGACGAGGATGGTATAGGGGACAGGTTAGTGTACGACAACGGTTTAGGGTCAGCATACGTGTGAGGGCACAGGTTAGTGTTAGCGTACGGGTTAGGATTATGGGACGGGTTAGAGTAAGGCTTCGGATAAGTGTTAAGGTTAGGGTTAGGGTTAGGGTTAGGGGACCGGGACGGTTTAGGGTACAAGTAAGTGTAGGCAAACAGTTTAGGGTGAGCGTACGTGTGAGGGCATGAGTTAGTGTTAACGTATGGGTTAGGATTAGGGGTTCAGTTAGGTTGAGGATTAGGGTTAGGGTTAAGGGACGGGGATGGTTTAGGGGACAGGGTAGGGTACGACAACGGTTTAGGGTGAGCGTACGTGTGAGGGCATGGGATAGTGTTAGCGTACGTGTTAGGATTAGGGGACAGGTTAGGGTAAGCTTTCGGGTAAGTGTTAGGGTTAGGTTTAGGGTTAGGGCTAGGGTTACGGGATGGGGACGGTTACGGGACAGGTTAGGGTACGATAATGGTTTAGGGTGAGCATACGTGTGAGGGCACGGGTTGGTGTTAGCGTACGGGTTAGGATTATGGGACGGGTTCGTGTAAGGCTTCGGGTAAGGGTTAGGGTTAGGGTTATGGTTAGGGGACGGGGACGGTTTAGGGGACAGGTTAGGGTACGCCAACAGTTTAGCGTGAGTGTACGTGTGATGGCATGGGTTAGTGTTAGCAAACGGGTTAGGATTAGGGGATGGGTTAGGGTAAGGCTTCGGGTAACGGTTAGGGTTAGGGTTAGGGTTATTGGATGCGGACGGTTTAGGGGACAGGTTAGGGTACGACAATGTTTTAGGTTGAGCGTACGTGTGAGGGCATGGGTTAGTGTTAGCGTACGGGTTAGGATTAGGGCACGGGTTAGGGTAAGGCTTCGGGTAAGTGTTAGGGTTAGGGTTAGGATTAGGGGACGGGGATGGGGACAGTTAGGGGACATGTTAGGGTACGACAACGGTTTAGGGTGAGCGTACGTGTGAGGGCACGGGTTAGTGTTAGCGTATGGGTTAGGATTAGGGGACGGGTTATGTTAAGGCTTCAGGTTAGGGTTGGTTAGGGGACGGGGATGGTTTAGGAGACAGGTTAGGGTACGACAACGGTCTGTGGTGAGCGTACGTGTGAGGGCAAAGGTTAGTGTTAGAGTACGGTTTGGGATTAGGGTACGGGTTAGGGTAAGACTTCTGGTAAGGGTTAGGGTTAGGGTTAGGGGATGGGGACGGTTTAGGGGACAGGTTAGGGTACGACAATGGTTTAGGGTGAGCATAAGTGTGAGGGCATGGGTTAGTGTTGGCATACAGGTTAGGATTAGGGGACGGGTTAGATTAAGGCTTCGGGTAAGGTTTAGGGTTAGGGTTAGGGGATGGGGATGGTTTAGGGGACAGGTTAGGGTACGACAACGGTTTAGGGTGAGCGTACGTGTGAGGGCTCGGATTAGTGTTAGCGTATGGGTTAGTATTAGGGTAGGGTTAGGGTAAGGCTTCAGGTAAGGGTTAGGGTTAGGGGACGGGGACGGTTTAGGGGACAGGTTAGGGTACGACAATGGTTTAGGGTGAGCGTACGTGTGAGGGCATGGGTTAGTGTTAGCGTACGCGTTAGGATTAGGGAATGGGTTAGGGTAAGGCTTCGGGTAAGGGTTAGGGTTAGGGTTAGAGTTAGGGGTCGGGGACAGTTTAGGGGACAGGTTAGGGTACGACAACAGTTTAGGGTGAGCGTATGCCTGAGGGCACGGTTTAGTGTTAGCGTAAGGGTTAGGATTAGTGGACGGTTTAGGTTACGTCTTCGGGTAAGGGTTAGGGTTAGTGTTAGGGTTAGGGGATGGCTATGGTTTAGGGGACAGGTTAGGGTACGTCAACGGTTTAGGGTAAACGTACGTGTAATGGCACGGGTTAGTGTTAGCATACGGGTTAGGATTAGGGGATGGTTTAGGGTAAGGCTTCGGGAAAGGGTTAGGGTTAGGGTTAGGGTTAGGGGATTGGGACGGTTTAGGGGACAGGTTAGGGTACGACAACGGTTTAGGGTGAACGTACATGTGAGGGCACGGATTAGTGTTAGTGTACGGGTTAGTATCAGGGGACGGGTTAGGGTAAGGCTTCAGCTAAGGGTTAGGGTTAGGGGACGGGGACGGTTTAGGGGACAGGTTAGGGTACGACAACAGTTTAGGGTGAGCATACGTGTGAGGGCACGGGTTAGTGTTAGCATACGGGTTAGGATTAGGGAACGGGTTAGGATAAGGGTTCGGGTAAGGGTTAGGGTTAAGGTTAGGGTTATTGGATGGGGACGGTTTAGGGGACAGGTTAGGGTACGACAACGTTTTAGGTTGAGCGTACGTGTGAGGGCACAAGTTAGTGTTAGCATATGGGTTAGGATTAGGGGACGAGTTAGGGTTAGGATTAGAGTTAGGGTTAGGGGACGGGGACGGTTTAGGGGACAGGTTAGGATATGACAACGGTTTAGGGTGAGCGTACGTGTGAGGGCACGGGATAGTGTTAGCGTACGGGTTAGGATTAGGGGACGGGTTAGGGTAAGGCTTTGGGTAAGGGTTAGGTTTAGAGTTAGTGTTAGGGGACGGGGACGGTTTAGGGGACAGGTTAGGGTACGACAACGGTTTAGGGTGAGCGTACGTGTGAGGGCACTGGTTAGTGTTAGCGTATGGGTTAGGATTAGGGGACGGGTTAGGGTAAGGCTTTGGGTAAGCGTTAGGGTTAGGTTTAGGGTTAGGGTTAGGGTTAGGGAATGGGGACGGTTTATGGGACAGGTTAGGGTACGTCAATGGTTTAGGGTGAGCGTACGTGTGAGAGCACGTGTTAGTGTTAGCGTACGGGTTAGGATTAGGGGACGATTAGGATAAGGCTTCGGGAAAGGGTTAGGTTTAGGGTTGGTGTTAGGGGATGGGGACGGTTTAGGGGACAGGTTAGGGTACGACAACGGTTTAGGGTGAGCGTACATCTGAGGGCATGGGTTAGTGTTCGCATACAGGTTAGGATTAGGGGATGGGATAGATTAAGGCTTTGGGTACGGGTTAGGGTTAGGGTTAGGATTATGGTGAGGGTTAGGGGAAGGGGATGGTTTAAGGGACAGGTTAGGGTACGCCTACGGTTTAGGGTGAGCGTACGTGTGAGCGCACGGGTTAGTCTTAGCGTTCGGTTTAGGATTAGGGGGCGGGTTAGGGTAAGGCTTCGGGTAAGTGTTAGGGTTAGAGTTAGGGTTAGGGGATGGGGACGGTTTAGGGTATATGTTAGGGTATGAAAACGGTTTAGGGTGAGCGTACGTGTGAGGGCACGAGTTAGTGTTAGCATATGGGTTAGGATTAGGGGACGAGTTAGGGTTAGGATTAGAGTTAGGGTTAGGGGACGTGGACGGTTTAGGGGACAGGTTAGGATATGACAACGGTTTAGGGTGAGCGTACGCGTGAGGGCACGGGATAGTGTTAGCGTACGGGTTAGGATTAGGGGACGGGTTAGGGTAAGGCTTTGGGTAAGGGTTAGGTTTAGGGTTAGGGTTAGGGGACGGGGATGGTTTAGGGGACAGGTTAGGGTACGACAACGGTTTAGAGTGAGCGTACATCTGAGGGCATGGGTTAGTGTTAGCATACAGGTTAGGATTAGGGGACAGGATAGAGTAAGGCTTTGGGTACGGGTTAGGGTTAGGGTTAGGGTTAGGGTTATGGTGAGGGTTAGGGGACAGAGATGGTTTAGGGGACAGGTTAGGGTACACCAACGGTTTAGGGTGAGCGTACGTGTGAGGGCACGGGTTAGTGTTAGCGTACGGGTTAGGATTAGGGGACGGGTTAGGGTAAGGCTTTGGGTAAGGTTTAGGATTAGGGTTAGGGTTAGGGATCAGGGATGGTTTAGGGGACAGGGTAGGGTATGACAACGGTTTAGGGTGAGCGTACGTGTGAGGGCATGGGTTAGTGTTAGCGTATGGGTTAGGATTAGGGAACGGGTTAGGGTAAGGTTTCGGGTAAGGGTTAGGGTTAGTGTTAGGGTTAGGGTTAGGGGACGAGGACGGTTTAGGGTTCAGGTTAGGGTATGAAAACGGTTTAGGGTGAGCGTACGTGTGAGGGCACAAGTTAGTGTTAGCGTATGGGTTAGGATTAGGGGTCGAGTTAGGGTTAGGATTAGGGTTAGGGTTAGGGGACGGGGACGGTTTAGGAGACAGGTTAAGTTACGACAACGGTTTAGGGTGAGCGTACGCATGAGGACACAGGATAGTGTTAGGGTTCGGGTTAGGAATAGGGGACAGGTTAGGGTAAGGCTTCGGGTAAGTGTTAGGTTTAGGGTTAGGGCTAGGGGACGGGGACGGTTTAGGGGACAGGTTAGGGTACGACAACGTTTTAGGGTGAGCGTACTTGTTAGGGCACTGGTTAGTGTTAGCGTACTGGTTAGGATTAGGGGACGGGTTAGGGTAAGGCTTCGGGTAAGCGTTAGGTTTAGGGTTAGGGTTAGGGAATGGGGACGGTTTAGGGGACAGGTTAGGGTACGACAATGGTTTAGGGTGAGCGTACATGTGAGGGCACGGGTTAGTGTTAGCGTACGGGTTACGATTAGGTGACAGGTTAGGATAAGGCTTCGGGTAAGGGTTAGGTTTAGGTTTAGGATTAGGGTTAGGGGACGGGGACGGTTTAGGGGACAGGATAGTTTACGCCAATGGTTTAGGGTGAGCGTACGTGTGAGGGCACGGGTTAGTGTTAACATACGGCTTAGGATTAGGGGACGGGTAGGGAAAGGCTTCAGATAAGGGTTAGGGTTAGGGTTAGGGTTAGGGGACGGGGACTGTATAGGGGACAGGTTAGGGTACGCCAACGGTTTAGGGTGAGTGTACGTGTGAGGGCACGGGTTAGTGTTAGCGTACGGGTTAGGATTAGGGGACGGTTTACGGTAAGGCTTCGGGTAAGGTTTAGGGGTAGGGTTAGGGGATGGGGATGGTTTAGGGGATAGGTTAGGGTACGACAATGGTTTAGGTTGAGCGTACTTGTGAGAGAATGGGTTAGTGTTAGCGTACGGGTTAGGATTGGGGGATGGGTTAGGGTAAGGCTTCGGTTAAGGGTTAGGGTTAGGGTTAGTGTTAAGTTTAGGGTTAGGGGATGGGGACGGTTTAGGGGACAGGTTAGGGTCTGACAATGGTTTAGGTTGAGAGTACGTGTGAGGGAATGGGTTAGTGTTAGCGTACGGGTTAGGATTAGGGGACGGGTTAGGGTAAGGCTTCGGTTAAGGGTTAGGGTTAGGGTTAGTGTTAAGGTTAGGGTTAGGGGACAGGGACGGTTTAGGGGACAGGTTAGGGTACAACAACTGTTTAGGGTGAGCGTACGTGTGAGGGCACGGGTTAGTGTTAGCGTATGATATAGGATTAGGGGACGGGTTAGGGTAAGGCTTCGGGTAAGGGTTATGGTTAGGGTTAAGGTTAGGATTAGGGGATGGTGACGGTTTAGGGGACAAGTTAGGGTACTACAAGTGTTTAGGGTGCACGTACGTGTGTGGGCACAGGTTAGTGCTAGCGTACGGGTTAGGATTAGGGGACGGGTTAGCGTAAGGCTTCGGGTAAGTGTTAGTGTAAGGATTAGGGTAAGGGTTAGGGGATGGGGACGGTTCAGGGGACAGGATAGTGTATGACAACGGTTTAGGGTGAGCGTACGTGTGAGGGCACGGGTTAGTGTTAGCGTACGGGTGAGGTTTAGGGGACGGGTTAGGTTAAGGCTTTGGGTAAGGGTTAGGGTTAAGGTTAGGGTTATGGGATGGGGACGTTTTAGGGGACAGGTTCGGGTATGACAATGGTTTAGGGTGAGCGTAAGTGTGAGGGCACGTGTTAGTGTTAGCGTATGGGTTAGGATGAGGGCACGGGTAAGGTTAAGGCTTCGGGTTAGGTTAGGGTTAGGGGACGGTGATGGTTTAGGGTACAGGTTAGGGTACGACAACGGTTTAGGGTGAGTGTACGTGTCAGGGCACAGGTTAGTGTTAGCATACGGTTTGGTATTAGGGGACTGGTTAGGGTAAGGCTTCTGCTAAGGCTTAGGCTTAGGGTTAGGGTTAGGGGACGGAGATGGTTTAGGTGACTGGTTAGGGTACGATAATGTTTTAGGGTGAGCGTACGTGTGAGGGCATGGGTTAGTGTTAGCGTACGGTTTAGGATTAGGGGACGGGTTAGGGTAAGGCTTCGGGTAAGGTTTCGGGTAAGGGTTAGGGTTAGTGTTAAGGTTACGGTTAGGGGACGGGGACGGTTTAGGGGATAGGCTAGGGTCCGACAACGGTTTAGGTTGAGCGTACGTGTGAGAGAATGGGTTAGTGTTAGCGTACGGGTTAGGATTAGGGGACGGGTTAGGGTAAGGCTTCATTTAAGGGTTAGGGTTAGGGTGAGTGTTAAGGTTAGGGTTAGGGGACAGGGACGGTTTAGGGGACAGGTTAGTGTACAACAACGGTTTAGGGTGAGCGTACGTGTGAGCGCACGGGTTAGTGTTAGCGTATGGGTTAGGATTAGGGGACGGGTTAGGGTAAGGCTTCGGGTAAGTGTTAGGTTTAGGGTTAGGGTTAGGGGACAGGGACGGTTTAGGGTACAGGATAGTGTATGACAACGGTTTAGGGTGAGAGTACGTGTCAGGGCATGGGTTAGTGTTAGCGTACGGTTTAGGATTAGGGGACGGGTTAGGGTAAGGCTCTGGGTAAGTGTTAGGGTTAGGGTTATGGGACGGGGACGTTTTAGGGGACAGGTTCGGGTATGACAATGGTTTAGGGTGAGCATAAGTGAGAGGGCACGTGTTAGTGTTAGCGTACGAGTTAGGATGAGGGGACGGGTAAGGTTAAGGCTTTGGGTTAGGGTTAGTGTTAGGGGACGGAGACGTTTTAGGGGACTGGTTAGGGTACGACAACGGTTTAGGGTGAGTGTACGTGTCAGAACACAGGTTAGTGTTAGCGTACGGTTTGTTATTAGGGGACTGGTTAGGGTAAGGCTTCTGATAAGGCTTAGGGTTAGGGTTAGGGGACGGGGATGGTTTAGGTGACTGGTTAGTGTACGATAATGTTTTAGGGTGAGCGTACGTGTGAGGGCACGGGTTGGTGTTAGCATACGGGTTAGGATTATGGGACAGGTTCGTGTAAGGCTGCGGGTAAGTGTTAGGGTTAGGGTTAGGGTTAGGGGACTGGGATGGTTTAGGGGACACGGTAGGGTATGACAACGGTTTAGGGTGAGCGTACGTGTTAGGGTATGGGTTAGTGTTAGCGTACGGGTTAGCATTAGGGGACGGGTTAAGGTAAGGGTTCGGGTAAGTGTTAGGGTTAGGGGACGGGGATGGTATAGAGGACAGGTTAGTGTACGAAAACGGTTTAGGGTCAGCATACGTGTGAGGGCACAGGTTAGTATGGGTGTACGGGTTAAATTATGGGACGGGTTAGAGTAAGGCTTCGGATAAGTGTTAAGGTTAGGGTTAGGGTTAGGGTTAGGGGACCGGGACAGTTTAGGGTACAGGTAAGTGTAGGAAAACAGTTTAGGGTGAGCGTACGTGTGAGGGCATGAGTTAGTGTTAATGTATGGGTTATGATTAGGGGTTCAGTTAGGTTGAGGATTAGGGTTAGGGTTAAGGGACGGGGACGGTTTAGGGGACAGGGTAGGGTACGACAACGGTTTAGGGTGAGCGTACGTGTGAGGGCATGGGATAGTGTTAGCGTACATGTTAGGAATAGGGGACGGGTTAGTGTAAGGTTTCGGGTAAGTGTTAGGGTTAGGTTTAGGGTTAAGGTTAGGGTTAGGGGACGGGGACGGTTTACGGGACAGGTTAGGGTACGATAATGGTTTTGGGTGAGTGTACGTGTGAGGGCACGGGTTGGTGTTAGCGTACGGGTTAGGATTATGGGACGGGTTCGTGTAAGGCTTTGGGTAAGGGTTAGGGTTAGTGTTAGGGGACTGGGATGGTTTAGGGGACACGGTAGGGTACGACAACGGTTTAGGGTGAGCGTACGTGTTAGGGTATGGGTTAGTGTTAGCGTATGGGTTAGCATTAGGGGATGGGTTAAGGTAAGGGTTCGGGTAAGGGTTAGGGTTAGTGTTAGGGTTAGGGGACGAGGATGGTATAGGGGACAGGTTAGTGTACGACAACGGTTTAGGGTCAGCATACGTGTGAGGGCACAGGTTAGTGTTAGCGTACGGGTTAGGATTATGGGACGGGTTAGAGTAAGGCTTCGGATAAGTGTTAAGGTTAGGGTTAGGGTTAGGGTTAGGGGACCGGGACGGTTTAGGGTACAAGTAAGTGTAGGCAAACAGTTTAGGGTGAGCGTACGTGTGAGGGCATGAGTTAGTGTTAACGTATGGGTTAGGATTAGGGGTTCAGTTAGGTTGAGGATTAGGGTTAGGGTTAAGGGACGGGGATGGTTTAGGGGACAGGGTAGGGTACGACAACGGTTTAGGGTGAGCGTACGTGTGAGGGCATGGGATAGTGTTAGCGTACGTGTTAGGATTAGGGGACAGGTTAGGGTAAGCTTTCGGGTAAGTGTTAGGGTTAGGTTTAGGGTTAGGGCTAGGGTTACGGGATGGGGACGGTTACGGGACAGGTTAGGGTACGATAATGGTTTAGGGTGAGCATACGTGTGAGGGCACGGGTTGGTGTTAGCGTACGGGTTAGGATTATGGGACGGGTTCGTGTAAGGCTTCGGGTAAGGGTTAGGGTTAGGGTTATGGTTAGGGGACGGGGACGGTTTAGGGGACAGGTTAGGGTACGCCAACAGTTTAGCGTGAGTGTACGTGTGATGGCATGGGTTAGTGTTAGCAAACGGGTTAGGATTAGGGGATGGGTTAGGGTAAGGCTTCGGGTAACGGTTAGGGTTAGGGTTAGGGTTATTGGATGCGGACGGTTTAGGGGACAGGTTAGGGTACGACAATGTTTTAGGTTGAGCGTACGTGTGAGGGCATGGGTTAGTGTTAGCGTACGGGTTAGGATTAGGGCACGGGTTAGGGTAAGGCTTCGGGTAAGTGTTAGGGTTAGGGTTAGGATTAGGGGACGGGGATGGGGACAGTTAGGGGACATGTTAGGGTACAACAACGGTTTAGGGTGAGCGTACGTGTGAGGGCACGGGTTAGTGTTAGCGTATGGGTTAGGATTAGGGGACGGGTTATGTTAAGGCTTCAGGTTAGGGTTGGTTAGGGGACGGGGATGGTTTAGGAGACAGGTTAGGGTACGACAACGGTCTGTGGTGAGCGTACGTGTGAGGGCAAAGGTTAGTGTTAGAGTACGGTTTGGGATTAGGGTACGGGTTAGGGTAAGACTTCTGGTAAGGGTTAGGGTTAGGGTTAGGGGATGGGGACGGTTTAGGGGAAAGGTTAGGGTACGACAATGGTTTAGGGTGAGCGTAAGTGTGAGGGCATGGGTTAGTGTTGGCATACAGGTTAGGATTAGGGGACGGGTTAGATTAAGGCTTCGGGTAAGGTTTAGGGTTAGGGTTAGGGGATGGGGATGGTTTAGGGGACAGGTTAGGGTACGACAACGGTTTAGGGTGAGCGTACGTGTGAGGGCTCGGATTAGTGTTAGCGTATGGGTTAGTATTAGGGTAGGGTTAGGGTAAGGCTTCAGGTAAGGGTTAGGGTTAGGGGACGGGGACGGTTTAGGGGACAGGTTAGGGTACGACAATGGTTTAGGGTGAGCGTACGTGTGAGGGCATGGGTTAGTGTTAGCGTACGCGTTAGGATTAGGGAATGGGTTAGGGTAAGGCTTCGGGTAAGGGTTAGGGTTAGGGTTAGAGTTAGGGGTCGGGGACAGTTTAGGGGACAGGTTAGGGTACGACAACAGTTTAGGGTGAGCGTATGCCTGAGGGCACGGTTTAGTGTTAGCGTAAGGGTTCGGATTAGTGGACGGTTTAGGTTACGTCTTCGGGTAAGGGTTAGGGTTAGTGTTAGGGTTAGGGGATGGCTATGGTTTAGGGGACAGGTTAGGGTACGTCAACGGTTTAGGGTAAACGTACGTGTAATGGCACGGGTTAGTGTTAGCATACGGGTTAGGATTAGGGGATGGTTTAGGGTAAGGCTTCGGGAAAGGGTTAGGGTTAGGGTTAGGGTTAGGGGATTGGGACGGTTTAGGGGACAGGTTAGGGTACGACAACGGTTTAGGGTGAACGTACATGTGAGGGCACGGATTAGTGTTAGTGTACGGGTTAGTATCAGGGGACGGGTTAGGGTAAGGCTTCAGCTAAGGGTTAGGGTTAGGGGACGGGGACGGTTTAGGGGACAGGTTAGGGTACGACAACAGTTTAGGGTGAGCATACGTGTGAGGGCACGGGTTAGTGTTAGCATACGGGTTAGGATTAGGGAACGGGTTAGGATAAGGGTTCGGGTAAGGGTTAGGGTTAAGGTTAGGGTTATTGGATGGGGACGGTTTAGGGGACAGGTTAGGGTACGACAACGTTTTAGGTTGAGCGTACGTGTGAGGGCACAAGTTAGTGTTAGCATATGGGTTAGGATTAGGGGACGAGTTAGGGTTAGGATTAGAGTTAGGGTTAGGGGACGGGGACGGTTTAGGGGACAGGTTAGGATATGACAACGGTTTAGGGTGAGCGTACGTGTGAGGGCACGGGATAGTGTTAGCGTACGGGTTAGGATTAGGGGACGGGTTAGGGTAAGGCTTTGGGTAAGGGTTAGGTTTAGAGTTAGTGTTAGGGGACGGGGACGGTTTAGGGGACAGGTTAGGGTACGACAACGGTTTAGGGTGAGCGTACGTGTGAGGGCACTGGTTAGTGTTAGCGTATGGGTTAGGATTAGGGGACGGGTTAGGGTAAGGCTTTGGGTAAGCGTTAGGGTTAGGTTTAGGTTTAGGGTTAGGGTTAGGGAATGGGGACGGTTTATGGGACAGGTTAGGGTACGTCAATGGTTTAGGGTGAGCGTACGTGTGAGAGCACGTGTTAGTGTTAGCGTACGGGTTAGGATTAGGGGACGATTAGGATAAGGCTTCGGGAAAGGGTTAGGTTTAGGGTTGGTGTTAGGGGATGGGGACGGTTTAGGGGACAGGTTAGGGTACGACAACGGTTTAGGGTGAGCGTACATCTGAGGGCATGGGTTAGTGTTCGCATACAGGTTAGGATTAGGGGATGGGATAGATTAAGGCTTTGGGTACGGGTTAGGGTTAGGGTTAGGATTATGGTGAGGGTTAGGGGAAGGGGATGGTTTAAGGGACAGGTTAGGGTACGCCTACGGTTTAGGGTGAGCGTACGTGTGAGCGCACGGGTTAGTCTTAGCGTTCGGTTTAGGATTAGGGGGCGGGTTAGGGTAAGGCTTCGGGTAAGTGTTAGGGTTAGAGTTAGGGTTAGGGGATGGGGACGGTTTAGGGTATATGTTAGGGTATGAAAACGGTTTAGGGTGAGCGTACGTGTGAGGGCACGAGTTAGTGTTAGCATATGGGTTAGGATTAGGGGACGAGTTAGGGTTAGGATTAGAGTTAGGGTTAGGGGACGTGGACGGTTTAGGGGACAGGTTAGGATATGACAACGGTTTAGGGTGAGCGTACGCGTGAGGGCACGGGATAGTGTTAGCGTACGGGTTAGGATTAGGGGACGGGTTAGGGTAAGGCTTTGGGTAAGGGTTAGGTTTAGGGTTAGGGTTAGGGGACGGGGATGGTTTAGGGGACAGGTTAGGGTACGACAACGGTTTAGAGTGAGCGTACATCTGAGGGCATGGGTTAGTGTTAGCATACAGGTTAGGATTAGGGGACAGGATAGAGTAAGGCTTTGGGTACGGGTTAGGGTTAGGGTTAGGGTTAGGGTTATGGTGAGGGTTAGGGGACAGAGATGGTTTAGGGGACAGGTTAGGGTACACCAACGGTTTAGGGTGAGCGTACGTGTGAGGGCACGGGTTAGTGTTAGCGTACGGGTTAGGATTAGGGGACGGGTTAGGGTAAGGCTTTGGGTAAGGTTTAGGATTAGGGTTAGGGTTAGGGATCAGGGATGGTTTAGGGGACAGGGTAGGGTATGACAACGGTTTAGGGTGAGCGTACGTGTGAGGGCATGGGTTAGTGTTAGCGTATGGGTTAGGATTAGGGAACGGGTTAGGGTAAGGTTTCGGGTAAGGGTTAGGGTTAGTGTTAGGGTTAGGGTTAGGGGACGAGGACGGTTTAGGGTTCAGGTTAGGGTATGAAAACGGTTTAGGGTGAGCGTACGTGTGAGGGCACAAGTTAGTGTTAGCGTATGGGTTAGGATTAGGGGTCGAGTTAGGGTTAGGATTAGGGTTAGGGTTAGGGGACGGGGACGGTTTAGGAGACAGGTTAAGTTACGACAACGGTTTAGGGTGAGCGTACGCATGAGGACACAGGATAGTGTTAGGGTTCGGGTTAGGAATAGGGGACAGGTTAGGGTAAGGCTTCGGGTAAGTGTTAGGTTTAGGGTTAGGGCTAGGGGACGGGGACGGTTTAGGGGACAGGTTAGGGTACGACAACGTTTTAGGGTGAGCATACTTGTTAGGGCACTGGTTAGTGTTAGCGTACTGGTTAGGATTAGGGGACGGGTTAGGGTAAGGCTTCGGGTAAGCGTTAGGTTTAGGGTTAGGGTTAGGGAATGGGGACGGTTTAGGGGACAGGTTAGGGTACGACAATGGTTTAGGGTGAGCGTACATGTGAGGGCACGGGTTAGTGTTAGCGTACGGGTTACGATTAGGTGACAGGTTAGGATAAGGCTTCGGGTAAGGGTTAGGTTTAGGTTTAGGATTAGGGTTAGGGGACGGGGACGGTTTAGGGGACAGGATAGTTTACGCCAATGGTTTAGGGTGAGCGTACGTGTGAGGGCACGGGTTAGCGTTAACATACGGCTTAGGATTAGGGGACGGGTAGGGAAAGGCTTCAGATAAGGGTTAGGGTTAGGGTTAGGGTTAGGGGACGGGGACTGTATAGGGGACAGGTTAGGGTACGCCAACGGTTTAGGGTGAGTGTACGTGTGAGGGCACGGGTTAGTGTTAGCGTACGGGTTAGGATTAGGGGACGGTTTACGGTAAGGCTTCGGGTAAGGTTTAGGGGTAGGGTTAGGGGATGGGGATGGTTTAGGGGATAGGTTAGGGTACGACAATGGTTTAGGTTGAGCGTACTTGTGAGAGAATGGGTTAGTGTTAGCGTACGGGTTAGGATTGGGGGATGGGTTAGGGTAAGGCTTCGGTTAAGGGTTAGGGTTAGGGTTAGTGTTAAGTTTAGGGTTAGGGGATGGGGACGGTTTAGGGGACAGGTTAGGGTCTGACAATGGTTTAGGTTGAGAGTACGTGTGAGGGAATGGGTTAGTGTTAGCGTACGGGTTAGGATTAGGGGACGGGTTAGGGTAAGGCTTCGGTTAAGGGTTAGGGTTAGGGTTAGTGTTAAGGTTAGGGTTAGGGGACAGGGACGGTTTAGGGGACAGGTTAGGGTACAACAACTGTTTAGGGTGAGCGTACGTGTGAGGGCACGGGTTAGTGTTAGCGTATGATATAGGATTAGGGGACGGGTTAGGGTAAGGCTTCGGGTAAGGGTTATGGTTAGGGTTAAGGTTAGGATTAGGGGATGGTGACGGTTTAGGGGACAAGTTAGGGTACTACAAGTGTTTAGGGTGCACGTACGTGTGTGGGCACAGGTTAGTGCTAGCGTACGGGTTAGGATTAGGGGACGGGTTAGCGTAAGGCTTCGGGTAAGTGTTAGTGTAAGGATTAGGGTAAGGGTTAGGGGATGGGGACGGTTCAGGGGACAGGATAGTGTATGACAACGGTTTAGGGTGAGCGTACGTGTGAGGGCACGGGTTAGTGTTAGCGTACGGGTTAGGATTAGGGGACGGTTTAGGGTAAGGCTTCGGGTAAGTGTTACGGTTAGGGTTAGGGTTAGGGGACAGGGATGGTTTAGGGGACAGGATAGTGTATGACAACGGTTTAGGGTGAGCGTACGTGTGAGGGCACGGGTTAGTGTTAGCGTACGGGTGAGGTTTAGGGGACGGGTTAGGTTAAGGCTTTGGGTAAGGGTTAGGGTTAAGGTTAGGGTTATGGGATGGGGACGTTTTAGGGGACAGGTTCGGGTATGACAATGGTTTAGGGTGAGCGTAAGTGTGAGGGCACGTGTTAGTGTTAGCGTATGGGTTAGGATGAGGGCACGGGTAAGGTTAAGGCTTCGGGTTAGGTTAGGGTTAGGGGACGGTGATGGTTTAGGGTACAGGTTAGGGTACGACAACGGTTTAGGGTGAGTGTACGTGTCAGGGCACAGGTTAGTGTTAGCATACGGTTTGGTATTAGGGGACTGGTTAGGGTAAGGCTTCTGCTAAGGCTTAGGCTTAGGGTTAGGGTTAGGGGACGGAGATGGTTTAGGTGACTGGTTAGGGTACGATAATGTTTTAGGGTGAGCGTACGTGTGAGGGCATGGGTTAGTGTTAGCGTACGGTTTAGGATTAGGGGACGGGTTAGGGTAAGGCTTCGGGTAAGGTTTCGGGTAAGGGTTAGGGTTAGTGTTAAGGTTACGGTTAGGGGACGGGGACGGTTTAGGGGATAGGCTAGGGTCCGACAACGGTTTAGGTTGAGCGTACGTGTGAGAGAATGGGTTAGTGTTAGCGTACGGGTTAGGATTAGGGGACGGGTTAGGGTAAGGCTTCATTTAAGGGTTAGGGTTAGGGTGAGTGTTAAGGTTAGGGTTAGGGGACAGGGACGGTTTAGGGGACAGGTTAGTGTACAACAACGGTTTAGGGTGAGCGTACGTGTGAGCGCACGGGTTAGTGTTAGCGTATGGGTTAGGATTAGGGGACGGGTTAGGGTAAGGCTTCGGGTAAGTGTTAGGTTTAGGGTTAGGGTTAGGGGACAGGGACGGTTTAGGGTACAGGATAGTGTATGACAACGGTTTAGGGTGAGAGTACGTGTCAGGGCATGGGTTAGTGTTAGCGTACGGTTTAGGATTAGGGGACGGGTTAGGGTAAGGCTCTGGGTAAGTGTTAGGGTTAGGGTTATGGGACGGGGACGTTTTAGGGGACAGGTTCGGGTATGACAATGGTTTAGGGTGAGCATAAGTGAGAGGGCACGTGTTAGTGTTAGCGTACGAGTTAGGATGAGGGGACGGGTAAGGTTAAGGCTTTGGGTTAGGGTTAGTGTTAGGGGACGGAGACGTTTTAGGGGACTGGTTAGGGTACGACAACGGTTTAGGGTGAGTGTACGTGTCAGAACACAGGTTAGTGTTAGCGTACGGTTTGTTATTAGGGGACTGGTTAGGTTAAGGCTTCTGATAAGGCTTAGGGTTAGGGTTAGGGGACGGGGATGGTTTAGGTGACTGGTTAGTGTACGATAATGTTTTAGGGTGAGCGTACGTGTGAGGGCACGGGTTGGTGTTAGCGTACGGGTTAGGATTATGGGACAGGTTCGTGTAAGGCTGCGGGTAAGTGTTAGGGTTAGGGTTAGGGTTAGGGGACTGGGATGGTTTAGGGGACACGGTAGGGTATGACAACGGTTTAGGGTGAGCGTACGTGTTAGGGTATGGGTTAGTGTTAGCGTACGGGTTAGCATTAGGGGACGGGTTAAGGTAAGGGTACGGGTAAGTGTTAGGGTTAGGGTTAGGGTTAGGGGACGGGGATGGTATAGAGGACAGGTTAGTGTACGAAAACGGTTTAGGGTCAGCATACGTGTGAGGGCACAGGTTAGTATGGGTGTACGGGTTAAATTATGGGACGGGTTAGAGTAAGGCTTCGGATAAGTGTTAAGGTTAGGGTTAGGGTTAGGGTTAGGGGACCGGGACAGTTTAGGGTACAGGTAAGTGTAGGAAAACAGTTTAGGGTGAGCGTACGTGTGAGGGCATGAGTTAGTGTTAATGTATGGGTTAGGATTAGGGGTTCAGTTAGGTTGAGGATTAGGGTTAGGGTTAAGGGACGGGGACGGTTTAGGGGACAGGGTAGGGTACGACAACGGTTTAGGGTGAGCGTACGTGTGAGGGCATGGGATAGTGTTAGCGTACATGTTAGGAATAGGGGACGGGTTAGTGTAAGGTTTCGGGTAAGTGTTAGGGTTAGGTTTAGGGTTAAGGTTAGGGTTAGGGGACGGGGACGGTTTACGGGACAGGTTAGGGTACGATAATGGTTTTGGGTGAGCGTACGTGTGAGGGCACGGGTTGGTGTTAGCGTACGGGTTAGGATTATGGGACGGGTTCGTGTAAGGCTTTGGGTAAGGGTTAGGGTTAGTGTTAGGGGACTGGGATGGTTTAGGGGACACGGTAGGGTACGACAACGGTTTAGGGTGAGCGTACGTGTTAGGGTATGGGTTAGTGTTAGCGTATGGGTTAGCATTAGGGGATGGGTTAAGGTAAGGGTTCGGGTAAGGGTTAGGGTTAGTGTTAGGGTTAGGGGACGAGGATGGTATAGGGGACAGGTTAGTGTACGACAACGGTTTAGGGTCAGCATACGTGTGAGGGCACAGGTTAGTGTTAGCGTACGGGTTAGGATTATGGGACGGGTTAGAGTAAGGCTTCGGATAAGTGTTAAGGTTAGGGTTAGGGTTAGGGTTAGGGGACCGGGACGGTTTAGGGTACAGGTAAGTGTAGGCAAACAGTTTAGGGTGAGCGTACGTGTGAGGGCATGAGTTAGTGTTAACGTATGGGTTAGGATTAGGGGTTCAGTTAGGTTGAGGATTAGGGTTAGGGTTAAGGGACGGGGACGGTTTAGGGGACAGGGTAGGGTACGACAACGGTTTAGGGTGAGCGTACGTGTGAGGGCATGGGATAGTGTTAGCGTACATGTTAGGATTAGGGGACAGGTTAGGGTAAGCTTTCGGGTAAGTGTTAGGGTTAGGTTTAGGGTTAGGGCTAGGGTTACGGGATGGGGACGGTTACGGGACAGGTTAGGGTACGATAATGGTTTAGGGTGAGCATACGTGTGAGGGCACGGGTTGGTGTTAGCGTACGGGTTAGGATTATGGGACGGGTTCGTGTAAGGCTTCGGGTAAGGGTTAGGGTTAGGGTTATGGTTAGGGTTAGGGGACGGGGACGGTTTAGGGGACAGGTTAGGGTACGCCAACAGTTTAGCGTGAGTGTACATGTGATGGCACGGGTTAGTGTTAGCAAACGGGTTAGGATTAGGGGATGGGTTAGGGTAAGGCTTCGGGTAACGGTTAGGGTTAGGGTTAGGGTTAGGGTTAGGGTTATTGGATGCGGACGGTTTAGGGGACAGGTTAGGGTACGACAATGTTTTAGGTTGAGCGTACGTGTGAGGGCATGGGTTAGTGTTAGCGTACGGGTTAGGATTAGCGGACGGGTTAGGGTAAGTTTTCGGGTAAGGGTTAGTGTTAGGGTTAGGGGAAGGGAACGTTTAGGAAACAGGTTAGGGTACGACAGTGGTATAGGGTAAGCGTACGTGTGAGGGCACAGGTTAGTCTTAGCGTACGGGTTAGGATTAGGGCACGGGTTAGGGTAAGGCTTCGGGTAAGTGTTAGGGTTAGGGTTAGGATTAGGGGACGGGGATGGGGACAGTTAGGGGACATGTTAGGGTACGACAACGGTTTAGGGTGAGCGTACGTGTGAGGGCACGGGTTAGTGTTAGCGTATGGGTTAGGATTAGGGGACGGGTTATGTTAAGGCTTCAGGTTAGGGTTGGTTAGGGGACGGGGATGGTTTAGGAGACAGGTTAGGGTACGACAACGGTCTGTGGTGAGCGTACGTGTGAGGGCAAAGGTTAGTGTTAGAGTACGGTTTGGGATTAGGGTACGGGTTAGGGTAAGACTTCTGGTAAGGGTTAGGGTTAGGGTTAGGGGATGGGGACGGTTTAGGGGACAGGTTAGGGTACGACAATGGTTTAGGGTGAGCGTAAGTGTGAGGGCATGGGTTAGTGTTGGCATACAGGTTAGGATTAGGGGACGGGTTAGATTAAGGCTTCGGGTAAGGTTTAGGGTTAGGGTTAGGGTTAGGGGACGGGGATGGTTTAGGGGACAGGGTAGGGTACAACAACGGTTTAGGGTGAGTGTACGTCTGAGAGCACAGGTTAGTGTTAGCGTATGGATTAGCATTAGCGGACGGGTTAGGGTTAGTGTTAGGGTTAGGGGACGGGGATGGTTTAGGGGACAGGTTAGGGTAAGTCAACGGTTTAGGGTGAGCGTACGTGTAAGGGCACGGGTTAGTGTTAGCATACGGGTTAGGATTTGTGGATGGTTTAGGGTAAGGATTCGGGTAAGGGTTAGGGTTAGGTTTAGGGTTAGGGGACGGGGACGGTTTAGGGGACAGGTTACGGTACGACAACGTTTTAGGGTGAGCGTACGTGTGAGGGCACAGGTTCGTGTTAGCGTATGGATTAGGATTAGGGGATGGTTTAGGGTAAGGCTTCAGGTAAGGGTTAAGGTTAGGGTTAGGGTTAGGGGTCGGGGATGGTTTAGGGTACAGGTTAGGGTATGAAAACGGTTTAGGGTGAGTATACGTGTGAGGGCACGAGTTGGTGTTAACATATGGGTTAGGATTAGGGGACGAGTTAGGGATAGGATTAGGGTTAGTGTTAGGGGACGGGGACGGTTTAGGGGACAGGTTAGCGTACGACAACGGTTTAGGGTGAGGGTACGTTTGAGGGCATGGGTTAGTGTTAGCTTACGGGTTAGGATTAGGGGACGGGTTAGGGTAAGGCTTTGGGTAAGGGTTAGGGTTAGGGTTAGGGGACGGGGACGGTTTAGGGTACAGGTTAGGGTACGACAACGGTTTAGGGTGAGCGTACATGTGAAGGCAGGGGTTAGTGATAGCCTACGGGTTAGGATTAGGCGATGGGTTAGGGTAAGGCTTCGGGTTAGGGTTAGTGTTAGTATTAGGGGATGGGGACTGTTTAGGGAACAGGTGTGGGTACGACAATGGTTTAGGGTAGGCGTACGTGCGAGGGAATGGGTTAGTCTTAGCGTACGGGTTAGGATATGGGGACGGGTTAGGGTAAGGCTTCGTGTAAGTGTTAGGGTTAGGTTCAGGGTTAGGGTTAGGGGACGGGGATGGTTTAGGGGACAGGTTAGGGTACGACAACGGTTTAGGGTGAGCGTACATCTGAGGGCATGGTTTAGCGTTAGCGTACGGGTTAGGATTAGGGGACGGGATAGAGTAAGGCTTTGGGTATGGGTTAGGGTTAGGGTTATGGTGAGGGTTATGGTGAGGGTTAGGGGACGGGGATGGTTAAGGGGACAGGTTAGTGTACGCCAACGGTTTAGGGTGAGTGTACGTGTGAGGGCACGGATTAGTGTTAGCGTACGGGTTAGCAATAGGGGACGGTTTAGGGTAAGACTTAGGGTAAGTGTTAGGGTTAGGGGATGGGGATGGTTTAGGGGACAGGTTAGGGTATGACAATGGTTTAGGGTGAGCGCACGCATGAGGGCACGGTTTAGTGTTAGCGTAAGGGTTAGGATTAGTGGACGTGTTAGGTTACGTCTTTGGGTAAGGGTTAGGGTTAGGGGACGGGGATGGTTTATGGGACAGGTTAGGGTACGACAACGGTTTAGGGTGAGCATACGTGTGAGGGCACGGGTTAGTGTTAGCGTATGGGTTAGGATTAGGTGACGGGTTAGGATAAGGCTTCGGGTAAGGGTTAGGGTTAGGGTTAGGGTTAGGGTTAGGGGATGGGGAGGGTTTAGGGTTAGGGTTAGGGTTGGGGGACGGGGACGCTTTAGGGGTCAGGTTAGGGTATGATAACGGTTTAGGGTGAGCGTACATGTGAGGGCACAAGTTAGTGTTAGCGTATGGTTTAGGATTAGGGGACGGGTTAGTGTAAGGCTTCGGGTAAGGGTTAGGGTTAGGGTTAGAGTTAGGGTTAGGGTTAGGGGACGGGGACGGTTTAGGGGACAGGTTAGGGTATGACAATGGTTTAGGGTGAGCGTATGTGTAAGAGCATGGGTTAGTGTTAGCGTACGGATTAGGATTAGGGGACGGGTTAGGGTAAGGCTTTGGGTAAGGTTTAGGATTAGGGTTAGGGTTAGGGATCAGGGATGGTTTAGGGGACAGGGTAGGGTACGACAACGGTTTAGGGTGAGCGTACGTGTGAGGGCACGGGTTAGTGTTAGCGTATGGGTTAGGATTAGGGAACGGGTTAGGGTAAGGTTTGGGTAAGGGTTAGGGTTAGTGTTAAGGTTAGGGTTAGGGGACGGGGACGGTTTAGGGTTCAGGTTAGGGTATGAAAACGGTTTAGGGTGAGCGTACGTGTTATGGCACAAGTTAGTGTTAGCGTATGGGTTAGGATTAGGGTTAGAGTTAGGGTTAGGATTAGGGTTAGGGTTAGGGGACGGGGACGGTTTAGGGGACCGGTTAGGTAACGACAACGGTTTAGGGTGAGCGTACGCATGAGGACACGGGATAGTGTTAGCGTTCGGGTTAGGATTAGGGGACAGGTTAGGGTAAGGCTTCAGGTAAGGGTTAGGTTTAGGGTTAGGGTTAGGGGACGGGGACGGTTTAGAGGACAGGTTAGGGTACGACAAAGTTTTAGGGTGAGCATACTTGTTAGGGCACTGGTTAGTGTTAGAGTACGGGTTAGGATTAGGGGACGGGTTAGGGTAAGGGTTCGGGTAAACGTTAGGGTTAGGGTTAGGGTTAGTGGATGGGGACGGTTTAGGGGACAGGTTAGGGTACGACAATGGTTTAGGGTGAGCGTACGTGTGAGGGTATGGGTTAGTGTTAGCGTACGGGTTAGGATTAGGTGACGGGTTAGGATAAGGCTTCGGGTAAGGGTTAGGGTTAGGGTTAGGGGATGGGGATGGTTTAGGGGACAGGATAGCATACGCCAACGGTTTAGGGTGAGCGTACATGTGAGGGCAGGGGTTAATGTTAGCGTACGGCTTAGGATTAGGGGACGGGTTAGGGTAAGGCTTCGGTTAAGGATTAGGGTTAGGGTTAGTGTTAAGGTTACGGTTAGGGGACGGGGACGGTTTAGGGGATAGGCTAGGGTCCGACAACGGTTTAGGTTGAGCGTACGTGTGAGAGAATGGGTTAGTGTTAGCGTACGGGTTAGGATTAGGGGACGGGTTAGGGTAAGGCTTCATTTAAGGGTTAGGGTTAGGGTGAGTGTTAAGGTTAGGGTTAGGGGACAGGGACGGTTTAGGGGACAGGTTAGTGTACAACAACGGTTTAGGGTGAGCGTACGTGTGAGCGCACGGGTTAGTGTTAGCGTATGGGTTAGGATTAGGGGACGGGTTAGGGTAAGGCTTCGGGTAAGTGTTAGGTTTAGGGTTAGGGTTAGGGGACGGGGACGGTTTAGGGTACAGGATAGTGTATGACAACGGTTTAGGGTGAGCGTCCGTGTGAGGGCACGGGGTAGTGTTAGCGTACGGCTTAGGATTAGGGGATGGGTGAGGGTAGGCTTCGGGTAAGTGTTAGAATTAGGGATGGGGTTAGGGGATGGGGACTGTTTAGGGGACAGGTAAGGGTACGACAACTGTTTAGAGTGAGCATCCGTGTGAGGGCACGGGGTAGTGTTAGCGTAAGGCTTAGGATTAGGGGACGGGTTAGGGTAAGGCTTCAGATAAGTGTCAGGGTTAGGGTTAGTGTACGGGACGGGGACGGTATAGGGGACAGGTTAGGGTACGAAAATATTTTAAGGTGAGCGTACGTGTGAGGGCACGAGTTAGTGTTAGCATATGGGTTAGGATTTGGGGACGGATTAGGGTAAGGCTTTGGGTAAGGGTTAGGGTTAGGGTTAGGGTTAGGGGACGGGTTCGGTTTAGGGGACAGGTTAGGATACCACAGAGGTTTAGTGTGAGTGTATGTGTGAGGGCACGGGTTATCGTTTTGGTACGGGTTAGGATTAGGGGACGGGTTAGGGTAAGGCTTTGGGTAGGGGTAGGTTTAGCGTCAGGGGATGGGGACCATTTCGGGGACAGGTTAGGGTACGACAACTGTTTAGAGTGAGCGTACATGTGAGGGCATGGGTTAGTGTTAGCGTACGGGTTAGGATTAAGGGACGGGTTAGGGTGAGGCTTTGTTTAAGGTTTAGGGTTAGGGTTAGTGTTAAGGTTAGGGTTAGGCGATGGGGATGGTTTAGGGGACAGGTTAGGGTACGACAACGGTTTAGGGTGAGCGTACGTGTGAGGGTACGGGTTAGTGTTAGCATCTGGTTTAGGATTAGGGGATGGTTTAAGGTAAGGCTTCGGGTAAGTTTAGGGTTAGGGTTAGGGTTAGGGTTAGGGTTATGGGATGGGGACGGTTTAGGGGACAGGTTAGGGTATGACAGCGCTTTAGGGTGAGCATACGTTTGAGGCCACAGGTTAGTGTTAGCATACGGGTTAGGATTAGGGGACGGGTTAGTGTAAGGTTTTGGGTAAGGGTTAGGTTTAGGGTTAGGGTTAGGGTTAGGGAATGGGGACGGTTTAGGGGACAGGTTAGGGTACGACAACGGTTTATGGTGAGCTTACGTGTGAGGGCACGGGTTAGTGTTAGCGTATGGGTTAGGATTAGGGGACGGGTTAGGGTAAGGCTTCGGGTAAGGGTTAGGTTTAGGGTTAAGGTTAGTGTTAGTGGACGGGGATGGGGACGGTTTAAGGGACAGGTTAGGGTACAACAAAGGTTTAGGGTGAGCGTACGTGTAAGGGCACGGTTTAGTGTTAGCGTACGGGTTAGGTTTAGGGATCGGGTTACTGCAAGGCTTCGTGTAAGGGTTAGGGTTAGGGTTAGGATTAGGGGACGGGTTAGGGGACAGGTTACTGTACGACAACGGTTTAGGTTGAGCGTATGTGTGAGGGCACGGGTTAGTGTTAGCGTACCGGTTAGGATTTGTGGACGGGTTAGCATAAGGCTTCGGGTAAGGGTTAGTGTTAGTTTTAGGGTTAGGGTAAGGGGATGGGGATGGTTTACAGGACAGGTTAGGGTACGACAACGGTTTAGGATGAGCGTATGTGTGAGGGCACGGGTTAGTGTTAGCTTACGGGTTAGGATTAGGGGACAGGTTAGGGTAAGTCTTCGGGTAAGGGTTAGGGTTAGGGTTAGGGTTAGGGGACGGAGACGGTTTAGGGGACAGGTGAGGGTATGAAAACGGTTTAGGGTGAGCGTACATGTGAGGGCACGGGTTAGGGTTAGCGTACGGGTTAGGATTAGGGGACTGGTTATGGTAAGACTCTGGGTAAGGGTTTGGGTTAGGTTAGGCTTAGGGTTAGGGGACGGAGACGGTTTAGTGGACAGGTTAGGGTATGACAGCGGTATAGGGTGAGCGTACATGTGAGGCCACAGGATATTGTGAGCGTACGGGTTAGGATTAGGGGACGGGTTAGGGTAAGGCTTAGGGTAAGGGTAAGGGTTAGGGTTAGGGTTAGGGTTAGGGGACGGGGACATTTTAGTGGACAGGTTAGGGTACGACAACGGTTTAGGGTGAGCGTACGTGTGAGGGCATGGGATAGTGTTGGCATACAGGTTAGGATTAGCGGACGGGTTAGGGTAAGGCTTTAGGTAAGAGTTAGGGTTAGGGTTATGGGGACGGGGACTGTTTAGGGTCCAGGTGAGGGTATGACAACGGTTTAGGGGGAGCGTACGTGTGAGGACATGGGTTAGTGTTAGCGTACGGGTAGGGTTAGGGGACGGGTGAGGGTCAGGCTTCGGGGAAGGGTTAGGGTTATGGTTCGGGCTAGGGTTAGGGTTAGGGGACGGGGACTGTTTGGGGTACAGGTTAGGGTACCACAGTGGTTTAGTGTGAGTGTATGTGTGAGGGCACGGGTTATCGTTTTGGTACGGGTTAGGATTAGGGGACGGGTTAGGGTAAGGCTTTGGGTAGGGGTAGGTTTAGGGTCGGGATGGGGACCATTTCGGGGAAAGGTTAGGGTACGACAACGGTTTAGGGTGAGTGTACGTGTGAGGGCACGGTTTAGTGTTAGCGTACGGGTTAGGATTAGGGGACGGGTTAGTGTAAGGCTTCGGGTAAGTGTTAGGCTTAGGGTTAGGGGACTGGGACGGGGACGGTTTAGAGTCCAGGTGAGGGTACAACAAAGGTTTCGGGTGAGCGTACGTGTGAGGGCACAGGTTAGTGTTAGCGTATGGCTTAGAATTACGGGACGGGTGAGGGGAAGGCTTTGGGGAAGGGTTAGGTTTAGTGTTCGGGCTAGGGTTAGGGTTAGGGGACAGGGACGGTTTAGGGTCCAGGTGAGGGTACGACAACGGTTTAGGGGGAGCGTACGTGTAAGGCCACGGGTTAGTGTTAGTGTACGGGTTAGGATTAGAGGACGGGTGAGGGGAAGGCTTCGGGGAAGGGTTAGGGTTAGGGTTCGGGCTAGGCTTAGGGTTAGGGGACGGGGACGGTTTAGGGTCCGGGTGAGGGTACGACAACGGTTTACGGGGAGCGTACGTGTGAGGGCATGGGTTAGTGTTAGCGTACGGGATAGGATTAGGGGACGTGTGAAGGGAAGGCTTCGGGGAAGGTTTAGGGTTAGGGTTCGGGCTAGGGTTAGGGTTAGGGGACAGGGACGGTTTAGGGTCCACGTGATGGGACGACCACGGTTTAGGGGGAGCGTACGTGTGAGGGCACGGGTTAGTGTTAGAGCACGGGTTAGGATTAGGGGACTGGGTATGGTAAGACTCTGGGTAAGGGTTAGGGTTAGGTTAGGCTTAGGGTTAGGGGACGGAGACGGTTTAGTGGACAGGTTAGG
Organism: Leucopleurus acutus; assembly: GCF_964270905.1. Classification (NCBI taxonomy): domain Eukaryota; kingdom Metazoa; phylum Chordata; class Mammalia; order Artiodactyla; family Delphinidae; genus Leucopleurus; species Leucopleurus acutus. The sequence continues at coordinate 342,821 of NW_028139179.1, forward strand.
GTACGACAACGGTTTAGGGTGAGCGTACGTGTGAGGGCAGGGACTAGTGTTAGCGTACGGGTTAGGATTAGGGGACGGGTTAGGGTAAGGCTTCGGGTAAGGGTAAGGGTTAGGGTTACGGTTAAGGTTAGGGGATGGGGACATTTTAGGGGAGAGGTTAGGGTACGACAGTGGTTTAGGCTGAGTGTACGTGTGAGGGCATGGGTTAGTGTTGGTGTACAGGTTAGGATTAGCGGACGTGTTAGGGTAAGGCTTCGGTTAAGGGTTAGGGTTATGGTTAGGGGATGGGGACTTTTTAGGGTCCAAGTGAGGTTACGACAACGGTTTAGGGGGAGCAAACGTGTGAGGGCACGGGTTAGTGTTAGCTTACGGGTTAGGATTAGGGGAAGGGTGAGGGGAAGGCTTCGGGGAAGGGTTAGGATTAGGGTCCGGGCTAGGGTTAAGGTTAGGGGACGGGAACGGTTTAGGGTCCAGGTGAGGGTACAACACGGTTTAGGGTGAGCGTACGAGTGCGGGCATGGGTTAGTGTTAGCGTACGGGTTAGGATTAGGGTACGGGTGAGGGGAAGGCTTCGGGGAAGGGTTAGGGTTAGGGTTCGGGCTAGGGTTAGGGTTAGGGGACGGGGACGGTTTAGAGTCCAGGTGAGGGTACGACAACGGTTTAGGGTGAGCGTACGTGTGAGGGCACGGGTTAGTGTTAGCGTACGGCTTAGGTTTACAGAACGGGTGAGGGGAAGGCTTCGGGGAAGGGTTAGGTTTAGTGTTCGGGCTAGGGTTAGGGTTAGGGGACGGGGACGGTTTAGGGTCCAGGTGAGGGTACGACAATGGTTTAGGGGGAGCGTACGTGTGAGGCCATGGGTTAGTGTTAGCATACGGGTTAGGATTAGAGGACGGGTGAGGGGAAGGCTTCGGGGAAGGGTTAGGGTTAGGGTTCGGTCTAGGGTTAGGGTTAGGGGACGGGGACGGTGTAGGGTCCAGGTGAGGGTACGACAACGCTTTGGGGGAGCGTACGTGTGAGGGCGTGGGTCAGCGTTAGCGTACGGGTTTGGATTAGGGGACGGGTGAGTGTCAGGCTTCGGGGAAGGGTTAGGGTTAGGGTTAGGGCTAGGGTTAGGGTTAGGGGACGGGGACGGTTTAGGGTCCAGGTGAGGGTACGACAATGCTTTAGGGGGAGCGTACGTGTGAGGGCGTGGGTTCGCGTTAGCGTACTTGTTAGGATTAGGGGACGGGTGAGGGTCAGGCTTCGGGGAAGGGTTAGGTTTAGTGTTCGGGCTAGGGTTAGTGTTAGGGGACGGAGACGGTTCAGGGTCCATGTGAGGATACGACAACACTTTAGGGGGAGCATACGTGTGAGGGCGCAGGTTATCGTGAGCATACGGGTTAGGAATAAGGGACGGGTGAGGGTCAGGCTTCGGGGAAGTGTTAGGGTTAGGGTTCGGGCTAGGTTTAGGGTTAGGGGACGGGGACGGTTTAGGGTCCAGGTGAGGGTACGACAATGCTTTACGGGGAGCGTATGTGTGAGGGCGCGGGTTAGCGTGAGCGTACGGGTTAGGATTAGGGGACGGGTGAGTGTCAGGCTTCGGGGAAGTGTTAGGGTTAGGTTTTGGTCTAGGGTTAGGGTTAGGGGACGGGGACGGTTTAGGGTCCACGTGAGGGTACGACAACGCTTTAGGGGGAGCGTACGTGTGAGGGCGTGGGTTAGTGTTAGCCTACGGGTTAGGATTAGGGGTCGGATGAGGGTCAGGCTTCGGGGAGAGGTTATGGTTAGGGATAGGCTAGGGTTAGGATTAGGGGACCGGGACGGTTTAGGGTAGAGGTGAGGGTACGACAACGCTTTACGGGGAGCGTACGTGTGAGGGCGTGGGTTAGTGTTAGCGTACGGGGTAGGATTAGGGGACGGGTGAGGGTCAGGCTTCAGGGAAGGGTTAGGGTTAGGGTTCGGTCTAGGGTTAGGGTTAGGGGACGGGGACGGTTTCGGGTCCAGTTGAGGGTACGACAACGCTTTAGCGTGAGCGTACGTGTGAGGGCGTGGGTTAGGATTAGGGGACGGGTGAGCGTCAGGTTTCGGGGAAGTGTTAGGTTTAGGGTTCGGGCTAGGGTTAGGGTTAGGGGACAGGGAAGCTTTAGGGTCCAGGTGAGGGTACGACAATGCTTTAGGGGGAGCGTACGTGTGAGTGTGCGGGTTAGTGTTAGCGTACGGGTTAGGATTAGGGGACGTGTGAGGGTCAGGCTTCGGGGAAGGGTTAGGGTTAGGGTTCTGGCTAGGGTTAGGGTTACGGTTTGGAGACTGTTTAGGGTCCACGTGAGGGTACGACAACGCTTTAGGGAGAGCGTATGTGTGAGGGTGCAGGTTAGTGTTAACGTACGGGTTAGGATTAGGGGATGGGTGAGGGTCAGGCTTCTGGGAAGTGTAAGGGATAGGGTTCGGGCTAGGGTTAGGGTTAGGGGAAGGGGACGGTTTAGGGTCCAGGTTAGCGTACGACAACGCTTTAGGGGGAGCGTACGTGTGAGGGCGTGGGTTAGTGTTAGCATATGTGATCGGATTAGGGTACGGGTGTGGCTCACGCTTCGGGGAAGTGTTAGGGTTAGGGTTCGGGCTAGGGTTAGGGTTAGGGGACGGGGATGGTTTAGGGTCCAGGTGAGGGTACGACAACGCTTTAGGGGGAGCGTACGTGTGAGGGCGCGGGTCAGTGTTAGTGTACGGTTTAAGATTAGGGGACGGGTGAGGGTCAGGCTTCTGGGAAGGGTTAGGGTTAGGGACAGGCTAGGGTTAGGGATAGGGGACGGGAACGGTTTAGGGTCCAGGTGAGGGTACGACAACGGTTTACGGGGAGCGTACGTGTGAGAGCGCGGGTTAGTGTTAGAGTACGGGTTAGGATTAGGGGACGGGTGAGGGTCAGGCTTCGTGGAAGGGTTACGGTTAGGGTTCGGGCTAGGGTTAGGGTTAGGGGACGGGGACGGTTGAGGGTCCAGGTGAGGGTCTGTCAACGCTTTAGGGGGAGCGTACTTGTGACGGCGTGGGTTAGTGTTACCGTACTTGTTAGGATTAGGGGACGGGTGAGGGTCAGGCTTCGGGGAATGGTTAGTGTTAGGGTTCGGGCTAGGGTTAGGGTTAGAGGACGGGGACGGTTTAGGGTCCAGATGAGGGTACGAGAACGTTTTAGGGGGAGCGTACATGTGAGGGCGCGGGTTAGCGTTAGGGTACGGGTTAGGATTAGGGCATGGGTGAGGTTCAGGCTTCGGGGAATTGTTAGGGTTAGGGTTCGGGCTAGGGTTAGGGAATGGGGACGGTTTAGGGTCCACGTGAGGGTACGACAAAACTTTAGGGGGAGCGTACGTGTGAGGGCGCGTGTTAGTGTCAGCGTATGGGTTAGGATTAGGGGACGGGTGAGGGTTAGGCTTCGGGGAAGGTTTAGGGTTAGGGACAGGCTAGGGTTAGGCTTAGGGGACGGGGACGGTTTAGGGTCGAGGTGAGGGTACGACAACGCTTTAGATGGAGCGTACGTGTGAGGGCGCGTGTTAGTGTTAGCGTACGGATTAGGATTAGGGGACGGGTGAGTGTCAGGCTTCGTGGAATCGTTAGGGTTAGGGTTCGGGCTAGGGTTAGAGTTAGGGGACGGGGACAGTTTAGTGTCCAGGTGAGGGTACAACCACGCGTTAGGGGGAGCGTAAGTGTGAGGGCGAGGGTTAGTGTTAGCGTACGGGTTAGGATTAGGGGACGGGTGAGGGTCAGGTTTCTGGGAAGGGTTAGGGTTAGGGTTCAGGGTAGGGTTAGGGTTAGGGGACGGGGACGGTTTAGGGTACAGGTGAGGGTACGACAACGCTTTAGGGGGAGCGTACGTGTGAGGGCGCGGGTTAGGGTTAGCGTGCGGGTTAGGATTAGGGGACGGGTGAGAGTCAGGCTTCGGGGAAGTGTTAGGGTTAGGGTTCGGGCTGGGGTTAGGGGACGGAGACAGGGACGGTTTAGTGTCCAGGTGAGGGTACGACAATGCTTTAGGGGGAGCGTACGTGTGAGGGGGCGGGTTAGCGAGAGCGTACAGGCTAGGATTAGGCGACGGGTGAGAGTCAGGCTTCGGAGAAGGGCTAGGGTTAGGGTTCGCGGTAGGGTTAGAGTTAGGAGACAGGGACGGTTTAGTGTCCAGGTGAGGGTACGTCAACGCTTTAGGGGGAGCGTACATGTGAGGGCATGGGTTAGCGTTAGCATACGGGTTAGGATTAGAGGACGGGTGAGGGTCAGGCTTCGGGGAGGGTTAGGGTTAGGGTTCAGTCTAGGGTTAGGGTTAGGGGACGGGGACGGTTTAGGGTCCAGGTGAGGGTACGACAACGCTTTAGGGAGAGCGTAAGTGTCAGGGTGCCGGTTAGCGTGAGCGTACGTGTTAAGATTAGGGGACGGGTGAGGGTCAGGATTCAGGGAAGTGTTAGGGTTAGGGTTCGGGCTAGGGTTAGGTTTAGGGTATGGGGACGGTTTAGTGTCCAGCTGAGGGTACAACAACGGTTTAGGTGTAGCGTACGTGTGAGGGCGTGGATTAGCGTTAGCGTACGGGTTAGGATTAGGGGACGGGTTGGGTCAGGATTCGGGGAAGGGTTAGGGTTAGGGTTGGGCTAGGGTTACGGTTAGGGGATGGGGATGGTTTAGGGTTCAGGTGAGGGTACGACAACGCTTTAGGGGGAACCTACGTGTGAGGGCGCGGGTTCGCGTTAGCGTGCGGGTTAGGATTAGGGGACGGGTGAGGGTCCGGCTTCGGGGAATGGTTAGGGTTAGGGTTCCGGCTAGGGTTAGGGTTATCGGACGGGGACAGTTTAGGGTTCAGGTGAGGTTACGACAACGCTTTAGGGGGAGCGTACGTGTGAGGGCGCGGGTTAGCGTTAGCGTACGGGTTAGGATTAGGGGACGGGGGAGGGTCAGGCTTCGGGGAAGTGTTAGGGTTAGGGTTCGGGCTAGGGTTAGGGTTAGGGGACGGGGACGGTTTAGGGTCCAGGTGAGGGTACGACAACGCTTTAGGGGGAGCGTACATGTGAGGGCGCGGGTTAGCGTTAGCGTACGGGTTAGCATTAGGGCATGGGTGAGGTTCAGGCTTCGGGGAATTGTTAGGGTTAGGGTTCGGGCTAGGGTTAGGGTTAGGGGATGGCGACGGTTTAGGGTCCACGTGAGGGTACGACAAAGCTTTAGGGGGAGCGTACGTGTGAGGGCGTGGGTTAGTGTTAGTGTACGTGATAGGATTATGGTAAGGGTGAGGGTCAGGCTTCGGGGAAGGGTTAGGGTTAGGGTTGGGGCTAAGGTTAGTGTTAGGGGACGGGGACGGTTTAGGGTCCAGGTGAGGGTACAACAACGCTTTAGGGGGAGCGTACGTGTGAGGGCGTGGGTTAGTGTTAGTGTACGTGATAGGATTATGGTACGGGTGAGAGTCAGGATTCGGGGAAGTGTTAGGGTTAGGGTTCGGGGTAGGATTAGGCTTAGGGGTCGGGGACGGTTTAGGGTCCAGGTGAGGGTACAACCACGCTTTAGGGGGAGCGTACGTGTGAGGGCTCGGGTTAGTGTTAGCGTACAGGTTAGGATTAGGGGACGGGTGAGGGTCAGGTTTCTGGGAAGGGTTAGGGTTAGGGTTCGGGGTAGGGTTAGGGTTAGGGGACGGGGACGGTTTAGGGTCCAGGTGAGGGTACGACAACGCTTTAGGGGGAGCGTACGTGTGAGGGCGCGGGTTAGCGTTAGCGTACTGGTTAGGATAAGGGAAGGGGGAGGGTCAGGTTTCGGGGAAGGTTTAGGGTTAGGGTTCGGTCTAGGGTTAGGCTTAGGGGTCGGGGACGGCATAGGGTCCAGGTGAAGGTACGACAACGCTTTAGGGGGAGCGTATGTGTGAGGACATGGGTTAGCGTTTGCGAACGGGTTAGGATTAGGGGACGGGTGAGGGTCAGGCTTCGGGGAAGGGTAAGTGTTAGGGTTCAGGCTAGGGTTAGGGTTAGGGGACGCGAACGGGTTAGGGTCAAGGTGAGGGTACGACAACGCTTTAGGGGGAGCGTAGGTGTGAGGGCCTGGGTTAGTGTTAGTGTACGTGATAGGATTAGGGTACGGGTGAGGGTCAGGCTTCGGGGAAGGGTTAGGGTTAGGGTTCGGGCTAGGGTTAGTGTTAGGGGACCGGGACGGTTTAAGGTCGAGGTGAGGGTACGACAACGCTTTAGATGGAGCGTACGTGTGAGTGCGCGTGTTAGTGTTAGCATACGGATTAGGATTTGGGGACGGGTGAGTGTCAGGCTTTGGGGAATCGTTAGGGTTAGGGTTCGGGCTAGGGTTAGGGTTAGGGGACGGGGACGGTTTAGGGTCCAGGTGAGGGTACGACAACGCTTTAGGAGGAGCGTACGTGTGAGGGCGTAAGTTAGCGTTAGCGTACGGGTTAGGATTAGGGGACGGGTAGGGGTCAGGCTTCGGGGAATAGTTAGGATTAGGGTTTGGGCTAGGGTTAGGGTTAGGGGACAGGGACGGTTTAGGGTCCAGGTGAATGTAAGACAACGCTTTAGGGGGAGCGTACGTGTGAACGCGTGGGTTAGCGTAAGCGTACGTGTTAGGATTAGTGGACGGGTGAGGGTCAGGCTTCGGGGTAGGGTTAGGTTTAGGGTTCAGGCTAGGTTTAGGTTTAGGGGACGGGGACGGTTTAGGGTCCAGGTGAGGGTACAACCAAGCTTTAGGGGGAGCGTACGTGTGAGGGCGCGGGTTAGTGTTAGCGTACGGGTTAGGATTAGGGGACGGGTGAGGGTCAGGTTTCTGGGAAGGGTTAGGGTTAGGGTTCGGGGTAGGGTTGGGGTTAGGGGACGGGGACGGTTTAGGGTCCAGGTGAGGGTACGACAACGCTTTAGGGGGAGCGTACATGTGAGGGCGCGGGTTAGCGTTAGCGTACGGGTTAGGATTAGGGGACGGGTGAGGGTCAGGTTTCGGGGAAGGTTTAGGGTTAGGGTTCGGTCTAGGGTTAGGCTTAGGGGTCGGGGACGGTTTAGGGTCCAGGTGAAGGTACGAAAACGCTTTAGGGGGAGCGTATGTGTGAGGGCATGGGTTAGCGTTTGCATACGCGTTAGGATTAGGGGACGTGTGAGGGTCAGGCTTCGGGGAAGGGTTAGGGTTAGGGATCAGGCTAGGGTTAAGGTTAGGGGACCGGGACGGTTTAGGGTTCATGTGAGGTTACGAGAACGCTTTAGGGGGAGCGTACGTGTGAGAGCGTGGGTTAGTGTTAGCGTACGGGTTAGGATTAGGGGACGGGTGAGGGTCAGGATTCGGGGAAGGGTTAAGGTTAGGGTTCGGCCTAGGGTTAGGGTTAGGGGACGGGGACGGTTTAGGGTCCAGGTGAGGGTACGACAACGCTTTAGATGGAGCGTACGTGTGAGGGCGCGTGTTAGCGTTAGCTTTCGGATTAGGATTAGGGGACAGGTGAGTGTCAGGCTTCGGGGAATCGTTAGGGTTAGGGTTCGGGCTAGGGTTAGGTTTAGGGGATGGTGACGGTTTAGGGTCCAGGTGAGGGTACGACAACGCTTTAGGTTTAGCATACGTGTGAGGGAGCGGATTAGCGTTAGCGTACGGCTTAGGATTAGGGGACGTGTTGGGTCAGGCTTCGGGGAAGGGTCAGGCTTATGTTTCGGTCTAGGGTTAGGGTTAGGAGAAGGGGATGTTTGAGGGTCCAGGTGAGGGTACGACAACGCTTTAGGGTCAGCGTACATGTGAGGGCGTGGGTTAGTTTGAGCGTACGGGTTACGATTATGGGACGGGTGAGGGGAAGGCTTCGGGGAAGTGTTAGGGTTAGGGTTCGGGCTAGGGTTAGGGTTAGGGGACGGGGACGGTTTAGGGTCCAGGTGAGGGTACGACAACGGTTTCGGGGGAGCGTACGTGAGAGGGCGTGGGTTAGTGTGAGCGTACGGGCTAGGATTAGGGGACGGGTGAGGGGAAGGCTTCGGGAAAGGGTTAGGGTTAGGCTTCAGGCTAGGTTTAAGTTTAGGGGACGGGGACGGTTTAGGGTCCACGTCAGGGTACGACAACGGTTTAGGGGGAGCGTACGTGTGAGGACACGGGTTAGTGTGAGCGTACGGGTTAGGATTAGGGGACGGGTGAGGGGAAGGCTTCGGGGAAGGGTTAGTGTTAGGGTTGGGGCTAGGGTTAGGGTTAGGGGACGGGGACGGTTTAGGGTCCAGGTGAGGGTACAACCACGCTTTAGGGGGAGCGTACGTGTGAGGGCGCGGGTTAGTGTTCGCGTACGGGTTAGGATTAGGGGACGGGTGAGGGTCAGGTTTCTGGGAAGGGTTAGGGTTAGTGTTCGGGGTAGGGTTAGGGTTAGGGGACGGGGACGGTTTAGGGTCCAGGTGAGGGTACGACAACGCTTTAGGGGGAGCGTACGTGTGAGGGCGCGGGTTAGCGTTAGCCTACGGGTTAGGATTAGGGGACGGGTGAGGATCAGGTTTCGGGGAAGGTTTAGGGTTAGGGTTCGGTCTAGGGTTAGGCTTAGGGGTCGGGGACGGTTTAGGGTCCAGGTGAAGGTATGAAAACGCTTTAGGGGGAGCGTATGTGTGAGGGCATGGGTTAGCGTTTGCGTACGCGTTAGGATTAGGGGACGGGTGAGGGTCAGGCTTCGGGGAAAGGTAAGGGTTACGGTTCGGGCTAGGGTTAGGGTTGGGGACGCGAACGGGTTAGGGTCCAGGTGAGGGTACGACAACGCTTTAGGGGAAACGTACGTGTGAGGGCGCGGGTTAGTGTGAGCGTACGGGTTAGGATTAGGGGACGGGTGAGGGTCAGGATTCAGGGAAGGTTTAGGGTTAGGGTTCAGTCTAGGGTTAGGGTTAGGTGACGGGGACGGTTTAGGGTCCAGGTGAGGGTACGACAACGCTTTAGGGGGAGCGTACGTGTGAGGGCGCGGGTTAGCGTTAGCGTACGGGTTAGGATTAGGGGACGGTGAGGGTCAGGCTTCGCGGAAGTTTAAGATTTAGGGTTCGGGCTAGGATTAGGGCTAGGGGACGGGTACGGTTTAGGGTCCAGTTGAGGGTACGACAACGCTTTAGGGGGAGCGTACGTGTGAGGGCGTGGGTTAGTGTTAGCGTACGTGATAGGATTAGGGTACGGGTGTGGGTCAGGCTTCTGGGAAGGGTTAGGGTTAGGGTTCGGGCTAAGGTTAGGGTTAGGGGATGGGGACGGTTTAGGGTCCAGGTGAGGGTACGACAACGCTTTAGGGGGAGCGTACGTGTGAGGGCGCGGGTTAGTGTTAGCGTACGGGTTAGGATTAGGGGACGGGTGAGGGTCAGGATTCGGGGAACTGTTAGGGTTAGGGTTCGGGCTAGGGTTAGGGGACGGGGACTGGGACGGTTGAGGGTCCAGGTTAGGGTATGGCAACGCTTTAGGGGTAGCGTACTTGTGAGGGCGCATGTCAGTGTTAGCGTACAGGTTAGGATTAGGGGACGGGTGAGGGTCAGGCTTCGGGGAACGGTTAGGGTTAGGGTTCGGGGTAGGGTTAGGGTTAGGGAACGGGGACGGTTTAGGGTCCAGGTGAGGGTACGACAACGCTTTAGGGGGAGCGTACGTTTGAGGGCGCTGGTTAGCGTTAGCGTACGGGTTAGGATTAGGGGACGGGTGAGGGTCAGGTTTCGGGGAAGGTTTAGGGTTAGGGTTCGGTCTAGGGTTAGGCTTAGGGGTCGGGGACGGTTTAGGGTCCAGGTGAAGGTACGACAACGCTTTAAGGGGAGCGTATGTGTGAGGGCATGGGTTAGCGTTTGCTTACGGGTTAGGATTAGGGGACGGGTGAGGGTCAGGCTTCAGGGAAGGGTAAGTGTTAGGGTTCGGGCTAGGGTTAGGGTTAGGGGACGCGAACGGGTTAGGGTCCAGGTGAGGGTACGACAACGCTTTATGGGGAGCGTAGGTGTGAGGGCCTGGGTTAGTTTTAGTGTACGTGATAGGATTAGGGTACGGGTGAGGGTCAGGCTTCCGGGAAGGGTTAGGGTTAGGGTTCGGGCTAGGGTTAGGGTTAGGGGAACGGGACGGTTTAGGGTCGAGGTGAGGGTACGACAACGCTTTAGATGGAGCGTACGTGTGGGGGCGCGGGTTAGTGTTAGCGTACGGGTTAGGATTAGGGTACGGGTGAGGGTCAGGTTTCAGGGAAGTGTTAGGTTTAGGGTTCGGGCTAGGGTTAGGGGACAGGGACGGGGACAGTTGAGGGTCCAGGTGAGGGTATGACAGCGCTTTAGGGGGAGTGTAGTTGTGAGAGTGCGGGTCATTGTTAGCGTACTTGTTAGGATTAGGGGACGGGTGAGGATCAGGCTTCGGGGAAGGGTTAGTGTTAGGGATCGGGCGAGGTTTAGGGTCAGGGGACAGGGACCGTTTAGGGTTCAGGTGAGGGTACGACAACGCTTTAGGGGGAGCGTACATGTGAGGTCGCGGGTTAGCGTTAGCGTACGGGTTAGGATTAGGGGACGGGTGAGGGTCAGGCTTCGGGGAAGGGTTAGGTTTAGGGTTCGGGCTAGGGTTAGGGTTAGGGGACGGGGACGGTTTAGGGTCCAGGTGAGTGTATGACAACGGTTTAGGGGGAGCGTACGTGTGAGGGCGTGGGTTAGCGTTCGCGTGCGGGTTAGGATTAGGGGACGGGTGAGGGTCAGGCTTCGGGGAATGGTTAAGGTTAGGGTTCGGCCTAGGGTTAGGGTTAGGGGACGGGGACGGTTTAGGGTCCAGGTGAGGGTACGAGAACGCTTTAGGGGGAGCGTACATGTGAGGTCGCGGGTTAGCGTTAGCGTACGGGTTAGGATTAGGGCATGGGTGAGGTTCAGGCTTCGGGGAATTGTTAGGCTTAGGGTTCGGGCTACGGTTAGGGTTAGGGGACGGGGACGGTTTAGGGTCCACGTGAGGGTACGAGAACGCTTTAGGGGGAGCGTACATGTGAGGGCACGGGTTAGCGTTAGCGTACGGGTTAGGATTAGGGGACGGGTGAGGGTCAGGCTTCGAGGAAGGGCTAGGGTTATGGTTCGGCCTAGGGTCAGGGTTAGGGGACGGGGACGGTTTAGGGTCCAGGTGAGGGTATGACAACGCTTTATGGGGAGGGTATGTGTGAGGGCGCCGGTTAGTGTTAGCGTACGAGTAAGGATAAGGGGACGGGTGAGGGCCAGGCTTCAGGGAAGTGTTCGGTTTAGGGTTCGGGCTAGGGTTAGTGATAGGGGACGGGGACGGTTTAGGGTCCAGGTGAGGGGACGACAACGCTTTATGGTAACGTATGAGTGAGAGCGCGGGTTAGTGTTAGCGTATGGGTTAGGATTAGGGGACGGGTGAGGGTCAGGCTCGGGGAAGGTTTAGCATTAGGGTTCGGGCTAGGGTTAGGGTTAGTGGATGGGGACGATTTAGGGTCCAGGTGAGTGTACGACAACACTTTAGGGGGAGCGTACGTGTGAGGGCGTGGGTTATTGTTAGCGTACGGGTTAGGATTAGGGCACGGGTGAGGTTCAGGCTTCGGGGAAGGTTTAGGGTTAGGGTTTGGGCTAGGTTTAGGGTTAGGGGGCGAGGACGGTTGAGGGTCCACGTGAGGGTACGACAAAGCTTTAGGGGGAGCATACGTGTGAGGGCGCGTGTTAGTGTCAGCGTACGGGTTAGGATTATGGGACTGATGAGGGTCAGGCTTCGGGGAAGTGTTAGGGTTAGGGAGAGGCTAGGGTTAAGGTTAGGGGATGGGGACGGTTTGGGTACAGGTGAGGGTACGACAACGCTTTAGGGGGAGTGTACGTGTGAGGGCGCGGGTTAGTGTTAGCGTACGGGTGAGGATTAGGGGACGGGTGAGGGTCAGGATTCGGGGAAGTGTTAGGGTTAGTGTTTGGGCTAGGGTTAGGGGACGGGGACTGGGACGGTTGAGGGTCCAGGTTAGGGTATGACAACGCTTTAGGGGTAGCGTACTTGTGAGGGCGCATGTCAGTGTTAGCGTACAGGTTAGGATTAGGGGACGGGTGAAGGTCAGGCTTCGGGGAAGGGTTAGGGTTAGGGATCAGGCTAGGGTTAAGGTTAGGGGACCGGGACGATTCAGGGTTCATGTGAGTTTACAACAACGCTTTAGGGGGAGCGTAAGTGTGAGAGCGCGTGTTAGGGTTAGCATACGGGTTAGGATTAGGGGACGGGTGAGGGTCAGGATTCGGGGAAGGGTTAAGGTTAGGGTTCGGCCTAGGGTTAGGGTTAGGGGACGGGGACGGTTTAGGGTCCAGGTGAGGGTACGACAACGCTTTAGATGGAGCGTTTGTGTGAGGGCGCATGTTAGTGTTAGCGTACGGATTAGGATTAGGGGACAGGTGACTGTCAGGCTTCGGGGAATCGTTAGGGTTAGGATTCGGGCTAGGGTTAGGTTTAGGGGATGGTGACTTTTTAGGGTCCAGGTGAGGGAACGACAACGCTTTAGGTTTAGCATACGTGTGAGGGAGTGGATTAGCGTTAGCGTACGGGTTAGGATTAGGGGACGTGTTGGGTCAGGCTTCGGGGAAGTGTTAGGGTTAGGGTTAGGGCTAGGGTTAGGGTTAGGGGACGGGGACGGTTTAGGGTCCAGGTGAGTGTATGACAACGGTTTAGGGGGAGCGCACGTGTGAGGGCGCGGGTTAGTGTGAGCGTACGGGTTAGGATTAGGGGAAGGGTGAGGGTAAGGCTTCGGGGAAGTGTTAGGGTTAGGGTTAGGGCTAGGGTTAGGGTTAGGGGACGGGGACGGTTTAGAGTCCAGGTGAGGGTACGACAACGGTTTAGGGGGAGCGTACGTGTGAGGGCGCGGTTTAGTGTGAGCGTACGGGATAGGATTAGGGGACGGGTGAGGGGAAGGCTTCGGGGAAGTGTTAGGGTTAGGGTTCGGGCTACGGTTAGGGTTAGGGGACGGGGACGGTTTAGGGTCCAGGTGAGGGTACGACCACGGTTTAGGGGGAGCATTCGTGTGAGGGCGTGGGTTAGTGTGAGCGTACGGATTAGGATTCGGGGACGGGTGAGCGGAAGGCTTCGGGGAAGTGTTAGGGTTAGGTTTCGGGGTAGGGTTAGGGTTAGGGTACAGGGACGGTTTAGGGTCCAGGTGAGGGTACGACAACGGTTTAGGGGGAGCGTACGTGTGAGGGCGCGGGTTAGTGTGAGCGTACGGGTTAGGATTAGGGGACGGGTGAGGGGAAGGCTTCGGGAAAGTGTTAGGGTTAGGGTTCGGGCTAGGGTTATGGTTAGGGGACGGGGACGGTTTAGGGTCCAGGTGAGGGTACGACAACAGTTTAGGGGGAGCGTACGTGTGAGGGCGCGGGTTAGTGTGAGCGTATGGGTTAGGATTAGGGGACGGGTGAGGGTCAGGCTTCAGGGAAGGGTTAGTGTTAGGGATCGGGCTAGGGTTAAGGTTAAGGGACCGGGACGGTTTAGGGTTCATGTGAGGTTACGACAACGGTTTAGCGGGAGCGTACGTGTGAGAACGCAGGTTAGTGTTAGCGTACGGGTTAGGATTAGGTGACGGGTGAGGGTCAGGATTCGGGGAAGGGTTAGGGTTAGGGTTCGGGCTGGGGTTAGGGGATGGGGACAGGGACGGTTTAGTGTCCAGGTGAGGGTATGACAATGCTTTAGGGGGAGCGTACATGTGAGGGTGTGTGTTAGCGTTAGCGTACGGGTTAGGATTAGAGGACGTGTGAGGGTCAGGCTTTGGGGAAGGGTTAGTGTTAGGGTTCAGTCTAGGGTTAGGGTTAGGGGACGGGGACGGTTTAGGGTACAGCTGAGGGTACGACAACGCTTTAGGTGTAGCGTACGTGTGAGGGCGCGGATTAGCGTTAGCGTACGGGTTAGGATTAGGGGAAGGGTTGGGTTAGGATTGGCGGAAGGGTTAGGGTTAGGGTTGGGCTAGGGTTACGGAAAGGAGATGGGGATGGTTTAGGGTTCAGGTGAGGGTACGACAACGCTTTAGGGGGAAGCTACGTGTGAGGGCGCGGGTTCGCGTTAGCGTGCGGGTTAGGATTAGGGGATGGGTAAGGGTCAGGCTTCGGGGAATGGTTAGGGTTAGGGTTCCGTCTAGGGTTAGGGTTATCGGACGGGGACGGTTTAGGGTTTAGGTGAGGTGACGACAACGTTTTTAGGGCTAGCGTACGTGTGAGGGCGCGGGTTAGCGTTAGCGTACGGGTTAGGATTAGGGGACGGGGGAGGGTCAGGCTTCGGGGAAGTGTTAGGATTAGGGTTCGGGCTAGGGTGAGCTTTAGGGGACGGGGACGGTTTAGGGTCCAGGTGAGGGTACAACAACGCTTTAGGGGGAGCGTACGTGTGAGGGCGCTGGTTAGTGTTAGCGTAGGAGTAAGGATTAGGTGCCGGGTGAGTTTCCGGCTTCAGGGAAGGGTTCGGTTTAGGGTTCGGGCTAGGGTTAGGGTTAGGGGATGGGGACGGTTTAGGGTCTAGGTGAGGGTACGACAACGCTTTCGGGGAACGTACGTGTGAGAGCGCGGGTTAGTGTAAGCGTACGGGTTAGGATTAGGGGACGTGTGAGGGTCAGGCTTCCGGGAAGGTTTAGGGTTAGAGTTCGGGCTAGGGTTAGGCTTAGGGGTCGGGGACGCTTTAGGGTCCAGGTGAAGGTACGACAACGCTTTAGGGGGAGCGTATGTGTGAGGGCATGGGTTAGCGTTTGCGTACGGGTTAGGTTTAGGGGACGGGTGAGGGTCAGGCTTCGGGGAAGGGTTAGGGTTAGGGTTCGGGCTAGGGTTAGGGTTAGGGGACGGGAAAGGTTTAGGGTCCAGGTGAAGGTACGACAACGCTTTAGGGGGAGCGTACGTGTGAGGGCGCGGGTTAGTGTGAGCGTACGGGTTAGGATTAGGGGACGGGTGAGGGGAAGGCTTCGGAGATTCGTTAGGGTTAGGGTTCAGGCTAGGGTTAGGTTTAGGGGAAGGTGACGGTTTAGGGTCCAGGTGAGGGTACGACAACGCTTTAGGTTTAGTATACGTGTGAGGGCGCTGATTAGCGTTAGCGTACGGGTTAGGATTAGGGGACGTGTTGGGTCAGGCTTCGGGGAAGTGTTAGGCTTAGATTTCGGTCTAGGGTTAGGGTTAGGGGAAGGGGATGGTTTAGGGTCCAGGTGAGGGTACGACAACGCTTTTGGGGGAGCGAAAGTGTGAGGGCCTGGGTTAGTTTGAGCGTACGGGTTAGGATTAGGGGACGGGTGAGGGGAAGGCTTCGGGGAAGGGTTAGGTTTAGGGTTCGGGCTAGGGTTAGGGTTAGGGGACGGGGACAGTTTAGGGTCCAGGTGAGGGTACGACAACGGTTTAGGGGGAGTGTACGTGTGAGGGCGCGGGTAATTGTGAGCGTACAGGTTAGGATTCGGGGACGGGTGAGGGGAAGGCTTCGGGGAAGGGTTAGTGTTAGGGTTCGGGCTAGGGTTAGGGTTAGGGGACGGGGACAGTTTAGGGTCCAGGTGAGGGTACGACAACGGTTTAGGGGGATTGTACATGTGAGGGCATGGGTTAGTGTGAGCATACGGGTTAGGATTAGGGGACGGGTGAGGGGAAGGCTTCGGGGAAGTGTTAGGGTTAGGGTTCGGGCTAGGGTTAGGGTTAGGGGACGGGGATGGTTTAGGGTCCAGGTGACGGTACGACAACGGTTAAGGGGGAGCGTATGTGTGAGGGCGTGGGTTAGTGTGAGCGTACGGGTTAGGATTAGGGGACGGGTGAGGGGAAGGCTTCGGGAAAGTGTTAGGGTTAGTGTTCGGGCTAGGGTTAGGGTTAGGGGACGGGGACGGTTTAGGGTCCAGGTGAGGGTACGACAACGGTTTAGGGGGAGCGTACGTGTGAGGGCATGGGTTAGTTTGAGCGTACGGGTTAGGATTAGGGGACGGGTGAGGGGAAGGCTTCGGGGAAGGGTGAGGGTTAGGGTTCGGGCTAGGGTTAGGGTTAGGGGACGGGGACGGTTTAGGGTCCAGGTGAGGATACGACAACGGTTTAGGGGGAGCGTACGTGTGAGGACACGGGTTAGTGTGAGCGTACGGGTTAGGATTAGGGGACGGGTGAGGGGAAGGCTTTGGGGAAGGGTTAGGGTTAGGGTTCGGGGTAGGGTCAGGGTTAGGGGACGGGGACAGTTTAGGATCCAGGTGAGGGTATGACAAAGGTTTAGGTGGAGCGTACGTGTGAGGGCGCGGGTTAGTGTGAGCGAACGGGTTAGGATCAGGGGACGGGTGAGGGGAAGGCTTGGAGAAGGGTTAGGGTTAGGGTTCGGGCTAGGATTAGGGTTAGGGGATGGGGACGGTTTACGGTCCAGGTGAGGTTACAACAACGGTTTAGGGGGAGCATACGTGTGAGCGTGAGGCTTAGTGTGAGCGTATCGGTTAGTATTAGGGGACGGATGAGGGGAAGGCTTCAGGGAAGGGTTAGGGTTCGGGCTAGGGTTAGGGTTAGGGGACAGGGACGGTTTAGGGTCCAGGTGAGGGTACGACAACGGTATAGGGGGAGCGTATGTGTGAGGGCGCTGGTTAATGTGAGCGTACGGGTTAGGATTAGGGGACGGGTGAGGGGAAGGCTTCGGGGAAGGGTTAGGGTTAGGGTCCGGGCTAGGGTTAGGTGACGGGGATGGGGACGTTTTAAGGTCCAGCTGAGAGTACGAAAACGGTTTAGGGGGAGCGTACGTGTGAGGGCGCGGGTTAGTGTGAGCGTACGGGTTAGGATTAGGGGACGGGTGAGGGGAAGGCTTCGGGGAAGTGTTAGGTTTAGGGTTCCGGCTAGGGTTAGGGTTAGGGGACGGGGACGGTTTAGGGTCCAGGTGAGGGTACGACAACGGTTTAGGTGGAGCGTACGTGTGAGGGCGCGGGTTAGTGTGAGCGTACGGGTTAGGATTAGGGGACGGGTGAGGGGAAGGCTTCGGGGAAGGGTTAGGGTTAAGGGACAGGGACGGTTTACGGTCCAGATGAGGATACGACAACGGTTTAGGGGGAGCGTACGTGTGACGGCACGGGTTAGTGTGAGCGTACGGGTTAGGTTTAGGGGATGGGTGAGGGGAAGGCTTCGGGGAAGGGTTAGGGTTAGGGTTCAGGCTAGGGTTAGGTTTAGGGGACGGGGACGGTTTAGGGTCAAGGTGAGGGTACGACAAAGGTTTAGGGGGAGCGTACGTGTGAAGACGTGGGTTAGTGTGAGCGTATGGGTTAGGATTAGGGGAAGGGTGAGGGGAAGGCTTCACGGAAGGGTTAGGGTTCGGGCTAGGGTTAGGGTTAGGGGACGGGTACGGTTTCGGGTCCAGGTGAGGGTACGACAATGGTTTAGGGGGAGCGTACATGTGAGGGCACGGGTTAGCGTTAGCGTGCGGGTTAGGATTTGGGAACGGGTGAGGGTGAGGATTCGGGGAAGGGTTAGGGTTAGGGTTCGGGCTAGGGTTAGGGTTAGGAGACGGGGACGGTTTAGGTTCCAGGTGAGTGTACGACAACGCTTTAGGGAGAGCGTTCGTGTCAGGGTGCGGGTTAGCGTGAGCGTACGTGTTAAGATTAGGGGACGGGTGAGGGTCAGGATTCAGGGAAGTGTTAGGGTTAGGGTTCGGGCTAGGGTTAGGTTTGGGTATGGGGACGGTTTAGTGTCCAGGTGAGTGTACAACAACGCTTTAGGTGTAGCGTAAGTGTGAGGGCGTGGATTAGCGTGAGCGTATGGGTTAGGATTAGGGGACGTGTTGGGTCAGGCTTCGGGGAAATGTTAGGCTTAGGTTTCGGTCTAGGTTTAGGGTTAGGGGACGGGGACGGTTTAGGGTCCAGGTGAGGGTACGACAACGGTTTAGGAGGAGCGTACGTGTGAGGGCGTGGGTTAGTGTGAGCGTACGGGTTAGGATTATGGGACGGGTGAGGGGAAGGCTTCGGGGAAGGGTTAGGGTTAGGGTTCGGGCTAGGGTTAGGGTTAGGGGACGGGGACGGTTTAGGGTCCAGGTGAGGGTTCGACAACGGTGTAGGTGGAGCGTACGTGTGAGCGTGAGTGTTAGTGTGAGCGTATGGGTTAGGATTGGGGGACGGGTGAGGGGAAGACTTCAGGGAAGGGTTAGGGTTTGGGCTAGGGTTAGGGGACGGGGATGGGCACGGTTTAGGGTCCAGGTGAGGGTACGACAATGGTTTAGGGGGAGCGTACGTGTGAGGGCGCGGGTTAGTGTGAGCGTACGGGTTAGGATTAGTGGACGGGTGAGGGGAAGTCTTCGGGGAAGAGTTAGGTTTAGGGTTCGGGCTAGGGTTAGGGTTAGGGAACGGGGATGGTTTAGGGTCCAGGTGAGGGTACGACAACGGTTTAGGGGGAGCGTACATGTGAGGGCGCGGGTTAGTGTGAGCGTACGGGTTAGGATTAGGGGACTGGTGAGGGGAAGGCTTCGGGGAAGGGTTAGGGTTAGGGTTCGGGCTAGGGTTAGGGTTAGGGTTAGGGGACGGTTTAGTGTCCAGGTGAGGGTACGACAACGGTTTAGGGGGAGCGTACGTGTGAGGGCGCGGGTTAGTGTGAGCGTACGGGTTAGGATTAGGGGACGGGTGAGGGGAAGGCTTCGGGGAAGGGTTAGGGTTAGGGTTCGGGCTAGGGTTAGGGTTAGGGGACGGGGACGGTTTAGGGTCCAGGTGAGGGTACGACAACGGTTTAGGGGGAGCGTAAGTGTGAGGGCGCGGGTTAGTGTGAGCGTACGGGTTAGGATTAGGGGACGGCTGAGGGGAAGGCTTTTGGGAAGGGTTAGGGTTAGTGTGCGGGCTAGGGTTAGGGTTAGGGGACGAGGACGGTTTAGGGTCCAGGTGAGTGTACGACAACGGTTTAGGGGGAGCGTACATGTGAGGGCGCGGGTTAGTGTGAGCGTACGGGTTAGGATTAGGGGACGGGTGAGGGTCAGGCTTCGGGGAAGGGTTAGGGTTAGGGTTCGGGCTATGGTTAGGGGACGGGGACTGGGACGGTTGAGGGTCCAGGTTAGGGTATGACAACGCTCTAGGTGTAGCGTACTTGTGAGGGCGCATGTCAGTGTTAGTGTACAGGTTAGGATTAGGGGACGGGTTAGGGTCAGGCTTCAGGGAAGGGTTAGAGTTAGGGATCGGGCTAGGGTTAAGGTTAGGGGACCGGGACGGTTTAGGGTTCATGTGAGGTTACGACAACGCTTTAGGGGGAGCATATGTGTGAGAGCGCGGGTTAGTGTTAGCGTACGGGTTAGGATTAGGGGACGTGTTGGGTCAGGCTTCGGGGAAAGGTTAGGCTTAGGTTTCGGTCTAGGGTTAGGGTTAGGGGAAGGGGATGGTTTAGGGTCCAGGTGAGGGTACGACAATGCTTTTGGGGGAGCGTACGTGTGAGGGCCTGGGTTAGTTTGAGCGTACGGGTTAGGATTACGGGACGGGTGAGGGGAAGGCTTCGGGGAAGGGTTAGGGTTAGGGTTCGGGCTTGGGTAAGGGTTAGGGGACGGGGACGGTTTAGGGTCCAGGTGAGGGTACGACAACGGTTTAGGGGGAGCGTATGTGTGAGGACCCGGGTTAGTGTGAGCGTACGGGTTAGGATTAGGGGACGGGTGAGGGGAAGGCTTCGGGGAAGGGTTAGGGTTATGGTTCGGGCTAGGGTTAGTGTTAGGGGACGGGGACGGTTTAGGGTCAAGGTGAGGGTACGACAACGGTTTAGGGGGAGCGTACGTGTGCAGGCGCGGGTTAGTGTGAGGGTACAGTTTAGGATTAGGGGACGGGTGAGGGGAAGGATTCGGGGAAGGGTTAGGGTTAGGGTTCAGGCTAAGGTTAGGGTTATGGGACAGGGATGGTTTAGGGTCCAGGTTAGGGTACGACAACGGTTTAGGGGGAGCGTAGGTGTGAGGGCGTGGGTTAGTGTGAGCGAACGGGTTAGGATTAGGGGACATGTAAGTGGAAGGCTTGGGGAAGGGTTAGGGTTAGGGTTCGGGCTAGGATTAGGTTTAGGGGACGGGGACGGTTTAGGGTCCAGGTGAGGGTACAACAACGGTTTAGGGGGAGCGTACGTGTGAGCGTGAGGGTTAGTGTAAGCGTATCGGTTAGGATTAGGGGACGGGTGAGGGGAAGGCTTCGGGGAAGGGTTAGGGTTAGGGTTCGGGCTAGGGTTAGGTGACGGGGATGGGGACGTTTTAAGGTCCAGGTGAGGGTACGACAACGGTTTAGGGGGAGCGTACGTGTGATGGCGCGGGTTAGTGTGAGCGGACGGGTTAGGATTAGGGGACGGGTGAGGGGAAGGCTTCGGGCAAGTGTTAGGTTTAGGGTTCCGGCTAGGGTTAGGGGACGGGGACGGGGACGGTTTGGGGTCCAGGTGAGGGTACGACAATGCTTTAGGGGGAGCGTACGTGTGAGCGCGCGGGTTAGCGAGAGCGTACAGGTTAGGATTAAGCGACGGGTGAGAGTCAGGCTTCGGGGAAGTGTTAGGGTTAGGGTTCGCGGTAGGGTTAGAGTTAGGAGACGGGGACGGTTTAGGGTACAGCTGAGGGTACGACAACGCTTTAGGGGGAGTGTACGTGTGAGGGCGCAGGTTAGCGTTAGAGTGCGGGTTAGGATTAGGGGACGGGTTAGGTTCAGGCTTCGGGAAGGTTTAGGGTTAGGGTTCGGGCTATGGTTAGGGTTAGGGAACGGGGACGGTTTAGGGTCCAGGTGAGGGTACGACAACGCTTTAGGGGAAACGTACGTGTGAGGGCGCGGGTTAGTGTGAGCGTACGGGTTTGGATTAGGGGACAGGTGAGTGTCAGGATTCAGGGAAGGTTTAGGGTTAGGGTTCAGTCTAGGGTTAGGGTTAGGGGACGGGGACGGTTTAGGGTCCAGGTGAGGGTACGACAACGCTTTAGGGGGAGCGTACGTGTGAGGGCGTGGGTTAGCGTTCGCGTGCGGGTTAGGATTAGGGGACGTGTGAGGGTCAGGCTTCGGGGAAGGGTTAGTGTTAGGGTTCGGGCTAGGGTTAGGGTTAGGGGACGGGGACGGTTTAGGGTCCAGGTGAGGGTACGAGAACGCTTTAGGGGGAGTGTACATGTGAGGGCGTGGGTTAGCGTTAGCGTACGGGTTAGGATTAGGGCATGGGTGAGGTTCAGGCTTCGGGGAATTGTTAGGCTTAGGGTTCGGGCTAGGGTTAGGGTTAGGGGACGGGGACGGTTTAGGGTCCAGGTGAGGGGACGACAACGCTTTATGGTAACGTATGAGTGAGAGCGCGGGTTAGTGTTAGCGTATGGGTTAGGATTAGGGGACGGGTGAGGGTCAGGCTCGGGGAAGGTTTAGCATTAGGGTTCGGGCTAGGGTTAGGGTTAGTGGATGGGGACGATTTAGGGTCCAGGTGAGTGTACGACAACACTTTAGGGGGAGTGTACGTGTGAGGGCGCGGGTTATTGTTAGCGTACGGGTTAGGATTAGGGCACGGGTGAGGGTCAGGCTTCGGGGAAGGTTTAGGGTTAGGGTTTGGGCTAGGGTTAGGGTTAGGGGGCGAGGACGGTTTAGGGTCCACGTGAGGGTACGACAAAGCTTTAGGGGGAGCATACGTGTGAGGGCGCGTGTTAGTGTCAGCGTACGGGTTAGGATTATGGGACTGATGAGGGTCAGGCTTCGGGGAAGTGTTAGGGTTAGGGAGAGGCTAGGGTTAAGGTTAGGGGATGGGGACGGTTTGGGTACAGGTGAGGGTACGACAACGCTTTAGGTGGAGCGTACGTGTGAGGGCGTGGGTTAGCGTTTGCGTACGGGTTAGGATTAGGGGACGGTTGAGGGTCAGGCTTCGCGGAAGGCTAAAGTTTAGGGTTCAGGCTAGGGTTAGGGCTAGGGGACGGGAACGGTTTAGGGTCCAGTAGAGGGTACGACAACGCTTTTGGGGGAGCGTATGTGTGAGGGCGTGGGTTAGTGTTAGCGTACGTGATAGGATTAGGGTACGGGTGAGTGTCAGGCTTCGGGGAAAGGTTAGGGTTAGGGTTCGGGCTAAGGTTAGGGTTAGGGGACGGGGACGGTTTAGGGTCCAGGTGAGGGTACGACAACGCTTTAGGGGGAGTGTACGTGTGAGGGCGCGGGTTAGTGTTAGCGTACGGGTGAGGATTAGGGGACGGGTGAGGGTCAGGATTCGGGGAAGTGTTAGGGTTAGTGTTCGGGCTAGGGTTAGGGGACGGGGACTGGGACGGTTGAGGGTCCAGGTTAGGGTATGACAACGCTTTAGGGGTAGCGTACTTGTGAGGGCGCATGTCAGTGTTAGCGTACAGGTTAGGATTAGGGGACGGGTGAGGGTCAGGCTTCGGGGAAGGGTTAGGGTTAGGGATCAGGCTAGGGTTAAGGTTAGGGGACCGGGACGGTTTAGGGTTCATGTGAGGTTACGAGAACGCTTTAGGGGGAGCGTACGTGTGAGAGCGCGGGTTAGTGTTAGCGTACGGGTTAGGATTAGGGGACGGGTGAGGGTCAGGATTCGGGGAAGGGTTAAGGTTAGGGTTCGGCCTAGGGTTAGGGTTAGGGGACGGGGACGGTTTAGGGTCCAGGTGAGGGTACGACAACGCTTTAGATGGAGCGTACGTGTGAGGGCGCGTGTTAGTGTTAGCGTACGGATTAGGATTAGGGGACAGGTGAGTGTCAGGCTTCGGGGAATCGTTAGGGTTAGGGTTCGGGCTAGGGTTAGGTTTAGGGGATGGTGACGGTTTAGGGTCCAGATGAGGGAACGACAACGCTTTAGGTTTAGCATACGTGTGAGGGAGCGGATTAGCGTTAGCGTACGGGTTAGGATTAGGGGACGTGTTGGGTCAGGCTTCGGGGAAGGGTCAGGCTTAGGTTTCGGTCTAGGGTTAGGGTTAGGAGAAGGGGATGGTTGAGGGTCCAGGTGAGGGTACGACAACGCTTTAGGGGCAGCGTACGTGTGAGGGCGTGGGTTAGTTTGAGCGTACGGCTTACGATTATGGGACGGGTGAGGGGAAGGCTTCGGGGAAGTGTTAAGGTTAGGGTTCGGGCTAGGGTTAGGGTTAGGGGACGGGGACGGTTTAGGGTCCAGGTGAGGGTACGACAACGGTTTCGGGGGAGCGTACGTGAGAGGGCGCGGGTTAGTGTGAGCGTACGGGCTAGGATTAGGGGACGAGTGAGGGGAAGGCTTCGGGAAAGGGTTAGGGATAGCGTTCAGGCTAGGTTTAAGTTTAGGGGACGGGGACGGTTTAGGGTCCACGTCAGGGTACGACAGTGGTTTAGGGGGAGCGTACGTGTGAGGACACGGGTTAGTGTGAGCGTACGGGTTAGGATTAGGGGACGGGTGAGGGGAAGGATTCGGGGAAGGGTTAGGGTTAGGGTTGGGCCTAGGGTTAGGGTTAGGGGACGGGGACGGTTTAGGGTCCAGGTGAGGGTACGAAAACGGTTTAGGGGGAGCGTACGTGTGAGGGCGTGGGTTAGTGTGAGCGTATGGTTTAGGATTAGGGGACGGGTGAGGGGAAGGCTTCGGGAAGGGTTAGGGTTAGGGTTCGGGCTAGGGTTAGGGTTAGGGGACGGGGACGGTTTAGGGTCCAGGTGAGGGTACGACAACGCTTGAGGGGGAGCGTACGTGTGAGCGTGCGGGTTAGTGTGAGCGTACGGGTTAAGATTAGGGGACGGGTGAGGGTCAGGCTTCAGGAAAGGTTTAGGGTTAGGGTTCAGTCTAGGGTTAGGGTTAGGGGACGGGGACGGTTTAGGGTTCAGGTGAGGGTACGACAACGCTTTAGGGGGAGTGTACGTGTGAGGGCGCGGGTGAGTCTTAGCGTACGAGTTAGGATTAGGGGACGGGTGAGGGTCAGGTTTCGTGGAAGGGTTAGGGTTAGGGTTCGGGCTAGGGATAGGCTTAGGGGACGGGGACGGTTGAGAGTCCAGGTGAGGGTATGACAACGCTTTAGGGGGAGCGTACTTGTGACGGCGCGGGTTAGTGTTAGCGTACGGGTTAGGATTAGGGGACAGGTGAGGGTCAGGCTTCAGGGAAGTGTTAGGTTTAGGGTTCGGGCTAGGGTTAGGGGACAGGGACGGGGACGGTTGAGGGTCCAGGTGAGGGTATGACAACGCTTTAGGGGGAGTGTAGTTGTGAGAGTGCGGGTCATTGTTAGCGTACTTGTTAGGATTAGGGGACGGGTGAGGATCAGGCTTCGGGGAAGGGTTAGTGTTAGGGATCGGGCGAGGTTTAGGGTCAGGGGACAGGGACGGTTTAGGGTCCAGGTGAGGGTACGACAATGCTTTAGGGGGAGCGTACGTGAGAGGGCGTGGGTTAGCGTTCGCGTGCGGGTTAGGATTAGGGGACGGGTGAGGGTCAGGCTTCGGGGAAGCGTTAGTGTTAGGGTTCGGGCTAGGGTTAGGGTTAGGGGACGGGGACGGTTTAGGGTCCACGTGAGGGTACGAGAACGCTTTAGGGGGAGCGTACGTGTGAGGGCGTGGGTTAGTGTTAGTGTACGTGATAGGATTATGGTACGGGTGAGAGTCAGGATTCGGGGAAGTGTTAGGGTTAGGGTTCGGGGTAGGATTAGGGTTAGGGGCCCGGGACGGTTTAGGGTCCAGGTGAGGGTACGACAACGATTTAGGGGGAGCGTACGTGTGAGGGCGCAGGTTAGTGTGAGCGTACGGGTTAGGATTAGGGGACGGGTGAGGGTCAGGCTTCGGGGTAGGGTTAGGGTTAGGGTTCGGGGTAGGGTTAGGTGACGGGGATGGGGATGTTTTAACGTCCAGGTGAGGGGACGACAACGCTTTATGGTAACGTATGAGTGAGAGCGCGGGTTAGTGTTAGCGTATGGGTTAGGATTAGGGGACGGGTGAGGGTCAGGCTCGGGGAAGGTTTAGCATTAGGGTTCGGGCTAGGGTTAGGGTTAGTGGATGGGGACGATTTAGGGTCCAGGTGAGTGTACGACAACACTTTAGGGGTAGCGTACTTGTGAGGGCGCATGTCAGTGTTAGCGTACAGGTTAGCATTAGGGGACGGGTGAAGGTCAGGCTTCGGGGAAGGGTTAGGGTTAGGGATCAGGCTAGGGTTAAGGTTAGGGGACCGGGACGGTTCAGGGTTCATGTGAGTTTACGACAACGCTTTAGGGGGAGCGTAAGTGTGAGAGCGCGGGTTAGTGTTAGCATACGGGTTAGGATTAGGGGACGGGTGAGGGTCAGGATTCGGGGAAGGGTTAAGGTTAGGGTTCGGCCTAGGGTTAGGGTTAGGGGACGGGGACGGTTTAGGGTCCAGGTGAGGGTACGACAACGCTTTAGATGGAGCGTACGTGTGAGGGCGCATGTTAGTGTTAGCGTACGGATTAGGATTAGGGGACAGGTGAGTGTCAGGCTTCGGGGAATCGTTAGGGTTAGGGTTCGGGCTAGGGTTAGGTTTAGGGGATGGTGACTTTTTAGGGTCCAGGTGAGGGAACGACAACGCTTTAGGTTTAGCATACGTGTGAGGGAGTGGATTAGCGTTAGCGTACGGGTTAGGATTAGGGGACGTGTTGGGTCAGGCTTCGGGGAAGTGTTAGGGTTAGGGTTAGGGCTAGGGTTAGGGTTAGGGGACGGGGACGGTTTAGGGTCCAGGTGAGGGTACGACAATGGTTTAGGGGGAGCGTACGTGAGAGGGCGCGGGTTAGTGTGAGTGTACAGGTTAGGATTAGGGGACGGGTGAGGGGAAGGCTTCGGGAAAAGGTTAGGGTTAGGGTTCGGGCTAGGTTTAGGTTTAGGGGACGGGGACGGTTTAGGATCCACATCAGGGTACGACAACGGTTTAGGGGGAGCGTACGTGTGAGGGCGTGGGTTAGTTTGAGCGTACGGGTTAGGATTAGGGGACGGGTGAGGGGAAGGCTTCGGGGAAGTGTTAGGATTAGGGTTCGGGCTAGGGTTAGGGTTAGGGGATGGGGACGGTTTAGGGTCCAGGTGAGGGTACGACAACGGTTTAGGGGGAGCGTACGTGTGAGGGCGCGGGTTAGTGTGAGCGTATGGGTTAGTATTAGGAGACGGGTGAGGGGAAGGCTTCGGGGAAGGGTTAGGGTTAGGGTTCGGGCTACGGTTAGGGTTAGGGGACGGGGACGGTTTAGGGTCCAGGTGAGGGTACGACAAAGGTTTAGAGGGAGCGTACGTGTGAGGGCGCGGGTTAGTGTGAGTGAACGGGTTAGGATTAGGGGATGGGTGAGGGGAAGGCTTCGGGGAATGGTTAGGGTTAAGGGACGGGGACGGTTTACGGTCCACATGAGGGTACGACAACGGTTTAGGGGGAGCGTACGTGTGAGTACGCAGGTTAGTGTGAGCGTACGGGTTAGGATTAGGAGACGGGTGAGGGGAAGGATTCGGGGAAGGGTTAGGTTTAGGGTTCGGGCTAGGGTTAGGGTTAGGGGACGGGGACGGTTTAGGGTCCAGGTGAGTGTATGACAACGGTTTAGGGGGAGCGCACGTGTGAGGGCGCGGGTTAGTGTGAGCGTACGGGTTAGGATTAGGGGAAGGGTGAGGGTAAGGCTTCGGGGAAGTGTTAGGGTTAGGGTTCGGGCTAGGGTTAGGGTTAGGGGACGGGGACGGTTTAGAGTCCAGGTGAGGGTACGACAACGGTTTAGGGGGAGCGTACGTGTGAGGGCGCTGTTTAGTGTGAGCGTACGGGATAGGAATAGGGGACGGGTGAGGGGAAGGCTTCGGGGAAGGGTTAGGGTTAGGGTTCGGGCTATGGTTAGGGTTAGGGGACGGGGACGGTTTAGGGTCCAGGTGAGGGTACGACCACGGTTTAGGGGGAGCATTCGTGTGAGGGCGTGGGTTAGTGTGAGCGTACGGATTAGGATTCGGGGACGGGTGAGGGGAAGGCTTCGGGGAAGTGTTAGGGTTAGGTTTCGGGCTAGGGTTAGGGTTAGGGGACAGGGACGGTTTAGGGTCCAGGTGAGGGTACGACAACGGTTTAGGGGGAGCGTACGTGTGAGGGCGCGGGTTAGTGTGAGCGTACGGGTTAGGATAAGGGGACGGGTGAGGGGAAGGCTTCGGGGAAGGGCTAGGGTTAGGGTTCGGGCTACGGTTAGGTTTAGGGGACGGGGACGGTTTAGGCTCCAGGTGAAGGTACGACAACGCTTTAGGGGGAGCGTACGTGTTGGGGCGCGGGTTAGTGTTAGCGTACGGGTTAGGATTAGGGTACGGGTGAGGGTCAGGCTTCAGGGAAGTGTTAGGTTTAGGGTTCGGGCTAGGGTTAGGGGACAGGGACGGGGACAGTTGAGGGTCCAGGTGAGGGTATGACAGCGCTTTAGGGGGAGTGTAGTTGTGAGAGTGCGGGTCATTGTTAGCGTACTTGTTAGGATTAGGGGACGGGTGAGGATCAGGCTTCGGGGAAGGGTTAGTGTTAGGGATCGGGCGAGGTTTAGGGTCAGGGGACAGGGACCGTTTAGGGTTCAGGTGAGGGTACGACAACGCTTTAGGGGGAGCGTACATGTGAGGTCGCGGGTTAGCGTTAGCGTACGGGTTAGGATTAGGGGACGGGTGAGGGTCAGGCTTCGGGGAAGGGTTAGGTTTAGGGTTCGGGCTAGGGTTAGGGTTAGGGGACGGGGACGGTTTAGGGTCCAGGTGAGTGTATGACAACGGTTTAGGGGGAGCGTACGTGTGAGGGCGTGGGTTAGCGTTCGCGTGCGGGTTAGGATTAGGGGACGGGTGAGGGTCAGGCTTCGGGGAATGGTTAAGGTTAGGGTTCGGCCTAGGGTTAGGGTTAGGGGACGGGGACGGTTTAGGGTCCAGGTGAGGGTACGAGAACGCTTTAGGGGGAGCGTACATGTGAGGTCGCGGGTTAGCGTTAGCGTACGGGTTAGGATTAGGGCATGGGTGAGGTTCAGGCTTCGGGGAATTGTTAGGCTTAGGGTTCGGGCTACGGTTAGGGTTAGGGGACGGGGACGGTTTAGGGTCCACGTGAGGGTACGAGAACGCTTTAGGGGGAGCGTACATGTGAGGGCGCGGGTTAGCGTTAGCGTACGGGTTAGGATTAGGGGACGGGTGAGGGTCAGGCTTCGAGGAAGGGCTAGGGTTATGGTTCGGCCTAGGGTCAGGGTTAGGGGACGGGGACGGTTTAGGGTCCAGGTGAGGGTATGACAACGCTTTATGGGGAGGGTATGTGTGAGGGCGCCGGTTAGTGTTAGCGTACGAGTAAGGATAAGGGGACGGGTGAGGGCCAGGCTTCAGGGAAGTGTTCGGTTTAGGGTTCGGGCTAGGGTTAGTGATAGGGGACGGGGACGGTTTAGGGTCCAGGTGAGGGGACGACAACGCTTTATGGTAACGTATGAGTGAGAGCGCGGGTTAGTGTTAGCGTATGGGTTAGGATTAGGGGACGGGTGAGGGTCAGGCTCGGGGAAGGTTTAGCATTAGGGTTCGGGCTAGGGTTAGGGTTAGTGGATGGGGACGATTTAGGGTCCAGGTGAGTGTACGACAACACTTTAGGGGGAGCGTATGTGTGAGGGCGTGGGTTATTGTTAGCGTACGGGTTAGGATTAGGGCACGGGTGAGGTTCAGGCTTCGGGGAAGGTTTAGGGTTAGGGTTTGGGCTAGGTTTAGGGTTAGGGGGCGAGGACGGTTGAGGGTCCACGTGAGGGTACGACAAAGCTTTAGGGGGAGCATACGTGTGAGGGCGCGTGTTAGTGTCAGCATACGGGTTAGGATTATGGGACTGATGAGGGTCAGGCTTCGGGGAAGTGTTAGGGTTAGGGAGAGGCTAGGGTTAAGGTTAGGGGATGGGGACGGTTTGGGTACAGGTGAGGGTACGACAACGCTTTGGGGGAGCGTACGTGTGAGGGCGTGGGTTAGCGTTTGCGTACGGGTTAGGATTAGGGGACGGTTGAGGGTCAGGCTTCGCGGAAGGCTAAGGTTTAGGGTTCAGGCTAGGGTTAGGGCTAGGGGACGGGAACGGTTTAGGGTCCAGGTGAGGGTACGACAACGCTTTTGGGGGAGCGTATGTGTGAGGGCGTGGGTTAGTGTTAGCGTACGTGATAGGATTAGGGTACGGGTGAGTGTCAGGCTTCGGGGAAGGGTTAGGGTTAGGGTTCGGGCTAAGGTTAGGGTTAGGGGACGGGGATGGTTTAGGGTCCAGGTGAGGGTACGACAACGCTTTAGGGGGAGTGTACGTGTGAGGGCGCGGGTTAGTGTTAGCGTACGGGTGAGGATTAGGGGACGGGTGAGGGTCAGGATTCGGGGAAGTGTTAGGGTTAGTGTTTGGGCTAGGGTTAGGGGACGGGGACTGGGACGGTTGAGGGTCCAGGTTAGGGTATGACAACGCTTTAGGGGTAGCGTACTTGTGAGGGCACATGTCAGTGTTAGCGTACAGGTTAGGATTAGGGGACGGGTGAAGGTCAGGCTTCGGGGAAGGGTTAGGGTTAGGGATCAGGCTAGGGTTAAGGTTAGGGGACCGGGACGGTTCAGGGTTCATGTGAGTTTACAACAACGCATTAGGGGGAGCGTAAGTGTGAGAGCGCGTGTTAGTGTTAGCATACGGGTTAGGATTAGGGGACGGGTGAGGGTCAGGATTCGGGGAAGGGTTAAGGTTAGGGTTCGGCCTAGGGTTAGGGTTAGGGGACGGGGACGGTTTAGGGTCCAGGTGAGGGTACGACAACGTTTTAGATGGAGCGTTTGTGTGAGGGCGCATGTTAGTGTTAGCGTACGGATTAGGATTAGGGGACAGGTGACTGTCAGGCTTCGGGGAATCGTTAGGTTTAGGATTCGGGCTAGGGTTAGGTTTAGGGGATGGTGACTTTTTAGGGTCCAGGTGAGGGAACGACAACGCTTTAGGTTTAGCATACGTGTGAGGGAGTGGATTAGCGTTAGCGTACGGGTTAGGATTAGGGGACGTGTTGGGTCAGGCTTCGGGGAAGTGTTAGGGTTAGGGTTAGGGCTAGGGTTAGGGTTAGGGGACGGGGACGGTTTAGGGTCCAGGTGAGTGTATGACAACGGTTTAGGGGGAGCGCACGTGTGAGGGCGCGGGTTAGTGTGAGCGTACGGGTTAGGATTAGGGGAAGGGTGAGGGGAAGGCTTCGGGGAAGTGTTAGGGTTAGGGTTCGGGCTAGGGTTAGGGTTAGGGGACGGGGACGGTTTAGAGTCCAGGTGAGGGTACGACAACGGTTTAGGGGGAGCGTACGTGTGAGGGCGCGGTTTAGTGTGAGCGTACGGGATAGGATTAGGGGACGGGTGAGGGGAAGGCTTCGGGGAAGGGTTAGGGTTCGGGCTAGGGTTAGGGTTAGGGGACAGGGACGGTTTAGGGTCCAGGTGAGGGTACGACAACGGTATAGGGGGAGCGTATGTGTGAGGGCGCTGGTTAATGTGAGCGTACGGGTTAGGATTAGGGGACGGGTGAGGGGAAGGCTTCGGGGAAGGGTTAGGGTTAGGGTCCGGGCTAGGGTTAGGTGACGGGGATGGGGACGTTTTAAGGTCCAGCTGAGGGTACGACAACGGTTTAGGGGGAGCGTACGTGTGAGGGCGCGGGTTAGTGTGAGCGTACGGGTTAGGATTAGGGGACGGGTGAGGGGAAGGCTTCGGGGAAGGGTTAGGGTTAGGGGACGGGGACGGTTTAGGGTCCAGGTGAGGGTACGACAACGGTTTAGGGGGAGCGTAAGTGTGAGGGCGCGGGTTAGTGTGAGCGTACGGGTTAGGATTAGGGGACGGCTGAGGGGAAGGCTTTTGGGAAGGGTTAGGGTTAGTGTGCGGGCTAGGGTTAGGGTTAGGGGACGAGGACGGTTTAGGGTCCAGGTGAGGGTACGACAACGGTTTAGGGGGAGCGTACATGTGAGGGCGCGGGTTAGTGTGAGCGTACGGGTTAGGATTAGGGGACGGGTGAGGGTCAGGCTTCGGGGAAGTGTTAGGGTTAGGGTTCGGGCTATGGTTAGGGGACGGGGACTGGGACGGTTGAGGGTCCAGGTTAGGGTATGACAACGCTCTAGGTGTAGCGTACTTGTGAGGGCCCATGTCAGTGTTAGTGTACAGGTTAGGATTAGGGGACGGGTGAGGGTCAGGCTTCAGGGAAGGGTTAGAGTTAGGGATCGGGCTAGGGTTAAGGTTAGGGGACCGGGACGGTTTAGGGTTCATGTGAGGTTACGACAACGCTTTAGGGGGAGCATATGTGTGAGAGCGCGGGTTAGTGTTAGCGTACGGGTTAGGATTAGGGGACGTGTTGGGTCAGGCTTCGGGGAAGGGTTAGGCTTAGGTTTCGGTCTAGGGTTAGGGTTAGGGGAAGGGGATGGTTTAGGATCCAGGTGAGGGTACGACAATGCTTTTGGGGGAGCGTACGTGTGAGGGCCTGGGTTAGTTTGAGCGTACGGGTTAGGATTACGGGACGGGTGAGGGGAAGGCTTCGGGGAAGGGTTAGGGTTAGGGTTCGGGCTAGGGTAAAGGTTAGGGGACGGGGACGGTTTAGGGTCCAGGTGAGGGTACGACAATGGTTTAGGGGGAGTGTACGTGTGAGGGCGCGGGTTAGTGTGAGTGTACAGGTTAGGATTCGGGGACGGGTGAGGGGAAGGCTTCGGGGAAGTGTTAGGTTTAAGAGACGGGGATGGTTTAGGGTCCAGGTGAGGGTACGACAACGGTTTAGGGGGAGCGTACGTGTGAGGACCCGGGTTAGTGTGAGCGTACGGGTTAGGATTAGGGGACGGGTGAGGGGAAGGCTTCGGGGAAGGGTTAGGGTTATGGTTCGGGCTAGGGTTAGTGTTAGGGGACGGGGACGGTTTAGGGTCAAGGTGAGGGTACGACAACGGTTTAGGGGGAGCGTACGTGTGCAGGCGCGGGTTAGTGTGAGGGTACAGTTTAGGATTAGGGGACGGGTGAGGGGAAGGATTCGGGGAAGGGTTAGGGTTAGGGTTCAGGCTAAGGTTAGGGTTATGGGACGGGGATGGTTTAGGGTCCAGGTTAGGGTACGACAACGGTTTAGGGGGAGCGTAGGTGTGAGGGCGTGGGTTAGTGTGAGCGAACGGGTTAGGATTAGGGGACGTGTAAGTGGAAGGCTTGGGGAAGGGTTAGGGTTAGGGTTCGGGCTAGGATTAGGTTTAGGGGACGGGGACGGTTTAGGGTCCAGGTGAGGGTACAACAACGGTTTAGGGGGAGCGTACGTGTGAGCATGAGGGTTAGTGTAAGCGTATCGGTTAGGATTAGGGGACGGATGAGGGGAAGGCTTCAGGGAAGGGTTAGGGTTCGGGCTAGGGTTAGGGTTAGGGGACAGGGACGGTTTAGGGTCCAGGTGAGGGTACGACAACGGTTTAGGGGGAGCATACGTGTGAGGGCGCTGGTTAATGTGAGCGTACGGGTTAGGATTAGGGGACGGGTGAGGGGAAGGCTTCGGGGAAGGGTTAGGGTTAGGGTTCGGGCTAGGGTTAGGTGACGGGGATGGGGACGTTTTAAGGTCCAGGTGAGGGTACGACAACGGTTTAGGGGGAGCGTACGTGTGAGGGCGCGTTGTAGTGTGAGCGTACGGGTTAGGATTAGGGGACGGGTGAGGGGAAGGCTTCGGGCAAGTTTTAGGTTTAGGGTTCCGGCTAGGGTTAGGGGACGGGGACGGGGACGGTTTGGGGTCCAGGTGAGGGTACGACAATGCTTTAGGGGGAGCGTACGTGTGAGCGCGCGGGTTAGCGAGAGCGTACAGGTTAGGATTAAGCGACGGGTGAGAGTCAGGCTTCGGGGAAGTGTTAGGGTTAGGGTTCGCGGTAGGGTTAGAGTTAGGAGACGGGGACGGTTTAGGGTACAGCTGAGGGTACGACAACGCTTTAGGGGGAGTGTACGTGTGAGGGCGCAGGTTAGCGTTAGAGTGCGGGTTAGGATTAGGGGACGGGTTAGGTTCAGGCTTCGGGAAGGTTTAGGGTTAGGGTTCGGGCTATGGTTAGGGTTAGGGAACGGGGACGGTTTAGGGTCCAGGTGAGGGTACGACAACGCTTTAGGGGAAACGTACGTGTGAGGGCGCGGGTTAGTGTGAGCGTACGGGTTTGGATTAGGGGACAGCTGAGAGTCAGGATTCAGGGAAGGTTTAGGGTTAGGGTTCAGTCTAGGGTTAGGGTTAGGGGACGGGGACGGTTTAGGGTCCAGGTGAGGGTACGACAACGCTTTAGGGGGAGCGTACGTGTGAGGGCGTGGGTGAGTGTTAGCGTACGGGTTAGGATTAGGGGACGGGTGAGGGTCAGGCTTCGTGGAAGGGTTAGGGTTAGGGTTCGGCCTAGGTTTAGGGTTAGGGGACGGGGACGGTTGAGGGTCCAGGTGAGGGTATGACAACGCTTTAGGGGTAGCGTAGTTGTGAGAGCGCGGGTCAGTGTTAGCGTACTTGTGGGGATTAGGGGACGGGTGAGGGTCAGGCTTCGGGGAAGGGTTAGGGTTAGGGATCGGGCTAGGTTTAGGGTTAGGGAACCGGGACGGTTTAAGGTCCAGATGAGTGTACGACATCGCTTTAGGGGGAGCGTACGTGTGAGGGCACGGGTTAACGTTAGCGTACAGGTTAGGATTAGGGGACGGGTGAGGGTCAGGCTTCGGGGAAGGGTTAGGGTTAGGGTTTGGGCTAGGGTTAGGGTTAGGGGACGGGGACGGTTTAAGGTCCCCGTGAGGGTACGACAAAGCTTTAGGGGTGGCATACGTGTGAGGGCGCGTGTTAGTGTCAGCGTACGGGTTAGGATTAGGGGACTGGTGAGGGTCAGGCTTCGGGGAAGTGTTAGGGTTAGGGACAGGCTAGGGTTAGGTTTAGGGGATGGGGACAGTTTAGGGTACAGTTGAGGGTACGCCAACGCTTTAGGGGGAGCGTACGTGTGAGGGCGTGGGTTAGCGTTTGCGTACGGGTTAGGTTTAGGGGACGGTGAGGGTCAGGCTTCGCGGAAGTTTAAGATTTAGGGTTCGGGCTAGGGTTAGGGCTAGGGGACGGGAACGGTTTAGGGTCCAGGTGAGGGTACGACAACGCTTTAGGGGGAGCGTACGTGTGAGGGCGTGGGTTAGGGTTAGCGTACGTGATAGGATTAGGGGACGGGTGAGGGTCAGGCTTCGGGGAAGGGTTAGGGTTAGGGTTCGGTCTAAGGTTAGGGTTAGGGGACGGGGACGGTTTAGGGTAAAGGTGAGGGTACGACAACGCTTTAGGGGGAGCGTACGTGTGAGGGCGCGGGTTAGTGTTAGCGAACGGGTTAGGATTAGGGGACGGGTGAGGGTCAGGATTCGGGGAAGTGTTAGGGTTAGGGTTCGGGCTAGGGTTAGGGGACGGGGACTGGGACGGTTGAGGGTCCAGGTTAGGGTATGACAACGCTTTAGGGGTAGCGTACTTGTGAGGGCGCATGTCAGTGTTAGCGTACAGGTTAGGATTAGGGGACGGGTGAGGGTCAGGCTTCGGGGAAGGGTTAGGGTTAGGGATCAGGCTAGGGTTAAGGTTAGGGGACCGGGACGGTTTAGGGTTCATGTGAGGTTACGAGAACGCTTTAGGGGGAGCGTATGTGTGAGAGCGCGGGTTAGTGTTAGCGTACGGGTTAGGATTAGGGGACGGGTGAGGGTCAGGATTCGGGGAAGGGTTAAGGTTAGGGTTCGGCCTAGGGTTAAGGTTAGGGGACGGGGACGGTTTAGGGTCCAGGTGAGGGTACGACAACGCTTTAGATGGAGCATACGTGTGAGGGCGCGTGTTAGTGTTAGCGTACGGATTAGGATTAGGGGACAGGTGAGTGTCAGGCTTCGGGGAATCGTTAGGGTTAGGGTTCGGGCTAGGGTTAGGTTTAGGGGATGGTGACGGTTTAGGGTCCAGGTGAGGGTACGACAACGCTTTAGGTTTAGCATACGTGTGAGGGAGCGGATTAGCGTTAGCGTACGGGTTAGGATTAGGGGACGTGTTGGGTCAGGCTTCGGGGAAGGGTCAGGCTTAGGTTTCGGTTTAGGGTTAGGGTTAGGAGAAGGGGATGGTTGAGGGTCCAGGTGAGGGTACGACAACGCTTTAGGGGCAGCGTACGTGTGAGGGCGTGGGTTAGTTTGAGCGTACGGCTTAAGATTATGGGATGTGTGAGGGGAAGTCTTCGGGGAAGTGTTAGGGTTAGGGTTCGGGCTAGGGTTAGGGTTAGGGGACGGGGACGGTTTAGGGTCCAGGTGAGGGTACGACAATGGTTTCGTTGGAGCGTACGTGAGAGGGCGCGGGTTAGTTTGAGCGTACGGGCTAGGATTAGGGGACAGGTGAGTGTCAGGCTTCAGGGAAGTGTTAGGTTTAGGGTTCGGGCAAGGGTTAGGGGACAGGGACGGGGACGGTTGAGGGTCCAGGTGAGGGTACGAGAACGCTTTAGGGGGAGCGTACATGTGAGGGCGCGGGTTAGCGTTAGCGTACGGGTTAGGATTAGGGCATGGGTGAGGTTCACGCTTCGGGGAATTTTTAGGGTTAGGGTTCGGGCTAGGGTTAGGGTTAGGGGACGGGGACGGTTTAGGGTCCACGTGAGGGTACGAGAACGCTTTAGGGGGAGCGTACATGTGAGGGCACGGGTTAGCGTTAGCGTACGGGTTAGGATAAGGGGACGGGTGAAGGTCAAGCTTCGAGGAAGGGCTAGGGTTATGGTTCGGCCTAGGGTTAGGGTTAGGGGACGGGGACGGTTTAGGGTCCAGGTGAGGGTATGACAACGCTTTATGGGGAGGGTATGTGTGAGGGCGCCGGTTAGTGTTAGCGTACGAGTAAGGATTAGGGGACGGGTGAGGGCCAGGCTTTAGGGAAGTGTTCGGATTAGGGTTCGGGCTAGGGTTAGTGATAGGGGACGGGGATGGTTTAGGGTCCAGGTGAGGGGACGACAACGCTTTATGGTAACGTATGACTGAGAGCGTGGGTTAGTGTTAGCGTATGAGTTAGGATTAGGGGACGGGTGAGGGTCAGGCTCGGGGAAGGTTTAGCATTAGGGTTCGGGCTAGGGTTAGGGTTAGTGGACGGGGACGATTTAGGGTCCAGGTGAGTGTACGACAACACTTTAGGGGGAGCGTACGTGTGAGGGCGCGGGTTATTGTTAGCGTACGGGTTTGGATTAGGGCACGGGTGAGGTTCAGGCTTCGGGGAAGGTTTAGGGTTAGGGTTTGGGCTAGGGTTAGGGTTAGGGGGCGAGGACGGTTTAGGGTCCACGTGAGCGTACGACAAAGCTTTAGGGGGAGCATACGTGTGAGGGCGCGTGTTAGTGTCAGCGTACGGGTTAGGATTATGGGACTGATGAGGGTCAGGCTTCGGGGAAGTGTTAGGGTTAGGGACAGGCTAGGGTTAGGGTTAGGGGATGGGGATGGTTTAGAGTACAGGTGAGGGTACGACAACGCTTTAGGGGGAGTGTACGTGTGAGGGCGTGGGTTAGCGTTTGCGTACATGTTAGGATTAGGGGACGGTTGAGGGTCAGGCTTCGCGGAAGGCTAAGGATTAGGGTTCAGGCTAGGGTTAGGGCTAGGGGACGGGAATGGTTTAGGGTCCAGGTGACGGTACGACAACGCTTTTTGGGGAGCGTACGTGTGAGGGCGTGGGTTAGTGTTAGCGTACGTGATAGGATTAGGGTACGGGTGAGGGTCAGGCTTCGGGGAAGGGTTAGGGTTAGGGTTCGGGCTAAGGTTAGGGTTAGGGGACGGGGACGGTTTAGGGTCCAGGTGAGGGTACGACAACGCTTTAGGGGGAGTGTACGTGTGAGGGCGTGGGTTAGTTTTAGCGTACGGGTGAGGATTAGGGGACGGGTGAGGGTCAGGATTCGGGGAAGTGTTAGGGTTAGTGTTCGGGCTAGGGTTAGGGGACGGGGACTGGGATGGTTGAGGGTCCAGGTTAGGGTATGACAACGCTTTAGGGGTAGCGTACTTGTGAGGGCGCATGTCAGTGTTAGCGTACAGGTTAGGATTATGGGACGGGTGAGGGTCAGGCTTCGGGGAAGGGTTAGGGTTAGGGATCAGGCTAGGGTTAAGGATAGGGGACCGGGACGGTTCAGGGTTCATATGAGTTTACGACAACGCTTTAGGGGGAGCGTAAGTGTGAGAGCGCGGGTTAGTGTTAGCATACGGGTTAGGATTAGGGGACGGGTGAGGGTCAGGATTCGGGGAAGGGTTAAGGTTAGGGTTCGGCCTAGGGTTAGGGTTAGGGGACGGGGACGGTTTAGGGTCCAGGTGAGGGTACGACAACACTTTAGATGGAGCGTACGTGTGAGGGCGCATGTTAGTGTTAGCGTACGGATTAGGATTAGGGGACAGGTGAGTGTCAGGCTTCGGGGAATCGTTAGGGTTAGGGTTCGGGCTAGGGTTACGTTTAGGGGATGGTGACGGTTTAGGGATCAGGTGAGGGAACGACAACGCTTTAGGTTTAGCATACGTGTGAGGGAGTGAATTAGCGTTAGCGTACGGGTTAGGATTAGGGGACGTGTTGGGTCAGGCTTCGAGGAAGTGTTAGGTTTAGGGTTTGGGCTAGGGTTAGGGTTAGGGGACGGGGACGGTTTAGGGTCCAGGTGAGGGTACGACAACGGTTTAGGGGGAGCGTACGTGAGAGGGCGCGGGTTAGTGTGAGTGTACAGGTTAGGATTAGGGGACGGGTGAGGGGAAGGCTTCGGGGAAGGGTTAGGGTTAGGGTTCGGGCTATGGTTAGGGTTAGGGGACGGGGACGGTTTAGGGTCCAGGTGAGGGTACGACAACGGTTTAGGGGGAGCGTACGTGTGAGGGCGCGGGTTAGTGTGAGTGTACGGGATAGGATTAGGGGACGGGTGAGGGGAAGGCTTCAGGGAAGTGTTAGGATTAGGGTTCGGGCTATGGTTAGGGTTAGGGGACGGGGACGGTTTAGGGTCCAGGTGAGGGTACGACAACGGTTTAGGGGGAGCATTCGTGTGAGGGCGTGGGTTAGTGTGAGCGTACGGATTAGGATTCGGGGACGGGTGAGGGGAAGCCTTCGGGGAAGTGTTAGGGTTAGGTTTCGGGCTAGGGTTAGGGTTAGGGGACGGGGACGGTTTAGGGTCCAGGTGAGGGTACGACAACGGTTTAGGGGGAGCGTACGTGTGAGGGCGCGGGTTAGTGTGAGCGTACGGGTTAGGATAAGGGGACGGTTGAGGGGAAGGCTTCGGGGAAGGGTTAGGGTTAGGGTTCGGGCTACTGTTAGGTTTAGGGGACGGGGACGGTTTAGGGTCCAGGTGAGGGTACGACAATGCTTTAGGGGGAGCGTACGTGTGAGGGCGCGGGTTAGCGAGAACGTCCAGTTTAGGATTAGGCGACGGGTGAGAGTCAGGCTTCGGGGAAGTGTTAGGGTTAGGGTTCGCGGTAGGGTTAGAGTTAGGAGACGGGGACGGTTTAGTGTCCAGGTGAGGGTATGACAATGCTTTAGGGGGAGCGTACATGTGAGGGTGTGGGTTAGCGTTAGCGTACGGGTTAGGATTTGAGGACGTGTGAGGGTCAGGCTTTGAGGAAGGGTTAGAGTTAGGGTTCAGTCTAGGGTTAGGGTTAGGGGACGGGGACGGTTTAGGGTACAGCTGAGGGTATGACAACGCTTTAGGTGTAGCGTACGTGTGAGGGCGCGGATTAGCGTTAGCGTACGGGTTAGGATTACGGGAAGGGTTGGGTTAGGATTGGCGGAAGGGTTAGGGTTAGGGTTGGGCTAGGGTTACGGAAAGGAGATGGGGATGGTTTAGGGTTCAGGTGAGGGTACGACAACGCTTTAGGGGGAACCTACGTGTGAGGGCGCGGGTTCGCGTTAGCGTGCGTGTTAGGATTAGGGGACGGGGGAGGGTCAGGCTTCGGGGAAGTGTTAGGGTTTGGGTTCGGGCTAGGGTTAGGGTTAGGGGACGGGGACGGTTTAGGGTCCAGGTGAGGGTACGACAACGGTTTAGGGGGATCGTACGTGTGAGGACCCGGGTTAGTGTGAGCGTACGGGTTAGGATTAGGGGACGGGTGAGGGGAAGGCTTCGGGGAAGAGTTAGGGTTAGGGTTCGGGCTAAGGTTAGGGTTAGGGGACGGGGATGGTTTAGGGTCCAGGTTAGTGTACGACAACGTTTTAGGGGGAGCGTACGTGTGAGGGCGCGGGTGAGTGTGAGCGAACGGGTTAGGATTAGGGGACGGGTAAGGGGAAGGCTCGGGGAAGGGTTAGGGTTAGGGTTCGGGCTAGGATTAGGGTTAGGGGACAGGGACGGTTTAGGGTCCATGTGAGGGTACAACAACGGTTTAGGGGGAGCGTACATGTGAGCGTGAGGGTTAGTGTAAGCGTATCGGTTAGGATTAGGGGACGGATGAGGGGAAGGCTTCAGGGAAGGGTTAGGGTTCGGGCTAGGGTTAGGGTTAGGGGACAGGGACGGTTTAGGGTCCAGGTGAGGGTACGACAACGGTTTAGGGGGAGCGTACGTGTGAGGGCGCTGGTTAATGTGCGCGTACGGGTTAGGATTAGGGGACGGGTGAGGGGAAGGCTTCGGGGAAGGGTTAGTGTTAGGGTTCGGGCTAGGGTTAGGTGACGGCGATGGGGACGTTTTAAGGTCCAGGTGAGGGTACGACAACGGTTTAGGGGGAGCGTACGTGTGAGGGCGCGGGTTAGTGTGAGCGTACGGGTTAGGATTAGGGGACGGGTGAGGGGAAGGCTTCGGGGAAGTGTTAGGTTTAGGGTTCCGGCTAGGGTTAGGGTTAGGGGACGGGGACGGTTTAGGGTCCAGGTGAGGGTACGACAACGGTTTAGGGGGAGCGTACGTGTGAGGGCGCGGGTTAGTGTGAGCGTACGGGTTAGGATTAGGGGACGGGTGAGGGGAAGGCTTCGGGAAAGGGTTAGGGTTAAGGGACGGGGACGGTTTACGGTCCAGATGAGGATACGACAACGGTTTAGGGGGAGCGTACGTGTGACGGCACGGGTTAGTGTTAGCGTACGGGTTAGGTTTAGGGGACGGGTGAGGGGAAGGCTTCGGCGAAGGGTTAGGGTTAGGGTTCGGGCTAGGGTTAGGTTTAGGGGACGGGGACGGTTTAGGGTCAAGGTGAGCGTACGACAAAGGTTTAGGGGGAGCGGACGTGTGAAGACGTGGGTTAGTGTGAGCGTATGGGTTAGGATTAGGGGAAGGGTGAGGGGAAGGCTTCAGGGAAGGGTTAGGGTTCGGGCTAAGGTTATGGTTAGGGGACGGGTACGGTTTCGGGTCCAGGTGAGGGTACAACAATGGTTTAGGGGGAGCGTACATGTGAGGGCGTGGGTTAGTGTGAGCGTACGGGTTAGGATTAGGGGACGGGTGAGGGGAAGGCTTCGGGGAAGGGTTATGGTTAGGGTTCGGGCTAGGGTTAGTGGACGGGGACGGGGACGGTTTGGGGTCCAGGTGAGGGTACGACAATGCTTTAGGGGGAGCGTACGTGTGAGGGAGCGGGTTAGCGAGAGCGTACTGGTTAGGATTAGGCGACGGGTGAGAGTCAGGCTTCGGGGAAGGGTAAGGGTTAGGGTTCGCGGTAGGGTTAGAGTTAGGAGATGGGGACGGTTTAGGGTACAGCTGAGGGTACGACAACGCTTTAGGGGGAGCGTACGTGTGAGAACGCGGGATAGTGTGAGCGTACAGTTTAGGATTAGGGGACGGGTGAGGGGAAGGCTTCGGGGAAGGGTTAGGGTTAGGTTTCGGGCTAAGGTTAGGGTTAGGGGACGGGGATGGTTTAGGGTCCTGGTTAGGGTACGAAAAGGGTTTAGGGGGAGCATACGTGTGAGGGCGCGGGTTAGTGTGAGCGAACGGGTTAGGATTAGGGGACGGGTAAGGGGAAGGTTTGGGGAAGGGTTAGGGTTAGGGTTCGGGCTAGGATTAGGGTTAGGGGACGTGGACGGTTTAGGGTCCAGGTGAGGGTACAACAATGGTTTAGGGGGAGCGTACGTGTGAGCGTGAGGGTTAGTGTAAGCGTATCGGTTAGGATTAGGGGACGGATGAGAGGAAGGCTTCAGGGAAGTGTTAGGGTTCGGGCTAGGGTTAGGGTTAGGGGACAGGGACGGTTTAGGGTCCAGGTGAGGGTACGACAACGGTTTAGGGGGAGCGTACGTGTGAGGGCGCTGGTTAATGTGCGCGTACGGGTTAGGATTAGGGGACGGGTGAGGGGAAGGCTTCGGGGAAGGGTTAGGGTCAGGGTTCGGGCTAGGGTTAGGTGACGGGGATTGGGACATTTTAAGGTCCAGGTGAGGGTACGACAACGGTTTAGGGGGAGCGTACGTGTGAGGGCGCGGGTTAGTGTGAGCGTACGGTTTAGGATTAGGGGACGGGTGAGGGGAAGGCTTCGGGGAAGTGTTAGGTTTAGGGTTCCGGCTAGGGTTAGGGTTAGGGGACGGGGACGGTTTAGGGTCCAGGTGAGGGTACGACAACAGTTTAGGGGGAGCGTACGTGTGAGGGCGCGGGTTAGTGTGAGCGTACGGGTTAGGATTAGGGGACGGGTGAGGGGAAGGCTTCCGGGAAGAGTTAGGGTTAGGGTTCGGGCTAAGGTTAGGGTTAGGGGACGGGGATGGTTTAGGGTCCAGGTTAGTGTACGACAACGTTTTAGGGGGAGCGTACGTGTGAGGGCGCGGGTTAGTGTGAGCGAACGGGTTAGGATTAGGGGACGGATAAGGGGAAGGCTTGGGGAAGGGTTAGGGTTAGGGTTCGGGCTAGGGTTAGGGGACGGGGACGGGGACGGTTTGGGGTCCAGGTGAGGGTACGACAATGCTTTAGGGGGAGCGTACGTGTGAGGGCGCGGGTTAGCGAGAGCGTACAGGTTAGGATTAGGCGACGGGTGAGAGTCAGGCTTCGTGGAAGGGTTAGGGTTAGGGTTCGCGGTAGGGTTACAGTTAGGAGACGGGGACGGTTTAGGGTACAGCTGAGGGTACCACAACGCTTTAGGGGGAGCGTACGTGTGAGAACGCGGGTTAGCGTTAGAGTGCGGGTTAGGATTTGGGGACGGGTTAGATTCAGGCTTCGGGAAGGGTTAGGTTTAGGGTTCGGTCTAGGGTTAGGGTTAGGGGACGGGGACGGTTTAGGGTCCAGGTGAGGGTACGACAAAGCTTTAGGGGGAGGGAATGTGTTAGGGGGCGGGTTAGCGTTAGCGTACGGGTTAGGATTAGGGGACGGGTGAGTGTCAGGCTTCGGGGAAGTGTTAGGGTTAGGGTACGGCCTAGGGTTAGGGTTAGGGGACGGGGACGGTTTAGGGTCCAGGTGAGGGTTCGACAACGCTTTAGGGGGAGTGTACGTGTGAGGGCACGGGTTAGCGTTAGCGTGCGGGTTAGGATTAGGGAACGGGTGAGGGTGAGGATTCGGGGAAGGGTTAGGGTTAGGGTTCGGGCTAGGGTTAGGGTTAGGAGACGGGGACGGTTTAGGTTCCAGGTGAGGGTACGACAACGCTTTAGGGAGAGCGTACGTGTGAGGGTGCAGGTTAGCGTGAGCGTACGTGTTAAGATTAGGGGACGGTTGAGGGTCAGGTTTCAGGGAAGTGTTAGGTTTAGGGTTCGGTCTAGGGTTAGGTTTAGGGTATGGGGACGGTTTAGTGTCCAGCTGAGTGTACAACAACCCTTTAGGTGTAGCATAAGTGTTAGGGCGTGGATTAGCGTGAGCGTATGGGTTAGGATTAGGGGACGTGTTGGGTCAGGCTTCGGGGAAATGTTAGGCTTAGGTTTCGGTCTAGGTTTAGGGTTAGGGGACGGGGACGGTTTAGGGTCCAGGTGAGGGTACGACAACGGTTTAGGAGGAGCGTACGTGTGAGGGCGCGGGTTAGTGTGAGCGTACGGGTTAGGATTATGGGACGGGTGAGGGGAAGGCTTCGGGGAAGGGTTAGGGTTAGGGTTCGGGCTAGGGTTAGGGTTATGGGACGGGGACGGTTTAGGGTCCAGTTGAGGGTACGACAACGCTTTAGGGGTAGCGTAGTTGTGAGAGCGCGGGTCAGTGTTAGCGTACTTGTGAGGATTAGGGGACGGGTGAGGGTCAGGCTTCGGGGAAGGGTTAGGGTTAGGGATCGGGCTAGGTTTAGGGTTAGGGGACCGGGACGGTTTAGGGTCCAGGTGAGGGTACGACAACGCTTTAGCGTGAGCATACGTGTGAGGGCGCGGGTTAGTGTTAGCGTACGGGTTAGGATTAGGGGACGGGTGAGGGTCAGGATTTGGGGAAGTGTTAGGGTTAGGGTTCGGGCTAGGGTTAGGGGACGGGGACTGGGACGGTTTAGGGTCCAGGTTAGGGTATGACAATGCTTCAGGGGTAGCGTACTTGTGAGGGCGCATGTCAGTGTTAGCGTACAGGTTAGGATTAGGGGACAGGTGAGGGTCAGGCTTCGGGGAAGGGTTAGGGTTAGGGATCAGGCTAGGGTTAAGGTTAGGGGACAGGGA
The DNA here is from genome assembly GCF_964270905.1 of Leucopleurus acutus. Classification (NCBI taxonomy): domain Eukaryota; kingdom Metazoa; phylum Chordata; class Mammalia; order Artiodactyla; family Delphinidae; genus Leucopleurus; species Leucopleurus acutus. The sequence goes on from NW_028139179.1 coordinate 385,870, forward strand.
CGGTTTAGGGATCATGTGAGGTTACGAGAACGCTTTAGGGGGAGCGTACGTGTGAGAGCGCGGGTTAGTGTTAGCGTACGGGTTAGGATTAGGGGACGGGTGAGTGTCAGGATTTGGGGAAGGGTTAAGGTTAGGGTTCGGCCTAGGGTTAGGGTTAGGGGACGGGGACGGTTTAGGGTCCAGGTGAGGGTACGACAACGCTTTAGATGGAGCGTACGTGTGAGGGCGCGTGTTAGTGTTAGCGTACGGATTAGGATTAAGGGACAGGTGAGTGTCAGGCTTCGGGGAATCGTTAGGGTTAGGGTTCGGGCTAGGGTTAGGTTTAGGGGATGGTGACGGTTTAGGGTCCAGGTGAGGGTACGACAACACTTTAGGTGTAGCATACGTGTGAGGGAGCGGATTAGCGTTAGCGTACGTTTTAGGATTAGGGGACGTGTTGGGTCAGGCTTCGGGGAAGGGTCAGGCTTAGGTTTCGGTCTAGGGTTAGGGTTAGGAGAAGGGGATGGTTGAGGGTCCAGGTGAGGGTACGACAATGCTTTAGGGGCAGCGTACGTGTGAGGGCATGGGTTAGTTTGAGCGTACGGCTTACGATTATGGGACGGGTGAGGGGAAGGCTTCGGGGAAGTGTTAGGGTTAGGGTTCGGGCTAGGGTTAGGGTTAGGGGACGGGGACGGTTTAGGGTCCAGGTGAGGGTACGACAATGGTTTAGGGGGAGCGTACGTGTGAGGGCGCTGGTTAATGTGAGCGTACGAGTAAGGATTAGGGTACGGGTGTGGGTCAGGCTTCGGGGAACGGTTAGGGTTATGGTTCGGGCTAGGGTTAGGTTTAGGGGACGGGGACGGTTTAGGTTCCAGGTGAGGGTACGACAACGCTTTAGGGGAAACGTACGTGTGAAGTCGCCGGTTAGTGTGAGCGTACGGGTTAGGATTAGGGGACGGTTGAGGGTCAGGATTCAGGGAAGGTTTAGGGTTAGGGTTCAGTCTAGGGTTAGGGTTAGGGGACGGGGACGGTTTAGGGTCCAGGTGAGGGTACGACAACGCTTTAGGGGGAGCGTACGTGTGAGGGCGTGGGTGTGTGTTAGCGTACGGGTTAGGATTAGGGGACGGGTGAGGGTCAGGCTTCGTTTAAGGGTTAGGGTTAGGGTTCGTCCTAGGTTTAGGTTTAGGGGACGGGGACGGTTGAGGGTCCAGGTGAGGGTATGACAACGCTTTAGGGGTAGCATAGTTGTGAGAGCGCGGGTCAGTGTTAGCGTACTTGTGAGGATTAGGGGTCGGGTGAGGGTCAGGCTTCGGGGAAGGGTTAGGGTTAGGGATCGGGCTAGGTTTAGGGTTAGGGGACCGGGACGGTTTAGGGTCCAGGTGAGGGTACGACAACGCTTTAGGGGCAGCGTACGTGTGAGGGCATGGGTTAGTTTGAGCGTACGGCTTACGATTATGGGACGGGTGAGGGGAAGGCTTCGGGGAAGTGTTAGGGTTAGGGTTCGGGCTAGGGTTAGGGTTAGGGGACGGGGACGGTTTAGGGTCCAGGTGAGGGTATGACAACGCTTTATGGGGAGGGTATGTGTGAGGGCGCCGGTTAGTGTTTGCGTACGAGTAAGGATTAGGGGACGGGTGAGGGCCAGGCTTCAGGGAAGTGTTCGGTTTAGGGTTCGGGCTAGGGTTAGTGATAGGGGACGGGGACGGTTTAGGGTCCAGGTGAGGGGACGACAACGCTTTATGGTAACGTATGAGTGAGAGCGCGGGTTAGTGTTAGCGTATGGGTTAGGATTAGGGGATGGGTGAGGGTCAGGCTCGGGGAAGGTTTAGCATTAGGGTTCGGGCTAGGGTTAGGGTTAGTGGACGGGGACGATTTAGGGTCCAGGTGAGTATACGACAACACTTTAGGGGGAGCGTACGTGTGAGGGCGCAGGTTATTGTTAGCGTACGGGTTAGGATTAGGGCACGGGTGAGGTTCAGGCTTCGGGGAAGTGTTAGGGTTAGGGACAGGCTAGGGTTAGGGTTAGGGGATGGGGACGGTTTAGGTTACAGGTGAGGGTACGACAACGCTTTAGGGGGAGCGTACGTGTGAGGGCGTGGGTTAGCGTTTGCGTACGGGTGAGGATTAGGGGACGGTTGAGGGTCAGGCTTCGCGGAAGGCTAAGATTTAGGGTTCAGGCTAGGGTTAGGGCTAGGGGACGGGAACGGTTTAGGGTCCAGGTGAGGGTACGACAACGCTTTTGGGGGAGCGTACGTGTGAGGGCGTGGGTTAGTGTTAGCGTACGTGATAGGATTAGGGTACGGGTGAGGGTCAGGCTTCGGGGAAGGGTTAGGGTTAGGGTTCGGGCTAAGGTTAGGGTTAGGGGACGAGGACGGTTTAGGGTCCAGGTGAGGGTACGACAATGCTTTAGGGGGAGTGTACGTGTGAGGGCGCGGGTTAGTGTTAGCGTACGGGTTTGGATTAGGGGACGGGTGAGGGTCAGGTTTCGGGGAAGTGTTAGGGTTAGTGTTCGGGCTAGGGTTATGGTACGGGGACTGGGACAGTTGAGGGTCCAGGTAAGGGTATGACAACGCTTTAGGGGTAGCGTACTTGTGAGGGCGCATATCAGTGTTAGCGTACAGGTTAGGATTAGGGGACGGGTGAAGGTCAGGCTTCGGGGAAGGGTTAGGGTTAGGGATCAGGCTAGGGTTAAGGTTAGGGGACCGGGACGGTTCAGGGTTCTTGTGAGTTTACGACAACGCTTTAGGGGGAGCGTAAGTGTGAGAGCGCAGGTTAGTGATAGCATACGGGTTAGGATTAGGGGACGGGTGAGGGTCAGGACTCGGGGAAGGGTTAAGTTTAGGGTTCGGCCTAGGGTTAGGGTTAGGGGACGGGGACGGTTTAGGGTCCAGGTGAGGGTACGACAAAGCTTCAGATGGAGCGTACGTGTGAGGGCGCATGTTAGTGTTAGCGTACGGATTACGATTAGGGGACAGGTGAGTGTCAGGCTTTGGGGAATCGTTAGGGTTAGGGTTCGGGCTAGGGTTAGGTTTAGGGGATGGTGACGGTTTAGGGTCCACGTGAGGGAACGACAACGCTTTAGGTTTAGCATACGTGTGAGGGAGTGGATTAGCGTTAGCGTATGGGTTAGGATTAGGGGACGTGTTGGGTCAGGCTTCGGGGAAGTGTTAGGGTTAGGGTTAGGGCTAGGGTTAGGGTTAGGGGACGGGGACGGTTTAGGGTCCAGGTGAGGGTACGACAACGGTTTAGGGGGAGCGTACGTGAGAGGGCGCGGGTTAGTGTGAGTGTACAGGTTAGGATTAGGGGACGGGTGAGGGGAAGGCTTCGGGAAAAGGTTAGGGTTAGGGTTCGGGCTAGGTTTAGGTTTAGGGGACGGGGACGGTTTAGGGTCCACGTCAGGGTACGACAACGGTTTAGGGGGAACGTACGTGTGAGAGCGCGGGTTAGTGTAAGCGTACGGGTTAGGATTAGGGGACGGGTGAGGGTCATTCTTCCGGGAAGGTTTAGGGTTAGAGTTCGGGATAGGGTTAGGCTTAGGGTTCGGGGACGGTTTAGGGTCCAGGTGAAGGTACGACAACGCTTTAGGGGGAGCGTATGTGTGAGGGCATGGGTTAGCGTTTGCGTACGGGTTAGGATTAGGGGACGGGTGAGGGTCAGGCTTCGGGGAAGGGTTAGGGTTAGGGTTCGGGCTAGGGTTAGGGTTAGGGGACTGGGACGGTTGAGGGTCCAGGTTAGGGTATGACAACGCTTTAGGGGTAGCGTAGTTGTGAGGGCGCATGTCAGTGTTAGCGTACAGGTTAGGATTAGAGGACGGGTGAAGGTCAGGCTTCAGGGAAATGTTAGGGTTAGGGATCAGGCTAGGGTTAAGGTTAGGGGACCGGGACGGTTTAGGGTTCATGCGAGATTACGAGAACGCTTTAGGGGGAGCGTACGTGTGAGAGCGCGGGTTAGTGTTAGCGTACGGGTTAGGATTAGGTGATGGGTGACGGTCAGGATTTGGGGAAGTGTTATGGTTAGGGTTCGGCCTAGGCTTAGGGTTAGGGGACGGGGACGGTTTAGATCCAGGTGAGGGTACGACAACGCTTTAGATGGAGCGTACGTGTGAGGGCGCATGTTAGTGTTAGCGTACGGATTAAGATTAGGGGACGGGTGAGTTTCAGGCTTCGGAGATTCGTTAGGGTTAGGGTTCAGGCTAGGGTTAGGTTTAGGGGAAGGTGACGGTTTAGGGTCCAGGTGAGGGTACGACAACGCTTTAGGTTTAGCATACGTGTGAAGGCGCTGATTAGCGTTAGCGTACGGGTTAGGATTAGGGGACGTGTTGGGTCAGGCTTCGGGGAAGTGTTAGGCTTAGATTTCGGTCTAGGGTTAGGGTTAGGGGAAGGGGATGGTTTAGGATCCAGGTGAGGGTACGACAACGCTTTTGGGGGAGCGAACGTGTGAGGGCCTGGGTTAGTTTGAGCGTACGGGTTAGGATTAGGGGACGGGTGAGGGGAAGGCTTCGGGGAAGGGTTAGGTTTAGGGTTCGGTCTAGGGTTAGGGTTAGGGGACGGGGACAGTTTAGGGTCCAGGTGAGGGTACGACAACAGTTTAGGGGGAGTGTACGTGTGAGGGCGCGGGTTAGTGTGAGAGTACGGGTTAGGATTCGGGGACGGGTGAGGGGAAGGCTTCGGGGAAGGGTTAGGGTTAGGGTTCGGGCTAGGGTTAGGGTTAGGGGACGGGGACGGCTTAGGGTCCAGGTGAGGGTACGACAACGGTTTAGGGGGATCGTACGTGTGAGGGCGTGGGTTAGTGTGAGCATACGGGTTAGGATTAGGGGACGGGTGAGGGGAAGGCTTCGGGGAAGTGTTAGGGTTAGGGTTAGGGCTAGGGTTAGGGTTAGGGGACGGGGATGGTTTAGGGTCCAGGTGACGGTACGACAACGGTTAAGGGGGAGCGTACGTGTGAGGGCGTGGGTTAGTGTGAGCGTACGGTTTAGGATTAGGGGACGGGTGAGGGGAAGGCTTCGGGAAAGTGTTAGGGTTAGGGTTTGGGCTAGGGTTAGGGTTAGGGGACGGGGACAGTTTAGGGTCCAGGTGAGGGTATGACAACGGTTTAGGGGGAGCGTACGTGTGAGGGCATGGCTTAGTTTGAGCGTACAGGTTAGGATTAGGGGACGGGTGACGGGAAGGCTTCGGGGAAGGGTGAGGGTTAGGGTTCGGGCTAGGGTTAGGGTTAGGGGACGGGGAAGGTTTAGGGTCCAGGTGAGGATACGACAACGGTTTAGGGGGAGCGTACGTGTGAGGACGCGGGTTAGTGTGAGCGTACGGGTTAGGATTAGGGGACGGGTGAGGGGAAGGCTTCGGGGAAGGGTTAGTCTTAGGGTTCGGGCTAGGGTTAGGGTTAGGGGAAGGGGATGGTTTAGGGTCCAGGTGAGGGTACAGCAAAGGTTTAGGGGGAGCGTACGTGTGCGGGCGCGGGTTAGTGTGAGCGTACAGTTTAGGATTAGGGGACGGGTGAGGGGAAGGCTTCGGGGAAGGGTTAGGGTTAGGGTTCGGGTAGGGTTAGGGTTAGGGGACGGGGACGGTTTAGGGTCCAGGTGAGGGTACGACAACGGTTTAGGGGGAGCGTACGTGTGAGGGTGCGGGTTCGTGTGAGCGTACGGGTTAGGATTAGGGGACGGTTGAGGGGAAGGCTTTGGGGAAGGGTTAGGGTTAGGGTTCGGGGTAGGGTCAGGGTTAGGGTACGGGGACGGTTTAGGATCCAGGTGAGGGTACGACAAAGGTTTAGGTGGAGCGTACGTGTGAGGGCGCGGGTTAGTGTGAGCGAACGGGTTAGGATCAGGGGACGGGTGAGGGGAAGGCTTGGGGAAGGGTTAGGGTTAGGGTTCGGGTAGGGTCAGGGTTAGGGGACGGGGACGGTTTGGGGTCCAGGTGAGGGTACGACAATGCTTTAGGGGGAGCGTACGTGTGAGGGCGCGGGTTAGCGAGAGCGTACAGGTTAGGATTAGGCGACGGTTGAGAGTCAGGCTTCGGGGAAGGTTTAGGGTTAGGGTTCGCGGTAGGGTTAGAGTTAGGAGACGGAGACGGTTTAAGGTACAGCTGAGGGTACGACAACGCTTTAGGGGGAGCGTACGTGTGAGGGCGCGGGTTAGCGTTAGCGTGCGGGTTAGGATTTGGGGACGGGTTAGGTTCAGGCTTCGGGAAGGGTTAGGGTTAGGGTTCGGTCTAGGGTTAGGGTTAGGGGACGGGGCCGGTTTAGGGTCCAGGTGAGGGTACGACAAAGCTTTAGGGGGAGGGAACGTGTTAGGGGGCAGGTTAGCGTTAGCGTACGGGTTAGGATTAGGGGACGGGTGAGTGTCAGGCTTCTGGGAAGTGTTAGGGTTAGGGTTCGGCCTAGGGTTAGGGTTAGGGGACGGGGACGGTTTAGGGTCCAGGTGAGGGTACGACAACACTTTAGGGGGAGCGTACGTGTCAGGGCACGGGTTAGCGTTAGCGTGCGGGTTAGGATTAGGGAAAGTGTGAGGGTGAGGATTCGGGGAAGGGTTAGGTTTAGGGTTCGGGCTAGGGTTAGGGTTAGGAGACGGGACGATTTAGGTTCCAGGTGAGGGTACGACAACGCTTTAGGGAGAGCGTTCGTGTCAGGGTGCGGGTTACCGTGAGCGTACGTGTTAAGATTAGGGGACGGGTGAGGTTCAGGATTCAGGGAAGTGTTAGGGTTAGGGTTCGGGCTAGGGTTAGGTTTAGGGTATGGGGACGGTTTAGTGTCCAGCTGAGTGTACAACAACGCTTTAGGTGTAGCGTAAGTGTGAGGGCGTGGATTAGCCTGAGCGTACGGGTTAGGATTAGGGGACGTGTTGGGTCAGGGTTCGGGGAAATGTTAGGCTTAGGTTTCGGTTTAGGGTTAGGGGACGGGGACGGTTTAGGATCCAGGTGAGGGTATGACAACGCTTTAGGGGGAGGGTACGTGTGAGGGCGCGGGGTAGTGTGAGCGTACAGGTTAGGATTAGGGGACGGGTGAGGGGAAGGCTTCGGGCAAGGGTTAGGGTTAGGGTTCGGGCTAGGATTAGGGTTAGGGGACGTGGACGGTTTAGGGTCCAGGTGAGGGTATGACAACGCTTTAGGGGAAGGGTACGTGTGAGGGCGCGGGTTAGTGTGACCATACGGGTTCGGATTAGGGGACGGGTGAGGGGAAGGCTTCAGGGAAGTGTTAGGGTTAGGGTTCGGGCTAGGGTTAGGGTTAGGGGACGGGGACGGTTTATGGTCCATGTGAGGGTACGACAACGGTTTAGGGGGAGAGTACGTGTGAGGGCGTGGGTTAGTGTGAGCGTACGGGTTAGGATTAGGGGACGGGTGAGGGGAAGGCTTCGGGGAAGTGTTAGGGTTAAGGGACGGGGACGGTTTATGGTCCAGATGAGGATACGACAACGGTTTAGGGGGAGAGTACGTGTGAGGGCGGGGGTTAGTGTGAGCGTACGGGTTAGGATTAGGGGACGGGTGAGGGGAAGGCCTTGGGGAAGTGTTAGGGTTAGTGTTCGGGCTAGGGTTAGGGTTAGGGGATGGGGCGGTTTAGGGTCCAGGTGAGGGTACGACAATGGTTTAGGGGTAGTGAACGTGTGAGGGCGCGGGTTAGTGTGAGCGTACAGGTTAGGATTAGGGGACGGGTGAAGGTAAGGCTTCGGGGAAGGGTTAGGGTTAGGGTTCGGTCTAGGGTTAGGGTTAGGGGACGGGGACGGTTTAGGGTCCAGGTGAGGGTACGACAACGGTTTAGGGGGAGCGTATGTGTGAGGGCGCGGGTTAGTGTGAGCGTACGGTTAAGGATTAGGGGACGGGTGAGGGGAAGGCTTCGGGGAAGGGTTAGGGTTAGGGTTCGGGGTAGGGTTAGGGTTAGGGGACGGGGACGGTTTAGGGTCCAGGTGAGAGTATGACAAAGGTTTAAGGGGAGCGTACGTGTGAGGGCGCGGGTTAGTGTGAGGGTATGGGATGGGATTAGGGGACGGATGAGGGGAAGGCTTCGGGGAAGGCTTACGGTTAGGGTTCGGGCTAGGGTTAGAGTTAGGTTATGGGGACGGTTTAGGGTCCAGGTGAGGGTACGACAACGGTTTAGGGGGAGAGTACGTGTGAGGGCGTGGGTTAGTGTGAGCGTACGGGTTAGGATTAGGGGACGGGTTGGGGAAGGGTTAGGGTTAGGGTTCGGGCTAGGGTTAGGGTTAGGGGACGGGGACGGTTTAGGGTCCAGGTGAGGGTACGACAACGGTTTACAGGGAGAGTACGTGTGAGGGCGCGGGTCAGTGTGCGCGTACGGTTTAGGATTAGGGGACGGGTGAGGGGAAGACTTCGGGGAAGTGTTAGGGTTAGGGTTCGGGCTACGGTTAGGGTTAGGGAATGGGGACTGTTTAGGGTCCAGGTGAGGGTATGACAACGCTTTAGGGGGAGGGTACGTGTGAGGGCATTGGTTAGTGTGAGCGTACGGGTTAGGATTGGGGACGGGTGAGGGTAAGGCTTCGGGGAAGGGTTAGGGTTAGAGTTCGGGCTAGGGTTACGTTTAGGGGACGGGAACGGTTTAGGGTCAAGGTGAGGGTACGACAACGCTTTAGGGGGAGTGTACGTGTGAGGGCGCGGGTGAGTGTGAGCGTAAGGGTTAGATTTAGGGGACGGGAGAGGGGAAGGCTTTGGGGAGGGGTTAGGTTTAGGGTTCGGGCTACGGTTAGGGTTAGGGGACGGGGACGGTTTAGGGTCCAAGTGAGGGTACGACAACGCTTTAGGGGGAGCGTTTATGTGAGGGCCTGGTTTGGTGTGAGCGTACAGTTTAGGATTAGGGGACGGGTTGGGGAAGGGTTAGGGTTAGGGTTCGGGCTAGGGTTAGGGTTAGGGGACGGGGACGGTTTAGGGTCCAGGTGAGGGTACGACAATGCTTTAGGGGGAGCGTACGTGTGAGGGCGCGGTTTAGCGAGAGCATACAGGTTAGGATTAGGCGACGGTTGACAGTCAGGCTTCGGGGAAGGGTTAGGGTTAGGGTTCGCGGTAGGGTTAGAGTTAGGAGACGGGGACGGTTTAGTGTCCAGGTGAGGGTACAACAACACTTTGGTGGAGCGTACATGTGAGGGTGTGGGTTAGCGTTAGCATACGGGTTAGGATTAGAGGACGGGTGAGGGGAAGGCTTTGGGGAAGGGTTAGGGTTAAGGGACGGGGACGGTTAACGATCCAGATGAGGGTACGACAACGGTTCAGGGGGAGCGTACGTGTGAGGGCGCGGGTTAGTGTGAGCGTACGGGTTAGGATTAGGGGACGGGTGAGGGGAAGGCTTCGGGGAAGGGTTAGGGTTAGGGTTCGGGCTAGGGTTAGGGTTAGGGGACGGGGACGGTTTAGGGTCCAAGTGAGGGTAGGACAACGGTTTAGGGGGATCGTACGTGTGAGGGCGCGGGTTAGTGTGAGTGTACTGGTTAGGATTAGGGGACGGGTGAGGGGAAGGCTTCGGGGAAGGGTTAGGGTTAGGGTTCGGGCTAGGGTTGGGGTTAGGGGACGGGGACGGTTTAGGGTCCAGGTGAGGGTACGACAACGCTTTAGGGGTAGCGTACGTGTGAGGGCACGGGTTAGTGTGAGCCTACGGGTTAGGATTAGGGGATGTGTGAGGGGAAGGCTTCGGGGAAGTGTTAGGGTTAGGGTTCGGTCTAGGGTTAGGGTTAGGGGATGGGGACGGTTTAGGGTCCAGGTGAGGGTACGACAACGCTTTAGGGGGAGCATACGTGTGTGGGCGCGGGTTAGTGTGACCGTAAGGGTTAGGATTAGGGGACGGGTGAGGGGAAGGCTTCAGGGAAGGGTTAGGGTTAGGGTTCGGGCTAGGGTTACGGTTACGGGACGGGGACGGTTTAGGGTCAAGGTGAGGGTACGACAACGCTTTAGGGGGAGTGTACGTGTGAGGGCACGGGTTAGTGTGAGCGTAAGGGTTAGATTTAGGGGAAGGGTGAGGGGAAGGCTTCGGGGAAGGGTTAGGGTTCGGGCTAGGGTTAGGGTTAGGGGACGGGGATGATTTAGGGTCCAGGTGAGAGTACGACAAAGGTTTAAGGGGAGCGTACGTGTGAGGGCGCGGGTTAGTGTGAGGGTACGGGATGGGATTAGGGGACGGGTGAGGGGAAGGCTTCGGGGAAGGGTTACGGTTAGGGGACGGGCTAGGTTTAGAGTTAGGGCATGGGGACGGTTTAGGGTCCAGGTGAGGGTACGACAACGCTTTAGGGGGAGAGTACGTGTGAGGGCGTGGGTTAGTGTGAGCATAGGGGTTAGGATTAGGGGACGGGTGAGGGGAAGGCTTCGGGGAAGGGTTACGGTTAGGGTTCGGGCTAGGGTTAGGGTTAGGGGACGGGGACGGTTTAGGGTCCAGGAGAGCGTACCACAACGGTTTAGGGGGAGCGAATGTGTGAGGGCGCGGGTTAGTGTGAGAGTACGTGTTAGGATTAGGGGACGGGTGAGGGGAAGGCTTTGGGGAAGGTTTAGGGTTAGGGTTCGGGCTAGGGTTAGGGTTAGGCGATGGGGACGGTTTAGGGTCCAGGTGAGGGTACGACAACGGTTTAGGGGGTGTGTACGTGTGAGGGCGTGGGTTAGTGTGAGGGCACGGGTTAGGATTAGGGGACGGGTGAGGGGAAGGCTTCGGGGAAGAGTTAGGGTTAGGGTTCGGGCTAGGGTTAGGGTTAGGGGACGGGGACGGTTTAGGGTCCTGGTGAGGGTACGACAAAGGTTTACGACGAGTGTACATGTGAGGGCACGGGTTAGTGTGCACGTACGGGTTAGGATTAGGGGACGGGTGAGGGGAAGACTTCGTGGAAGAGTTAGGGTTAGGGTTCGGGCTAGGGTTAGGTTTAGGGGATGGGGACGGTTTAGGGTCCAGATGAGGGTACGACAACGGTTTAGGGGGAGCGTACGTGTGAGGGCACGGGTTAGTGTCACCGTACGGTTAGGATTAGGGGACGGGTGAGAGGAAGGCTTCGGGGAAGGGTTAGGTTTAGGGTTTGGGCTAGGGTTAGTGTTAGGGGACGGGGAGGGTTTAGGGTCCAGGTGAGGGTACGACAACGGTTTCGGGGGAGCGTACGTGTGAGGGCGTGGGTTAGTGTGAGCGTACGGGTTAGGATTAGGGGAGGGGTGAGGGGAAGGTTTCGGGGAAGTGTTAGGGTTAGGGTTCGGGCTAGGGTAAGGGTTAGAGTACAGGGACGGTTTAGGGTCCAGGTGAGGGTACGACAACGCTTTAGGGGAACGTACGTGTGTGGGTGCGGGTTAGTGTGAGCGTACGGGTTAGGATTAGGGGACGGGTGACGGGAAGGCTTCGGGGAAGAATTACGGTTAGGTTTCGGGCTAGGGTTACGGTTAGGGGACGGGGACGCTTTAGGGTCCAGGTGAGGGTATGACAACGCTTTAGGGGGAGGGTACATGTGAGGGCGCGGGTTAGTGTGAGCGTAAGGGTTAGAATTAGGGGACGGGTGAGGGCAAGGCTTCAGGGAAGTGTTAGGGTTAGGGTTCGGGCTAGGGTTAGGGTTAGGGGACGGGGACAGTTTAGGGTCCAGCTGAGGGTACGTCAGCGGTTTAGGGGGAGCGAACGTGTGAGGGCGCGGGTTAGAGTGACCTTACGGGATAGGATTCGGGGACGGGCGAGGGGAAGGCTTCGGGGAAGGGTTAGTGTTAGGGTTCGGGCTAGGGTTAGGGTTAGGGGACAGGGGACGGTTTTGGGTCCAGGTGAGAGTACGACAAAGGTTTAAGGGGAGCGTACGTGTGAGGGTGTGGGTTAGTGTGAGGGTACGGGATGAGATTAAGGGACGGGTGAGGGGAAGGCTTCGGGGAAGTCTTACGGTTAGGGTTCGGGCTAGGTTTAGAGTTAGGGGATGGGGACGGTTTAGGGTCCAGGTGAGGGTACGACAACGGTTTAGGGGGAGAGTACGTGTGAGGGCGTGGGTTAGTGTGAGCGTACGGGTTAGGATTAGGGGACGGGTGAGGGGAAGGCTTCGGGGAAGGGTTACGATTAGGGTTCGGGCTAGGGTTAGGGTTAGGGGACGGGGACGGTTTAGGGTCCAGGTGAGGGTATGACAACGCTTTAGGGGGAGCGTACATGTGAGGGCGCAGATTAGTGTGAGCGTACGGGTTAGGATTAGGGGACGGGTGAGGGGAAGGCTTCGGGGAAGGGTTAGGGTTAGGGTTCGGGCTAGGGTTAGGGTTAGGGGACGGGAACGGTTTAGGTTCCAGGTGAGAGTACGACAACGATTTAGGGGGAGCGAATGTGTGAGGGTGCGGGTTAGTGTGAGAGTACGTGTTAGGATTAGGGGACGGGTGAGTGAGGGGAAGGCTTCGGGGAAGGGTTAGGGTTGGGGTTCGGGCTACGGTTAGGGTTAGGGGACGGAGACGGTTTAGGGTCCAGGTGAGGGTACGACAACGATTTAGGGGGAGTGTACGTCTGAGGGCGCGGGTTAGTGTCATCATACGGGTTAGGATTAGGGGACAGGTGAGGGGAAGGCTTCGGGGAAGGGTTAGGGTTAGGTTTCGGGCTAGGGTTAGGGTTAGGGTACGGGGATGGTTTAGGGTCCAGATGAGGGTACGACAACGCTTCAGGGGGAGCGTAGGTGTGAGGGCGCGGGTTAGTGTGAGCGTACGGGTTAGGATTAGGGGACAGGTGAGGGGAAGGATTCGGGAAAGTGTTAGGGTTAGGGTTCGGGCTAGGGTTAGGGTTAGGGGATGGGGACGGTTTAGGGTCCAGGTGAGGGTACGACAACGCTTCAGGGGGAGCGTAAGTGTGAGGGCGTGGGTTAGTGTGAGCGTACGGGTTAGGATTAGGGGACGGGTGAGGGGAAGGCTTCGGGGAAGGGTTAGGGTTAGGGTTCGGGCTGGGGTTAGGGGACGGGGACGGGGACGGTTTAGGGTCCAGGTGAGGGTACGACAATGCTTTAGGGGGAGCGTACGTGTGAGGGCGCTGTTTAGCGAGAGCGTACAGGTTAGGATTAGGCGACGGGTGAGAGTCAGGCTTCGGGGAAGGGTTAGGGTTTGGATTCGCGATAGGGTTAGAGTTAGGAGACGGGGACGGTTTAGTGTCCAGGTGAGGGTACGACAACGCTTTGGGGGAGCGAACATGTGAGGGTGTGGGTTAGCGTTAGCGTACGGGTTAGGATTAGAGGACGGGTTAGGGGAAGGCTTCGGGGAAGGGTTAGGTTTAAGGGACGGGGACGGTTTACGATCCAGATGAGGGTACGACAACGGTTCAGGGGGAGCGTACGTGTGAGGGCGCGGGTTAGTGTGAGCGTACGGGTTACGATTAGGGGACGGGTGAGGGGAAGGCTTCGGGGAAGGGTTAGGGTTAGGGTTCGGGCTAGGGTTAGTGTTAGGGTACGGGGACGGTTTAGGGTCACGGTGAGGGTACGACAACGGTTTAGGGGGAGTGAACGTGTGAGGGCGTGGGTTAGTGTGAGCGTACGGGTTAGATTTAGGGGACGGCTGAGGGGTAGGCTTCGGGGAAGTGTTAGGGTTAGGGTTCGGGCTAGGGTTAGGGTTATGGGACGGGGACAGTTTAGAGTCCAGGTGAGTGTACGACAACGGTTTAGGGGGAGCGTACGTGTGAGGGCGCGGGTTAGGCTGAGCGTACGGGTTAGGATTAGCGGACGGGTGAGGGGAAGGCTTCGGGGAAGGGTTAGGGTTAGGGTTCGGGCTAGGGTTAGGTTTAGGGGACGGGGACGGTTTAGGGTCAAGGTGAGGGTACGACAACGCTTTAGGGGGAGTGTACGTGTGAGGGCGTGGGTTAGTGTGAGCGTACGGGTTAGGATTAGGGGACGGGTGAGGGGAATGCTTCGCGGAAGGGTTAGGGTTAGGGTTCGGTCTAAGGATAGGGTTAAGAGACGGGGATGGTTTAGGGTCCAGGTGAGGGTACGAAAATGCTTTAGGGCGAGCGTACATGTGAGGGCGCGGGTTAGTGTGAACATACGGGTTAGGATTAGGGGACGGGTGAGGGGAAGGCTTCGGGGAAGGGTTAGGGTTAGGGTTCGGGCTAGGGTTAGGGTTAGGGGACGGGGACGGTTTAGGGTCCAGGTGAGGGTAGCACAACGGTTTAAGGGGAGCGTACGTGTGAGAGCGCGGGTTACTGTGAGCGTACTGGTTAGGATTAGGGGACGGGTGAGGGGAAGGCTTCGGGGAAGGGTTAGGGTTAGGGTTCGGGCTAGGGTTAGGGTTAGGGGACGGGGACGGTTTAGGGTCCAGGTGAGGGAAGGACAACGCTTTAGGGGTAGCATACGTGTGAGGGCGCGGGTTAGTGTGAGTGTACGGGTTAGGATTAGGGGATGGGTGAGGGGAAGGCTTCGGGGAAGGGTTAGGGTTAGGGTTCGGTCTAGGGTTAGGGTTAGGGGACGGGGACGGTTTAGGGTCCAGGTGAGGGTACGACAACGCTTTAGGGGGAGGGTACGTGTGTGGGCGCGGGTTAGTGTGACCATAAGGGTTAGGATTAGGGGACGGGTGAGGGGAAGGCTTCGGGGAAGGGTTAGGGTTATGGTTCGGGCTAGGGTTACGGTTAGGGGACGGGGACGGTTTAGGGTCAAGGTGAGTTTACGACAACGCTTTAGGGGGAGTGTACGTGTGAGGGCGCGGGTTAGTGTGAGCGTAAGGGTTAGATTTAGGGGACGGGTGAGGGGAAGGCTTCGGGGAAGGGTTAGGGTTTGTGCTAGGGTTAGGGTTAGGGGACGGGGACGGTTTAGGTTCCAGGTGAGGGTATGACAACACTTTAGGGGGAGGGTACGTGTGAGGGCGTGGGTTAGTGTAAGCGTACGGGTTAGGATTAGGGGACGGGTGAGGGGAAGGCTTCAGGGAAGTGTTAGGGTTAGGGTTCGGGCTAGGGTTAGGGTTAGGGGACGGGGACTGTTTAGGGTCCAGGTGAGGGTACGACAACGCTCTAGGGGGAGCATACGTGTGAGGGCGCGGGTTAGTGTGAGTGTACGGGTTAGGATTAGGGGACGGGTGAGGGGAAGGCTTCGGGGAAGGGTTAGGGTTAGGGTTCGGGCTAGGGTTAGGGTTAGGGGACGGGGACGGTTTAGGGTCCAGGTGAGAGTACGACAAAGGTTTAAGGGGAGCGTACGTGTGAGGGCGCGGGTTAGTGTGAGGGTACGGGATGGGATTAGGGGACGGGTGAGGGGAAGGCTTCGGGGAAGGGTTACGGTTAGGGGACGGGCTAGGTTTAGAGTTAGGGCATGGGGACGGTTTAGGGTCCAGTTGAGGGTACGACAACGGTTTAGGGGGAGAGTACGTGTGAGGGCATGGGTTAGTGTGAGCATACGGGTTAGGATTAGGGGACGGGTGAGGGGAAGGCTTCGGGGAAGGGTTACGGTTAGGGTTCGGGCTAGGGTTAGGGTTAGGGGACGGGGACGGTTTAGGGTCCAGGTGAGGGTATGACAACGGTTTAGGGGGTGCGTACGTGTGAGGGCGTGGGTTAGTGTGAGGGTACGGGTTAGGATTAGGGAACGGGTGAGGGGAAGGCTTCGGGGAAGGGTTAGGGTTAGGGTTTGGGCTAGTGTTAGGGTTAGGGGACGGGGACGGTTTAGGGTCCAGTTGAGGGTACGACAAAGGTTTACAGCAAGCGTACGTGTGAGGGCGCGGGTTAGTGTGCGCGTACGGATTAGGATTAGGGGACGGGTGAGGGGAAGACTTCGGGGAAGAGTTAGGGTTAGGGTTCGTGCTAGGGTTAGGTTTAGGGTATGGGGACGGTTTAGGGTCCAGATGAGGGTACGACAACGGTTTAGGGGGAGCGTACGTGTGAGGGCGCGGGTTAGTGTCACCGTACGGTTAGGATTAGGGGACGGGTGAGAGGAAGGCTTTGGGGAAGGGTTAGGTTTAGGGTTTGCGCTAGGGTTAGGGTTAGGGGACAGGGAGGGTTTAGGGTCCAGGTGAGGGTACGACAACGGTTTCGGGGGAGCGTACGTGTGAGGGCGTGGGTTAGTGTGAGCGTACGTGTTAGGATTAGGGGAGGGGTGAGGGGAAGGTTTCGGGGAAGGGTTAGGGTTTGGGTTCGGGCTAGGGTAAGGGTTAGGGGACAGGGACGGTTTAGGGTCCAGGTGAGGATACGACAAAGCTTTAGGGGGAGCGTACGTGTGAGGGTGTGGGTTAGTGTGAGCGTACGGGTTAGGATTAGGGGACGGGTGAGGGGAAGGCTTCGGGGAAGTATTACAGTTAGGGTTCGGGCTAGGGTTACGGTTATTGGACGGGGACGCTTTAGGGTCCAGGTGAGGGTATGACAACGCTTTAGGGGGAGGTTACATTTGAGGGCGCGGGTTAGTGTGAGCGTAAGGGTTAGGATTAGGGGACGGGTGAGGGTAAGGCTTCAGGGAAGGGTTAGGGTTAGGGTTCGGGCTAGGGTTAGTGTTAGGGGACGGGGACGGTTTAGGGTCCAGGTGAGGGTACGACAACGGTTTAGGGGGAGCGTACGTGTGAGGGCATGGGTTAGTGTGAGCGTACGGGTTAGGATTATGGGACGGGTGAGGGGAAAGCTTCGGGGAAGCGTTAGGTTTAGGGTTCGAGCTGGGGTTAGGGTTAGGGGACGGGGATGGTTTAGGGTCCAGGTGAGTGTAGAGAACGGTTTAAGGGGAGCGTACATGTGAGGGCAAGGGTTAGTGTGAGCGTACGGGTTAGGATTAGGGGACGGGTGAGGGGAAGGCTTCGTGGAAGTGCTAGGGTTAGGGTTTGGGCTAGGAATAGGGTTAAGAAACGGGGACGGTTTAGGGTCCAGGTGAGGGTATGACAACGCTTTAGGGGGAGCGTACATGTGAGGGTGCAGATTAGTGTGAGCATACGGGTTAGGATTACGGGACGGGTGAGGGGAAGGCTTCGGGGAAGTGTTAGGGTTAGTGTTCGGGCTAGGGTTAGGGTTAGGGGACGGGGACGGTTTAGGTTCCAGGAGAGAGTACGACAACGGTTTAGGGGGAGCGAATGTGTGAGGGCGCGGGTTAGTGTGAGAGTACGTGTTAGGATTAGGGGACGGGTGAGGGGAAGGCTTCGGGGAAGGGTTAGGGTTAGGGTTCGGGTTAGGGTTAGGGTTAGGCGATGGGGACGGTTTAGGGTCCAGGTGAGGGTACGACAACGGTTTAGTGGGTGCGTACGTGTGAGGGTGTGGGTTAGTGTTAGGGGACGGGTTAGGATTAGGGGACGGGTGAGGGGAAGGCTTCGGGGAAGGGTTAGGGTTAGGTTTCGGGCTAGGATTAGGGTTAGGGGACGGGGACGGTTTAGGGTCCAGGTGAGAGTACAACAATGGTTTAGGTTTAGCATACGTGTGAGGGCATGGGTTAGTGTGAGCGTACGGGTTAGAATTAGGGGACTGGTGAGGGGAAGGCTTCGTGGAAGTGTTAGGGTTAGGGTTCGGGCTAGGGTTAGGTTTAGGGGATGGTGACGGTTTAGGGTCCAGGTGAGGGTACGACAACGCTTTAGGTTTAGCATACGTGTGAGGGCGCTGATTAGTGTTAGTGTACGGGTTAGGATTAGGGGACGTGTTGGGTCAGGCTTCGGGGAAGGGTTAGGCTTAGGTTTCGGTCTAGGGTTAGGGTTAGGGGAAGGGGATGGTTTAGGGTCCAGGTGAGGGTACGACAACGCTTTAGGGGGAGCGTACGTGTGAGGGCGCGTGTTAGTGTGAGCGTACGGGTTAGGATTAGGGGACGGGTGAGGGGAAGGGTTAGGGTTAGGGTTTCGGCTAGGGTTAGGGTTAGGGGACGGGGACGGTTTAGGGTCCAGGTGAGGGTACAACAACGGTTTAGGGGGAGCGTACGTGTGAGGGCATGGGTTAGTGTGAGCGTACGGGTTAGGATTAGGGGACGGATGAGGTGAAGGCTTCGTGGAAGTGTTAGGGTTAGTGTTCGGGCTAGGGTGAGGGTTAGGGGACGGGGACGATATAGGGTGCAGGTGAGGGTACGACAACGGTTTAGGGGGAGAATACGTGTGAGGGCGCGGGTTATTGTGAGCATACGGGTTAGGATTATTGGACGGGTGAGGGGAAGGCTTCGGGGAAGCGTTAGTATTAGGGTTCGGACTAGGGTTAGGGTTAGGGGACGGGGACTGTTTAGGGTCCAGGTGAGGGTACGACAACGGTTTAGGGGGAGCGTACGTGTGAGGGCGCGGGTTAGTGGGAGCGTACGAGTTAAGATTAGGGGACGGGTGAGGGGAAGGCTTCGGGGACGGGTTAGGTTTCGGGCTAGGGTTAGGGTTAGGGGACGGGGACGGTTTAGGGTCCAGGTGAGGGTACGACAACAATTTAGGGGGAGTGTACGTGTGAGGGCGCGGTTAGTGTGAGCGTACGGGTTAGGATTAGGGGACGGTTTAGGGGAAGGCTTCGGGGAAGGGTTAGGGTTAGGGTTTGGGCTAAGGATAGGGTTAAGAGACAGGGACGGTTTAGGGTCCAGGTGAGGGTACGACAATGGTTTAGGGGGAGCGTACGTGTGAGGGCGTGGGTTACTTTGAGTGTACGGGTTAGGATTAGGGGACGGGTGAGGGGAAGGCTTCGTGGAAGGGTTAGGATTAGGGTTCGGGCTAGGGTTAGGGTTAGGGGACGGGGAAGGTTTAGGGTCCAGGTGAGTGTACGACAACGGTTTAGGGGGAGCATACGTGTGAGGGCGCGGGTTAGTGTGAGCGTACGGGTTAGGATTAGGGGAAGGGTGAGGGGAAGGCTTCGGGGAAGGGTTAGGGTTAGGGTTCGGGCTGGGTTTAGTGGACGGGGACGGGGACGGTTTAGGGTCCAGTTGAGGGTACGACAATTCTTTAGGGGGAGCGTACGTGTGAGGGCGCGGTTTAGCGAGACCATACAGGATAGGATTAGGGGACGGGTGAGAGTCAGGCTTCGGGGAAGGGTTAGGGTTAGGGTTCGCGGTAGGGATAGAGTTAGGAGACGGGGACGATTTAGTGTCCAGGTGAGGGTAAGACAACGCTTTGGGGGAGCTTACATGTGAGGGTGTGGGTTAGCATTAGAGTACGGGTTAGGATTAGAGGACGGGTGAGGGGAAGGCTTCGGGGAAGGGTTAGGGTTAAGGGTCGGGGACGGTTTACGGTCCAGATGAGGGTACGACAATGGTTCAGGGGGCGCGTAAGTGTGAGGGCATGGGTTAGTGTGAGCGTACGGGTTAGGATTAGGGGACGGGTGAGGGGAAGGCTTCGGGGAAGTGTTAGGGTTAGGGTTCGGGCTAGGGTTAGGGTTAGGGGACGGGGACGGTTTAGGGTCCAGGTGAGGGTACGACAACGCTTTAGGGGGAGCGTACGTGTGAGAGCGCGGGTTAGTGTGAGCGTACGGGTTAGGATTAGGGGACGGGTGAGGGGAAGGCTTCGGGGAAGGGTAAGGGTTAGGGTTCGGGCTAGGGTTAGGGTTAGGGGACGGGGACGGTTTAGGGTCCAGGTGAGAGTACGACAAAGGTTTAAGGGGAGCATACGTGTGAGGGCGCGGGTTAGTGTGAGGGTACGGGATGGGATTAGGGGACGGGTGAGGGGAAGGCTTCAGGGAAGAGTTACGGTTAGGGTTCGGGCTAGTGTTAGAATTAGGGGATGGGGACGGTTTAGGGTCCAGGTGAGGGTACGACATCGGTTTAGAGGGAGAGTACGTGTGAGGGCGTGGATTAGTGTGAGCGTACGGGTTAGGATTAGGGGACGGGTGAGGGGAAGGCTTCGGATAAGGGTTAGGATTAGGGTTCGGGCTAGGGTTAGGGTTAGGCGATGGGGACGGTTTAGGGTCCAGGTGAGTGTACGAAAACGGTTTCGGGGGAGCGTACGTGTGACGGCGCGGGTGAGTGTGAGCGTACGGGTTAGGATTAGGGGACGGGTGAGGGAAAGGCTTCGGAGAAGTGTTAGGCTTAGGGTTTGGGCTAGGGTTAGGGTTAGGGGACGGGGACGGTTTAGTGTCCAGGTGACGGTACGACAACGTTTTAGGTGGAGCGTACATGTGAGGGCGCGGGTCAGTGTGAGCGTACGGGTAAGGATTAGGGGACAGGTGAGGGGAAGGCTTCGGGGAAGGGTTAGGGTTAGGGTTCGGGCTAGGGTTCGGGTTAGGGGACGGGGACGGTATAGGGTCCAGGTGAGGGTACGACAACGGTTTAGGGGTCGCGTACGTGTGAGGGCGCGGATTAGTGTCAGCATACATGTTAGGATTAGGGGACGGGTGAGGGGAAGGCTTCGGGGAAGGGTTAGGGTTAGGGTTTGGGCTCGGGTTAGGGTTTGGGGACGGGGAGGGTTTAGGGTCCAGGTGAATGTACGACAACGGTTTAGGGGGAGCGTACATGTGAGGGCGCGGGTTAGTGTGAGCGTACGGGTTAGGATTAGGGGACGGGTGAGGGGAAGGCTTCGGGGAAGGGTTAGGGTTAGGGATCGGGCTAGGATTAGGGTTAGAGTTAGGGGACGGGGACGGTTTACGGTCAAGGTGAGTGTACGACAACGGTTTAGGGGGAGTGTACGTGTGAGGGCGCGGTTTAGTGTGAGCGTACGGGTTAGATTTATGGGACGGGTGAGGGGAAGGCTTCGGGGAAGGGTTAGGGTTCAGGCTATGGTTAGGGTTAGGGGACGGGGACGGTTTAGGGTCCAGGTGAGGGTACGACAACGATTTAGGGGGAGTGTACGTGTGAGGGCGCGGGTTAGTGTGAGCGTACGGGTTAGGATTAGGCGACTGGTGAGGGGAAGGCTTCGGGGAAGGGTTAGGGTTAGGGTTCGGGCTAAGGTTAGGGTTAAGACACGGGGACGGTTTAGGGTCCAGGTGAGGGTACGACAACGGTTTAGGGGGAGTGCACATGTGAGGGCGCGTGTTAGTGTGAGCGTACGGGTTAGGATTAGGGGACGGGTGAGGGGAAGTCTTCGGGGAAGGGTTAGGGTTAGGGTTCGGGCTAGGGTTAGGGTTAGGGGACGGGGACGGTTTAGGGTCCAGGTGAGGGTACGACAACACTTTAGGGGGAGCGTACGTGTGAGGGCACTGGTTAGTGTGAGCGTACGGGTAAGGATTAGGGGACGGGTGAGGCGAAGGCTTCGGGGAAGGGTTAGGGTTAGGGTTCGGGCTAGGGTTAGGGTTAGGGGACGGGGACGGTATAGGGTCCAGGTGAGGGTACGACAATGGTTGAGGGGGAGCGTACGTGTGAGGGCGCGGGTTAGTGTCAGCGTACGGGTTAGGATTAGGGGACGAGTGAGGGGAAGACTTCGGGGAAGGGTTAGGTTTAGGGTTTCGGCTAGGGTTAGGGTTAGGGGACGGGGAGGATTTAGGGTCCAGGTGAGGGTACGACAATGGTTTAGGGGGAGCATACGTGTGAGGGCGCGGGTTAGTGTAAGCATACGGATTAGGGTTATGGGACGGGTGAGGTGAAGGTTTCGGGGAAGGGTTACAGTTAGGGTTCGGGGTAGGGTTAGGGTTAGGGGACGGGGACGGTTTAGGGTCAAGGTGAGGGTACGACAACGGTTTAGGGGGAGTGTACGTGTGAGGGCGTGGGTTAGTGTGAGCGTACGGGTTAGATTTAGGGGACGGGTGAGGGGAAGGCTTCGGGGAAGGGTTAGGGTTATGGTTCGGGCTAAGGATAGGGTTAAGAGACGGGGACGGTTTAGGGTCCAGGTGAGGGTACGACAATTCTTTAGGGGGAGCGTACATGTGAGGGCGTGGGTTAGTGTGAGCATATGGGTTAGGATTAGGGGACGGGTGAGGGAAAGGTTTCGGGTAAGGGTTAGGTTTAGGGTTCGGGCTAGGGTTAGGGTTAGGGGACGGGGACGGTTTAGGGTCCAGGTGAGGGTAGGACAACGGTTTAGGGGGAGGGTACGTGTGAGCGCGCGGGTTAGTGTGAGCGTACGGGTTAGGATTAGGGGACGGGTGAGGGGAAGGCTTCGGGGAAGGTTTAGGTTTATCTTTCGGGCTAGGGTTAGGGGACGGGGACGGGGACGGTTTAGGGTCCAGGTGAGGGTACGACAACGCTTTAGGGGGAGCGTACGTGTGAGGGCGTGGGTTAGTGTGAGCGTACGGGTAAGGATTAGGGGACGGGTGAGGGGAAGGCTTCGGGGAAGGGTTAGGGTTAGGGTTCGGGCTAGGGTTAGGGTTAGGTGACGGGGACGGTTTAGGGTCAAGGTGAGGGTATGACAACGCTTTAGGGGGAGGGTACGTGTGAGGGCGCGGGTTAGAGTGAGCGTACGGGTTAGGATTAGGGGACGTGTGAGGGGAAGGCTTCAGGGAAGTGTTAGGGTTAGGGTTCGGGCTAGGATTAGGGTTAGAGTTAGGGGACGGGGACGGTTTACGGTCAAGGTGAGTGTACGACAACGGTTTAGGGAGAGTGTACGTGTGAGGGCGCGGTTTAGTGTGAGCGTACGGGTTAGATTTATGGGACGGGTGAGGGGAAGGCTTCGGGGAAGGGTTAGGGTTCAGGCTATGGTTAGGGTTAGGGGACGGGGACGGTTTAGGGTCCAGGTGAGGGTACGACAACGATTTAGGGGGAGTGTACGTGTGAGGGCGCGGGTTAGTGTGAGCGTACGGGTTAGGATTAGGCGACTGGTGAGGGGAAGGCTTCGGGGAAGGGTTAGGGTTAGGGTTCGGGCTAAGGTTAGGGTTAAGACACGGGGACGGTTTAGGGTCCAGGTGAGGGTACGACAACGATTTAGGGGGAGTGTACGTGTGAGGGCGCGTGTTAGTGTGAGCGTACGGGTTAGGATTAGGGGACGGGTGAGGGGAAGTCTTCGGGGAAGGGTTAGGGTTAGGGTTCGGGCTAGGGTTAGGGTTAGGGGACGGGGACGGTTTAGGGTCCAGGTGAGGGTACGACAACGCTTTAGGGGGAGCGTACGTGTGAGGGCGCGGGTTAGTGTGAGCGTACGGGTAAGGATTAGGGGACGGGTGAGGGGAAGGCTTCGGGGAAGGGTTAGGGTTAGGGTTCGGGCTAGGGTTAGGGTTAGGTGACGGGGAGGGTTTAGGGTCAAGGTGAGGGTATGACAACGCTTTAGGGGGAGGGTACGTGTGAGGGCGCGGGTTAGAGTGAGCGTACGGGTTAGGATTAGGGGACGTGTGAGGGGAAGGCTTCAGGGAAGTGTTAGGGTTAGGGTTCGGGCTAGGGTTAGGGTTAGGGGAAGGGGACGGTTTAGTGTCCAGGTGAGTGTATGACAACGGTTTAGCGGGACCGTACGTGTGATGGCGTGGGTTAGTGTGAGCGTACGGGTTAGGATTAGGGGACGGGTGAAGGGAAGGCTTCGTGGAAGCGTTAGGTTTAGGGTTCGGGCTAGGGTTAGGGTTAGGGGACTGGGACGGTTTAGGGTTCAGGTGAGGGTACGACAACGGTTTAGGGGGAGCGTACGTGTGAGGGCGCGGGTTATTGTGACCGTACGGGCTAGGATTAGGGGACAGGTGAGGGGAAGGCTTCGGGGAAGGGTTAGGGTTAGGGTTCGGGCTAGGGTTAGGGTTAGGGGATGGGGACGGTTTAGGGACCAGGTGAGGGTACGACAACGGTTTAGGGGGAGCGTACGTGTGAGGGTGCGGGTTAGTGTTAGCGTACGGGTTAGGATTAGGGGACGGGTGAGGGGAAGGCTTCGGGGAAGTGTTATGGTTTGGGTTCGGGCTAGGGTTAGGGTTAGGGGACGGGGACGGTTTAGGGTCCAGGTGAGTGTATGACAACGCTTTAGGGGGAGGGTACGTGTGAGGGTGTGGGTTAGTGTGAGCGTACGGGTTAGGATTAGGGTACAGGTGAGAGAAGGCTTCAGGGAAGGGTTAGGGTTAGGGTTCGTGCTAGGGTTAGGGTTCGGGGACGGGGACGGTTTAGGGTCAAGGTGAGGGTACGATAACGGTTTAGGGGGAGCGTACGTGTGAGGGCACGGGTTAGTGTGAGCGTACGGATTAGGATTAGGGGAAGGGTGAGGGGTAGGCTTCGGGGAAGGGTTAGGTTTAGGGTTCGGGCTAGGGTTAGGGTTAGGGAACGGGGACGGTTTAGGGTCCAGGAGAGGGTACGACAACGGTTTAGGGGGAGCGTACGTTTGAGGGCGCAGGTTAGTGTGAGCGTACGGGTTAGGATTAGGTGATGGGTGAGGGGAAGGCTTCGGGGAAGGGTTAGGGTTAGGGTTCGGGCTAGGGTCAGGGTTAGGGGACGGGGACGGTTTAGGGTCCAGGTGAGGGGAAGACAACGGTTTAGGGGGAGCATACGTGTGAGGGCGCGGGTTAGTGTTAGCGTACGGGTTGGATTAGGTGATGGGTGAGGGGAAGGCTTCGGGGACGGGTTAGGGTTAGGGTTTGGGTAGGGTTAGGGTTAGGGGATGGGGACGGTTTAGGGTCCAGGTGAGAGTACCACAACGGTTTAGGGGCAGCGTACGTGTGAGCGGGCTCTTTAGTTTGAGCGTACGGGTTAGGATTAGGGGACGGGTGGGGGGAAGGCTTCGGGGAAGGGTTAGGGTTAGGGTTCGGGCTAGGGTTAGGGTTAGGGGACGGGGACAGTTTAGGGTCCAGGTGAGGGTACGACAACGGTATAGGGGGAGCGTACATGTTAGGGCGCGGGTTAGTGTGAGCGTAAGGGTTAGTATTAGGGGACGGGTGAGGGGAAGGCTTCGGGGAAGTGTTAGGGTTAGGGTTCGGGCTAGGGTTAGGGTTAGGGGTCGGGGACGATTTAGGGTCCAGGTGAGGGTACGACAACGGTTTAGGGGGAGCGTACGTGTGAGGGCACGGGTTACTGTGAGCGTACGGGTTAGGATTAGGGGACGGGTGAGGGGAAGGCTTCGGGGAAGGTTTAGGGTTAGGGTTCGGGCTAGGGTTAGGGTTAGGTGACGGGGACGGTTTAGGGTCCAGGTGAGTGTACAACAACGGTTTAGGAGGAGCGTAAGTGTGAGGGCGCGGGTCAGTGTGAGCGTACGGTTTAGGATTAGGGGACGGGTGAGGGGAAGGCTTCGGGGAAGGGTTATGGTTAGGGTTCGAGCTAGGGTTAGGGTTAGGGGATGGGGACGGTTTAGGGTCAAGGTGAGGGTACGAAAACGGTTTAGGTGGAGCGTACCTGTGAGGGCACGGGTTAGTGTGAGCGTACGGGTTAGGATTAGGGGATGGGTGAGGGGAAGGCTTCGGGGACGGGTTAGGGTTAGGGTTCGGGCTAGGTTTAGGGTTAGGGGATGAGGACGGTTTAGGGTCCAGGTGTGGGTACGACAACGCTTTAGGGGCAGCGTACGTGTGAGCGGGCTGGATAGTGTGAGCGAACGGGTTAGGATTCGGGGATGAGTGAGGGGAAGGCTTCTGGGAAGGGTTAGGGTTATGGTTCGGGCTAGGGATAGGGTTAGGGGATGGGGACGGTTTAGGGTCCTGGTAAGTGTACGACAACAGTTTAGGGGGAGCGTACGTGTGAGGGCGCGGGTTCGTGTGAGCGTACGGGTTCGGATTAGGGGACGGGTGAGGGGAAGGCTTCGGGGAAGGGTTAGGGAGAGGCTTCGGGCTAGGGTTCGGATTAGGGGACGGGGATGATTTAGGGTCCAGGTGGGGGTACGACAACGGTTTTAGGGGGAGTGTACGTGTGAAGACGTGGGTTAGTGTGAGCGTACGGGTTAGGATTAGGGCACGGGTGAGGGGAAGGCTTCGGGTAAGTGTTAGGGTTAGGGTTCGGGCTAGGGTTAGGGTTAGGGGACGGGGATGGTTTAGGGTCCAGTGAGGGTACGACAACGGTTTAGGGGTAGTGTACGTGTGAGGGCGAGGGTTAGTGTGAGCGTACGGGTTAGGATTAGGGGACGGGTGAGGGGAAGGCTTCGGGGAGGGTTTAGGGTTAGGGTTCAGGCTAGGGTAAGGGTTAGGGGACGGGGACGGTTTAGGGACCAGGTGAGTGTACGACAACGGTTTAGGGGGAGCGTACGTGTGAGGGCGCGGGTTAGTTTCAGCGTACGGGATAGGATTAGGGGACGGGTGAGGGGAAGGCTTCAGGGAAGTGTTACGTTTAGTTTTCGGGCTAGGGTTAGGGTTAGGGGACGGAGACGGTTTAGGGTCAAGGTGAGGGTACGACAACGGTTTAGGGAGAGCGTACGTGTGAGGGCGCGGGTTAGTGTGAGCGTACGGGTTAGGATTTGGGGACGGGTGAGGGGAAGGCTTCGGGAAAGTGTTAGGGTTAGGGTTCGGGCTAGGGTTAAGGTTAGGGGTTGGTGTCGGTTTAGGGTCCAGTGAGGGTACAACAACGGTTTAGGGGTAGCGTCCGTGTGAGGGCGTGGGTTAGTGTGAGCGTACGGGTTAGGATTAGGGGACGGGTGAGGGGAAGGCTTTGGGGAAGGGTTAGGGTTAGGGTTCGGGCTAGGGTTAGGGTTAGGGGACGGGGACGGTTTAGGGTCCAGCTGAGGGTACGACAGCGGTTTAGGGGGAGCGTACGTGTGAGGGCACGGGTTAGTGTGGGCGTACGGATTAGGATTAGTGGAAGGGTGAGGGGTAGGCTTCGAGGAAGGGTTAGGTTTAAGGTTCGGTCTAGGGTTAGGGTTAGGTGACGGGGACGGTTTAGGGTCCAGTTGAGGGTACGACGACGGTTTAGGGGGAGCGTACGTTTGAGGGCACAGGTTAATGTGAGCGTACGGGTTAGGATTAGGGGACGGGTGAGGGGAAGGCTTCGGGGAAGTGTTAGGGTTAGGGTTGGGGCTACGGTTAGGGTTAGGGAAGGGGAAGGTTTAGGTTCCAGGTGAGGGTACGACAACGGTATAGGGGGAGCGTACGTGTGACGGCGCGGGTTAGTGTGAGCGTACGGGTTAGGATTAGGGGACGGGTGAGGGGAAGGTTTTGGGGAAGGTTTAGGGTAGGGTTCGGGCTAGGGTTAGGGTTAGGGGACGGGGACGGTTTAGGGTCCATGTGAGGGTACGACAACGGTTTAGGGGGAGCGTACGTGTGAGGGCGTGGGTTAGTGTGAGCGTACGGGTTAGGATTTGGGGACGGGTGAGTGGAAGGCTTCGGGGAAGGGTTATGTTTAGTGTTCGGGCTAGGGTTAGGTTTAGGGGACGGGGACGGTTTAGGGTCTAGGTGAGGGTACCACAACGGTTTAGGGGCAGCGTACGTGTGAGCGGGCTGTTTAGTTTGAGCGTACGGGTTAGGATTAGGGGACGGGTGAGGGGAAGGCTTCGGGGAAGGGTTAGGTTTAGGGTTCGGGCTAGGGTTAGGGTTAGGGGACAGGGACAGTTTAGGGTCCAGGTGAGGGTACGACAACGGTATAGGGGGAGCGTACGTGTAAGGGCGCGGGTTAATGTGAACGTACGGATTAGGATTAGGGGACGGGTGAGGGGAAGGCTTCGGGGAAGTGTTGGGGTTAGGGTTCGGGCTAGGGTTAGGGTTAGGGGACGGGGACGATTTAGGGTCCAGATGAGGGTACGACAACGGTTTAGGGGTAGCATACGTGTGAGGGCACGGGTTACTGTGAGCGTACGGGTTAGGATTAGGGGACGGGTGAGGGGAAGGCTTAGGGGAAGGTTTAGGGTTAGGGTTCGGGCTAGGGTTAGGGTTAGGGGACGGGGACGGTTTAGGGTCCAGGTGAGTGTACAACAACGGTTTAGGGGGAGCGTAAGTGTGAGGGCGCGGGTTAGTGTGAGCGTACGGGTTAGGATTAGGGGACGGGTGAGGGGAAGGCTTCGGGGAAGGGTTAGGGTTAGGGTTCGGGCTAGGATTAGGGTTAGGGGATGGGGACGGTTTAGGGTCCAGGTGTGGGTACGACAACGGTTTAGGGGCAGCGTACGTGTGAGCGGACTGGATAGTGTGAGCGTACGGGTTAGGATTAGGGGACGGGTGAGGGGAAGGCTTCGGGGAAGGTTTAGGGTTAGGGTTCGGGCTAGGGTTAGGGTTAGGGGACGGGGACGGTTTAGGGTCCAGGTGAGGGTACGACAACGGTTTAGGGGGAGCGTACGTGTGAGAGCGCGGGTTAGTGTGAGCGTACGGGTTAGGATTAGGGGTAGTGTGAGGGGAAGGCTTCGGGGAAGGGTTAGGTTTAGGGTTCGGGCTAGGGTTAGGGTTAGGGGACGGGGACGGTTTAGGGTCCAGGTGAGTGTACGACAACGGTTTAGGGGGAGCGTACGTGTGAGCGCGCGGGTTAGTGTGAGCATACGGGTTAGGATTAGGGGACGGGTGAGGGGAAGGCTTCGGGGAATGGTTAGGGTGAGGGTTCGGGCTAGGGTTAGTGCTAGGGGTTGGGGACGGTTTAGGGTCCAGGTGAGGGTACGACAACG
Source organism: Leucopleurus acutus (assembly GCF_964270905.1). Classification (NCBI taxonomy): domain Eukaryota; kingdom Metazoa; phylum Chordata; class Mammalia; order Artiodactyla; family Delphinidae; genus Leucopleurus; species Leucopleurus acutus. The sequence goes on from NW_028139179.1 coordinate 413,943, forward strand.
GTGTAGGGGGCGCGTAAGTGTGAGGGCGCGTTTCAGTGTGAGCGTACGGGTTAGAATTAGGGGACGGGTGAGGGGAAGGCTTCGGGGAAGGTTTAGGGTTAGGGATCGGACTAGGGTTAAGGTTCGGGGATGGGCAGGGTTTCGGGTACAGGTGAGGGTACGACAACGGTTTAGGGGGAGCGTACGTGTTAGGGCGCGGGTTAATGTGAGCGTACGGGCTAGGATTAGGGGACTGGTGAGGGGAAGGCTTCGGGGAAGGGTTAGGTTTAGGGTTCGGGCTAGGGTTAGGATTAGGGGACGGGGATGGTTTAGGGTACAGGTGAGGGTATGACAACGGTTTAGGGGGAGCGTACGTGTGAGGGCGCGGGTTAGTGTGAGTGTACGGGTTAGGATTAGGGGACGGGTGAGAGGAAGGCTTTGGGGAAGGGTTAGGGTTAGGGTTCGGACTAGGGTTAGGTTTAAGTGACGGGGACGGTTTAGGGTCCAGGTGAGGGTACGACAACGGTTTAGGGGGAGCGTACGTGTGAAGACGTGGGTTAGTGTTAGCGTACGGGTTTGGATTAGGGGACGGGTGAGGGGAAGGCTTCGGGGAATGGTTAGGGTTAAGGTTCGGGCTAGGGTTAGGGTTAGGGGATGGGGACGGTTTAGGGTCCAGGTGAGGGCACGACAATGGTTTAGGGGAAGCGTAGGTGTGAGGGCGCGTGTTAGTGTGAGCGTACGGGTTAGGATTAGGGGACGGGTGACGGGATGTCTTCGGGGAAGAGTTAGGGTTAGGGTTCGGGCTAGGGTTAGGGTTAGGGGACGGGGACGGTTTAGGGTCCAGGTGAGGGTACGACAACGGTTTAGGGGGAGCGTACGTGTGAGGGCGCGGGTTAGTGTGAGCGTACGGGTTAGGATTAGGGGACAGGTGAGGGGAAGGCTTCGGGGAAGGTTTAGGGTTAGGGTTCGGGCTAGGTTTAGTGTTAGGGGACGGGGACGGTTTAGGGTCCAGGTGAGTGTACGACAACGGTTTAGGGGCAGCGTAAGTGTGAGGGCGCGGGTTAGTGTGAGCGTACGGGTTAGGATTAGGGGACGTTGAGGGGAAGGCTTCGGGGAAGGGTTAGGGTTAGGGTTCGGGCTAGGGTTAGGGTTAGGGGATGGGGACGGTTTAGGGTCCAGGTGTGGGTACGACAACGCTTTAGGGGCAGCGTACGTGTTAGCGGGCTGGATAGTGTGAGCGAACGGTTTAGGATTCGGGGATGGGTGAGGGGAAGGCTTCTGGGAAGGGTGAGGGTTATGGTTCGGGCTAGGGTTAGGGTTAGGGGATGGGGACGGTTTAGGGTCCAGGTAAGGGTATGACAACGGTTTAGGGGGAGCGTACGTGTGAGGGCGCGGGTTAGTGTGAGCGTACGGGTTCGGATTAGGGGACGGGTGAGGGGAAGGCTTCGGGGAAGGGTTAGGGTGAGGGTTCGGGCTAGGGTTCGGATTAGGGGACGGGGACGATTTAGGGACAGGTGAGGGTACGACAACGGTTTTAGGGGGAATGTACGTGTGAAGACGTGTGTTAGTGTGAGCGTACGGGTTAGGATTAGGGGACGGGTGAGGGGAAGGCTTCTGGGAAGGTTTAGCGTTAGGGTTCGGGATAGGGTTTGGGTTAGGGGACGGGGACCGTTTAGGGTCCAGGTGAGGGTAAGACAACGGTTTAGGGGGAGCGTACGTGTGACGGCGCAGGTTAGTGTGAGCGTACGGGTTAGGATTAGGGAACTTTTGAGGGGAAGGCTTCGGGGAAGGTTTAGGGTTAGGGTTCGGGCTTGGGTTAGTGTTAGGGGACGAGGACGGTTTAGGGTCAAGGTGAGGGTTCGACAACGCTTTAGGGGGAGCGTACGTGTGAGGGCGTGGGTTTGTGTGAGCGTACGGGTTAGGATTAAGGGACGGGTGAGGGGAAGGCTTCGGGGAAGGGTTAGGGTTAGAGTTCGGGCTAGGGTTAGGGTTAGGGGACGGGGACGGTTTATGGTCCAGGTGAGGGTACGACCACGGTTTAGGGGGAGAGTACGTGTGAGGGCATGGGTAAATGTGAGCGTACGGGTTAGGATTAGGGGATGTGTGAGGGGAAGACTTCGGGGACGGGTTAGGGTTATGGTTCGAGCTAGGGTTAGGGTTAGGGGATGGGGACAGTTTAGGGTCCAGGTGAGGGTACGACAACGGTTTAGGGGCGGCGTACGTGTGAGCGGGCTGATTAGTGTGAGCGTACTGTTTAGGATTAGGGGACGGGTGAGGGGAAGGCTACGCGGAAGTGTTAGGGTTAGGGTTCGGGCTAGGGTTAGTGTTAGGGTACTGGGACGGTTTAGGGTCCAGGTGACGGTACGAGAACGTTTTAGGGGGTGCGTACGTGTGAGGGCGCGGGTTAGTGTGAGCGTACCGGTTAGGATTAGGGGATGTGTGAGGGGAAGACTTCGGGGAAAGGGTAGGGTTAGGGTTTGAGCTAGGGTTAGGGTTAGGGGATGGGGACGGTTTAGGGTCCAGGTGAGGGTACGACAACGGTTTAGGGGGTGCGTACGTGTGAGGGCGCGGTTTAGTGTGAGCGTACGGGTTAGGATTAGGTGATGTGTGAGGGGAAGACTTCGGGGAAGGGGTAGGGTTAGGGTTTGAGCTAGGGTTAGGGTTAGGGGATGGGGACGGTTTAGGGTCCAGGTGAGGGTACGACAACGGTTTAGGGGGAGTGTACGTGTGAGGGCGAGGGTTAGTGTGAGCGTACGGGTTAGGCTTAGGGGACGGGTGAGGGGCAGGCTTCAGGGAAGGGTTAGGGTTAGGGTTCGGGCTAGGGTTTGGTTAGGCGACGGGGACCGTTTAGGGTCCAGGTGAGGGTACGACAACGGTTTAGGAGGAGCGTTCGTGTGAGGGCGCAGGTTAGTGTGAGCGTACGGGTTAGGATTAGTGGACAGGTGAGGGGAAGGCTTCGGGGAAGTGTTAGGGTTAGGGTTCGGGCTAGGGTTAGGGTTAGGGGACGGGGACGGTTTAGGGTCCAGGTGAGGGTACGACAACGTTTGAGGGGGAGCGTATGTGTGAGCGCGTGGGTAAGTGTCAGCGTACGGTTTAGGATTAGGGGACGGTTGAGAGGAAAGGCTTGGGGGAAGGGTTAGGGTTAGGGTTCGGGCTAGGGTTAGGGTTAGGGGACGGGGACAGTTTAGGGTCCAGGTGAGTGTACGACAACGGTTTAGGGGGAGCGTACGTGTTAGGGCGCGGGTTAGTGTGAGCGTACGGGTTAGGATTAGGGGACGGGTGAGGGGAAGGCTTCGGGGAAGTGTTAGGGTTAGGGTTCGGGCTAGGGTTAGGGTTAGGGGACGGGGACGGTTTAGGGTCCAGGTGAGGGTACGACAACGGTTTAGGGGGAGCATACGGGTGAGGGCGCGGGTTAGTGTGAGCGTAAGGGTTAGGAATAGGGGACGGGTGAGGGGAAGGCTTCGGGGAAGGTTTAGGGTTAGGGTTCGGGCTAGGGTTAGGGTTAGGGGACGGGCACGGTTTAGTGTCCAGTTGAGTGTACGACAACGGTTTAGGGGGAGCGTAAGTGTGAGGGAGCGGGTTAGTGTGAGCGTACGGGTTAGGATTAGGGGACGGGTGAGGGGAAGGCTTCGGGGAAGGGTTAGGGTTAGGGTTCGTTCTAGGGTTAGGGTTAGGGGATGGGGACGGTTTAGGGTCAAGGTAAGGGTACGAAAACGGTTTAGGTGGAGCGTACATGTGAGGGCACGGGTTAGTGTGAGCGTACGGTTTAGGATTAGGGGAGGGGTGAGGGGAAGGCTTCGGGGACAGGTTAGGGTTAGGGTTTGGGCTATGGTTAGGGTTAGGGGACGGGGACGGTTTAGGGTCCAGGTGAGGGTACGACAACGGTTTATGGGGAGCCTACGTGTGAGGGCGCGGGTTAGTGTGAGCGTACGGGATAGGATTAGGGGACGTGTGAGGGGAAGGCTTCGGGGAAGGGTTAGGTTTAGGGTTCGGGCTAGGGTTAGGGTTAGGGGACAGGGACGGTTTAGGGTCCAGGTGAGGGTACGACAACGGTGTAGGGGGAGCGTAAGTGTGAGGGCGCGTTTTAGTGTGAGCGTACGGGTTAGAATTAGGGGACGGGTGAGGGGAAGGCTTCGGGGAAGTGTTAGGGTTAGGGATCGGACTAGGGTTAAGGTTCGGGGATGGGGAGGGTTTCGGGTACAGGTGAGGGTACGAAAACGGTTTAGGAGGAGTGTACGTGTGAAGACGTGGGTTAGTGTGAGCGTACGGGTTAAGATTAGGGGACGGGTGAGGGGAAGGCTTCGGGGAATGGTTAGGGTTAAGGTTCGGGCTAGGGTTAGGGTTAGGGGATGGGGACGGTTTAGGGTCTAGGTGAGGGCACGACAATTGTTTAGGGGGAGCGAACGTGTGAGGGCGTGGGTTAGTGTGAGCGTACGGGTTAGGATTAGGGGACGGGTGAGAGGAAGGCTTCGGGGAAGTGGTAGGGTTAGGGTTCGGGCTAGGGTTAGGGTTAGGGGACGGGAACTGTTTAGGGTGCAGGTGAGGGTACGACAATGGTTTAGAGGGAGCGTACGTGTGAGGGCGCAGGTTAGTGTGAGCGTACGGGTTAGGATTGGAGGACGGGTGAGGGGAAGGCTTCGGGGAAGGGTTAGGGTTAGGGTTCGGGCTAGGGTTAGGGTTAGGCGACAGGGACGGTTTAGGGTCCAGGTGAGGGTACGACAACGGTTTAGAGGGAGCGTACGTGTGAGGGCGCGGGTTAGTGTGAGCGTACGGGTTAGGATTAGGGGACGGGTGAGGGGAAGGCTTCGGGGACGGGTTAGTGTTAGGGTTTGGGTAGGGTTAGGGTTAGGGGATGGGGACGGTTTAGGGTCCAGGTGAGGGTACCACAACGGTTTAGGGGCAGCGTACGTGTGAGCGGGCTGTTTAGTGTGAGCGTACGGGTTAGGATTAGGGGACGGGTGAGGGGATGTCTTCGGGGAAGAGTTAGGGTTAAGGTTCGGGCTAGTGTAAGGGTTAGGGGACGGGGACGGTTTAGGGTCCAGGTGAGGGTACGACAACGGTTTAGGGGGAGCGTACGTGTGAGGGCGTGGGTTATTGTGAGCGTACGGTTTAGAATTAGGGGACAGGTGAGGGGAAGGCTACGGGGAAGGTTTAGGGTTAGGGTTCGGGGAGGTTCAGTGTTAGGGGACGGGGACAGTTTAGGGTCCAGGTGAGGGTACGACAATGGTTTAGGGGGTGCGTACGTGTGAGGGCGCGGGTTAGTGTGAGCGTACGGGTTAGGATTAGGGGATGTGTGAGGGGAAGACTTCGGGGAAGGGGTAGGGTTAGGGTTTGAGCTAGGGTTAGGGTTAGGGGATGGGGACGGTTTAGGGTCCAGGTGAGGGTACGACAACGGTTTAGGGGGAGTGTACGTGTGAGGGCGAGGGTTAGTGTGAGCGTACGGGTTAGGCTTAGGGGACGGGTGAGGGGCAGGCTTCAGGGAAGGGTTAGGGTTAGGGTTCGGGCTAGGGTTTGGTTAGGCAACGGGGACCGTTTAGGGTCCAGGTGAGGGTACGACAACGGTTTAGGAGTAGCGTACGTGTGAGGGCGCAGGTTAGTGTGAGCGTACGGGTTAGGATTAGTGGACAGGTGAGGGGAAGGCTTCGGGGAAGTGTTAGGGTTAGGGTTCGGGCTAGGGTTAGGGTTAGGGGACGGGGACGGTTTAGGGTCCAGGTGAGGGTACGACAACGTTTGAGGGGGAGCGTATGTGTGAGCGCGTGGGTAAGTGTCAGCGTACGGTTTAGGATTAGGGGACGGTTGAGAGGAAAGGCTTCGGGGAAGGGTTAGGGTTAGGGTTCGGGCTAGGGTTAGGGTTAGGGGACGGGGACAGTTTAGGGTCCGGGTGAGGGTACGACAACGGTTTAGGGGGAGCGTACGTGTGAGGGCGCGGGTTAGTGTGAGCGTACGGGATAGGATTAGGGGACGTGTGAGGGGAAGGCTTCGGGGAAGGGTCAGGTTTAGGGTTCGGGCTAGGGTTAGGGTTAGGGGACGGGGACGGTTTAGGGTCCAGGTGAGGGTACGACAACGGTGTAGGGGGAGCGTAAGTGTGAGGGCGCGTTTTAGTGTGAGCGTACGGGTTAGAATTAGGGGACGGGTGAGGGGAAGGCTTCGGGGAAGTGTTAGGGTTAGGGATCGGACTAGGGTTAAGGTTCGGGGATGGGGAGGGTTTCGGGTACAGGTGAGGGTACGAAAACGGTTTAGGAGGAGCGTACGTGTGAAGACGTGGGTTAGTGTGAGCGTACGGGTTAAGATTAGGGGACGGGTGAGGGGAAGGGTTCGGGGAATGGTTAGGGTTAAGGTTCGGGCTAGGGTTAGGGTTAGGGGATGGGGACGGTTTAGGGTCTAGGTGAGGGCACGACAATTGTTTAGGGGGAGCGAACGTGTGAGGGCGCGGGTTAGTGTGAGCGTACGGGTTAGGATTAGGGGACGGGTGAGAGGAAGGCTTCGGGGAAGTGGTAGGGTTAGGGTTCGGGCTAGGGTTAGGGTTAGGGGACGGGAACTGTTTAGGGTCCAGGTGAGGGTACGACAATGGTTTAGAGGGAGCGTACGTGTGAGGGCGCAGGTTAGTGTGAGCATACGGGTTAGGATTGGGGGACGGGTGAGGGGAAGGCTTCGGGGAAGGGTTAGGGTTAGGGTTCGGGCTAGGGTTAGGGTTAGGGGACAGGGACGGTTTAGGGTCCAGGTGAGGGTACGACAATGGTTTGGAGGGAGCGTACGTGTGAGGGCGCGGGTTAGTGTGAGCGTACGGGTTAGGATTAGGGGACGGGTGAGGGGAAGGCTTCGGGGACGGGTTAGTGTTAGGGTTTGGGTAGGGTTAGGGTTAGGGGATGGGGACGGTTTAGGGTCCAGGTGAGGGTACCACAACTGTTTACGGGCAGCGTACGTGTGAGCGGGCTGTTTAGTGTGAGCGTACGGGTTAGGATTAGGGGACGGGTGAGGGAAAGGCTTCGGGGAAGGTTTAGGGTTAGGGTTCGGGCTAGGGTTAGGGTTAGGGGACGGGGACAGTTTAGGGTCCAGGTGAGGGTACGACAAAAGTTTAGGGGGAGCGTACGTGTTAGGGCGTGGCTTAGTGTGAGCGTACGGGCTAGGATTAGGGGACGGGTGAGGGGAAGGCTTCGGGGAAGGGTTAGGTTTAAGGTTCGGGCTAGGGTTAGGGTTAGGGGATGGGGACGGTTTAGGGTCCAGGTGAGGGCACGACAATGGTTTAGGGGGAGCGTACGTGTGAGGGCGCGGGTTAGTGTGAGCGTACGGGTTAGGATTAGGGGACGGGTGAGGGGATGTCTTCGGGGAAGAGTTAGGGTTAGGGTTCGGGCTAGTGTTAGGGTTAGGGGACGGGGACGGTTTAGGGTCCAGGTGAGGGTACGACAACGGTTTAGGGGGAGCGTACGTGTGAGGGCGTGGGTTATTGTGAGTGTACGGTTTAGAATTAGGGGACAGGTGAGGGGAAGGCTACGGGGAAGATTTAGGGTTAGGGTTCGGGGAGGTTTAGTGTTAGGGGACGGGGACAGTTTAGGGTCCAGGTGAGTGTACGACAACCATTTAGGGGGAGCGTAAGTGTGAGGGCGCTGGTTAGTGTCAGCGTACGGGTTAGGATTAGGGGACGGGTGAGGGGAAGGCTTCGGGGTAGGGTTAGGGTTAGGGTTCGGGGTAGGGTTAGGGTTAGGGGATGGGGACGGTTTAGGGTCCAGGTGTGGGTACGACAACGCTTTAGGGGCAGCGTACGTGTGAGCGGGCTGGATAGTGTGAGCGTACGGGTTAGGATTTGGGGATGGGTGAGGGGAAGGCTTTTGGGAAGGGTTAGTGTTATGGTTTGGGCTAGGGTTAGGGTTAGGGGATGCGGACGGTTTAGGGTACACATAAGGGTACGACAACGGTTTAGGGGGAGCGTACGTGTGAGGGCGCGGGTTAGTGTGAGTGTACGGGTTCGGATTAGGGGACGGGTGAGGGGAAGGATTCGGGTGAGGGTTCGGGCTAGGGTTCGGATTAGGGGACGGGGACGATTTAGGGTCCAGGTGAGGGTACGACAACGATTTAGGGGGAGTGTACGTGTGAGTGCGCGGGTTAGTGTGAGCATACGGGTTAGGATTAGGCGATTGGTGAGGGGAAGGCTTCGGGGAAGGGTTAGGGTTAGGGTTCGGGCTAAGGTTAGGGTTAAGACATGGGGACGGTTTAGGGTCCAGGTGAGGGTACGACAACGGTTTAGGGGGAGTGCACATGTGAGGGCGCGTGTTAGTGTGAGCGTACGGGTTAGGATTAGGGGACGGGTGAGGGGAAGTCTTCGGGGAAGATTTAGGGTTAGGGTTCGGGCTAGGGTTAGGGTTAGGGGACGGGGACGGTTTAGGGTCCAGGTGAGGGTACGACAACACTTTAGGGGGAGCGTACGTGTGAGGGCACTGGTTAGTGTGAGCGTACGGGTAAGGATTAGGGGACGGGTGAGGCGAAGGCTTCGGGGAAGGGTTAGGGTTAGGGTTCGGGCTAGGGTTAGGGTTAGGGGACGGGGACGGTATAGGGTCCAGGTGAGGGTACGACAATGGTTGAGGGGGAGCGTACGTGTGAGGGCGCGGGTTAGTGTCAGCGTACGGGTTAGGATTAGGGGACGGGTGAGGGGAAGGCTTCGGGGAAGGGTTAGGTTTAGGGTTTCGGCTAGGGTTAGGGTTAGGGGACGGGGAGGATTTAGGGTCCAGGTGAGGGTACGACAATGGTTTAGGGGGAGCATACGTGTGAGGGCGCGGGTTAGTGTAAGCGTACGGATTAGGGTTATGGGACGGGTGAGGTGAAGGTTTCGGGGAAGGGTTACAGTTAGGGTTCGGGGTAGGGTTAGGGTTAGGGGACGGGGACGGTTTAGGGTCAAGGTGAGGGTACGACAACGGTTTAGGGGGAGTGTACGTGTGAGGGCGTGGGTTAGTGTGAGCGTACAGGTTAGATTTAGGGGACGGGTGAGGGGAAGGCTTCGGGGAAGGGTTAGGGTTATGGTTCGGGCTAAGGATAGGGTTAAGAGACGGGGACGGTTTAGGGTCCAGGTGAGGGTACGACAATTCTTTAGGGGGAGCGTACATGTGAGGGCGTGGGTTAGTGTGAGCATATGGGTTAGGATTAGGGGACGGGTGAGGGAAAGGCTTCGGGTAAGGGTTAGGGTTAGGGTTCGGGCTAGGGTTAGGGTTAGGGGACGGGGATGGTTTAGGGTCCAGGTGAGGGTAGGACAACGGTTTAGGGGGAGGGTACGTGTGAGGGCGCGGGTTAGTGTGAGTGTACGGGTTAGGATTAGGGGACGGGTGAGGGGAAGGCTTCGGGGAAGTTTTAGGTTTATCTTTCGGGCTAGGTTAGGGGACGGGGACAGGGACGGTTTAGGGTCCAGGTGAGGGTACGACAACGCTTTAGGGGGAGGGTACGTGTGAGGGCGCGGGTTAGAGTGAGCGTACGGGTTAGGATTAGGGGACGTGTGAGGGGAAGGCTTCAGGGAACTGTTAGGGTTAGGGTTCGGGCTAGGGTTAGGGTTAGGGGAAGGGGACGGTTTAGTGTCCAGGTGAGTGTATGACAACGGTTTAGCGGGACCGTACGTGTGATGGCGTGGGTTAGTGTGAGCGTACGGGTTAGGATTAGGGGACGGGTGAAGGGAAGGCTTCGGGGAAGCGTTAGGTTTAGGGTTCGGGCTGGGGTTAGGGTTAGGGGACTGGGATGTTTTAGGGTCCAGGTGAGGGTACGACAACGCTTTAGGGTTAGCGTACGTGTGAGCGCGCGGTTTAGTGTGAGCGTACGGGTTAGGATTAGGGGACGGGTGAGGGGAAGGCTTCGGGGAAGTGTTAGGGTTAGGGTTCAGGCTAGGGTTAGGGTTAGGGGACGGGGAGGGTATAGCGTCAAGGTGAGGGTACGACAAATGTTTAGGGGGAGTGTACATGTTAGGGCGCGGGTTAGTGTGAGCGTACGGGTTAGATTTAGGGCACGGGTGAGGGGAAGGCTTCGGGGAAGGGTTAGGGTTCGGGCTAGGGTTAGGTTTAGAGGACGGCGACGGCTTAGGGTCCAGGTGAGGGTACGACAACGGTTTAGCGGGAGCGTACGTGTGAGGGCGCGGGTTAGTGTGAGCGTACGGGTTAGGATTAGGGGACGGGTGAGGGAAAGGCTTCGGGTAAGGGTTAGGTTTAGGGTTCGGGCTGAGGTTAGGGTTAGGGGACGGGGATGGTTTAGGGTCCAGGTGAGGGTACGAGAACGGTTTAGGGGGAGCGTACGTGTGAGGGCAAAGGTTAGTGTAAGCGTACGGGCTACGATTAGGGGACGGGTGAGGGCAAGGCTTCGGTGAAGGTTTAGGTTTAGGCTTCGGGCTAGGGTTAGGGTTAGGGGACGGGGACGGTTTAGGGTCCAGGTGAGGGTACGACAACGGTTTAGGGGGAGCGTACGTGTGAGGGCGTGGGTTAGTGTGAGCGTCGGGTTAGGAATAGGGCACGGGTGAGGGGAAGGCTTCGCGGAAGTGTTAGGGTTAGGGTTCGGACTAGGGTTAGGGTTAGGGGACGGGGACGGTTTAGGGTCCCGGTGAGGGTACGACAACGGTTTAGGGGGAGCGTACGTGTGAGGGCACGGGTTAGTGTGAGCGTACGGATTAGGATTAGGGGACGGCTGAGGGGTAGACTTCGGGGAAGGGTTAGGGTTAGGGTTCGGGCTAGGGTTAGGGTTATGGGACGGGGACGGTTTAGCGTCCAGGTGAGTGTACGACAACGGTTTAGGGGGAGTGTACGTGTGAGGGCGCGGGTTAGTGTGAGCGTACGGGTTAGGATTAGGGGACGGGTGAGGGGAAGGCTTAGGGGAAGGTTTAGGGTTAGGGTTCGGGCTAGGGTTAGGGTTAGGGGACGGGGACGGTTTAGGGTCCAGGTGAGGGTACGACAACGGTTTAGGGGGAGCGTACGTGTGAGGGCGCGGGTTAGTGTGAGCTTACGGGTTAGGATTAGGGGATGGGTGAGGGGAAGGCTTCGGGGAAGGGTTCGTGTTAGGGTTCGGGCTAGGGTTAGGTTTAGGGGACCGGGACGGTTTAGGGTGCAGGTGGGGGTACGACAACGGTTTAGGGGAGCGTACATGTGAGGGCACGGGTTAGTGTGAGCGTACGGATTAGGATTAGGGGACTGGTGAGGGGAAGGCTTCGGGGAAGGGTTAGGGTTAAGGTTCGGGCTAGGGTTAGGGTTAGGGCACTGGGACGGTTTAGGGTCCAGGTGAGTGTACGACAATGGTTTAGGGGGAGCGTACGTGTGAGGGCGCGGGTTAGTGTGATCGTACGGGTTAGGATTAGGGGACGGGTGAGGGGAAGGCTTCGGGGAAGGGTTAGGGTTAGGGTTCGGGCTAGGGTTAGGGTTAGGGGACAGGGACGGTTTAGGGTCCAGGTGAGGGTACGACAATGGTTTGGAGGGAGCGTACGTGTGAGGGCGCGGGTTAGTGTGAGCGTACGGGTTAGGATTAGGGGACGGGTGAGGGGAAGGCTTCGGGGACGGGTTAGTGTTAGGGTTTGGGTAGGGTTAGGGTTAGGGGATGGGGACGGTTTAGGGTCCAGGTGAGGGTACCACAACTGTTTACGGGCAGCGTACGTGTGAGCGGGCTGTTTAGTGTGAGCGTACGGGTTAGGATTAGGGGACGGGTGAGGGAAAGGCTTCGGGGAAGGTTTAGGGTTAGGGTTCGGGCTAGGGTTAGGGTTAGGGGACGGGGACAGTTTAGGGTCCAGGTGAGGGTACGACAAAAGTTTAGGGGGAGCGTACGTGTTAGGGCGTGGCTTAGTGTGAGCGTACGGGCTAGGATTAGGGGACGGGTGAGGGGAAGGCTTCGGGGAAGGGTTAGGTTTAAGGTTCGGGCTAGGGTTAGGGTTAGGGGATGGGGACGGTTTAGGGTCCAGGTGAGGGCACGACAATGGTTTAGGGGGAGCGTACGTGTGAGGGCGCGGGTTAGTGTGAGCGTACGGGTTAGGATTAGGGGACGGGTGAGGGGATGTCTTCGGGGAAGAGTTAGGGTTAGGGTTCGGGCTAGTGTTAGGGTTAGGGGACGGGGACGGTTTAGGGTCCAGGTGAGGGTACGACAACGGTTTAGGGGGAGCGTACGTGTGAGGGCGTGGGTTATTGTGAGTGTACGGTTTAGAATTAGGGGACAGGTGAGGGGAAGGCTACGGGGAAGATTTAGGGTTAGGGTTCGGGGAGGTTTAGTGTTAGGGGACGGGGACAGTTTAGGGTCCAGGTGAGTGTACGACAACCATTTAGGGGGAGCGTAAGTGTGAGGGCGCTGGTTAGTGTCAGCGTACGGGTTAGGATTAGGGGACGGGTGAGGGGAAGGCTTCGGGGTAGGGTTAGGGTTAGGGTTCGGGGTAGGGTTAGGGTTAGGGGATGGGGACGGTTTAGGGTCCAGGTGTGGGTACGACAACGCTTTAGGGGCAGCGTACGTGTGAGCGGGCTGGATAGTGTGAGCGTACGGGTTAGGATTTGGGGATGGGTGAGGGGAAGGCTTTTGGGAAGGGTTAGTGTTATGGTTTGGGCTAGGGTTAGGGTTAGGGGATGCGGACGGTTTAGGGTACAGATAAGGGTACGACAACGGTTTAGGGGGAGCGTACGTGTGAGGGCGCGGGTTAGTGTGAGTGTACGGGTTCGGATTAGGGGACGGGTGAGGGGAAGGATTCGGGTGAGGGTTCGGGCTAGGGTTCGGATTAGGGGACGGGGACGATTTAGGGTCCAGGTGAGGGTACGACAACGATTTAGGGGGAGTGTACGTGTGAGTGCGTGGGTTAGTGTGAGCATACGGGTTAGGATTAGGCGATTGGTGAGGGGAAGGCTTCGGGGAAGGGTTAGGGTTAGGGTTCGGGCTAAGGTTAGGGTTAAGACATGGGGACGGTTTAGGGTCCAGGTGAGGGTACGACAACGGTTTAGGGGGAGTGCACATGTGAGGGCGCGTGTTAGTGTGAGCGTACGGGTTAGGATTAGGGGACGGGTGAGGGGAAGTCTTCGGGGAAGATTTAGGGTTAGGGTTCGGGCTAGGGTTAGGGTTAGGGGACGGGGACGGTTTAGGGTCCAGGTGAGGGTACGACAACACTTTAGGGGGAGCGTACGTGTGAGGGCACTGGTTAGTGTGAGCGTACGGGTAAGGATTAGGGGACGGGTGAGGCGAAGGCTTCGGGGAAGGGTTAGGGTTAGGGTTCGGGCTAGGGTTAGGGTTAGGGGACGGGGACGGTATAGGGTCCAGGTGAGGGTACGACAATGGTTGAGGGGGAGCGTACGTGTGAGGGCGCGGGTTAGTGTCAGCGTACGGGTTAGGATTAGGGGACGGGTGAGGGGAAGGCTTCGGGGAAGGGTTAGGTTTAGGGTTTCGGCTAGGGTTAGGGTTAGGGGACGGGGAGGATTTAGGGTCCAGGTGAGGGTACGACAATGGTTTAGGGGGAGCATACGTGTGAGGGCGCGGGTTAGTGTAAGCGTACGGATTAGGGTTATGGGACGGGTGAGGTGAAGGTTTCGGGGAAGGGTTACAGTTAGGGTTCGGGGTAGGGTTAGGGTTAGGGGACGGGGACGGTTTAGGGTCAAGGTGAGGGTACGACAACGGTTTAGGGGGAGTGTACGTGTGAGGGCGTGGGTTAGTGTGAGCGTACAGGTTAGATTTAGGGGACGGGTGAGGGGAAGGCTTCGGGGAAGGGTTAGGGTTATGGTTCGGGCTAAGGATAGGGTTAAGAGACGGGGACGGTTTAGGGTCCAGGTGAGGGTACGACAATTCTTTAGGGGGAGCGTACATGTGAGGGCGTGGGTTAGTGTGAGCATATGGGTTAGGATTAGGGGACGGGTGAGGGAAAGGCTTCGGGTAAGGGTTAGGGTTAGGGTTCGGGCTAGGGTTAGGGTTAGGGGACGGGGATGGTTTAGGGTCCAGGTGAGGGTAGGACAACGGTTTAGGGGGAGGGTACGTGTGAGGGCGCGGGTTAGTGTGAGTGTACGGGTTAGGATTAGGGGACGGGTGAGGGGAAGGCTTCGGGGAAGTTTTAGGTTTATCTTTCGGGCTAGGTTAGGGGACGGGGACAGGGACGGTTTAGGGTCCAGGTGAGGGTACGACAACGCTTTAGGGGGAGGGTACGTGTGAGGGCGCGGGTTAGAGTGAGCGTACGGGTTAGGATTAGGGGACGTGTGAGGGGAAGGCTTCAGGGAACTGTTAGGGTTAGGGTTCGGGCTAGGGTTAGGGTTAGGGGAAGGGGACGGTTTAGTGTCCAGGTGAGTGTATGACAACGGTTTAGCGGGACCGTACGTGTGATGGCGTGGGTTAGTGTGAGCGTACGGGTTAGGATTAGGGGACGGGTGAAGGGAAGGCTTCGGGGAAGCGTTAGGTTTAGGGTTCGGGCTGGGGTTAGGGTTAGGGGACTGGGATGTTTTAGGGTCCAGGTGAGGGTACGACAACGCTTTAGGGTTAGCGTACGTGTGAGCGCGCGGTTTAGTGTGAGCGTACGGGTTAGGATTAGGGGACGGGTGAGGGGAAGGCTTCGGGGAAGTGTTAGGGTTAGGGTTCAGGCTAGGGTTAGGGTTAGGGGACGGGGAGGGTATAGCGTCAAGGTGAGGGTACGACAAATGTTTAGGGGGAGTGTACATGTTAGGGCGCGGGTTAGTGTGAGCGTACGGGTTAGATTTAGGGCACGGGTGAGGGGAAGGCTTCGGGGAAGGGTTAGGGTTCGGGCTAGGGTTAGGTTTAGAGGACGGCGACGGCTTAGGGTCCAGGTGAGGGTACGACAACGGTTTAGCGGGAGCGTACGTGTGAGGGCGCGGGTTAGTGTGAGCGTACGGGTTAGGATTAGGGGACGGGTGAGGGAAAGGCTTCGGGTAAGGGTTAGGTTTAGGGTTCGGGCTGAGGTTAGGGTTAGGGGACGGGGATGGTTTAGGGTCCAGGTGAGGGTACGAGAACGGTTTAGGGGGAGCGTACGTGTGAGGGCAAAGGTTAGTGTAAGCGTACGGGCTACGATTAGGGGACGGGTGAGGGCAAGGCTTCGGTGAAGGTTTAGGTTTAGGCTTCGGGCTAGGGTTAGGGTTAGGGGACGGGGACGGTTTAGGGTCCAGGTGAGGGTACGACAACGGTTTAGGGGGAGCGTACGTGTGAGGGCGTGGGTTAGTGTGAGCGTCGGGTTAGGAATAGGGCACGGGTGAGGGGAAGGCTTCGCGGAAGTGTTAGGGTTAGGGTTCGGACTAGGGTTAGGGTTAGGGGACGGGGACGGTTTAGGGTCCCGGTGAGGGTACGACAACGGTTTAGGGGGAGCGTACGTGTGAGGGCACGGGTTAGTGTGAGCGTACGGATTAGGATTAGGGGACGGCTGAGGGGTAGACTTCGGGGAAGGGTTAGGGTTAGGGTTCGGGCTAGGGTTAGGGTTATGGGACGGGGACGGTTTAGCGTCCAGGTGAGTGTACGACAACGGTTTAGGGGGAGTGTACGTGTGAGGGCGCGGGTTAGTGTGAGCGTACGGGTTAGGATTAGGGGACGGGTGAGGGGAAGGCTTAGGGGAAGGTTTAGGGTTAGGGTTCGGGCTAGGGTTAGGGTTAGGGGACGGGGACGGTTTAGGGTCCAGGTGAGGGTACGACAACGGTTTAGGGGGAGCGTACGTGTGAGGGCGCGGGTTAGTGTGAGCTTACGGGTTAGGATTAGGGGATGGGTGAGGGGAAGGCTTCGGGGAAGGGTTCGTGTTAGGGTTCGGGCTAGGGTTAGGTTTAGGGGACCGGGACGGTTTAGGGTGCAGGTGGGGGTACGACAACGGTTTAGGGGAGCGTACATGTGAGGGCACGGGTTAGTGTGAGCGTACGGATTAGGATTAGGGGACTGGTGAGGGGAAGGCTTCGGGGAAGGGTTAGGGTTAAGGTTCGGGCTAGGGTTAGGGTTAGGGCACTGGGACGGTTTAGGGTCCAGGTGAGTGTACGACAATGGTTTAGGGGGAGCGTACGTGTGAGGGCGCGGGTTAGTGTGATCGTACGGGTTAGGATTAGGGGACGGGTGAGGGGAAGGCTTCGGGGAAGGGTTAGGTTTAGGTTTCGGGCTAGGGTTAGGGTTAGGGGACGGAGACGGTTTAGGTTCCAGGTGAGGGTACGACAACGGTTTAGGGGGAGCGAACGTGTGAGGGCGCGGGTTAGTGTGAGCGTACGGGTTAGGATTAGGGGACGGGTGAGGGGAAGGCTTCGGGGAGGGTTTAGGGTTAGGGTTCAGGCTATGGTTAGGGTTAGGGGACGGGGATGGTTTAAGGACCAGGTGAGGGTATGACAACGGTTTAGGGGGAGCTTATGTGTGAGGGCGCGGGTTAGTTTGAGCGTACGGGATAGGATTAGGGGACGGGTGAGGGGATGGCTTCAGGGAAGGGTTAGGTTTAGGTTTCGGGCTAGGGTTAGGGTTCGGGGACGGAGACGGTTTAGGGTCCAGGTGAGGGTACCACAACGGTTTAGGGGAAGCGTACGTGTGAGGGCGCGGGTTAGTGTGAGCGTACGGGTTAGGATTTGGGGACGGGTGAGGGGAAGGCTTCGGGAAAGTGTTAGGGTTAGGGTTCGGGCTAGGGTTAAGGTTAGGGGACGGGGTCGGTTTAGGGTCCAGTGAGGGTACGACAACGATTTAGGGGTAGCGTACGTGTGAGGGCGTGGGTCAGTGTGAGCGTACGGGTTAGGATTAGGGGACGGGTGAGGGGAAGGCTTTGGGGAAGGGTTAAGGTTAGGGTTCGGGCTAGGGTTAGGGTTAGGGGACGTGGACGGTTTAGGGTACAGTTGAGGGTACGACAGCGGTTTAGGGGGAGCGTACGTGTGAGGGCATGGGTTAGTGTGGGCGTACGGATTAGGATTAGGGGAAGGGTGAGGGGTAGGCTTCGAGAAAGGGTTAGGTTTAGGGTTCGGGCTAGGGTTAGGGTTAGGGGACGGAGACGGATTAGGGTACAGTTGAGGGTACGACAACGGTTTAGGGGGAGCGTACGTTTGAGGGCGCAGGTTAGTTTGAGCGTACGGTTTAGGATTAGGGGACGGGTGAGGGGAAGGCTTCGGGGAAGGGTTAGGGTTAGGGTTCGGGCTAGGGTTAGGGTTAGGGGACTGGGACGGTTTAGGGTCCAGGTGAGGGTACGACAACGGTTTAGCGGGAGCGTACGTGTGAGGGCGCGGGTTAGTGTGACCGTACGGGGTAGGATTAGGGGACAGGTGAGGGGAAGGCTTCGGGGAAGGGTTAGGGTTAGGGTTCGGGCTAGGGTTAGGGTTAGGGGACGGGGACGGTTTAGGGACCAGGTGAGGTTACGACAACGGTTTAGGGGGAGCGTACGTGTGAGGGCGTGGGTTAGTGTGAGCATACGGGTTAGGATTAGGGGACGGGGGAGCGAAAGGCTCCGGGAAACTGTTAGGGTTAGAGATCGGGCTAGGGTTAGGGTTAGGGGATGGGGACGGTTTAGGGTCCAGGTGAAGGTACGACAACGGTTTAGGGGGAGCATACGTGTGAGGGCGCGGGTTAGTGTGAGCGTACGGGTTATGATTCGGGGACGGGTGAGGGGAAGGCTTTGGGGAAGGTTTAGGGTTAGGGTTCGGGCTACGGTTACGTTTAGGGCACGGGGACGGTTTAGGGTCCAGGT
Source organism: Leucopleurus acutus (assembly GCF_964270905.1). NCBI lineage: Eukaryota > Metazoa > Chordata > Mammalia > Artiodactyla > Delphinidae > Leucopleurus > Leucopleurus acutus. Next base: position 431,518 of record NW_028139179.1, read on the forward strand.
GGGGGTACGACAACGGTTTAGGGAGAGCGTACGTGTGAGGGCACGGGTTAGTGTGAGCGTACGGGTTAGGATTACGGGACGAGTGAGGGGAAGGCTTCGGGGAAGGGTTAGGTTTGGGGTTCGGGTTAGGGTTAGGGTTAGGGAACGGGGACGGTTTAGGGTACAGGTGAGTGTACGACAATGGTTTAGGGGGAGAGTACGTGTGAGGTCGCGTGTTAGTGTGAGCGTACGTGTTAGGATTAGGGGACGGGTGAGGGGAAGGCTTCGGGGAAGGTTTAGGTTTAGGGTTCGGGCTAGGGTTAGGGTTGGGGATGGGGACGGTTTAGGGACCAGGTGAGGGTACGACAACGGTTTAGGGCGAGCGTACGTGTGAGGGCGCGGGTTAGTGTGAGCGTACGGGGTAGGATTATGGGACAGGTGAGGGGAAGGCTTCAGGGAAGTGTTAGGGTTAGGGTTCGGGCTAGGGTTAGGGTTAGGGGACGGGGACGGTTTAGGTTCCAGGTGAGGGTACGATAACAGTTTAGGGTGAGCGTACGTGTGAGGGCGCGGGTTAGTGTGAGCGTACGGGTTAGGATTAGGGGACGGGTGAGGGGAAGGCTTCGGGGAAGTGTTAGGGTTAGCGTTCGGGCTAGGGTTAGGGTTAGGGGACGGGGACGGTTTAGGGTCCAGGTGAGGGTACGACAACGGTTTAGGGGGAGCGTACGTGTGAGGGCGTGGGTTAGTGTGAGCGTACGGGTTAGGATTAGGGGACGGGTGAGGGGAAGGCTTCGGGTAAGGGTTAGGGTTAGGGTTCGGGCTAGGGTTAGGGTTAGGGGATGGGGACGGTTTAGGGTCCAGGTGAGGGTACGACAATGGTTTAGGGGGAGGGTACGTGTGAGGGCGTGGGTTAGTGTGAGCGTACGGGTTAGGATTAGGGGACGGGTGAGGGGTAGGCTTCGGGAAAGGGTTAGGTTTAGGGTTCGGGCTAGGGTTAGGGTTAGGGGACGGGGACGGTTTAGGGTCCAGGTGAGTGTACGACAACGGTTTCGGGGGAGTGTACGTTTGTGGGCGCAGGTTAGTGTGAGCGTACGGGTTAGGATTAGGGGACGGGTGAGGGGAAGGTTTCGGGGAAGGGTTCGGGTTAGGGTTCGTGCTAGGGTTAGGGTTAGGGGACGGGGACGGTTTAGGTTCCAGGTGAGGGTACGACAACGATTTAGGGGGTGCGTACGTGTGAGGGCGTGGGTCAGTGTTAGCGTACGGGTTAGGATTAGGGGACGGGTGAGGGGAAGGCTTCGGGGAAGGGTTATGTTTAGGGTTCGGGCTAGGGTTAGGGTTAGGGGACGGGGACGGTTTAGGGTCCAGGTGAGTGTATGACAACGCTTTAGGGGGAGGGTACGTGTGAGGGTGTGGGTTAGTGTGAGCGTACGGGTTAGGATTAGGGGACAGGTGAGAGAAGGCTTCAGGGAAGGGTTAGGGTTAGGGTTCGTGCTAGGGTTAGGGTTCGGGGACGGGGACGGTTTAGGGTTCAGGTGAGGGTACGACAACGGTTTAGGCGGAGTGTACGTGTGAGGGCGCGGGTTAGTGTGAGCGTACGGGTTAGGCTTAGGGGACGGGTGAGGGGAAGGCTTCGGGGAAATGTTAGGGTTAGGGTTCAGCCTAGGGTAAGGGTTAGGGGACGGGGATGGTTTAAGGTCAAGGTGAGGGTATGACAACGGTTTAGGGGGATCGTACGTTTGAGGGCGCGGGTTAGTGTGAGCGTATGAGTTAGGATTAGGGGACGGGTGAGGGGAAGGCTTCGGGGAAGGGTTAGGGTTAGGGTTCGGGCTAGGGTTTGGTTAGGGTACTGGGACGGTTTAGGGTCCAGGTGAGGGTACGACAACGGTTTAGGGGGTGCGTACGTGTGAGGGCGCGGGTTAGTGTGAGCGTAAGGTTAGGCTTAGGGGACGGGTGAGGGGCAGGCTTCAGGGAAGGGTTAGGGTTAGGGTTCGGGCTAGGGTTTGGTTAGGCGACGGGGACCGTTTAGGGTCCAGGTGAGGGTACGACAACGGTTTAGGAGGAGCGTATGTGTGAGGGCGCAGGTTAGTGTGAGCGTACGGGTTAGGATTAGTAGACAGGTGAGGGGAAGGCTTCGGGGAAGTGTTAGGGTTAGGGTTCGGGCTAGGGTTAGGGTTAGGGGACGGGGACGGTTTAGGGTCCAGGTGAGGGTACGACAACGTTTGAGGGGGAGCGTATGTGTGAGCGCGTGGGTAAGTGTCAGCGTACGGTTTAGGATTAGGGGACGGTTGAGAGGAAAGGCTTCGGAGAAGGGTTAGGGTTAGGGTTCGGGCTAGGGTTAGGGTTAGGGGACGGGGACAGTTTAGGGTCCAGGTGAGGGTACGACAACGGTTTAGGGGGAGCGTACGTGTTAGGGCGCGGGTTAGTGTGAGCGTACGGGTTAGGATTAGGGGACGGGTGAGGGGAAGGCTTCGGGGAAGGGTTAGGGATAGGGTTCGGGCTAGGGTTAGGGTTAGGGGACGGGGACGGTTTAGGGTCCAGGTGAGGGTACGACAACGGTTTAGGGGGAGCGTACGTGTGAGGGCGCGGGCTAGTGTGAGCGTAAGGGTTAGGAATAGGGGACGGGTGAGGGGAAGGCTTCGGGGAAGCTTTAGGGTTAGGGTTTGGGTAGGGTTAGGGTTAGGGGATGGGGACGGTTTAGGGTCCAGGTGAGGGTACCACAACGGTTTAGGGGCAGCGTACGTGTGAGCGGGCTGTTTAGTGTGAGCGTACGGGTTAGGATTAGGGGACGGGTGAGGGGAAGGCTTCGAGGAAGTGTTAGGGTTAGGGTTCGGGCTAGGATTAGGGTTAGGGGACGGGGACGGTTTAGGGTCAAGGTGAGGGTACGACGACTGTTTAGGGGGATCGTACGTGTGAGGGCGCGGGTTAGTGTGAGCGTACGGGTTAGGATTAGGGGACGGGTGAGGGTAAGGCTTCGGGGAAGGGTTAGGGTTAGGGTTCGGGCTAGGGTTAGGATTAGGGGACGGGGACGGTTTAGTGTCCAGCTGAGGGTACGGCAACGGTTTAGGGGGAGCGTATGTGTGAGGGCGCGGGTTAGTGTGAGCGTACGGGTTAGGATTAGGGGACGGGTGAGGGGAAGGCTTCAGGAAAGTGTTAGTGTTAGGGTTCGGGCTAGGGTTAGGGTTTGGGGACGGGGACAGTTTAGGGTCCAGGTGAGGGTACGACAACGCTTTAGGGGGTGCGTACGTGTGAGGGCGTGGGTTAGTGTGAGCGTACGGGTTAGGATTAGGGGATGGGTGAGGGGAAGGCTTCAGGGAAGTGTTAGGGTTAGGGTTCGGGCTAGGGTTAGGGTTAGGGTATGCGGACGGTTTAGGGTCAAGGTGAGGGTACGAAAACGGTTTAGGTGGAGCGTACGTGTGAGGGCACGGGTTAGTGTGAGCGTACGGGTTAGGATTAGGGGATGGGTGAGGGGAAGGCTTCGGGGACGGGTTAGGGTTAGGGTTCAGGCTAGGGTTAGGGTTAGGGGATAGGGACGGTTTAGGGTCCAGGTGAGGGTACGACAACGCTTTAGGGGGAGCGTACGTGTGAGGGTGCGGGTTAGTGTGAGCATGCGGGTTAGGATTAGGTGATGGGTGAGGGGAAGGATTCGGGGAAGGTTTAGGGTTAGGATTCGGGCTAGAGTTAAGTTTAGGGGACGGGGACGGTTTAGAGTCCACGTGAGGGTACGACAACGGTTTAGGGGGAGCATACGTGTGAGGGCGTGGGTTATGTGAGCTTACGGGTTAGGATTAGGTGACGGGTGACGGGAAGGCTTCGGGGAAGGGTTAGGGTTAGGGTTCGGGCTAGGGTTAGGGTTAGGTGAGGGGGACGGTTTAGGGTCCAGATGAGGGTACGACAACGGTTTAGGGGGACCGTTCGTGTGAGGGCGCGTGTTAGTGTGAGCGTACGGGTTAGGATTAGGGGATGGGTGAGGGGAAGGCTTCAGGGAAGGGTTAGGGTTAGGGTTCTGGCTAGGGTTAGGATTAGGGGACGGAGACGGTTTAGGGTCCAGGTGAGGGTACGACAACGGTTGAGGGGGAGCGTACGTTTGAGCGTGTGGGTTAGTGTCAGCATACGGGTTAGGATTAAGGGACGGTTGAGGGGAAGGCTTCGGGGAAGGGTTAGGGTTAGGGTTCGGGCTAGGGTTAGGGTTAGGGGACGGGGACGGTTTAGGGTCCAGGTGAGGGTACGACCACGGTTTAGGGGGAGCGTACGTGTGAGTGCACGGGTTAGTGTGAGCATACGGGTTAGGATTAGTGGATGGGTGAGGGGAAGGCTTCGGGGACGGGTTTGGGTTAGGTTTCGGGCTAGGGTTAGGGTTAGGGGATGGGGACGGTTTAGGGTCCAGGTGTGGGTATGACAACGGTTTAGGGGCAGCGTACGTGTGAGCGGGCTGGATAGTGTGAGCCTACGGGTTAGGATTAGGGGACGGTCGAGGGGAAGGCTTCAGTGAAGGGTTAGGGTTAAGGTTCGGGCTAGGGTTAGGGTTAGGGGATGGGGACGGTTTAGGGTCCAGGTGTGGGTACGACAACGGTTTAGGGGGAGCGTACGTGTGAGGGCGCGGATTAGTGTGAGCGTACGGGTTAGAATTACGGGCCGGGTGAGGGGAAGGCTTCGGGGAAGGGTAAGGGTTAGGGGACGGGGACGTTTTAGTGTCCAGGTGAGGGTACGACAACGCTTTAGGGGGAGCGTACGTGTGAGGGCGCGGGTTAGTGTGAGCGTACGCGTTAGGATTAGGGGACGGGTGAGGGGATGTCTTCGGGGAAGGGTTAGGGTTAGGGTTCGGGCTAGGGTTAGGGTTAGGGAACGGGGACGGTTTAGGGTGCAGGTGAGGGTACGACAACGGTTTAGGGGGAGCGTACGTGTGAGGGCGCGGGTTAGTGTGAGCGTACAGGTTAGGATTAGGTGTCGGGTGACCTGAAGGCTTCGGGGAAGGGTTAGGGTTAGGGTTCGGCTAGGGTTAGGGTTAGGAGACGGGGACGGTTTAGGGTCCAGGTGAGTGTACGACAACAGTTTAGGGGGAGCGTATGTGTGAGGGCGTGCGTTAGTGTGAGCGTACGGGTTAGTATTAGGGGCGGGTGAGGGGAAGGCTTCGGGGAAGGGTTACGGTTAGGGTTCGGGCTAGGGTTAGGGTTAGGGGACGGGGACGGTTTAGGGTCCAGGTGAGGGTACGACAACGCTTTAGGGGGAGCGTACCTGTGAGGGCGTGGGTTAGTGTGAGCGTACGGGTTAGGATTAGGGGACGGGTGAGGGGAAGGCTTCGGGGAAGGGTTAGGGTTAGGGTTCGGGCTAAGGTTAGAGTTAGTGGACGGGGACGGTTTAGGGTCCAGGTGAGTGTACGACAGCGGTTTAGGGGGAGCGTACGTGTGAGGGCGCGGGTTAGTGTGAGCGTACGGGTTAGGATTAGGGGACGGGTGAGGGGAAGGCTTCGGGGAAGGGTTAGGGTTAGGGTTCGGGCTAGGGTTAGGGTTAGGGGACGCGGACGGTTTAGGGACCAGGTGCGGGTACAACAACGGTTTATGGGGAGCGTACGTGTGAGGGCGTGGGTTAGTGTGAGCGTACGGGTTAGGATTCGGGGACGGGTTAGGGGAAGGCTTTGGGGACGGGTTAGGGTTAGGGTTTGGGTAGGGTTAGGGTAAGGGGATGGGGACTGTTTAGGGTCCAGGTGAGGGTACCACAACGGTTTAGGGGCAGCATACGTGTGAGCGGGCTGTTTAGTTTGAGCGTACGGGTTAGGATTAGGGGACGGGTGAGGGGAAGGCTTCGGGGAATGGTTAGGGTTAGGGTTCGGGCTAGAGTTAGGGTTAGGGGAAGGGGACGGTTTAGGGTCCAGCTGAGGGTACGACAACGGTTTAGGGGGAGCGTACGTGTGAGGGCGCGGGTTAGTGTGAGCGTACGGGTTAGGATTAGGGGACGGGTGAGGGGAAGGCTTCGGGGAAGGTTTAGGGTTATGGTTCGGGCTAGGGTTAGGGTTAGGGGACGGGGACGGTTTAGGGTCCAGGTGAGTGTACGACAACGGTTTAGGGGGAGCGTAAGTGTGAGGGCGTGGGTTATGTGAGCGTACGGGTTAGGATTAGGGGACGGGTGAGGGGAAGGCTTCGGGGAAGCGTTAGGATTATGGTTAGGGCTAGGGTTAGGGTTAGGGGACGGGGAAGGTTTAGGGTCTAGGTGAGGGTACGACAACGGTTTAGGGGGAGCGTACGTGTGAGGGCGCGGGTTAGTGTCATTGTACGGGTTAGGATTATTGGACGGGTGTGGGGAAGGATTCGGGGAAGGGTTAGGGTTAGGATTCGGGCTAGAGTTAAGGTTAGGGGACGGGGACGGTTTACGGTCCAGGTGAGGGTACGACCACGGTTTAGGGGGAGCATACGTGTGAGGGCACGGTTTAGTGTGAGCATACGGGTTAGGATTAGGGGATGGGTGAGGGGAAGGCTTCGGGGACGGGTTAGGGTTAGGGTTTGGGTAGGGTTAGGGTTAGGGAATGGGGACGGTTTAGGGTCCAGGTGAGGGTACCACAACGGTTTAGGGGCAGCGTACGTGTGAGCGGGCTGTTTAGTTTGAGCGTACGGGTTAGGATTAGGGGACGGGTGAGGGGAAGGCTTCGGGGAAGGGTTAGGGTTTGGGTTCGGGCTAGGGTTAAGGTTAGGGGACGGGGACAGTTTAGGGTCCAGGTGAGGGTACGACAACGGTTTAGGGGGAGCGTACGTGTGAGGGCGCGGGTTAGTGTGAGCATACAGGTTAGGATTAGGAGACGGGTGAGGGGAAGGCTTCGGGAAAGTGTTAGGGTTAGGGTTAGGGCTAGGGTTAGGGTTAGGGGACGGGGACTGTTTAGGGTCCAGGTGAGGATACGACAACGATTTAGGTGGAGCGAACGTGTGAGGGCGTGGGTAGTGTGATGGTACGGGTTAGGATTAGGTGTCGGGTGACCTGAAGGCTTCGGGGAAGGGTTAGGGTTAGGGTTCGGCTAGGGTTAGGGTTAGGAGACGGGGACGGTTTAGGGTCCAGGTGAGTGTACGACAACAGTTTAGGGGGAGCGTATGTGTGAGGGCGTGCGTTAGTGTGAGCGTACGGGTTAGTATTAGGGGCGGGTGAGGGGAAGCCTTCGGGGAAGGGTTACGGTTAGGGTTCGGGCTAGGGTTAGGGTTAGGGGACGGGGACGGTTTAGGGTCCAGGTGAGGGTACGACAACGCTTTAGGGGGAGCGTACGTGTGAGGGCGTGGGTTAGTGTGAGCGTACGGGTTAGGATTAGGGGACGGGTGAGGGGAAGGCTTCGGGGAAGGGTTAGGGTTAGGGTTCGGGCTAAGGTTAGAGTTAGTGGACGGGGACGGTTTAGGGTCCAGGTGAGTGTACGACAGCGGTTTAGGGGGAGCGTACGTGTGAGGGCGCGGGTTAGTGTGAGCGTACGGGTTAGGATTAGGGGACGGGTGAGGGGAAGGCTTCGGGGAAGGGTTAGGGTTAGGGTTCGGGCTAGGGTTAGGGTTAGGGGACGCGGACGGTTTAGGGACCAGGTGCGGGTACAACAACGGTTTATGGGGAGCGTACGTGTGAGGGCGTGGGTTAGTGTGAGCGTACGGGTTAGGATTCGGGGACGGGTTAGGGGAAGGATTTGGGGACGGGTTAGGGTTAGGGTTTGGGTAGGGTTATTGTAAGGGGATGGGGACTGTTTAGGGTCCAGGTGAGGGTACCACAACGGTTTAGGGGCAGCATACGTGTGAGCGGGCTGTTTAGTTTGAGCGTACGGGTTAGGATTAGGGGACCGGTGAGGGGAAGGCTTCGGGGAATGGTTAGGGTTAGGGTTCGGGCTAGAGTTAGGGTTAGGGGAAGGGGACGGTTTAGGGTCCAGCTGAGGGTACGACAACGGTTTAGGGGGAGCGTACGTGTGAGGGCGCGGGTTAGTGTGAGCGTACGGGTTAGGATTAGGGGACGGGTGAGGGGAAGGCTTCGGGGAAGGTTTAGGGTTATGGTTCGGGCTAGGGTTAGGGTTAGGGGACGGGGACGGTTTAGGGTCCAGGTGAGTGTACGACAACGGTTTAGGGGGAGCGTAAGTGTGAGGGCGTGGGTTATGTGAGCGTACGGGTTAGGATTAGGGGACGGGTGAGGGGAAGGCTTCGGGGAAGCGTTAGGATTATGGTTAGGGCTAGGGTTAGGGTTAGGGGACGGGGAAGGTTTAGGGTCTAGGTGAGGGTACGACAACGGTTTAGGGGGAGCGTACGTGTGAGGGCGCGGGTTAGTGTCATTGTACGGGTTAGGATTATTGGACGGGTGTGGGGAAGGATTCGGGGAAGGGTTAGGGTTAGGATTCGGGCTAGAGTTAAGGTTAGGGGACGGGGACGGTTTACGGTCCAGGTGAGGGTACGACCACGGTTTAGGGGTAGCATACGTGTGAGGGCACGGTTTAGTGTGAGCATACGGGTTAGGATTAGGGGATGGGTGAGGGGAAGGCTTCGGGGACGGGTTAGGGTTAGGGTTTGGGTAGGGTTAGGGTTAGGGAATGGGGACGGTTTAGGGTCCAGGTGAGGGTACCACAACGGTTTAGGGGCAGCGTACGTGTGAGCGGGCTGTTTAGTTTGAGCGTACGGGTTAGGATTAGGGGACGGGTGAGGGGAAGGCTTCGGGGAAGGGTTAGGGTTTGGGTTCGGGCTAGGGTTAAGGTTAGGGGACGGGGACAGTTTAGGGTCCAGGTGAGGGTACGACAACGGTTTAGGGGGAGCGTACGTGTTAGGGCGTGGGTTAGTGTGAGCGTACGGGTTAGGATTAGGGGACGGGTGAGGGGAAGGCTTCGGGGAAGGGTTAGGGTTAGGGTTCGGGCTAGGGTTAGCGTTAGTGGACGGGGATTGGTTTAGGGTCCAGGTGAGGGTACAACAACGGTTTAGGGGGAGCGTACGTGTGAGGGCACGGGTTAGTGTGAGCGTACGGGTTAGGATTAGGGGACAGGTGAGGGGAAGGCTTCGGGGAAGGTTTAGGGTTAGGGTTCGGGCTAGGGTTAGGGTTAGGGGACGGGGACGGTTTAGGGTCCAGGTGAGTGTACGACAACGGTTTAGGGGGAGCGTAAGTGTGAGGGCGCGTTTTAGTGTGAGCGTACGGGTTAGAATTAGGGGACGGGTGAGGGGAAGGCTTCGGGGAAGGGTTAGGGTTAGGGATCGGACTAGGGTTAAGGTTCTGGGATGGGGAGGGTTTCGGGTTCAGGTGAGGGTACGACAACGGTTTAGGGGGAGCGTACGTGTGAAGACGTGGGTTAGTGTGAGCGTACGGTTTATGATTACGGGACGGGTGAGGGGAAGGCTTCGTGGAATGGTTAGGGTTAAGGTTCGGGCTAGGGTTAGGGTTAGGGGATGGGGACGGTTTAGGGTCCAGGTGAGGGCCCGCCAATTGTTTAGGGGGAGCGTACGTGTGAGGGCGCGCGTTAGTGTGAGCGTACGGGTTAGGATTAGGGGATGGGTGAGGGGAAGGCTTCGGGGAAGGGTTAGGGTTAGGGTTCGGGCTAGGGTTTGGGTTAGGTGACGGGGACGGTTTAGGGTCCAGGTGAGGGTACGACAACGGTTTAGGGGGAGCGTACGTGTGAAGACGTGGGTTAGTGTGAGCGTACGGGTTAGGATTAGGGGACGGGTGAGGGGAGGGCTTCGGGGAAGAGTTAGGGTTAGGGTTCGGGCTAGGGTTAGGGTTAGGGGATGGGGACGGTTTAGGGTCCAGGTGTGGGTACGACAACGCTTTAGGGGCAGCGTACGTGTGAGCGGGCTGGATAGTGTGAGCGTACGGGTTAGGATTAGGGGATGGGTGAGGGGAAGGCTTCTGGGAAGGGTTAGGGTTATGGTTCGGGCTAGGGTTAGGGTTAGGGGATGGGGACGGTTTAGGGTCCAGGTAAGGGTACGACAACGGTTTAGGGGGAGCGTACGTGTGAGGGCCTGGTTTAGTGTGAGCGTACGGGTTCGGATTAGGGGACGGGTGAGGGGAAGTCTTCGGGGAAGTGTTAGGGTGAGGGTTCGGGCTAGGGTTCGGATTAGGGGACGGGGACGATTTAGGGTCCAGGTGAGGGTACGACAACGGTTTTAGGGGGAGTGTACGTGTGAAGACGTGGGTTAGTGTGAGCGTACGGGTTAGGACTAGGGGACGGGTGAGGGGAAGGCTTCGGGGAAGCGTTAGGGTTAGGGTTAGGGCTAGGGTTAGTGTTAGGGGACGGGGACGGTTTAGGGTCCAAGTGAGGGTACGACAACGCTTTAGGGGGAGCGTACGTATGAGGGCGCGGGTTAGTGTGAGCGTGCGGGTTAGGATTAGGGGACGGGTGAGGGGAAGGTTTCGGGGAAGGGTTAGGGTTAGGATTCGGGCTAGAGTTAAGGTTAGGGGACGGGGACGGTTTAGTGTCCACGTGAGGGTAAGACAACGGTTAGGGGGAGCATACGTGTGAGGGCGTGGGTTATGTGAGCGTACGGGTTAGGATTAGGGGATGGGTGAGGGGAAGGATTCGGGGAAGGGTTAGGGTTAGGGTTCGGGCTAGGGTTAGGGTTAAGGGACGGGGACGATTTAGGGTCCAGGTGAGGGTACGACAACGGTTTAGGGGGAGCGTACGTGTGAGGGCGCGGGTTAGCGTGAGCGTACGGTTTACGATTAGGGGACGGGTGAGGGGAAGGCTTCGGGGAAAGTTTAGGTTTAGGGTTCGGGCTAGGGTTAGGGTTAGGGGACGGGGACGGTTCAGGGTCCAGGTGAGGGTACGACAACGGTTTAGGGGGAGCGTACGTTTGAGGGCGCAGCTTAGTGTGAGCGTACGGGTTAGGATTAGGGGACGGGTGAGGGGAAGGTTTCGGGGAAGGGTTAGGGTTAGGGTTGGGGCTAGGGTTAGGATTAGGGAAGGGGAAGGTTTAGGTTCCAGGTGAGGGTACGACAACGGTTTAGGGGGAGCGTACGTGTGAGGTTGCGGGTTAGTGTGAGCGTACGGGTTAGGATTAGGGGACGGGTGAGGGGAAGGCTTCGGGGAATGGTTAGGGTTAGGGTTCGGTATAGGGTTAGGGTTAGGGGACGGTGACGGTTAAGGGTCCAGGTGAGGGTACGACAATGGTTTAGGGGGAGCGTACGTTTTAGGGCGCAGGTTAGTGTGAGCGTACGGGTTAGGATTATGGGACGGGTGAGGGGAAGGCTTCGGGGAAGGGTTAGGGTTAGGGTTCGGGCTATGGTTAGGGTTAGGGGACGGTGACGGTTTAGGGTCCAGATGAGGGTACGACAACGGTTTAGGGGGAGCGTACGTGTGAGGGCGTGGTTTAGTGTGAGCGTACGGGTTAGGATTAGGGGACGGGTGAGGGGAAGGCTTCGGGGAAGGGTTACGGTTAGGGTTCTGGCTAGGGTTAGGATTAGGGGACGGAGACGGTTTAGGGTCCAGGTGAGGGTACGACAACGGTTGAGGGCGAGCGTACGTGTGAGCGGGCTGTTTAGTGTGAGCGTACGGGTTAGGATTAGGGGACGGGTGAGGGGAAGGCTTCGGGGAAGGGTTAGGTTTAGGGTTCGGGCTAGGGTTAGGGTTAGGGGATGGGGACGGTTTAGGGTCCAGGTGTGGGTAAGACAACGGTTTAGGGGCAGCGTACGCGTGAGCGGGCTGGATAGTGTGAGCGTATGGGTTAGGATTAGGGGACGGGTGAGGGGAAGGCTTCGGGGAAGGGTTAGGGTTAGGGTTCGGGCTAGGGTTAGGTTTAGGGGACGGGGACGGTTTAGGGTCCAGGTGAGGGTACCACAACGGTTTAGGGGAAGCGTACATGTGAAGACGTGGGTTAGTGTGAGCGTACGGGTTAGGATTAGGGGATGGGTGAGGGGAAGGCTTCGTGGAATGGTTAGGGTTAAGGTTCGGGCTAGGGTTAGGGTTAGGGGATGGGGACGGTTTAGGGTCCAGGTGAGGGCACGACAACGGTTTAGGGGGATCCTACGTGTGAGGGCGCGGGTTAGTTTGAGCGTACGGGTTAGGATTTGGGGACGGGTGAGGGGAAGGCTTCGGGGAAGGTTTTGGTTTAGGCTTCGGGCTAGGGTTAGGCTTAGGGGACGGGGACGGTTTAGGGTCCAGGTGAGGGTATGACAACGGTTTAGGGGGAGCGTACGTGTGAGGTCGCGGGTTAGTGTGAGCCTCGGGTTAGGAATAGGGCACGGGTGAGGGGAAGGCTTCGCGGAAGGGATAGGGTTAGGGTTCGGGCTAGGGTTAGGGTTAGGGGACGGGGACAGTTTAGGGTCCAGGTGAGGGTACGACAATGGTTTAGGGGGAGCGTACGTGTGAGGGCACGGGTTAGTGTGAGCGTACGGATTAGGATTAGGGGACGGGTGAGGGGTAGGCTTCGGGGAAGGGTTAGGGTTATGGTTCGTGGTAGGGTTAGGGTTAGGGGACGGGGACGGTTTAGGGTCCAGCTGAGTGTACGACAATGGTTTACGGGGAGCGTACGTGTGAGGGCGCGGGTTAGTGTGAGCGTACGGGTTAGGATTAGGGGACGGGTGAGGGGAAAGCTTCGGGGAAGGTTTAGGGTTAGGGTTCGGGCTAGGGTTAGGGTTAGGGGATGGGGACGGTTTAGGGACCAGGTGAGGGTACGACAACGGTTAAGGGGGAGCGTACGTGTGAGGGCACGGGTTAGTGTGAGCGTACGGGATAGGATTAGGGGACGGGTGAGGGGAAGGCTTCGGGGAAGTGTTAGGTTTAGGATTCGGGCTAGGTTTAGGGTTAGGGGACGGGGACGGTTTAGGTTCCTGGTGAGGGTACGATAACGGTTTAGTGGGAGCGTAAGTGTGAGGGCGCGGGATATTGTGAGCGTACGGATTAGGATTAGGGGACGTGTGAAGGGAAGGCTTTGGGGAAGGGTTAGGGTTAGGGTTCGGGCTAGGGTTAGGGTTAGGAGATGGAGACGGTTTAGGGTCAAGGTGAGGGTACGAAAACGGTTTTGGTGGAGCGTACGTGTGAGGGCACGGGTTAGTGTGAGCGTACGGGTTAGGATTAGGGGATGGGTGAGGGGAAGGCTTCGGGGACGGGTTAGGGTTAGGGTTCGGGCTAGGGTTAGGTTTAGGGGATGGGGACGGTTTAGGGTCCAGGTGTGGGTACGACAACGGTTTAGGGGGAGCGTACGTGTGAGGGCGCGGGTTAGTGTGAGCGTACGGGTTCGGATTAGGGGACGTGTGAGGGGAAGGCTTCAGGGAAGGTTTAGGGTTAGGGTTCGGGCTAGGGTTAGGGTTAGGGGACGGGGACGGTTTAGGGTCCAGGTGAGGGTACGACAACGGTTTAGGGGGATCCTACGTGTGAGGGCGCGGGTTAGTGTGAGCGTACGGGTTAGAATTTGGGGACGGGTGAGGGGAAGGCTTCGGGGAAGGGTTAGGGTTAGGGTTCGGGCTAGGATTAGGTTTAAGGGACGGGGACGGTTTAGGGTCCAGGTGAGGGTACGACAACGGTTTAGGGGGAGCGTACGTGTGAGGGCGCGGGTTAGTGTGAGTGTACGGGTTAGGATTAGGGGACGGGTGAGGGGAAGGCTTCGGGGAAGTTTTAGGTTTAGGCTTCGGGCTAGGGTTAGGCTTAGGGGACGGGGACGGTTTAGGGTCCAGGTGAGGGTACGACAACGGTTTAGGGGGAGCGTACGTGTGAGGTCACGGGTTAGTGTGAGCCTCGGGTTAGGAATAGGGCACGGGTGAGGGGAAGGCTTCGCGGAAGGGATAGGGTTAGGGTTCGGGCTAGGGTTAGGGTTAGGGGATGGGGACGGTTTAGGGTCCAGGTGAGGGTACGACAACGGTTTAGGCGGAGCGTATGTGTGAGGGCACAGGTTAGTGTGAGTGTACGGATTAGGATTAGGGGACGGGTGAGGGGTAGGCTTCGGGGAAGGGTTAGGGTTAGGGTTCGGGGTAGGGTTAGGGTTAAGGGACGAGGACGGTTTAGGGTCCAGGTGAGTGTATGACAACGGTTTAGGGGGAGCATACATGTGAGGGCGCGGGTTAGTGTGAGCGTACGGGTTAGGATTAGGGGACGGGTGAGGGGAAGGCTTCGGGGAAGGGTTAGGGTTAGGGTTCGGGCTAGGGTTAGGTTTAGGGGACGGGGACGGTTTAGGGTCCAGGTGGGGGTACGACAACGGTTTATGGGGAGCGTACGTGTGAGGGCATGGGTTAGTGTGAGCGTACGGGATAGGATTAGGGGACGGGTGAGGGGAAGGCTTCGGGGAAGTGTTAAGTTTAGGCTTCGGGCTAGGTTTAGGGTTAGGGGACGGAGACGGTTTAGGTTCCTGGTGAGGGTACGACAACGGTTTAGGGGGAGCGTATGTGTGAGCGCGCGGGTTAGTGTGAGCGTACGGGTTAGGCTTAGGGGACGTGTTAGGGGAAGGCTTCGGGGAAGGGTTAGGGTTAGGGCTCGGGCTAGGGTTAGGGTTAGGGGATGGAGAAGGTTTAGGGTCTAGGTGAGGGTACGACAACGGTTTAGGGGGTGCGTACGTGTGATGGAGCGGGTTAGTGTGAGCGTACAGGTTAGGATTAGGGGACAGGTGTGGGGAAGGCTTCGGGGAAGGTTTAGGGTTAGGTTTCGGGCTAGGGTTAGGATTAGGGGACGGGGATGGTTTAGCGTCCAGGTGAGTGTACGGCAACGGTTTAGGGGGAGTGTACGTGTGAGGGCGCGGGTTAGTGTGAGCGTACCGGTTAGGATTAGGGGACGGGTGACGGGAAGGCTTCGGGAAAGTGTTAGGGATAGGGTTCGGGCTAGGGTTAGGGTTAGGGGATAGGGACGGTTTAGGGTCCAGTGAGGGTACGACAACGGTTTAGGTGTAGCGTACGTGTGAGGGCATGGGTTAGTGTGAGCGTACGGGTTAGGATTAGGGGACGTGTGAGGAGAAGGCTTTGGGGAAGGGTTAGGGTTAGGGTTCAGGCTAGGGTTAGGGTTAGGGGACTGGGACGGTTTAGGGTCCAGGTGAGGGTACGACAACGGTTTAGGGGGTGCGTACGTGTGATGGCGCGGGTTAGTGTGAGCCTACGGGTTAGGATTATGGGACGGGTGAGGGGAAGGCTTCGGGGAAGTGTTAGTGTTAGGGTTCGGCCTAGGGTTAGGGGACGGGGACAGTTTAGTTTCCAGGTGAGGGTACGACAACGGTTTAGGGGGAGCGTAAGTGTGAGGTTGCGGGTTAGTGTGAGCGTACGGGTTAAGATTAGGGGACGGGTGAGGGGAAGGCTTCGGGGAAGGGTTATTGTTAGGGTTCGGGATAGGGTTAGGGTTAGTGGATGGGGACGGTTTAGGGTTCAGGTGAGGGTAAGACAACGGTTTAGGGGGAGCGTACGTTTTAGGGCGCAGGTTAGTGTGAGCGTACGGGTTAGGATTAGGGGACGGGTGAGGGGAAGGCTTCGGGGAAGGGTTACGGTTAGGGTTCGGGCTAGGGTTAGTGTTAGGGGATGGGGACGGTTTAGGGTCGAGGTGAGGGTATGACAACGCTTTATGGGGAGCGTACGTGTGAGGGCGCGGGTTAGTGTGAGCGTACGGGTTAGGATTAGGGGACGGGTGAGGGGAAGGCTTCGGGGAAGGGTTAGGGTTAGGCTTCGGGCTAGGTTTAGGGTTAGGGGACGGGGACGGTTTAGGGTCCAGGTGAGCGTACGATAACGGTTTAGGGGGAGCGTACGTGTGAGGGCACGGGTTAGTGTGAGCGTACGGATTAGGATTAGGGGAAGGGTGAGGGGTAGGCTTCGGGGAAGGGGTAAGGTTAAGGTTTGAGCTAGGGTTAGGGTTAGGGGATGGGGACGGTTTAGGGTCCAGGTGAGGGTACGACAACGGTTTAGGGGGAGCGTAAGTGTGAGCGCGCGGGTTAGTGTGAGTGTATGGGTAGGATTCGGGTATGGGTGAGGGGAAGGCTTCTGGGAAGGTTTAGGTTTATCTTTCGGGCTAGGGTTAGGGGACGGGACGGGTACGGTTTAGGGTCCAGGTGAGTGTACGACAACGGTTTAGGGGGAGTGTACCTGTGAGGGCGCGGGTTAGTGTGAGCGTACGGGTTAAGATTAGGGGACGGGTGAGGGGAAGGCTTCGGGGAAGTGTTAGTGTTAGTGTTCGGGCTAGGGTTAGGGGACGGGGATGGGGACGGTTTAGGGTCCAGGTGAGGGTACGACAATGCTTTAGGGGGAGCGTACGGGTGAGGGCGCGGTTTAGCGAGAGCGTACAGGTTAGGATTAGGCGACGGATGAGAGTCAGGCTTCGGGGAAGGGTTAGGGTTAGGGTTCGCGGTAGGGTTAGAGTTAGGAGACGGGGACGGTTTAGTGTCCAGGTGTGTGTACGACAACGCTTTAGGGGGAGCGTCCATGTGAGGGTGTAGGTTAGCGTTAGCGTACGGGTTAGGATTAGAGGACGGGTGAGGGGAAGGCTTCGGGGAAGGGTTAGGGTTAAGGGACGGGGACGGTTTACGGTCCAGATGAGGGTTCGACAACGGTTTAGGGGGAGCGTAAGTGTGAGGGCGCGGGTTAGTGTGAGCGTACGGGTTAGGATAAGGGGACGGGTGAGTGGAAGGCTTCGGGAAAGGGTTAGGGTTAGGGTTCGGGCTAGGGTTAGGGTTTGGGGACGGGGACGAATTAGGGTCCAGGTGAGGGTACGACAACGGTTTAGGGAGAGCGCACGTTTGAGGGCGCGGGTTAGTGTGAGCGTACGGCTTAGGATTAGGGGACGGGTGAGGGTAAGGCTTCGGGGAAGTTTTAGGCTTAGGGTTCGGACTAGGGTTAGGGTTAGTGGACTGGGACGAATTAGGGTCCAGGTTAGGGTACGACAACGGTTTCGGGCGATCGTACGTGTGAGGGTGCGGGTTAGTGTGAGCGTACGGGTTAGGATTAGGGGACGGGTGAGGGGAAGGCTTCGGGGAAGGGTTAGGGTTAGGGTTCGGGCTATGGTTAGGGTTAGGGGACGGGGACGGTTTAGGGTCCAGGTGAGGGTACGACAACGGTTTAGGGGGAGCGTAGGTGTGAGGGCGTGGGTTAGTGTGAGCGTACGGGTTAGGATTAGGGGACGGGTGAGGGGAAGGCTTCAGGGAAGTGTTAGGGTTAGGGTTCGGGCTAGGGTTAGGGTTAGGGGATGGGGACGGTTTAGGGTCCAGGTGAGGCTACAACAACGCTTTAGGGGGAGCGTACGTGTGAGGGCGCGGGTTAGTGTGAGCGTACGGTTTAGGATTAGGGAACGGGTGAGGGGAAGGCTTCGGGGAAGGGTTAGGGTTTGGGTTCGGGATAGGGTTAGGGTTAGGGGACGGGGACGGTTTAGGGTCCAGGTGAGGGTACGACAACGCTTTAGGGGGAGCGAATGTGTGAGGTTGTGGGTTAGTGTGAGCGTACGGGTTAGGATATGGGGACGGGTGAGTGGAAGGCTTCGTGGAAGTGTTCGGGCTAGGGTTAGGGTTAGGGGACGGGGACGGTTTAGGGTCCAGGTGAGGTTACGACAACGGTTTAGGGGGAGCGTACGTGTGAGGGCGCGGGTTAGTGTGAGTGTACGGGTTAGGATTAGGGGACGGGTGAGGGGAAGGCTTCGGGGAAGGGTTAGGGTTAGGTTTCGGGCTAGGGTTAGGGTTAGGGGACGGGGACGGTTTAGGGTCCAGGTGAGGGTACGACAACGCTTTCGGGGGAGGGTACGTGTGAGGGCGCGGTTTAGTGTGAGCGTACGGGTTAGGATTATGGGACGGGTGAGGGGAAGACTTCGGGGAAGAGTTAGGGTTAGGGTTCGGGCTAGGGTTAGGGTTAGGGGACGGGGACGGTTTAGGGTCCAGGTGAAGGTACGAGTATGGTTTAGGCGGAGCGTACGTGTTAGGGTTCGGGTTAGGGTTAGGTTTAGGGGACGGGGACAGTTTAGGGTCCAGGTGAGGGTACGACAACGCTTTTGGGGGAGCGTACGTGTGAGGGCTTGCGTTAGTGTGAGCATACGGGATAGGATTAGAGGACGGGTGAGGGGAAGGCTTCTTGGAAGTGTTAGGATTAGGGTTCGGGCTAGGGTTAGGGCTCGGGGACGGGGCGGTTTAGGGTACAGGTGAGGATGCGACAACGGTTTAGGTGGAGCGTACGTATGAGGGCGCGGGTTAGTGTGAGCGTACGGGTTAGGATTAGGGGACGGGTGAGGGGAAGGCTTCGGGGAAGGGTTAGGGTTAGGGTTCAGGCTAGGGTTAGGGTTAGGGGACGGGGACGGTTTCGGGTCCAGTTGAGGGTACGAGAGCGGTTTAGGGTGAGTGTACGTGTGAGGGCTTGGGTTAGTGTGAGCGTACGGTTTAGGATTAGGGGACGTGTCAGGGGAAGGCTTCGGGGAAGGGTTAGGGTTACGGTTTGCGCTAGGGTTAGGGTTAGGGGACGGGGACGGTTTAGGGTCAAGGTGAAGGTACGACAATGGTTTATGGGGAGCGTACGTGTGAGGGCGCGGGTTATTGTGAGCGTACGGCTTAGGATTAGGGGACGTGTGAGGGGAACGTTTCGGGGAAGGGTTAGGGATAGTGTTCGGGATAGGGTTAGGGTTAGGGGTCGGGGACGGTTTAGGGTTCAGGTGAGGGTATGACAACGGTTTAGGGGGAGCGTACGTGTGAGGGCGCGGGTTAGTGTGAGCGTACGGGTTAGGATTAGGAGACGGGTGAGGGGAAGGCTTCGGGGAAGTGTTAGGTTTAGGGTTCGGGCTAGGGTTAGGGTTAGGGGATGGGGACGGTTTAGGGTCCAGGTGAGGGTACGACAACGGTTTAGGGGGAGCGTACGTGTGAGGGCGCGGGTTAGTGTGAGGGTATGGGTTAGGATTAGGGGATGGGTGAGGGGAAGGCTTCGGGGAAGTGTTAGGTTTAGGTTTCGGGCTAGGGTTAGTGTTAGAGTACGGGGACGGTTTAGGGTCCAGGTGAGGGTACGACAACGGTTTAGGGGGAGCGTACGTGGGAGGGCGCGGGTTAGTGTGAGCGTACGGGTTAGGATTAGGGGACGGGTGAGGGGAAGGCTTCGGGGAAGTGTTAGTGTTAGGGTTCGGGCTAGGGTTAGGGCTCGGGTACGGGGACGGTTTAGGGTCCAGGTGAGGATACGACAACGGTTTAGGTGGAGCGTACGTGTGAGGATGCGGGTTAGTGTGAGCGTTCGGGTTAGGATTAGGGGACGGGTGAGGGGAAGGCTTCGGGAAAGGGTTAGGGTTAGGGTTCAGGCTAGGGTTAGGGTTAGGGAACGGGGACGGTTTCGGGTCCAGTTGAGGGTGCGAGAGCGGTTTAGGGTGAGCGTACGTGTGAGGGCGCGGGTTAGTGTGAGCGTACGGGTTAGGATTAGGGGACGGGTGAGGGGAAGGCTTCGGGGAATGGTTAGGGTTACGGTTTGGGCTAGGGTTAGGGTTAGGGGACGGGGACGTTTTAGGTTCCAGGTAAGTGTACGACAACGCTTTAGGGGGAGCGTACGTGTGAGGGCGCGGGTTAGTGTGAGCGTACGGGTTAGGATTAGGGGACGTGTGAGAGGAACGTTTCGGGGAAATGTTAGTGATAGTTTTCGGGATAGGGTTTGGGTTAGGGGACGGGGACGGTTTAGGGTCTAGGTGAGGGGACGACAACGGTTTAGGGGGAGCGTACGTGTGAGGGCGCGGGTTAGTGTGAGCGTAAGGGTTAGGATTAGGGGACGGGTGAGGGGAAGGCTTCGGTGAAGTGTTAGGTTTAGGGTTCGGGCTAGGGTTAGGGTTAGGGGACGGGGATGGTTTAGGGTACAGGTGAGGGTACGACAACGGTTTAGGGGGAGCGTACGTGTGAGGGCGCGGGTTAGTGTGAGCGTACGGGTTAGGATTAGGGGATGGGTGAGGGGAAAGCTTCGGGGAAGTGTTGGGTTTAGGGTTCGGGCTAGGGTTAGGGTTAGGTGACGGGGACGGTTTAGGGTCCAGGTGAGGGTACGACAACGGTTAAGGGGGAGCGTACGTGGGAGAGCACGGGTTAGTGTGAGCGTACGGGTTAGGATTAGGGGACGGGTGAGGGGAAGGCTTCGGGGAAGGGTTAGGTTTAGGGTTCGGGCTAGGGTTAGGGCTCGGGGACGGGGACGGTTTAGGGTACAGGTGAGGGTACGACAACGGTTTATGGGGAGCGTACGTGTGAGGGCGCGGGTTAGAGTGAGCGTACGGGTTACGATTAGAGGACGGGTGAGGGGAAGGCTTCGGGGAAGGGTTAGGGTTAGCTTTCGAGCTAGGGTTAGGGTTAGGGGTCGGGGACGGTTTAGGGTCCACGTGAGGGTACGACAACGGTTTAGGGGGAGCGTACGTTTGAGGGCACGGGTTAGTGTGAGGGTACGGGTTAGGATTAGAGGACGGGTGAGGGGAAGGGTTCGGGGAAGGGTTAGATTTAGGGTTCGGGCTAGGGTTAGCGTTAGGGGACAGAGACTGTTTAGGGTCTAGGTGAGGGTACGACAACGGTTTAGGGGGAGCGTAAGAGTGAGGTCGTGGGTTAGTGTGAGCGTCCGGGTTAGCATTAGGGGACGGGTGAGAGGAAGGCTTCGGGGAAGGGTTAGGGTTAGGGTTCAGGCTAGGGTTAGGGTTAGGGGACGGGGACGGTTTAGGGTCCAGGTGAGGGTACGACAACGGTTTAGGGGGAGCGAGTCTGTGAGGGCGCGGGTTAGTGTGAGGATACGGGTTAGGATTAGGGGACGGGTGAGGGGAAGACTTCGGGGAAGGGTTAGTGTTAGGGTTCAGGCTAGGGTTAGGGTTAGGAGACAGGGATGGTTTAGGGTCCAGGTGAGGTTACGACAACGGTTTAGTGGGAGCGTACATGTGAGGGCACGGGTTAGTGTGAGCGTACGGGTTAGGATTAGGGGACGGGTGAGGGGAAGGCTTCGGGGAAGTGTTAGGGTTAGGGTTTGGGCTAGGGTTAGGGTTAGGGGACGGGGACGGTTTAGGGTCCAGGTGAGGCTACAACAACGCTTTAGGGGGAGCGTACGTGTGAGGGCGCGGGTTAGTGTGAGCGTACAGTTTAGGATTAGGGGACGGGTGAGGGGAAGGCTTTGGGGAAGTGTTAGGGTTTGGGTTCGGGCTAGGGTTAGGGTTAGGGGACGGGGACGGTTTAGGGTTCAGGTGAGGGTACGACAACGCTTTAGGGGGAGCGAATGTGTGAGGTTGCGGGTTAGTGTGAGCGTACGGGTTAGGATTAGGGTACGGGTGAGTGGAAGGCTTCGTGGAAGGGTTCAGGCTAGGGTTAGGGTTAGGGGACGGGGACGGTTTAGGGTCCATGTGAGGGTACGACAACGGTTTAGAGGGAGCGTACGTGTGAGGGCGCGGGTTAGTGTGAGTGTACTGGTTAGGATTAGGGGACGGGTGAGGGGAAGGCTTCGGGGAAGGGTTAGGGTTAGGGTTCGGGCTAGGGTTAGGGTTAGGGGACGGGGACGGTTTAGGGTCCAGGTGAGGGTACGACAACGCTTTCGGGGGAGGGTACGTGTGAGGGCGCGGTTTAGTGTGAGCATACTGGTTAGGATTAGGGGACGGGTGAGCGGAAGACTTCGGGGAAGAGTTAGGGTTAGGGTTCGGGCTAGGGTTAGGGTTAGGGGACGGGGACGGTTTAGGGTCCAGGTGAGGTTACGACAACAGTTTCGGGGGAGCGTACGTGTGAGGTTGCGGGTTAGTGTGAGCGTACGGGTTAGGATTAGGGGACGGGTGAGTGGAAGCCTTCGTGGAAGGGTTCGGGCTAGGGTTAGGGTTAGGGGACGGGGACGGTTTAGGGTCCAGGTGAAGGTACGAGTATGGTTTAGGCGGAGCGTACGTGTGAGGGCGTGGGTTAGTGTGAGCGTACAGGTTAGGATTAGGGGACGGGTGAGGGGAAGGCTTCGGGGAAGAGTTAGGGTTAGGGTTCGGGCTAGGGTTAGGGTTAGGGAACGGGGACCGTTTTGGCTCCAGGTGAGGGTACGACAATGGTTTAGGGGGAGTGTACGTGTGAGGGCGCGGGTTAGTGTCAGCGTACGGGTTAGGATTAGGGGACGGGGGAGAGGAAGGCTTCGGGGAAGGGTTAGAGTTAGGGTTCAGGCTAGGGTTAGGGTTAGGGGACGGGGACCGTTTTCGCTCCAGGTGAGGGTACGACAATGGTTTAGGGGGAGTGTACGTGTGAGTGCGCGGGTTAGTGTGAGCGTACGGGTTAGGATTAGGGGACGGGTGAGGGGAAGGCTTCGGGGAAGAGTTAGGGTTAGGGTTCGGGCTAGGGTTAGGGTTACGGGACGGGGACGGTTTAGGGTCCAGGTGAGGGTACGACAACTGTTTAGGGGGAGCGAATGTGTGAGGGTGTGGGTTAGTGTGAGCGTACGGGTTAGGATTAGGGGACGGGTGAGGGGAAAGCTTCGTGGAAGGGTACGGGCTAGGGTAAGGGTTAGGGGACGGGGACGGTTTAGGGTCCAGGTGAGGGTATGACAACGGTTTAGGGGGAGCATACGTGTGAGGGCGCGGGTTAGTGTGAGCGTACGGGTTAGAATTAGGGGACGGGTGAGGGGAAGGCTTCGGGGAAGGGTTAGGGCTAGGGTTCGGCATAGGGTTAGGGTTAGGGGACGGGGACGGTTTAGGGTCCAGGTGAGGGTACGACAACATTTTAGGGGAAGCGTATATGTGAGGTCGTGGGTTAGTGTGACCGTACAGGTTAGGATTAGGGGACGGGTGAGGGGAAGGCTTCGGGGAAGGGTTAAGGTTAGGGTTCGGGATAGGGTTAGGTTTAGGGGACGGGGACGGTTTATGGTCCAGGTGAAGGTACGAGTATGGTTTAGGCGGAGCGTACGTGTTAGGGTTCGGGTTAGTGTTAGGTTTAGGGGACGGGGACAGTTTAGGGTCCAGGTGATGGTACGGCAACGCTTTTGGGGGAGCGTACGTGTGAGGACACGGGTTAGTGTGAGCGTACGGGTTAGGATTAGGGGACGGGTGAGGGGAAGGCTTCGGGGAAGGGTTAGGGTTAGGGTTGGGGCTAGGGTTAGGGTTAGGGGACGGGGACGGTTTAGGGTCCAGGTGAGGGTACGAAAACGGTTTAGGGGGAGCGTACGTGTGAGGGCGCGGGTTAGTGTGAGCGTATGGTTTAGGATTAGGGAACGGGTGAGGGGAAGGCTTCGGGAAGGGTTAGGGTTAGGGTTCGGGCTAGGGTTAGGGTTATGGGACGGGAACGGTTTAGGGTCCAGGTGAGGGTACGACAACGCTTGAGGGGGAGCGTACGTGTGAGCGAGCGGGTTAGTGTGAGCGTACGGGTTAAGATTAGGGGACGTGTGAGGGTCAGGTTTCAGGAAAGGTTTAGGGTTAGGGTTCAGTCTAGGGTTAGGGTTAGGGGACGGGGACGGTTTAGGGTCCAGGTGAGGGTACGACAACGCTTTAGGGGGAGCGTACGTGTGAGGGCGCGGGTGAGTCTTAGCGTACGAGTTAGGATTAGGGGACGGGTGAGGGTCAGGCTTCGTGGAAGGGTTAAGGTTAGGGTTCGGGCTAGGGATAGGCTTAGGGGACGGGGACGGTTGAGAGTCCAGGTGAGGGTATGACAACGCTTTAGGGGGAGCGTACTTGTGATGGCGCGGGTTAGTGTTAGCGTACTGGTTAGGATTAGGGGACAGGTGAGGGTCAGGCTTCAGGGAAGTGTTAGGTTTAGGGTTCGGGCTAGGGTTAGGGGACAGGGACGGGGACGGTTGAGGGTCCAGGTGAGGGTATGACAACGCTTTAGGGGGAGTGTAGTTGTGAGAGTGCGGGTCATTGTTAGCGTACTTGTTAGGATTAGGGGACGGGTGAGGATCAGGCTTCGGGGAAGGGTTAGTGTTAGGGATCGGGCGAGGTTTAGGGTCAGGGGACAGGGACGGTTTAGGGTTCAGGTGAGGGTACGACAACGCTTTAGGGGGAGCGTACGTGTGAGGGCGTGGGTTAGCGTTCGCGTGCGGGTTAGGATTAGGGGACGGGTGAGGGTCAGGCTTCGGGGAAGGGTTAGTGTTAGGGTTCGGGCTAGGGTTAGGGTTAGGGGACGGGGACGGTTTAGGGTCCAGGTGAGGGTACGAGAACGCTTTAGGGGGATTGTACATGTGAGGGCGCGGGTTAGCGTTAGCGTACGGGTTAGGATTAGGGCATGGGTGAGGTTCAGGCTTCGGGGAATTGTTAGGCTTAGGGTTCGGGCTAGGGTTAGGGTTAGGGGACGGGGACGGTTTATGGTCCACGTGAGGGTACGAGAACGCTTTAGGGGGAGCGTACATGTGAGGGCGCGGGTTAGCGTTAGCGTACGGGTTAGGATTAGGGGACGGGTGAGGGTCAGGCTTTGAGGAAGGGCTAGGGTTATGGTTCGGCCTAGGGTTAGGGTTAGGGGAAGGGGACGGTTTAGGGTCCAGGTGAGGGTATGACAACGCTTTATGGGGAGGGTATGTGTGAGGGCGCCGGTTAGTGTTAGCGTACGAGTAAGGATAAGGGGACGGGTGAGGGCCACGCTTCAGGGAAGTGTTCGGTTTAGGGTTCGGGCTAGGGTTAGTGATAGGGGACGGGGACGGTTTAGGGTCCAGGTGAGGGGACGACAACGCTTTATGGTAACGTATGAGTGAGAGCGCGGGTTAGTGTTAGCGTATGGGTTAGGATTAGGGGACGGGTGAGTGTCAGGCTCGGGGAAGGTTTAGCATTAGGGTCGGGCTAGGGTTAGGGTTAGGGGACGGGGACGGTTTAGGGTCCAGGTGAGGGTACGACAACGCTTTAGGGGGAGTGTACGTGTGAGGGCGCGGGTTAGTGTTAGCGTACGGGTGAGGATTAGGGGACGGGTGAGGGTCAGGATTCGGGGAAGTGTTAGGGTTAGTGTTCGGGCTAGGGTTAGGGGACGGGGACTGGGACGGTTGAGGGTCCAGGTTAGGGTATGACAACGCTTTAGGGGTAGCGTACTTGTGAGGGCGCATGTCAGTGTTAGCGTACAGGTTAGGATTAGGGGACGGGTGAAGGTCAGGCTTCGGGGAAGGGTTAGGGTTAGGGATCAGGCTAGGGTTAAGGTTAGGGGACCGGGACGGTTCAGGGTTCATGTGAGTTTACGACAACGCTTTAGGGGGAGCGTAAGTGTGAGAGCGCGGGTTAGTGTTAGCATACGGGTTAGGATTAGGGGACGGGTGAGGGTCAGGATTCGGGGAAGGGTTAAGGTTAGGGTTCGGCCTAGGGTTAGGGTTAGGGGACGGGGACGGTTTAGGGTCCAGGTGAGGGTACGACAACGCTTTAGATGGAGCGTACGTGTGAGGGCGCATGTTAGTGTTAGCGTACGGATTAGGATTAGGGGACAGGTGAGTGTCAGGCTTCGGGGAATCGTTAGGGTTAGGGTTCGGGCTAGGGTTAGGTTTAGGGGATGGTGACTTTTTAGGGTCCAGGTGAGGGAACGACAACGCTTTAGGTTTAGCATACGTGTGAGGGAGTGGATTAGCGTTAGCGTACGGGTTAGGATTAGGGGACGTGTTGGGTCAGGCTTCGGGGAAGTGTTAGGGTTAGGGTTAGGGCTAGGGTTAGGGTTAGGGGACGGGGACGGTTTAGGGTCCAGGTGAGGGTACGACAATGGTTTAGGGGGAGCGTACGTGAGA
The DNA here is from genome assembly GCF_964270905.1 of Leucopleurus acutus. Lineage (NCBI taxonomy): Eukaryota > Metazoa > Chordata > Mammalia > Artiodactyla > Delphinidae > Leucopleurus > Leucopleurus acutus. The sequence goes on from NW_028139179.1 coordinate 456,973, forward strand.
GGGCGCGGGTTAGTGTGAGTGTACAGGTTAGGATTAGGGGACGGGTGAGGGGAAGGCTTCGGGAAAAGGTTAGGGTTAGGGTTCGGGCTAGGTTTAGGTTTAGGGGATGGGGACGGTTTAGGGTCCAGGAGAGGGTACGACAACGGTTTAGGGGGAGCGTACGTGTGAGGGCGTGGGTTAGTTTGAGCATACGGGTTAGGATTAGGGGACGGGTGAGGGGAAGGCTTCGGGGAAGTGTTAGGATTAGGGTTCGGGCTAGGGTTAGGTTTAGGGGATGGGGACGGTTTAGGGTCCAGGAGAGGGTACGACAACGGTTTAGGGGGAGCGTACGTGTGAGGGCGCGGGTTAGTGTGAGCGTATGGGTTAGTATTAGGGGACGGGTGAGGGGAAGGCTTCGGGGAAGGGTTAGGGTTAGGGTTCGGGCTAGGGTTAGGGTTAGGGGACGGGGACGGTTTAGGGTCCAGGTGAGGGTACGACAAAGGTTTAGATGGAGCGTACGTGTGAGGGCGCGGGTTAGTGTGAGCGAACGGGTTAGGATTAGGGGATGGGTGAGGGGAAGGCTTCGGGGAAGGGTTAGGGTTAAGGGACGGGGACGGTTTACGGTCCAGATGAGGGTACGACAACGGTTTAGGGGGAGCGCACGTGTGAGGACGCAGGTTAGTGTGAGCGTACGGGTTAGGATTAGGAGACGGGTGAGGGGAAGGATTCGGGGAAGGGTTAGGTTTAGGGTTCGGGCTAGGGTTAGGGTTAGGGGACGGGGACGGTTTAGGGTCCAGGTGAGTGTATGACAACGGTTTAGGGGGAGCGCACGTGTGAGGGCGCGGGTTAGTGTGAGCATACGGGTTAGGATTAGGGGAAGGGTGAGGGTAAGGCTTCGGGGAAGTGTTAGGGTTAGGGTTCGGGCTAGGGTTAGGGTTAGGGGACGGGGACGGTTTAGGGTCCAGGTGAGGGTACGACCACGGTTTAGGGGGAGCATTCGTGTGAGGGCGTGGGTTAGTGTGAGCGTACGGATTAGGATTCGGGGACGGGTGAGGGGAAGGCTTCGGGGAAGTGTTAGGGTTAGGTTTCGGGCTAGGGTTAGGGTTAGGGGACGGGGACGGTTTAGGGTCCAGGTGAGGGTACGACAACGGTTTAGGGGGAGCGTACGTGTGAGGGCGCGGGTTAGTGTGAGCGTACGGGTTAGGATAAGGGGACGGGTGAGGGGAAGGCTTCGGGGAAGGGTTAGGGTTAGGGTTCGGGCTACGGTTAGGTTTAGGGGACGGGGACGGTTTAGGGTCCAGGTGAAGGTACGACAACGCTTTAGGGGGAGCGTACGTGTGGGGGCGTGGGTTAGTGTTAGCGTATGGGTTAGGATTAGGGTACGGGTGAGGGTCAGGCTTCAGGGAAGTGTTAGGTTTAGGGTTCGGGATAGGGTTAGGGGACAGGGACGGGGACGGTTGAGGTTCCAGGTGAGGGTATGACAACGCTTTAGGGGGAGTGTAGTTGTGAGAGTGCGGGTCATTGTTAGCGTACTTGTTAGGATTAGGGGACGGGTGAGGATCAGGCTTCGGGGAAGGGTTAGTGTTAGGGATCGGGCGAGGTTTAGGGTCAGGGGACAGGGACGGTTTAGGGTTCAGGTGAGGGTACGACAACGCTTTAGGGGGAGCGTACGTGTGAGGGCGTGGGTTAGCGTTCGCGTGCGGGTTAGGATTAGGGGACGGGTGAGGGTCAGGCTTCGGGGAAGGGTTAGTGTTAGGGTTCGGGCTAGGGTTAGGGTTAGGGGACGGGGACGGTTTAGGGTCCAGGTGAGGGTACGAGAACGCTTTAGGGGGATTGTACATGTGAGGGCGCGGGTTAGCGTTAGCGTACGGGTTAGGATTAGGGCATGGGTGAGGTTCAGGCTTCGGGGAATTGTTAGGCTTAGGGTTCGGGCTAGGGTTAGGGTTAGGGGACGGGGACGGTTTAGGGTCCACGTGAGGGTACGAGAACGCTTTAGGGGGAGCGTACATGTGAGGGCGCGGGTTAGCGTTAGCGTACGGGTTAGGATTAGGGGACGGGTGAGGGTCAGGCTTCGAGGAAGGGCTAGTGTTATGGTTCGGCCTAGGGTTAGGGTTAGGGGAAGGGGACGGTTTAGGGTCCAGGTGAGGGTATGACAACGCTTTATGGGGAGGGTATGTGTGAGGGCGCCGGTTAGTGTTAGCGTACGAGTAAGGATAAGGGGACGGGTGAGGGCCAGGCTTCAGGGAAGTGTTCGGTTTAGGGTTCGGGCTAGGGTTAGTGATAGGGGACGGGGACGGTTTAGGGTCCAGGTGAGGGGACGACAACGCTTTATGGTAACGTATGAGTGAGAGCGCGGGTTAGTGTTAGCGTATGGGTTAGGATTAGGGGACGGGTGAGGGTCAGGCTCGGGGAAGGTTTAGCATTAGGGTCGGGCTAGGGTTAGGGTTAGGGGACGGGGACGGTTTAGGGTCCAGGTGAGGGTACGACAACGCTTTAGGGGGAGTGTACGTGTGAGGGCGCGGGTTAGTGTTAGCGTACGGGTGAGGATTAGGGGACGGGTGAGGGTCAGGATTCGGGGAAGTGTTAGGGTTAGTGTTCGGGCTAGGGTTAGGGGACGGGGACTGGGACGGTTGAGGGTCCAGGTTAGGGTATGACAACGCTTTAGGGGTAGCGTACTTGTGAGGGCGCATGTCAGTGTTAGCGTACAGGTTAGGATTAGGGGACGGGTGAAGGTCAGGCTTCGGGGAAGGGTTAGGGTTAGGGATCAGGCTAGGGTTAAGGTTAGGGGACCGGGACGGTTCAGGGTTCATGTGAGTTTACGACAACGCTTTAGGGGGAGCGTAAGTGTGAGAGCGTGGGTTAGTGTTAGCATACGGGTTAGGATTAGGGGACGGGTGAGGGTCAGGATTCGGGGAAGGGTTAAGGTTAGGGTTCGGCCTAGGGTTAGGGTTAGGGGACGGGGACGGTTTAGGGTCCAGGTGAGGGTACGACAACGCTTTAGATGGAGCGTACGTGTGAGGGCGCATGTTAGTGTTAGCGTACGGATTAGGATTAGGGGACAGGTGAGTGTCAGGCTTCGGGGAATCGTTAGGGTTAGGGTTCGGGCTAGGGTTAGGTTTAGGGGATGGTGACTTTTTAGGGTCCAGGTGAGGGAACGACAACGCTTTAGGTTTAGCATACGTGTGAGGGAGTGGATTAGCGTTAGCGTACGGGTTAGGATTAGGGGACGTGTTGGGTCAGGCTTCGGGGAAGTGTTAGGGTTAGGGTTAGGGCTAGGGTTAGGGTTAGGGGACGGGGACGGTTTAGGGTCCAGGTGAGGGTACGACAATGGTTTAGGGGGAGCGTACGTGAGAGGGCGCGGGTTAGTGTGAGTGTACAGGTTAGGATTAGGGGACGGGTGAGGGGAAGGCTTCGGGAAAAGGTTAGGGTTAGGGTTCGGGCTAGGTTTAGGTTTAGGGGATGGGGACGGTTTAGGGTCCAGGAGAGGGTACGACAACGGTTTAGGGGGAGCGTACGTGTGAGGGCGTGGGTTAGTTTGAGCATACGGGTTAGGATTAGGAGACGGGTGAGGGGAAGGATTCGGGGAAGGGTTAGGTTTAGGGTTCGGGCTAGGGTTAGGGTTAGGGGACGGGGACGGTTTAGGGTCCAGGTGAGTGTATGACAACGGTTTAGGGGGAGCGCACGTGTGAGGGCGCGGGTTAGTGTGAGCGTACGGGTTAGGATTAGGGGAAGGGTGAGGGTAAGGCTTCGGGGAAGTGTTAGGGTTAGGGTTCGGGCTAGGGTTAGGGTTAGGGGACGGGGACGGTTTAGGGTCCAGGTGAGGGTACGACCACGGTTTAGGGGGAGCATTCGTGTGAGGGCGTGGGTTAGTGTGAGCGTACGGATTAGGATTCGGGGACGGGTGAGGGGAAGGCTTCGGGGAAGTGTTAGGGTTAGGTTTCGGGCTAGGGTTAGGGTTAGGGGACGGGGACGGTTTAGGGTCCAGGTGAGGGTACGACAACGGTTTAGGGGGAGCGTACGTGTGAGGGCGCGGGTTAGTGTGAGCGTACGGGTTAGGATAAGGGGACGGGTGAGGGGAAGGCTTCGGGGAAGGGTTAGGGTTAGGGTTCGGGCTACGGTTAGGTTTAGGGGACGGGGACGGTTTAGGGTCCAGGTGAAGGTACGACAACGCTTTAGGGGGAGCGTACGTGTGGGGGCGTGGGTTAGTGTTAGCGTATGGGTTAGGATTAGGGTACGGGTGAGGGTCAGGCTTCAGGGAAGTGTTAGGTTTAGGGTTCGGGATAGGGTTAGGGGACAGGGACGGGGACGGTTGAGGGTCCAGGTGAGGGTATGACAACGCTTTAGGGGGAGTGTAGTTGTGAGAGTGCGGGTCATTGTTAGCGTACTTGTTAGGATTAGGGGACGGGTGAGGATCAGGCTTCGGGGAAGGGTTAGTGTTAGGGATCGGGCGAGGTTTAGGGTCAGGGGACAGGGACCGTTTAGGGTTCAGGTGAGGGTACGACAACGCTTTAGGGGGAGCGTACGTGTGAGGGCGTGGGTTAGCGTTCGCCTGCGGGTTAGGATTAGGGGACGGGTGAGGGTCAGGCTTCGGGGAAGGGTTAGTGTTAGGGTTCGGGCTAGGGTTAGGGTTAGGGGACGGGGACGGTTTAGGGTCCAGGTGAGGGTACGAGAACGCTTTAGGGGGAGCGTACATGTGAGGGCGCGGGTTAGCGTTAGCGTACGGGTTAGGATTAGGGCATGGGTGAGGTTCAGGCTTCGGGGAATTGTTAGGCTTAGGGTTCGGGCTAGGGTTAGGGTTAGGGGACGGGGACGGTTTAGGGTCCACGTGAGGGTACGAGAACGCTTTAGGGGGAGCGTACATGTGAGGGCGCGGGTTAGCGTTAGCGTACGGGTTAGGATTAGGGGACGGGTGAGGGTCAGGCTTCGAGGAAGGGCTAGGGTTATGGTTCGGCCTAGGGTTAGGGTTAGGGGACGGGGACGGTTTAGGGTCCAGGTGAGGGTATGACAACGCTTTATGGGGAGGGTATGTGTGAGGGCGCCGGTTAGTGTTAGCGTACGAGTAAGGATAAGGGGACGGGTGAGGGCCAGGCTTCAGGGAAGTGTTCGGTTTAGGGTTCGGGCTAGGGTTAGTGATAGGGGACGGGGACGGTTTAGGGTCCAGGTGAGGGGACGACAACGCTTTATGGTAACGTATGAGTTAGAGCGCGGGTTAGTGTTAGCGTATGGGTTAGGATTAGGGGACGGGTGAGGGTCAGGCTCGGGGAAGGTTTAGCATTAGGGTTCGGGCTAGGGTTAGGGTTAGTGGATGGGGACGATTTAGGGTCCAGGTGAGTGTACGACAACACTTTAGGGGGAGCGTAAGTGTGAGGGCGCGGGTTATTTTTGGCGTACGGGTTAGGATTAGGGCACGGGTGAGGTTCAGGCTTCGGGGAAGGTTTAGGGTTAGGGTTTGGGCTAGGGTTAGGGTTAGGGGGCGAGGACGGTTTAGGGTCCACGTGAGGGTACGACAAAGCTTTAGGGGGAGCATACGTGTGAGGGCGCGTGTTAGTGTCAGCGTACGGGTTAGGATTATGGGACTGATGAGGGTCAGGCTTCGGGGAAGTGTTAGGGTTAGGGAGAGGCTAGGGTTAAGGTTAGGGGATGGGGACGGTTTGGGTACAGGTGAGGGTACGACAACGCTTTGGGGGAGCGTACGTGTGAGGGCGTGGGTTAGCGTTTGCGTACGGGTTAGGATTAGGGGACGGTTGAGGGTCAGGCTTCGCGGAAGGCTAAGGTTTAGGGTTCAGGCTAGGGTTAGGGCTAGGGGACGGGAACGGTTTAGGGTCCAGGTGAGGGTACGACAACGCTTTAGGGGGAGCGTACGTGTGAGGGCGCGGGTTAGTGTTAGCGTACGGGTTAGGATTAGGGGACGGGTGAGGGTCAGGTTTCGGGGAAGTGTTAGCGTTAGGGTTCGGGCTAGGGTTAGGGGACGGGGACTGGGACGGTTGAGGGTCCAGGTTAGGGTATGACAACGCTTTAGGGGTAGCGTACTTGTGAGGGCGCATGTCAGTGTTAGCGTACAGGTTAGGATTAGGGGACGGGTGAGGGTCAGGCTTCGGGGAAGGGTTAGGGTTAGGGATCAGGCTAGGGTTAAGGTTAGGGGACCGGGACGGTTTAGGGTTCATGTGAGGTTACGAGAACGCTTTAGGGGTAGCGTACGTGTGAGAGCGCGGGTTAGTGTTAGCGTACGGGTTAGGATTAGGGGACGGGTGAGGGTCAGAATTCGGGGAAGGGTTAAGGTTAGGGTTCGGCCTAGGGTTAGGGTTAGGGGACGGGGACGGTTTAGGGTCCAGGTGAGGGTACGACAACGCTTTAGATGGAGCGTACGTGTGAGGGCGCGTGTTAGTGTTAGCGTACGGATTAGGATTAGGGGACAGGTGAGTGTCAGGCTTCGGGGAATCGTTAGGGTTAGGGTTCGGGCTAGGGTTAGGTTTAGGGGATGGTGACGGTTTAGGGTCCAGGTGAGGGTACGACAACACTTTAGGTTTAGCATACGTGTGAGGGAGCGGATTAGCGTTAGCGTACGGGTTAGGATTAGGGGACGTGTTGGGTCAGGCTTCGGGGAAGGGTCAGGCTTAGGTTTCGGTCTAGGGTTAGGGTTAGGAGAAGGGGATGGTTGAGGGTCCAGGTGAGGGTACAACAACGCTTTAGGGGCAGCGTACGTGTGAGGGCGTGGGTTAGTTTGAGCGTACGGCTTACGATTATGGGATGGGTGAGGGGAAGTCTTCGGGGAAGTGTTAGGGTTAGGGTTCAGGCTAGGTTTAAGTTTAGGGGACGGGGACGGTTTAGGGTCCACGTCAGGGTACGACAACGGTTTAGGGGGAGCGTACGTGTGAGGACACGGGTTAGTGTGAGCGTACGGGTTAGGATTAGGGGACGGGTGAGGGGAAGGATTCGGGGAAGGGTTAGGGTTAGGGTTGGGGCTAGGGTTAGGGTTAGGGGACGGGGACGGTTTAGGGTCCAGGTGAGGCTACGAAAACGGTTTAGGGGGAGCGTACGTGTGAGGACGCGGGTTAGTGTGAGCGTATGGTTTAGGATTAGGGGACGGGTGAGGGGAAGGCTTCGGGAAGGGTTAGGGTTAGGGTTCCGGCTAGGGTTAGGGTTATGGGACGGGGACGGTTTAGGGTCCAGGTGAGGGTACGACAACGCTTGAGGGGGAGCGTACGTGTGAGCGTGTGGGTTAGTGTGAGCGTACGGGTTAAGATTAGGGGACGTGTGAGGGTCAGGCTTCAGGAAAGGTTTAGGGTTAGGGTTCAGTCTAGGGTTAGGGTTAGGGGAATGGGACGGTTTAGGGTCCAGGTGAGGGTACGACAACGCTTTAGGGGGAGCGTACGTGTGAGGGCGCGGGTGAGTCTTAGCGTACGAGTTAGGATTAGGGGACGGGTGAGGGTCAGGCTTCGTGGAAGGGTTAGGGTTAGGGTTCGGGCTAGGGATAGGCTTAGGGGACGGGGACGGTTGAGAGTCCAGGTGAGGGTATGACAACGCTTTAGGGGGAGCGTACTTGTGACGGCGCGGGTTAGTGTTAGCGTACGGGTTAGGATTAGGGGACAGGTGAATGTCAGGCTTCAGGGAAGTGTTAGGTTTAGGGTTCGGGCTAGGGTTAGGGGACAGGGACGGGGACGGTTGAGGGTCCAGGTGAGGGTATGACAACGCTTTAGGGGGAGTGTAGTTGTGAGAGTGCGGGTCATTGTTAGCGTACTTGTTAGGATTAGGGGACGGGTGAGGATCAGGCTTCGGGGAAGGGTTAGTGTTAGGGATCGGGCGAGGTTTAGGGTCAGGGGATAGGGACGGTTTAGGGTTCAGGTGAGGGTACGACAACGCTTTAGGGGGAGCGTACGTGTGAGGGCGTGGGTTAGCGTTCGCGTGTGGGTTAGGATTAGGGGACGGGTGAGGGTCAGGCTTCGGGGAAGGGTTAGTGTTAGGGTTCGGACTAGGGTTAGGGTTAGGGGACGGGGACGGTTTAGGGTCCAGGTGAGGGTACGAGAACGCTTTAGGGGGAGCGTACATGTGAGGGCGCGGGTTAGCGTTAGCGTACGGGTTAGGATTAGGGCATGGGTGAGGTTCAGGCTTCGGGGAATTGTTAGGCTTAGGGTTCGGGCTAGGGTTAGGGTTAGGGGACGGGGACGGTTTAGGGTCCACGTGAGGGTACGAGAACGCTTTAGGGGGAGCGTACATGTGAGGGCGCGGTTTAGCGTTAGCGTACGGGTTAGGATTAGGGGACGGGTGAGGGTCAGGCTTCGAGGAAGGGCTAGGGTTATGGTTCGGCCTAGGGTTAGGGTTAGGGGACGGGGACGGTTTAGGGTCCAGGTGAGGGTATGACAACGCTTTATGGGGAGGGTATGTGTGAGGGCGCCGGTTAGTGTTAGCGTACGAGTAAGGATAAGGGGACGGGTGAGGGCCAGGCTTCAGGGAAGTGTTCGGTTTAGGGTTCGGGCTAGGGTTAGTGATAGGGGACGGGGACGGTTTAGGGTCCAGGTGAGGGGACGACAACGCTTTATGGTAACGTATGAGTGAGAGCGCGGGTTAGTGTTAGCGTATGGGTTAGGATTAGGGGACGGGTGAGGGTCAGGCTCGGGGAAGGTTTAGCATTAGGGTTCGGGCTAGGGTTAGGGTTAGTGGATGGGGACGATTTAGGGTCCAGGTGAGTGTACGACAACACTTTAGGGGGAGCGTACGTGTGAGGGCGCGGGTTATTGTTAGCGTACGGGTTAGGATTAGGGCACGGGTGAGGTTCAGGCTTCGGGGAAGGTTTAGGGTTAGGGTTTGGGCTAGGGTTAGGGTTAGGGGGCGAGGACGGTTTAGGGTCCACGTGAGGGTACGACAAAGCTTTAGGGGGAGCATACGTGTGAGGGCGCGTGTTAGTGTCAGCGTACGGGTTAGGATTATGGGACTGATGAGGGTCAGGCTTCGGGGAAGTGTTAGGGTTAGGGAGAGGCTAGGGTTAAGGTTAGGGGATGGGGACGGTTTGGGTACAGGTGAGGGTACGACAACGCTTTGGGGGAGCGTACGTGTGAGGGCGTGGGTTAGCGTTTGCGTACGGGTTAGGATTAGGGGACGGTTGAGGGTCAGGCTTCGCGGAAGGCTAAGGTTTAGGGTTCAGGCTAGGGTTAGGGCTAGGGGACGGGAACGGTTTAGGGTCCAGGTGAGGGTACGACAACGCTTTAGGGGGAGCGTACGTGTGAGGGCGCGGGTTAGTGTTAGCGTACGGGTTAGGATTAGGGGACGGGTGAGGGTCAGGTTTCGGGGAAGTGTTAGGGTTAGGGTTCGGGCTAGGGTTAGGGGACGGGGACTGGGACGGTTGAGGGTCCAGGTTAGGGTATGACAACGCTTTAGGGGTAGCGTACTTGTGAGGGCGCATGTCAGTGTTAGCGTACAGGTTAGGATTAGGGGACGGGTGAGGGTCAGGCTTCGGGGAAGGGTTAGGGTTAGGGATCAGGCTAGGGTTAAGGTTAGGGGACCGGGACGGTTTAGGGTTCATGTGAGGTTACGAGAACGCTTTAGGGGTAGCGTACATGTGAGAGCGCGGGTTAGTGTTAGCGTACGAGTTAGGATTAGGGGACGGGTGAGGGTCAGAATTCGGGGAAGGGTTAAGGTTAGGGTTCGGCCTAGGGTTAGGGTTAGGGGACGGGGACGGTTTAGGGTCCAGGTGAGGGTACGACAACGCTTTAGATGGAGCGTACGTGTGAGGGCGCGTGTTAGTGTTAGCGTACGGATTAGGATTAGGGGACAGGTGAGTGTCAGGCTTTGGGGAATCGTTAGGGTTAGGGTTCGGGCTAGGGTTAGGTTTAGGGGATGGTGACGGTTTAGGGTCCAGGTGAGGGTACGACAACACTTTAGGTTTAGCATACGTGTGAGGGAGCGGATTAGCGTTAGCGTACGGGTTAGGATTAGGGGACGTGTTGGGTCAGGCTTCGGGGAAGGGTCAGGCTTAGGTTTCGGTCTAGGGTTAGGGTTAGGAGAAGGGGATGGTTGAGGGTCCAGGTGAGGGTACGACAACGCTTTAGGGGCAGCGTACGTGTGAGGGCGTGGGTTAGTTTGAGCGTACGGCTTACGATTATGGGATGGGTGAGGGGAAGTCTTCGGGGAAGTGTTAGGGTTAGGGTTCAGGCTAGGTTTAAGTTTAGGGGACGGGGACGGTTTAGGGTCCACGTCAGGGTACGACAACGGTTTAGGGGGAGCGTACGTGTGAGGACACGGGTTAGTGTGAGCGTACGGGTTAGGATTAGGGGACGGGTGAGGGGAAGGATTCGGGGAAGGGTTAGGGTTAGGGTTGGCGCTAGGGTTAGGGTTAGGGGACGGGGACGGTTTAGGGTCCAGGTGAGGGTACGAAAACGGTTTAGGGGGAGCGTACGTGTGAGGACGCGGGTTAGTGTGAGCGTATGGTTTAGGATTAGGGGACGGGTGAGGGGAAGGCTTCGGGAAGGGTTAGGGTTAGGGTTCCGGCTAGGGTTAGGGTTATGGGACGGGGACGGTTTAGGGTCCAGGTGAGGGTACGACAACGCTTGAGGGGGAGCGTACGTGTGAGCGTGCGGGTTAGTGTGAGCGTACGGGTTAAGATTAGGGGACGTGTGAGGGTCAGGCTTCAGGAAAGGTTTAGGGTTAGGGTTCAGTCTAGGGTTAGGGTTAGGGGACGGGGACGGTTTAGGGTCCAGGTGAGGGTACGACAACGCTTTAGGGGGAGCGTACGTGTGAGGGCGCGGGTGAGTCTTAGCGTACGAGTTAGGATTAGGGGACGGGTGAGGGTCAGGCTTCGTGGAAGGGTTAGGGTTAGGGTTCGGGCTAGGGATAGGCTTAGGGGACGGGGACGGTTGAGAGTCCAGGTGAGGGTATGACAACGCTTTAGGGGGAGCGTACTTGTGACGGCGCGGGTTAGTGTTAGCGTACGGGTTAGGATTAGGGGACAGGTGAGGGTCAGGCTTCAGGGAAGTGTTAGGTTTAGGGTTCGGGCTAGGGTTAGGGGACAGGGACGGGGACGGTTGAGGGTCCAGGTGAGGGTATGACAACGCTTTAGGGGGAGTGTAGTTGTGAGAGTGCGGGTCATTGTTAGCGTACTTGTTAGGATTAGGGGACGGGTGAGGATCAGGCTTCGGGGAAGGGTTAGTGTTAGGGATCGGGCGAGGTTTAGGGTCAGGGGACAGGGACGGTTTAGGGTTCAGGTGAGGGTACGACAACGCTTTAGGGGGAGCGTACGTGTGAGGGCGTGGGTTAGCGTTCGCGTGTGGGTTAGGATTAGGGGACGGGTGAGGGTCAGGCTTCGGGGAAGGGTTAGTGTTAGGGTTCGGGCTAGGGTTAGGGTTAGGGGACGGGGACGGTTTAGGGTCTAGGTGAGGGTATGACAACGCTTTATGGGGAGGGTATGTGTGAGGGCGCCGGTTAGTGTTAGCGTACGAGTAAGGATTAGGGGACGGGTGAGGGCCAGGCTTCAGGGAAGTGTTCGGTTTAGGGTTCGGGCTAGGGTTAGTGATAGGGGACGGGGACGGTTTAGGGTCCAGGTGAGGGGACGACAACGCTTTATGGTAACGTATGAGTGAGAGCGCGGGTTAGTGTTAGCGTATGGGTTAGGATTAGGGGACGGGTGAGGGTCAGGCTCGGGGAAGGTTTAGCATTAGGGTTCGGGCTAGGGTTAGGGTTAGTGGATGGGGACGATTTAGGGTCCAGGTGAGTGTACGACAACACTTTAGGTGGAGCGTACGTGTGAGGGCGCGGGTTATTGTTAGCGTACGGGTTAGGATTAGGGCACGGGTGAGGTTCAGGCTTCGGGGAAGGTTTAGGGTTAGGGTTTGGGCTAGGGTTAGGGTTAGGGGGCGAGGACGGTTTAGGGTCCACGTGAGGGTACGACAAAGCTTTAGGGGGAGCATACGTGTGAGGGCGCGTGTTAGTGTCAGCGTACGGGTTAGGATTATGGGACTGATGAGGGTCAGGCTTCGGGGAAGTGTTAGGGTTAGGGAGAGGCTAGGGTTAAGGTTAGGGGATGGGGACGGTTTGGGTACAGGTGAGGGTACGACAACGCTTTGGGGGAGCGTACGTGTGAGGGCGTGGGTTAGCGTTTGCGTACGGGTTAGGATTAGGGGACGGTTGAGGGTCAGGCTTCGCGGAAGGCTAAGGTTTAGGGTTCAGGCTAGGGTTAGGGCTAGGGGACGGGAACGGTTTAGGGTCCAGGTGAGGGTACGACAACGCTTTTGGGGGAGCATACGTGTGAGGGCGTGGGTTAGTGTTAGCGTACGTGATAGGATTAGGGTACGGGTGAGGGTCAGGCTTCGGGGAAGGGTTAGGGTTAGGGTTCGGGCTAAGGTTAGGGTTAGGGGACGGGGACGGTTTAGGGTCCAGGTGAGGGTACGACAACGCTTTAGGGGGAGTGTACGTGTGAGGGCGCGGGTTAGTGTTAGCGTACGGGTGAGGATTAGGGGACGGGTGAGGGTCAGGATTCGGGGAAGTGTTAGGGTTAGTGTTTGGGCTAGGGTTAGGGGACAGGGACTGGGACGGTTGAGGGTCCAGGTTAGGGTATGACAACGCTTTAGGGGTAGCGTACTTGTGAGGGCGCATGTCAGTGTTAGCGTACAGGTTAGGATTAGGGGACGGGTGAAGGTCAGGCTTCGGGGAAGGGTTAGGGTTAGGGATCAGGCTAGGGTTAAGGTTAGGGGACCGGGACGGTTCAGGGTTCATGTGAGTTTACAACAACGCTTTAGGGGGAGCGTAAGTGTGAGAGCGTGGGTTAGTGTTAGCATACGGGTTAGGATTAGGGGACGGGTGAGGGTCAGGATTCAGGGAAGGGTTAAGGTTAGGGTTCGGCCTAGGGTTAGGGTTAGGGGACGGGGACGGTTTAGGGTCCAGGTGAGGGTACGACAACGCTTTAGATGGAGCGTACGTGTGAGGGCGCATGTTAGTGTTACCGTACGGATTAGGATTAGGGGACAGGTGAGTGTCAGGCTTCGGGGAATCGTTAGGGTTAGGGTTCGGGCTAGGGTTAGGTTTAGGGGATGGTGACTTTTTAGGGTCCAGGTGAGGGAACGACAACGCTTTAGGTTTAGCATACGTGTGAGGGAGTGGATTAGCGTTAGCGTACGGGTTAGGATTAGGGGACGTGTTGGGTCAGGCTTCGGGGAAGTGTTAGGGTTAGGGTTAGGGCTAGGGTTAGGGTTAGGGGACGGGGACGGTTTAGGGTCCAGGTGAGTGTATGACAACGGTTTAGGGGGAGCGCACGTGTGAGGGCGCGGGTTAGTGTGAGCGTACGGGTTAGGATTAGGGGAAGGGTGAGGGTAAGGCTTCGGGGAAGTGTTAGGGTTAGGGTTCGGGCTAGGGTAAGGGTTAGGGGACGGGGACGGTTTAGAGTCCAGGTGAGGGTACGACAATGGTTTAGGGGGAGCGTACATGTGAGGGCGCAGTTTAGTGTGAGCGTACGGGATAGGATTAGGGGACGGGTGAGGGGAAGGCTTCGGGGAAGGGTTAGGGTTAGGTTTGGGGCTATGGTTAGGGTTAGGGGACGGGGACGGTTTAGGGTCCAGGTGAGGGTACGACCACGGTTTAGGGGGAGCATTCGTGTGAGGGCGTGGGTTAGTGTGAGCGTACGGATTAGGATTCGGGGACGGGTGAGGGGAAGGCTTCGGGGAAGTGTTAGGGTTAGGTTTCGGGCTAGGGTTAGGGTTAGGGGACAGGGACGGTTTAGGGTCCAGGTGAGGGTATGACAACGGTTTAGGTGGAGCGTACGTGTGAGGGCGCGGGTTAGTGTGAGCGTACGGGTTAGGATTAGGGGACAGGTGAGGGGAAGGCTTCGGGAAAGTGTTAGGGTTAGGGTTCGGGCTAGGGTTATGGTTAGGGGACGGGGACGGTTTAGGGTCCAGGTGAGGGTACGACAACGGTTTAGGGGGAGCGTACGTGTGAGGGCGCGGGTTAGTGTGAGCGTACGGGTTAGGATTAGGTGACAGGTGAGTGTCAGGATTCAGGGAAGGTTTAGGGTTAGGGTTCAGTCTAGGGTTAGGGTTAGGGGACGGGGACGGTTTAGGGTCCAGGTGAGGGTACGACAACGCTTTAGGGGGAGCGTACGTGTGAGGGCGTGGGTGAGTGTTAGCGTACGGGTTAGGATTAGGGGACGGGTGAGGGTCAGGCTTCGTGGAAGGGTTAGGGTTAGGGTTCGGCCTAGGTTTAGGGTTAGGGGACGGGGACGGTTGAGGGTCCAGGTGAGGGTATGACAACGCTTTAGGGGTAGCGTAGTTGTGAGAGCGCGGGTCAGTGTTAGCGTACTTGTGAGGATTAGGGGACGGGTGAGGGTCAGGCTTCGGGGAAGGGTTAGGGTTAGGGATCGGGCTAGGTTTAGGGTTAGGGAACCGGGACGGTTTAAGGTCCAGATGAGTGTACGACATCGCTTTAGGGGGACCGTACGTGTGAGGGCACGGGTTAGCGTTAGCGTACAGGTTAGGATTAGGGGACGGGTGAGGGTCAGGCTTCGCGGAAGGGTTAGGGTTAGGGTTTGGGCTAGGGTTAGGGTTAGGGGACGGGGACGGTTTAGGGTCCCCGTGAGGGTACGACAAAGCTTTAGGGGTTGCATACGTGTGAGGGCGCGTGTTAGTGTCAGCGTACGGGTTAGGATTAGGGGACTGGTGAGGGTCAGGCTTCGGGGAAGGGTTAGGGTTAGGGTTCGGTCTAAGGTTAGGGTTAGGGGACGGGGACGGTTTAGGGTCCAGGTGAGGGTATGACAACGCTTTATGGGGAGGGTATGTGTGAGGGCGCCGGTTAGTGTTAGCGTACGAGTAAGGATTAGGGGACGGGTGAGGGCCAGGCTTCAGGGAAGTGTTCGGATTAGGGTTCGGGCTAGGGTTAGTGATAGGGGACGGGGATGGTTTAGGGTCCAGGTGAGGGGACGACAACGCTTTATGGTAACGTATGAGTGAGAGCGTGGGTTAGTGTTCGCGTATGGGTTAGGATTAGGGGACGGGTGAGGGTCAGGCTCGGGGAAGGTTTAGCATTAGGGTTCGGGCTAGGGTTAGGGTTA
The DNA here is from genome assembly GCF_964270905.1 of Leucopleurus acutus. Taxonomy (NCBI): domain Eukaryota; kingdom Metazoa; phylum Chordata; class Mammalia; order Artiodactyla; family Delphinidae; genus Leucopleurus; species Leucopleurus acutus. The sequence goes on from NW_028139179.1 coordinate 471,977, forward strand.
GTGGACGGGGACGATTTAGGGTCCAGGTGAGTGTACGACAACAATTTAGGGGGAGCGTACGTGTGAGGGCGCGGGTTATTGTTAGCGTACGGGTTAGGATTAGGGCACGGGTGAGGTTCAGGCTTCGGGGAAGGTTTAGGGTTAGGGTTTGGGCTAGGGTTAGGGTTAGGGGGCGAGGACGGTTTAGGGTCCACGTGAGCGTACGACAAAGCTTTAGGGGGAGCATACGTGTGAGGGCGCGTGTTAGTTTCAGTGTACGGGTTAGGATTATGGGACTGATGAGGGTCAGGCTCCGGGGAAGTGTTAGGGTTAGGGACAGGCTAGGGTTAGGGTTAGGGGATGGGGATGGTTTAGAGTACAGGTGAGGGTACGACAACGCTTTAGGGGGAGCGTACGTGTGAGGGCGTGGGTTAGCGTTTGCGTATGGGTTAGGATTAGGGGACGGTTGAGGGTCAGGCTTCGCAGAAGGCTAAGGTTTAGGGTTCAGGCTAGGGTTAGGGCTAGGGGACGGGAACGGTTTAGGGTCCAGTTGAGGGTACGACAACGCTTTTGGGGGAGCGTACGTGTGAGGGCGTGGGTTAGTGTTAGCGTACGTGATAGGATTAGGGTATGGGTGAGGGTCAGGCTTCGGGGAAGGGTTAGGGTTAGGGTTAGGGCTAAGGTTAGGGTTAGGGGACGGGGACGGTTTAGGGTCCAGGTGAGGGTACGACAACGCTTTAGGGGGAGTGTACGTGTGAGGGCGCGGGTTAGTGTTAGCGTACGGGTGAGGATTAGGGGACGGGTGAGGGTCAGGATTCGGGGAAGTGTTAGGGTTAGTGTTCGGGCTAGGGTTAGGGGACGGGGACTGGGACGGTTGAGGGTCCAGGTTAGGGTATGACAACGCTTTAGGGGTAGCGTACTTGTGAGGGCGCATGTCAGTGTTAGCGTACAGTTTAGGATTAGGGGACGGGTGAAGGTCAGGCTTCGGGGAAGGGTTAGGGTTAGGGATCAGGCTAGGGTTAAGGATAGGGGACCGGGACGGTTCAGGGTTCATATGAGTTTACGACAACGCTTTAGGGGGAGCGTAAGTGTGAGAGCGCGGGTTAGTGTTAGCATACGGGTTAGGATTAGGGGACGGGTGAGGGTCAGGATTCGGGGAAGGGTTAAGGTTAGGGTTCGGCCTAGGGTTAGGGTTAGGGGACGGGGACGGTTTAGGGTCCAGGTGAGGGTACCACAACACTTTAGATGGAGCGTACGTGTGAGGGCGCATGTTAGTGTTAGCGTACGGATTAGGATTAGGGGACAGGTGAGTGTCAGGCTTCGGGGAATCGTTAGGGTTAGGGTTCGGGCTATGGTTAGGGTTAGGGGACGGGGACGGTTTAGGGTCCAGGTGAGGGTACGACAACGGTTTAGGGGGAGCATTCGTGTGAGGGCGTGGGTTAGTGTGAGCGTACGGATTAGGATTCGGGGATGGGTGAGGGGAAGCCTTCGGGGAAGTTTTAGGGTTAGGTTTCGGGCTAGGGTTAGGGTTAGGGGACGGGGACGGTTTAGGGTCCAGGTGAGGGTACGACAACGGTTTAGGGGGAGCGTACGTGTGAGGGCGCGGGTTAGTGTGAGCGTACGGGTTAGGATAAGGGGACGGGTGAGGGGAAGGCTTCGGGGAAGGGTTAGGGTTAGGGTTCGGGCTACGGTTAGGTTTAGGGGACGGGGACGGTTTAGGGTCCAGGTAGGGTACGACAATGCTTTAGGGGGAGCGTACGTGTGAGGGCGCGGGTTAGCGAGAACGTCCAGTTTAGGATTAGGCGACGGGTGAGAGTCAGGCTTCGGGGAAGTGTTAGGGTTAGGGTTCGCGGTAGGGTTAGAGTTAGGAGACGGGGACGGTTTAGTGTCCAGGTGAGGGTATGACAATGCTTTAGGGGGAGCGTACATGTGAGGGTGTGCGTTAGCGTTAGCGTACGGGTTAGGATTTGAGGACGTGTGAGGGTCAGGCTTTGAGGAAGTGTTAGAGTTAGGGTTCAGTCTAGGGTTAGGGTTAGGGGACGGGGACGGTTTAGGGTAAAGCTGAGGGTACGACAACGCTTTAGGTGTAGCGTACGTGTGAGGGCGCGGATTAGCGTTAGCGTACGGGTTAGGATTAGGGGAAGGGTTGGGTTAGGATTCGCGGAAGGGTTAGGGTTAGGGTTGGGCTAGGGTTACGGAAAGGAGATGGGGATGGTTTAGGGTTCAGGTGAGGGTACGACAACGCTTTATGGGGAACCTACGTGTGAGGGCGCGGGTTCGCGTTAGCGTGCGTGTTAGGATTAGGGGACGGGGGAGGGTCAGGCTTCGGGGAAGTGTTAGGGTTTGGGTTCGGGCTAGGGTTAGGGTTAGGGGACGGGGACGGTTTAGGGTCCAGGTGAGGGTACAACAACGCTTTAGGGGGAGCGTACGTGTGAGGGCGCTTGTTAGTGTTAGCGTACGAGTAAGGATTAGGTGCCGGGTGAGGGTCCGGCTTCAGGGAAGGGTTCGGTTTAGGGTTCGGGCTAGGGTTAGGGTTAGGGGATGGGGACGGTTTAGGGTCTAGGTGAGGGTACGACAACGCTTTCGGGGAACTTACGTGTGAGAGCGCGGGTTAGTGTAAGCGTACGGGTTAGGATTAGGGGACGGGTGAGGGTCAGGCTTCCGGGAAGGTTTAGGGTTAGAGTTCGGGCTAGGGTTAGGCTTAGGGGTCGGGGACGGTATACGGTCCAGGTGAGGGTACGACAAAGCTTTAGGGGGAGGGAACGTGTTAGGGGGCGGGTTAGCGTTAGCGTACGGGTTAGGATTAGGGGACGGGTGAGTGTCAGGCTTCGGGGAAGTGTTAGGGTTAGGGTTCGGCCTAGGGTTAGGGTTAGGGGACGGGGACGGGACGGTTTAGGGTCCAGGTGAGGGTACGACAACGCTTTAGGGGGAGCGTACGTGTGAGGGCACGGGTTAGCATTAGCGTGCGGGTTAGGATTAGGGAACGGGTGAGGGTGAGGATTCGGGGAAGGGTTAGGGTTAGGGTTCGGGCTAGGGTTAGGGTTAGGAGACGGGGACGGTTTAGGTTCCAGGTGAGTGTACGACAACGCTTTAGGGAGAGCGTTCGTGTCAGGGTGCGGGTTAGCGTGAGCGTACGTGTTAAGATTAGGGGACGGGTGAGGGTCAGGATTCAGGGAAGTGTTAGGGTTAGGGTTCGGGCTAGGGTTAGGTTTAGGGTATGGGGACGGTTTAGTGTCCAGCTGAGTGTACAACAACGCTTTAGGTGTAGCGTAAGTGTGAGGGAGTGGATTAGCGTGAGCGTATGGGTTAGGATTAGGGGACGTGTTGGGTCAGGCTTCGGGGAAATGTTAGGCTTAGGTTTCGGTCTAGGTTTAGGGTTAGGGGACGGGGACGGTTTAGGGTCCAGGTGAGGGTACGACAACGGTTTAGGAGGAGCGTACGTGTGAGGGCGCGGGTTAGTGTGAGCGTACGGGTTAGGATTATGGGACGGGTGAGGGGAAGGCTTCGGGGAAGGGTTAGGGTTAGGGTTCGGGCTAGGGTTAGGGTTAGGGGACGGGGACGGTTTAGGGTCCAGTTGAGGGTACGACAAAGGTTTAGGGGAGCGTAAGTGTGAGGGCGCGGGTTAGTGTGAGCGTACGGTTTAGGATTAGGGGACGGGTGAGGGGAAGGCTTCGGGGAAGGGTTAGGATTAGGGTTCGGGCTAGGATTAGGGTTAGGGGACGGGGACGGTTTAGGGTCCAGGTGAGGGTTCGACAACGGTGTAGGGGGAGCGTACATGTGAGCGTGAGGGTTAGTGTGAGCGTATGGGTTAGGATTAGGGGACGGGTGAGGGGAAGGCTTCGGGGAAGGGTTAGGGTTAGGGTTAGGGTTAGGGGACGGTTTAGTGTCCAGGTGAGGGTACGACAACGGTTTAGGGGGAGTGTACGTGTGAGGGCGTGGGTTAGTGTGAGCGTACGGGTTAGGATTCGGGGACGGGTGAGGGGAAGGCTTCGAGGAAGTGTTAGGTTTAAGGGACGGGGACGGTTTAGGGTCCAGGTGAGGGTACGACAACGGTTTAGGGGGAGCGTACGTGTGAGGACCCGGGTTAGTGTGAGCGTACGGGTTAGGATTAGGGGACGGGTGAGGGGAAGGCTTCGGGGAAGAGTTAGGGTTAGGGTTCTGGCTAAGGTTAGGGTTAGGGGACGGGGATGGTTTAGGGTCCAGGTTAGTGTACGACAACGTTTTAGGGGGAGCGTACGTGTGAGGGCGCGGGTTAGTGTGAGCGAACGGGTTAGGATTAGGGGACAGGTAAGGGGAAGGCTTGGGGAAGGTTTAGGGTTAGGGTTCGGGCTAGGATTAGGGTTAGGGGACGGGGACGGTTTAGGGACCAGGTGAGGGTACAACAACGGTTTAGGGGGAGCGTACGTGTGAGCGTGAGGGTTAGTGTAAGCGTATCGGTTAGGATTAGGGGATGGATGAGTGGAAGGATTCAGGGAAGGGTTAGGGTTAAGGGACGGGGACGGTTTACGGTCCAGATGAGGATACGACAACGGTTTAGGGGGAGCGTACGTGTGACGGCACGGGTTAGTGTGAGCGTACGGGTTAGGTTTAGGGGACGGGTGAGGGGAAGGCTTCGGCGAAGGGTTAGGGTTAGGGTTCGGGCTAGGGTTAGGTTTAGGGGACGGGGACGGTTTAGGGTCAAGGTGAGCGTACGACAAAGGTTTAGGGGGAGCGTACGTGTGAAGACGTGGGTTAGTGTGAGCGTATGGGTTAGGATTAGGGCAAGGGTGAGGGGAAGGCTTCAGGGAAGGGTTAGGGTTCGGGCTAGGGTTATGGTTAGGGGACGGGTACGGTTTCGGGTCCTGGTGAGGGTACGACAATGGTTTAGGGGGAGCGTACATGTGAGGGCGTGGGTTAGTGTGAGCGTACGGGTTAGGATTAGGGGACGGGTGAGGGGAAGGCTTCGGGGAAGGGTTATGGTTAGGGTTCGGGCTAGGGTTAGTGGACGGGGACGGGGACGGTTTGGGGTCCAGGTGAGGGTACGACAATGCTTTAGGGGGAGCGTACGTGTGAGGGAGCGGGTTAGCGAGAGCGTACAGGTTAGGATTAGGCGACGGGTGAGAGTCAGGCTTCGGGGAAGGGTTAGGGTTAGGGTTCGCGGTAGGGTTAGAGTTAGGAGATGGGGACGGTTTAGGGTACAGCTGAGGGTACGACAACGCTTTAGGGGGAGCGTACGTGTGAGAACGCGGGATAGTGTGAGCGAACAGTTTAGGATTAGGGGACGGGTGAGGGGAAGGCTTCGGGGAAGGGTTAGGGTTAGGGTTCGGGCTAAGTTTAGGGTTAGGGGACGGGGATGGTTTAGGGTCCAGGTTAGGGTACGACAACGGTTTAGGGGGAGCGTACCTGTGAGGGCGCGGGTTAGTGTGAGCGAACGGGTTAGGATTAGGGGACGGGTAAGGGGAAGGCTTGGGGAAGGGTTAGGGTTAGGGTTTGGGCTAGGATTAGGGTTAGGGGACGGGGACGGTTTAGGGTCCAGGTGAGGGTACAACAATGGTTTAGGGGGAGCGTACGTGTGAGCGTGAGGGTTAGTGTAAGCGTATCGGTTAGGATTAGGGGACGGATGAGGGGAAGGCTTCAGGGAAGGGTTAGGGTTCGGGCTAGGGTTAGGGTTAGGGGACAGGGACGGTTTAGGGTCCAGGTGAGGGTACGACAACGGTTTAGGGGGAGCGTACGTGTGAGGGCGCTGGTTAATGTGCGCGTACAGGTTAGGATTAGGGGACGGGTGAGGGGAAGGCTTCGGGGAAGTGTTAGGGTTAGGGTTCGGGCTAGGGTTAGGTGACGGGGATTGGGACGTTTTAAGGTCCAGGTGAGGGTACGACAACGGTTTAGGGGGTGCATACGTGTGAGGGCGCGGGTTAGTGTGAGCGTACGGGTTAGGATTAGGGGACGGGTGAGGGGAAGGCTTCGGGGAAGTGTTAGGTTTAGGGTTCCGGCTAGGGTTAGGGTTAGGGGACGGGGACGGTTTAGGGTCCAGGTGAGTGTACGACAACGGTTTAGGGGGAGCGTACGTGTGAGGGCGCGGGTTAGTGTGAGCGTACGGGTTAGGATTAGGGGACGGGTGAGGGGAAGGCTTCGGGGAAGGGTTAGGGTTAGGGTTCGGGCTAGGGTTAGGGGACGGGGACGGGGACAGTTTGGGGTCCAGGTGAGGGTACGACAATGCTTTAGGGGGAGCGTACGTGTGAGGGCGCGGGTTAGCGAGAGCGTACAGGTTAGGATTAGGCGACGGGTGAGAGTCAGGCTTCGGGGAAGGGTTAGGGTTAGGGTTCGCGGTAGGGTTACAGTTAGGAGACGGGGACGGTTTAGGGTACAACTGAGGGTACCACAACGCTTTAGGGGGAGCGTACGTGTGAGAACGCGGGTTAGCGTTAGAGTGCGGGTTAGGATTAGGGGACGGGTTAGATTCAGGCTTCGGGAAGGGTTAGGTTTAGGGTTCGGTCTAGGGTTAGGGTTAGGGGACGGGGACGGTTTAGGGTCCAGGTGAGGGTACGACAAAGCATTAGGGGGAGGGAATGTGTTAGGGGGCGGGTTAGCGTTAGCGTACGGGTTAGGATTAGGGGACGGGTGAGTGTCAGGCTTCGGGGAAGTGTTAGGGTTAGGGTACGGCCTAGGGTTAAGGTTAGGGGACGGGGACGGTTTAGGGTCCAGGTGAGGGTTCGACAACGCTTTAGGGGGAGCGTACGTGTGAGGGCACGGGTTAGCGTTAGCGTGCGGGTTAGGATTAGGGAACGGGTGAGGGTGAGGATTCGGGGAAGGGTTAGGGTTAGGGTTCGGGCTAGGGTTAGGGTTAGGAGACGGGGACGGTTTAGGTTCCAGGTGAGGGTACGACAACGCTTTAGGGAGAGCGTACGTGTGAGGGTGCGGGTTAGCGTGAGCGTACGTGTTAAGATTAGGGGACGGTTGAGGGTCAGGATTCAGGGAAGTGTTAGGTTTAGGGTTCGGGCTAGGGTTAGGTTTAGGGTATGGGGACGGTTTAGTGTCCAGCTGAGTGTACAACAACGCTTTAGGTGTAGCGTAAGTGTTAGGGCGTGGATTAGCGTGAGCGTATGGGTTAGGATTAGGGGACGTGTTGGGTCAGGCTTCGGGGAAATGTTAGGCTTAGGTTTCGGTCTAGGTTTAGGGTTAGGGGACGGGGACGGTTTAGGGTCCAGGTGAGGGTACGACAACGGTTTAGGAGGAGCGTACGTGTGAGGGCACGGGTTAGTGTGAGCGTACGGGTTAGGATTATGGGACGGGTGAGGGTAAGGCTTCGGGGAAGGGTTAGGGTTAGGGTTCGGGCTAGGGTTAGGGTTATGGGATGGGGACGGTTTAGGGTCCAGTTGAGGGTACGACAAAAGTTTAGGGGGAGCGTAAGTGTGAGGGCGCGGGTTAGTGTGAGCGTACGGGTTAGGATTAGGGGACGGGTGAGGGGAAGGCTTCGGGGAAGGGTTAGGGTTAGGATTCGGGCTATGATTAGGGTTAGGGGACGGGGACGGTTTAGGGTCCAGGTGAGGGTACGACAACGGTGTAGGGGGAGCGTACGTGTGAGCGTGAGGGTTAGTGTGAGCGTATGGGTTAGGATTGGGGGACGGGTGAGGGGAAGACTTCAGGGAAGGGTTAGGGTTTGGGCTAGGTTTAGGGGACGGGGATGGGCACGGTTTAGGGTCCAGGTGAGGGTACGACAACGGTTTAGGGGGAGCGTACGTGTGAGGGCGCGGGTTAGTGTGAGCGTACGGGTTAGGATTAGGGGACGGGTGAGTGGAAGTCTTCGGGGAAGGGTTAGGTTTAGGGTTCCGGCTAGGCTTAGGGTTAGGGGACGGGGACGGTTTAGGGTCCAGGTGAGGGTACGATAACGGTTTAGGGGGAGCGTACGTGTGAGGGCGCGGGTTAGTGTGAGCGTACGGGTTAGGATTAGGGGACGGGTGAGGGGAAGGCTTCGGGGAAGGGTTAGGGTTAGGGTTCGAGCTAGGGTTAGGGTTAGGGTTAGGGTACGGTTTAGTGTCCAGGTGAGGGTACGACAACGGTTTAGGGGGAGCATACGTGTGAGGGCGCGGGTTAGTGTGAGCGTACTGGTTAAGATTAGGGGACGGTTGAGGGGAAGGCTTCGGGGAAGGGTTAGGGTTAGGGTTCGGGCTAGGGTTAGGGTTAGGCGACGGGGACGATTTAGGGTCCAGGTGAGGGTACGACAACGGTTTAGGGGGAGCGCACGTGTGAGGGCGCGGGTTAGTGTGAGCGTACGGGTTAGGATTAGGGGACGGGTGAGGGGAAGGCTTTGGGGAAGTGTTAGGGTTAGGGTTCGGGCTAGGGTTAGGGTTAGGGGACGGGGACGGTTTAGGTTCCAGGTGAGGGTACGACAACGGTTTAGGGGGAGCGTACGTGTGAGCGTGAGGGTTAGTGTGAGCGTATCGGTTAGGATTAGGGGACGGATGAGGGGAAGGCTTCACGGAAGTGTTAGGGTTCGGGCTACGGTTAGGGTTAGGGGACGGGTACGGGGACGGTTTAGGGTCAAGGTGAGGGTACGACAACGGTTTAGGGGGAGCGTACGTGTGAGGGCGCTGGTTAATGTGAGCGTACGTGATAGGATTAGGGTACGGGTGTGGGTCAGGCTTCGGGGAACGGTTAGGGTTATTGTTCGGGCTAGGGTTAGGGTTAGGGGACGGGGACGGTTTAGGTTCCAGGTGAGGGTACGACAACGCTTTAGGGGAAACGTACGTGTGAGGTCACGGGTTAGTGTGAGCGTACGGGTTAGGATTAGGGGACGGTTGAGGGTCAGGATTCAGGGAAGGTTTAGGGTTAGGGTTCAGTCTAGGGTTAGGGTTAGGGGACGGGGACGGTTTAGGGTTCAGGTGAGGGTACGACAACGCTTTAGGGGGAGCGTACGTGTGAGGGCGTGGGTGAGTGTTAGCGTACGGGTTAGGATTAGGGGACGGGTGAGGGTCAGGCTTCGTTTAAGGGTTAGGGTTAGGGTTCGTCCTAGGTTTAGGGTTAGGGGACGGGGACGGTTGAGGGTCCAGGTGAGGGTATGACAACGCTTTAGGGGTAGCGTAGTTGTGAGAGCGCGGGTCAGTGTTAGCGTACTTGTGAGGATTAGGGGACGGGTGAGGGTCAGGCTTCGGGGAAGGGTTAGGGTTAGGGATCAGGCTAGGGTTAAGGTTAGGGGACCGGGACGGTTTAGGGATCATGTGAGGTTACGAGAACGCTTTAGGGGGAGCGTACGTGTGAGAGAGCGGGTTAGTGTTAGCGTACGGGTTAGGATTAGGGGAAGGGTGAGTGTCAGGATTCGGGGAAGGGTTAAGGTTAGGGTTCGGCCTAGGGTTAGGGTTAGGGTACGGGGACGGTTTAGGGTCCAGGTGAGGGTACGACAACGCTTTAGATGGAGCGTACGTGTGAGGGCGCGTGTTAGTGTTAGCGTACGGATTAGGATTAAGGGACAGGTGAGTGTCAGGCTTCGGGGAATCGTTAGGGTTAGGGTTCGGGCTAGGGTTAGGTTTAGGGGATGGTGACGGTTTAGGGTTCTGGTGAGGGTACGACAACGCTTTAGGTGTAGCATACGTGTGAGGGAGCGGATTAGCGTTAGCGTACGTTTTAGGATTAGGGGACGTGTTGGGTCAGGCTTCGGGGAAGGGTCAGGCTTAGGTTTCGGTCTAGGGTTAGGGTTAGGAGAAGGGGATGGTTGAGGGTCCAGGTGAGGGTACGACAACGCTTTAGGGGCAGCGTACGTGTGAGGGCATGGGTTAGTTTGAGCGTACGGCTTACGATTATGGGACGGGTGAGGGGAAGGCTTCGGGGAAGTGTTAGGGTTAGGGTTCGGGCTAGGGTTAGGGTTAGGGGACGGGGACGGTTTAGGGTCCAGGTGAGGGTATGACAACGCTTTATGGGGAGGGTATGTGTGAGGGCGCCGGTTAGTGTTTGCGTACGAGTAAGGATTAGGGGACGGGTGAGGGCCAGGCTTCAGGGAAGTGTTCGGTTTAGGGTTCGGGCTAGGGTTAGTGATCGGGGACGGGGACGGTTTAGGGTCCAGGTGAGGGGACGACAACGCTTTATGGTAACGTATGAGTGAGAGCCCGGGTTAGTGTTAGCGTATGGGTTAGGATTAGGGGATGGGTGAGGGTCAGGCTCGGGGAAGGTTTAGCATTAGGGTTCGGGCTAGGGTTAGGGTTAGTGGACGGGGACGATTTAGGGTCCAGGTGAGTATACGACAACACTTTAGGGGGAGCGTACGTGTGAGGGCGCAGGTTATTGTTAGCGTACGGGTTAGGATTAGGGCACGGGTGAGGTTCAGGCTTCGGGGAAGTGTTAGGGTTAGGGACAGGCTAGGGTTAGGGTTAGGGGATGGGGACGGTTTAGGGTACAGGTGAGGGTACGACAACGCTTTAGGGGGAGCGTACGTGTGAGGGCGTGGGTTAGCGTTTGCGTACGGGTGAGGATTAGGGGACGGTTGAGGGTCAGGCTTCGCGGAAGGCTAAGATTTAGTGTTCAGGCTAGGGTTAGGGCTAGGGGACGGGAACGGTTTAGGGTCCACGTAAGGGTACGACAACGCTTTTGGGGGAGCGTACGTGTGAGGGCGTGGGTTAGTGTTAGCGTACGTGATAGGATTAGGGTACGGGTGAGGGTCAGGCTTCGGGGAAGGGTTAGGGTTAGGGTTCGGGCTAAGGTTAGGGTTAGGGGACGAGGACGGTTTAGGGTCCAGGTGAGGGTACGACAATGCTTTAGGGGGAGTGTACGTGTGAGGGCGCGGGTTAGTGTTAGCGTACGGGTGAGGATTAGGGGACGGGTGAGGGTCAGGTTTCGGGGAAGTGTTAGGGTTAGTGTTCGGGCTAGGGTTAGGGTACGGGGACTGGGACAGTTGAGGGTCCAGGTAAGGGTATGACAACGCTTTAGGGGTAGCGTACTTGTGAGGGCGCATATCAGTGTTAGCGTACAGGTTAGGATTAGGGGACGGGTGAAGGTCAGGCTTCGGGGAAGGGTTAGGGTTAGGGATCAGGCTAGGGTTAAGGTTAGGGGACCGGGACGGTTCAGGGTTCTTGTGAGTTTACGACAACGCTTTAGGGGGAGCGTAAGTGTGAGAGTGCAGGTTAGTGTTAGCATACGGGTTAGGATTAGGGGACGGGTGAGGGTCAGGACTCGGGGAAGGGTTAAGGTTAGGGTTCGGCCTAGGGTTAGGGTTAGGGGACGGGGATGGTTTAGGGTCCAGGTGAGGGTACGACAAAGCTTCAGATGGAGCGTACGTGTGAGGGCGCATGTTAGTGTTAGCATACGGATTACGATTAGGGGACAGGTGAGTGTCAGGCTTCGGGGAATCGTTAGGGTTAGGGTTCGGGCTAGGGTTAGGTTTAGGGGATGGTGACGGTTTAGGGTCCACGTGAGGGAACGACAACGCTTTAGGTTTAGCATACGTGTGAGGGAGTGGATTAGCGTTAGCGTACGGGTTAGGATTAGGGGACGTGTTGGATCAGGCTTCGGGGAAGTGTTAGGGTTAGGGTTTGGGCTAGGGTTAGGGTTAGGGGACGGGGACGGTTTAGGGTCCAGGTGAGGGTACGACAACGGTTTAGGGGGAGCGTACGTGAGAGGGCGCGGGTTAGTGTGAGTGTACAGGTTAGGATTAGGGGACGGGTGAGGGGAAGGCTTCGGGAAAAGGTTAGGGTTAGGGTTCGGGCTAGGTTTAGGTTTAGGGGACGGGGACGGTTCAGGGTCCACGTTAGGGTACAATAACGGTTTAGGGGGAACGTACGTGTGAGAGCGCGGGTTAGTGTAAGCGTACGGGTTAGGATTAGCGGACGGGTGAGGGTCATGCTTCCGGGAAGGTTTAGGGTTAGAGTTCGGGATAGGGTTAGGCTTAGGGTTCGGGGACGGTTTAGGGTCCAGGTGAAGGTACGACAACGCTTTAGGGGGAGCGTATGTGTGAGGGCATGGGTTAGCGTTTGCGTACGGGTTAGGATTAGGGGACGGGTGAGGGTCAGGCTTCGGGGAAGGGTTAGGGTTAGGGTTCGGGCTAGGGTTAGGGTTAGGGGACGGGAAAGGTTTAGGGTCCAGGTGAAGGTACGACAACCCTTTAGGGGGAGCGTACGTGTGAGGGCGCGGGTTAGTGTGAGCGTACGGTTAAGGATTAGGGGACGGGTGAGGGGAAGGCTTCGGGAAAGGGTTAGGGTTAGGGTTCGGGCTAGGGTTAGGGTTAGGGAAAGGGGACGGTTTAGGGTCCAGGTGAGGGTACGACAACGGTTTAGGGGGAGCGTACGTGTGAGGGTGTGGGTTAGTTTGAGCGTACGGGTTAGGATTAGGGGACGGGTGAGGGGAAGGCTTCGGGGAAGGGTTAGGGTTAGGGTTCGGGCTAGGGTTAGGGGACGGGGACGGGGACGGTTTAGGGTTCAGGTGAGGGTACGACAACGGTTTAGGGGGAGCGTACGTGTGAGGGCCCTGGTTAGTGTGAGCGTACGGGTTAGGATTAGGGGACGTGTGAGAGGAAGGCTTTTGGGAAGGGTTAGGGTTAGGGTGCGGGCTAGGGTTAGGGTTAGGGGAGGGGGACAGTTTAGGGTCCAGGTGAGGGTACGACAACGGTTTAGGGGGAGCGTACATGTGAGGGCACAGGTTAGTGTGAGCGTACGGGTTAGGATTAGGGGACGGGTGAGGGTCTGGCTTCGGGGAAGGGTTAAGGTTAGGGTTCGGGCTAGGGTTAGGGGACGGGGACTGGGACGGTTGGGGGTCCAGGTTAGGGTATGACAACGCTTTAGGGGTAGCGTACTTGTGAGGGCGCATGTCAGTGTTAGCGTACAGGTTAGGATTAGAGGACAGGTGAAGGTCAGGCTTCAGGGAAATGTTAGGGTTAGGGATCGGGCTAGGGTTAAGGTTAGGGGACCGGGACGGTTTAGGGTTCATGCGAGATTACGAGAACGCTTTAGGGGGAGCGTACGTGTGAGAGCGCGGGTTAGTGTTAGCGTACGGGTTAGGATTAGGTGATGGGTGACGGTCAGGATTTGGGGAAGTGTTATGGTTAGGGTTCGGCCTAGGCTTAGGGCTAGGGGACGGGGACGGTTTAGGGTCCAGGTGAGGGTACGACAACGCTTTAGATGGAGCGTACGTGTGAGGGCGCGTGTTAGTGTTAGCGTACGGATTAAGATTAGGGGACGGGTGAGTTTCAGGCTTCGGAGATTCGTTAGGGTTAGGGTTCAGGCTAAGGTTAGGTTTAGGGGAAGGTGACGGTTTAGGGTCCAGGTGAGGGTACGACAACAGTTTAGGGGGAGTGTACGTGTGAGGGCGCGGGTTAGTGTGAGCGTACGGGTTAGGATTCGGGGACGGGTGAGGGGAAGGCTTCGGGGAAGGGTTAGGGTTAGGGTTCGGGCTAGGGTTAGGGTTAGGGGACGGGGACGGTTTAGGGTCCAGGTGAGGGTACGACAACGGTTTAGGGGGATCCTACGTGTGAGGGCGTGGGTTAGTGTGAGCATACGGGTTAGGATTAGGGGACGGGTGAGGGGAAGGCTTCGGGGAAGTGTTAGGGTTAGGGTTAGGGCTAGGGTTAGGGTTAGGGGACGGGGATGGTTTAGGGTCCAGGTGAGGGTTCGACAACGGTGTAGGGGGAGCGTACATGTGAGCGTGAGGGTTAGTGTGAGCGTATGGGTTAGGATTAGGGGACGGGTGAGGGGAAGGCTTCGGGGAAGGGTTAGGGTTAGGGTTCGGGCTATGGTTAGGGTTAGGGTTAGGGGACGGTTTAGTGTCCAGGTGAGGGTACGACAACGGTTTAGGGGGAGTGTACGTGTGAGGGCGTGGGTTAGTGTGAGCGTACGGGTTAGGATTCGGGGACGGGTGAGGGGAAGGCTTCGAGGAAGTGTTAGGTTTAAGGGACGGGGACGGTTTAGGGTCCAGGTGAGGGTACGACAACGGTTTAGGGGGAGCGTACGTGTGAGGACCCGGGTTAGTGTGAGCGTACGGGTTAGGATTAGGGGACGGGTGAGGGGAAGGCTTCGGGGAAGAGTTAGGGTTAGGGTTCTGGCTAAGGTTAGGGTTAGGGGACGGGGATGGTTTAGGGTCCAGGTTAGTGTACGACAACGTTTTAGGGGGAGCGTACGTGTGAGGGCGCGGGTTAGTGTGAGCGAACGGGTTAGGATTAGGGGACAGGTAAGGGGAAGGCTTGGGGAAGGTTTAGGGTTAGGGTTCGGGCTAGGATTAGGGTTAGGGGACGGGGACGGTTTAGGGACCAGGTGAGGGTACAACAACGGTTTAGGGGGAGCGTACGTGTGAGCGTGAGGGTTAGTGTAAGCGTATCGGTTAGGATTAGGGGACGGATGAGGGGAAGGATTCAGGGAAGGTTTAGGGTTAAGGGACGGGGACGGTTTACGGTCCAGATGAGGATACGACAACGGTTTAGGGGGAGCGTACGTGTGACGGCACGGGTTAGTGTGAGCGTACGGGTTAGGTTTAGGGGACGGGTGAGGGGAAGGCTTCGGCGAAGGGTTAGGGTTAGGGTTCGGGCTAGGGTTAGGTTTAGGGGACGGGGACGGTTTAGGGTCAAGGTGAGCGTACGACAAAGGTTTAGGGGGAGCGTACGTGTGAAGACGTGGGTTAGTGTGAGCGTATGGGTTAGGATTAGGGGAAGGGTGAGGGGAAGGCTTCAGGGAAGGGTTAGGGTTCGGGCTAGGGTTATGGTTAGGGGACGGGTACGGTTTCGGGTCCTGGTGAGGGTACGACAATGGTTTAGGGGGAGCGTACATGTGAGGGCGTGGGTTAGTGTGAGCGTACGGGTTAGGATTAGGGGACGGGTGAGGGGAAGGCTTCGGGGAAGGGTTATGGTTAGGGTTCGGGCTAGGGTTAGTGGACGGGGACGGGGACGGTTTGGGGTCCAGGTGAGGGTACGACAATGCTTTAGGGGGAGCGTACGTGTGAGGGAGCGGGTTAGCGAGAGCGTACAGGTTAGGATTAGGCGACGGGTGAGAGTCAGGCTTCGGGGAAGGGTTAGGGTTAGGGTTCGCGGTAGGGTTAGAGTTAGGAGGTGGGGACGGTTTAGGGTACAGCTGAGGGTACGACAACGCTTTAGGGGGAGCGTACGTGTGAGAACGCGGGCTAGTGTGAGCGTACAGTTTAGGATTAGGGGACGGGTGAGGGGAAGGCTTCGGGGAAGGGTTAGGGTTAGGGTTCGGGCTAAGTTTAGGGTTAGGGGACGGGGATGGTTTAGGGTCCAGGTTAGGGTACGACAACGGTTTAGGGGGAGCGTACCTGTGAGGGCGTGGGTTAGTGTGAGCGTACAGGTTAGGATTAGGGGACGGGTGAGGGTCAGGCTTCGGGGAAGGGTTAGGGTTAGGGATCAGGCTAGGGTTAAGGTTAGGGGACCGGGACGGTTTAGGGATCATGTGAGGTTACGAGAACGCTTTAGGGGGAGCGTACGTGTGAGAGAGCGGGTTAGTGTTAGCGTACGGGTTAGGATTAGGGGAAGGGTGAGTGTCAGGATTCGGGGAAGGGTTAAGGTTAGGGTTCGGCCTAGGGTTAGGGTTAGGGTACGGGGACGGTTTAGGGTCCAGGTGAGGGTACGACAACGCTTTAGATGGAGCGTACGTGTGAGGGCGCGTGTTAGTGTTAGCGTACGGATTAGGATTAAGGGACAGGTGAGTGTCAGGCTTCGGGGAATCGTTAGGGTTAGGGTTCGGGCTAGGGTTAGGTTTAGGGGATGGTGACGGTTTAGGGTCCAGGTGAGGGTACGACAACGCTTTAGGTGTAGCATACGTGTGAGGGAGCGGATTAGCGTTAGCGTACGTTTTAGGATTAGGGGACGTGTTGGGTCAGGCTTCGGGGAAGGGTCAGGCTTAGGTTTCGGTCTAGGGTTAGGGTTAGGAGAAGGGGATGGTTGAGGGTCCAGGTGAGGGTACGACAACGCTTTAGGGGCAGCGTACGTGTGAGGGCATGGGTTAGTTTGAGCGTACGGCTTACGATTATGGGACGGGTGAGGGGAAGGCTTCGGGGAAGTGTTAGGGTTAGGGTTCGGGCTAGGGTTAGGGTTAGGGGACGGGGACGGTTTAGGGTCCAGGTGAGGGTATGACAACGCTTTATGGGGAGGGTATGTGTGAGGGCGCCGGTTAGTGTTTGCGTACGAGTAAGGATTAGGGGACGGGTGAGGGCCAGGCTTCAGGGAAGTGTTCGGTTTAGGGTTCGGGCTAGAGTTAGTGATAGGGGACGGGGACGGTTTAGGGTCCAGGTGAGGGGACGACAACGCTTTATGGTAACGTATGAGTGAGAGCCCGGGTTAGTGTTAGCGTATGGGTTAGGATTAGGGGATGGGTGAGGGTCAGGCTCGGGGAAGGTTTAGCATTAGGGTTCGGGCTAGGGTTAGGGTTAGTGGACGGGGACGATTTAGGGTCCAGGTGAGTATACGACAACACTTTAGGGGGAGCGTACGTGTGAGGGCGCAGGTTATTGTTAGCGTACGGGTTAGGATTAGGGCACGGGTGAGGTTCAGGCTTCGGGGAAGTGTTAGGGTTAGGGACAGGCTAGGGTTAGGGTTAGGGGATGGGGACGGTTTAGGGTACAGGTGAGGGTACGACAACGCTTTAGGGGGAGCGTACGTGTGAGGGCGTGGGTTAGCGTTTGCGTACGGGTGAGGATTAGGGGACGGTTGAGGGTCAGGCTTCGCGGAAGGCTAAGATTTAGTGTTCAGGCTAGGGTTAGGGCTAGGGGACGGGAACGGTTTAGGGTCCACGTAAGGGTACGACAACGCTTTTGGGGGAGCGTACGTGTGAGGGCGTGGGTTAGTGTTAGCGTACGTGATAGGATTAGGGTACGGGTGAGGGTCAGGCTTCGGGGAAGGGTTAGGGTTAGGGTTCGGGCTAAGGTTAGGGTTAGGGGACGAGGACGGTTTAGGGTCCAGGTGAGGGTACGACAATGCTTTAGGGGGAGTGTACGTGTGAGGGCGCGGGTTAGTGTTAGCGTACGGGTGAGGATTAGGGGACGGGTGAGGGTCAGGTTTCGGGGAAGTGTTAGGGTTAGTGTTCGGGCTAGGGTTAGGGTACGGGGACTGGGACAGTTGAGGGTCCAGGTAAGGGTATGACAACGCTTTAGGGGTAGCGTACTTGTGAGGGCGCATATCAGTGTTAGCGTACAGGTTAGGATTAGGGGACGGGTGAAGGTCAGGCTTCGGGGAAGGGTTAGGGTTAGGAATCAGGCTAGGGTTAAGGTTAGGGGACTGGGACGGTTCAGGGTTCTTGTGAGTTTACGACAACGCTTTAGGGGGAGCGTAAGTGTGAGAGTGCAGGTTAGTGTTAGCATACGGGTTAGGATTAGGGGACGGGTGAGGGTCAGGACTCGGGGAAGGGTTAAGGTTAGGGTTCGGCCTAGGGTTAGGGTTAGGGGACGGGGACGGTTTAGGGTCCAGGTGAGGGTACGACAAAGCTTCAGATGGAGCGTACGTGTGAGGGCGCATGTTAGTGTTAGCATACGGATTACGATTAGGGGACAGGTGAGTGTCAGGCTTCGGGGAATCGTTAGGGTTAGGGTTCGGGCTAGGGTTAGGTTTAGGGGATGGTGACGGTTTAGGGTCCACGTGAGGGAACGACAACGCTTTAGGTTTAGCATACGTGTGAGGGAGTGGATTAGCGTTAGCGTACGGGTTAGGATTAGGGAACGTGTTGGATCAGGCTTCGGGGAAGTGTTAGGGTTAGGGTTTGGGCTAGGGTTAGGGTTAGGGGACGGGGACGGTTTAGGGTCCAGGTGAGGGTACGACAACGGTTTAGGGGGAGCGTACGTGAGAGGGCGCGGGTTAGTGTGAGTGTACAGGTTAGGATTAGGGGACGGGTGAGGGGAAGGCTTCGGGAAAAGGTTAGGGTTAGGGTTCGGGCTAGGTTTAGGTTTAGGGGACGGGGACGGTTCAGGGTCCACGTCAGGGTACGATAACGGTTTAGGGGGAACGTACGTGTGAGAGCGCGGGTTAGTGTAAGCGTACGGGTTAGGATTAGGGGACGGGTGAGGGTCATGCTTCCGGGAAGGTTTAGGGTTAGAGTTCGGGATAGGGTTAGGCTTAGGGTTCGGGGACGGTTTAGGGTCCAGGTGAAGGTACGACAACGCTTTAGGGGGAGCGTATGTGTGAGGGCATGGGTTAGCGTTTGCGTACGGGTTAGGATTAGGGGACGGGTGAGGGTCAGGCTTCGGGGAAGGGTTAGGGTTAGGGTTCGGGCTAGGGTTAGGGTTAGGGGACGGGAAAGGTTTAGGGTCCAGGTGAAGGTACGACAACCCTTTAGGGGGAGCGTACGTGTGAGGGCGCGGGTTAGTGTGAGCGTACGGTTAAGGATTAGGGGACGGGTGAGGGGAAGGCTTCGGGAAAGGGTTAGGGTTAGGGTTCGGGCTAGGGTTAGGGTTAGGGAAAGGGGACGGTTTAGGGTCCAGGTGAGGGTACGACAACGGTTTAGGGGGAGCGTACGTGTGAGGGTGTGGGTTAGTTTGAGCGTACGGGTTAGGATTAGGGGACGGGTGAGGGGAAGGCTTCGGGGAAGGGTTAGGGTTAGGGTTCGGGCTAGGGTTAGGGGACGGGGACGGGGACGGTTTAGGGTTCAGGTGAGGGTACGACAACGGTTTAGGGGGAGCGTACGTGTGAGGGCGCGGGTTAGTTTGAGCGTACGGGTTAGGATTAGGGGACGTGTGAGAGGAAGGCTTTTGGGAAGGGTTAGGGTTAGGGTGCGGGCTAGGGTTAGGGTTAGGGGAGGGGGACAGTTTAGGGTCCAGGTGAGGGTACGACAACGGTTTAGGGGGAGCGTACATGTGAGGGCACAGGTTAGTGTGAGCGTACGGGTTAGGATTAGGGGACGGGTGAGGGTCTGGCTTCGGGGAAGGGTTAAGGTTAGGGTTCGGGCTAGGGTTAGGGGACGGGGACTGGGACGGTTGAGGGTCCAGGTTAGGGTATGACAACGCTTTAGGGGTAGCGTACTTGTGAGGGCGCATGTCAGTGTTAGCGTACAGGTTAGGATTAGAGGACGGGTGAAGGTCAGGCTTCAGGGAAATATTAGGGTTAGGGATCGGGCTAGGGTTAAGGTTAGGGGACCGGGACGGTTTAGGGTTCATGCGAGATTACGAGAACGCTTTAGGGGGAGCGTACGTGTGAGAGCGCGGGTTAGTGTTAGCGTACGGGTTAGGATTAGGTGATGGGTGACGGTCAGGATTTGGGGAAGTGTTATGGTTAGGGTTCGGCCTAGGCTTAGGGCTAGGGGACGGGGACGGTTTAGGGTCCAGGTGAGGGTACGACAACGCTTTAGATGGAGCGTACGTGTGAGGGCGCGTGTTAGTGTTAGCGTACGGATTAAGATTAGGGGACGGGTGAGTTTCAGGCTTCGGAGATTCGTTAGGGTTAGGGTTCAGGCTAGGGTTAGGTTTAGGGGAAGGTGACGGTTTAGGGTCCAGGTGAGGGTACGACAACGGTTTAGGTTTAGCATATGTGTGAAGGCGCTGATTAGCGTTAGCGTACGGGTTAGGATTAGGGGACGTGTTGGGTCAGGCTTCGGGGAAGTGTTAGGCTTAGATTTCGGTCTAGGGTTAGGGTTAGGGGAAGGGGATGGTTTAGGGTCCAGGTGAGGGTACGACAACAGTTTAGGGGGAGTGTACGTGTGAGGGCGCGGGTTAGTGTGAGCGTACGGGTTAGGATTCGGGGACGGGTGAGGGGAAGGCTTCGGGGAAGGGTTAGGGTTAGGGTTCGGGCTAGGGTTAGGGTTAGGGGACGGGGACGGTTTAGGGTCCAGGTGAGGGTACGACAACGGTTTAGGGGGATCCTACGTGTGAGGGCGTGGGTTAGTGTGAGCATACGGGTTAGGATTAGGGGACGGGTGAGGGGAAGGCTTCGGGGAAGTGTTAGGGTTAGGGTTAGGGCTAGGGTTAGGGTTAGGGGACGGGGATGGTTTAGGGTCCAGGTGACGGTACGACAACGGTTAAGGGGGAGCGTACGTGTGAGGGCGTGGGTTAGTGTGAGCGTACGGGTTAGGATTAGGGGACGGGTGAGGGGAAGGCTTCGGGAAAGTGTTAGGGTTAGGGTTTGGGCTAGGGTTAGGGTTAGGGGACGGGGACGGTTTAGGGTCCAGGTGAGGGTATGACAACGGTTTAGGGGGAGCGTACGTGTGAGGGCATGGCTTAGTTTGAGCGTACAGGTTAGGATTAGGGGACGGGTGAGGGGAAGGCTTCGGGGAAGGGTGAGGGTTAGGGTTCGGGCTAGGGTTAGGGTTAGGGGACGGGGACGGTTTAGGGTCCAGGTGAGGATACGACAACGGTTTAGGGGGAGCGTACGTGTGAGGACGCGGGTTAGTGTGAGCGTACGGGTTAGGATTAGGGGACGGGTGAGGGGAAGGCTTCGGGGAAGGGTTAGTCTTAGGGTTCGGGCTAGGGTTAGGGTTAGGCGAAGGGGATGCTTTAGGGTCCAGGTGAGGGTATGGCAAAGGTTTAGGGGGAGCGTACGTGTGCGGGCGCAGGTTAGTGTGAGCGTACGGGTTAGGATTAGGGGACGGGTGAGGGGAAGTATTCGGGGAAGGGTTAGGTTTAGGGTTCGGGGTAGGGTCAGGTTTAGGGTACGGGGACGGTTTAGGATCCAGGTGAGGGTACGACAAAGGTTTAGGTGGAGCGTACGTGTGAGGGCGCGGGTTAGTGTGAGCGAACGGGTTAGGATCAGGGGACGGGTGAGGGGAAGGCTTGGGGAAGGGTTAGGTTTAGGGTTCGGGTAGGGTCAGGGTTAGGGGACGGGGACGGTTTGGGGTCCAGGTGAGGGTACGACAATGCTTTAGGGGGAGCGTATGTGTGAGGGCGTGGGTTAGCGAGAGCGTACAGGTTAGGATTAGGCGACGGTTGAGAGTCAGGCTTCGGGGAAGGTTTAGGGTTAGGGTTCGCGGTAGGGTTAGAGTTAGGAGACGGGGACGGTTTAAGGTACAGCTGAGGGTACGACAACGCTTTAGGGGGAGCGTACGTGTGAGGGCGCGGGTTAGCGTTAGCGTGCGGGTTAGGATTTGGGGACGGGTTAGGTTCAGGCTTCGGGAAGGTTTAGGGTTAGGGTTCGGTCTAGGGTTAGGGTTAGGGGACGGGGACGGTTTAGGGTCCAGGTGAGGGTACGACAACGCTTTAGGGGGAGCGTAAGTGTGAGGACGCGGGTTAGTGTGAGCGTACGGGTTAGGATTAGGGGACGGGTGAGGGGAAGGCTTCGGGGAAGGGTTAGGGTTAGGTTTCGGGCTAGGATTAGGGTTAGGGGACGGGGACGGTTTAGGGTCCAGGTGAGGTTACGACAACGGTGTAGGGGGAGCGTACGTGTGAGCGTGAGGGTTAGTGTGAGCGTATGGGTTAGGATTGGGGGACGGGTGAGGGGAAGACTTCAGGGAAGGGTTAGGGTTTGGGCTAGGTTTAGGGGACGGGGATGGGCACGGTTTAGGGTACAGGTGAGGGTACGACAACGGTTTAGGGGGAGCGTACGTGTGAGGGCGCGGGTTAGTGTGAGCGTACGGGTTAGGATTAGGGGACGGGTGAGGGGAAGTATTCGGGGAAGGGTTAGGTTTAGGGTTCCGGCTAGGGTTAGGGTTAGGGGACGGGGCCGGTTTAGGGTCCAGGTGAGGGTACGACAACAGTTTAGGGGGAGCTTACGTGTGAGGGCGCGGGTTAGTGTGAGCGTACGGGTTAGGATTAGGTGACGGGTGAGGGGAAGGCTTCGGGGAAGTGTTAGGGTTAGGGTTCGGGCTAGGGTTAGGGTTAGGGTTAGGGGACGGTTTAGTGTCCAGGTGAGGGTACGACAACGGTTTAGGGGGAGCGTTCGTGTGAGGGCGCGGGTTAGTGTGAGCGTACTGGTTAGGATTAAGGGACGTGTGAGGGGAAGGCTTCAGGGAAGGGTTAGGGTTAGGGTTCGGGCTAGGGTTAGGGTTAGGGGACGGGGACGGTTTAGGGTTCAGGTGAGGGTACGACAACGGTTTAGGGGGAGCGCACGTGTGAGGGCGTGGGTTAGTGTGAGCGTATGGGTTAGGATTAGGGGACGGGTGAGGTTAAGGCTTTGGGGAAGAGTTAGGGTTAGGGTTCGGACTAGGGCTAGGGTTAGGGGACGGGGACAGTTTAGGGTCAAGGTGAGGGTATGACAACGGTTTAGGGCAAGCGTACGTGTGAGGGCGTGGGTTAGTGTGAGCGTACGGGTTAGGATTAGGGGACGTGTGAGGGGAAGGCTTCGGGGAAGAGTTAGGGTTAGGGTTCGGGCTATGGTTAGGGTTAGGGGATGGGGACGGTTTAGGGTCCAGGTGAGGGTACGACAACGGTTTAGGGGGAGCGTACGTGTGAGGGCGTGGGTTAGTGTGAGCGTACGGGTTAGGATTAGGGGATGGGTGAGGGGAAGGCTTCGGGGAAGGTTTAGGGTTAAGGTTCGGGCTACGGTTAGGGTTAGGGGATGGGGACGGTTTAGGGTCCAGGTGAATGTATGACAACGCTTTAGGGGGAGGGTACGTGTGAGGGCGTGGGTTAGTGTGAGCGTACGGGTTAGGATTAGGGGACGGGTGAGGGGAAGGCTTCGGGAAAGGGTTAGGGTTAAGGTTCGGGCTAGGGTTAGGGTTAGGGGACGGGGACGGTTTAGGGTCCAGGTGAGCGTACGACAACGGTTTAGGGGGATCGTACGTGTGAGGGCGTGGGTTAGTCTGAGCGTATGGGTTAGGATTAGGGGACGGGTGAGGGGAAGGCTTCGGGGAAGTGTTAGGGTTAGGGTTCGGGCTAGGGTTAGGGTTTGGGGACAGGGACTGTTTAGGGTCCAGGTGAGGGTACGACAACGGTTTAGGGGGAGCGTACGTGTGAGGACGCGGGTTAGTGTGAGCGTACGGGTTAGGATTAGGGGACGGGTGAGGGGAAGGCTTCGGGGAAGGGTTAGGGTTAGGGTTCGGTCTAGGGTTGGGGTTAGGGGACGGGGACAGTTTAGGGTGCAGGTGAGGGTATGACAACGGTTTACGGGGAGCGTACGTGTGAGGGCGCGGGTTAGTTTGAGCGTACGGGTTAGGATTAGGGGACGGGTGAGGGGAAGGCTTTTGGGAAGGGTTAGGGTTAGGGTGCGGGCTAGGGTTAGGGTTAGGGGACGGGGACGGGTTAGGGTCCAGGTGAGGGTACGACAACGGTTTACGGGGAGCGTACATGTGAGGGCGCGGGTTAGTGTGAGCGTACGTGTTAGGATTAGGGGACGGGTGAGGGTCAGGCTTCGGGGAAGGGTTAGGGTTAGGGTTCGGGCTAGGGTTAGGGGACGGGGACTGGGACGGTTGAGGTTCCAGGTTAGGGTATGACAACGCTCTAGGGGTAGCGTACTTGTGAGGGTGCATGTCAGTTTTAGCGTACAGGTTAGGATTAGGGGACGGGTGAGGGGAAGGCTTCGGGGAAGGGTTAGGGTTAAGGGACGGGGACGGTTTATGGTCCAGATGAGGATACGACAACGGTTTAGGGGGAGAGTACGTGTGAGGGCGCGGGTTAGTGTGAGCGTACGGGTTAGGATTAGGGGACGGGTGAGGGGAAGGCCTTGGGGAAGTGTTAGGGTTAGTGTTCGGGCTAGGGTTAGGGTTAGGGGATGGGGCGGTTTAGGGTCCAGGTGAGGGTACGACAATGGTTTAGGGGGAGTGAACGTGTGAGGGCGCGGGTTAGTGTGAGCGTACGGGTTAGGATTAGGGGACGGGTGAAGGTAAGGCTTCGGGGAAGGGTTAGGGTTAGGGTTCGGTCTAGGGTTAGGGTTAGGGGACGGGGACGGTTTAGGGTCCAGGTGAGGGTACGACAACGGTTTAGGGGGAGCGTATGTGTGAGGGCGCGGGTTAGTGTGAGCGTACGGTTAAGGATTAGGGGACGGGTGAGGGGAAGGCTTCGGGGAAGGGTTAGGGTTAGGGTTCGGGGTACGGTTAGGGTTAGGGGACGGGGACGGTTTAGGGTCCAGGTGAGAGTATGACAAAGGTTTAAGGGGAGCGTACGTGTGAGGGCGCGGGTTAGTGTGAGGGTACGGGATGGGATTAGGGGACGGATGAGGGGAAGGCTTCGGGGAAGGCTTACGGTTAGGGTTCGGGCTAGGGTTAGAGTTAGGTTATGGGGACGGTTTAGGGTCCAGGTGATGGTACGACAACGGTTTAGGGGGAGAGTACGTGTGAGGGCGTGGGTTAGTGTGAGCGTACGGGTTAGGATTAGGGGACGGGTTGGGGAAGGGTTAGGGTTAGGGTTTGGGCTAGGGTTAGGGTTAGGGGACGGGGACGGTTTAGGGTCCAGGTGAGGGTACGACAACGGTTTACGGGGAGCGTACGTGTGAGGG
Organism: Leucopleurus acutus; assembly: GCF_964270905.1. Taxonomy (NCBI): domain Eukaryota; kingdom Metazoa; phylum Chordata; class Mammalia; order Artiodactyla; family Delphinidae; genus Leucopleurus; species Leucopleurus acutus. The sequence continues at coordinate 496,203 of NW_028139179.1, forward strand.
CGCGGGTTAGTGTGCGCGTACGGTTTAGGATTATGGGACGGGTGAGGGGAAGACTTCGGGGAAGTGTTAGGGTTAGGGTTCGGGCTACGGTTAGGGTTAGGGAACGGGGACTGTTTAGGGTCCAGGTGAGGGTATGACAACGCTTTAGGGGGAGGGTACGTGTGAGGGCATGGGTTAGTGTGAGCGTACGGGTTAGGATTGGGGACGGGTGAGGGGAAGGCTTCGGGGAAGGGTTAGGGTTAGAGTTCGGGCTAGGGTTACGTTTAGGGGACGGGGACGGTTTAGGGTCAAGGTGAGGGTACGACAACGCTTTAGGGGGAGTGTACGTGTGAGGGCGCGGGTGAGTGTGAGCGTAAGGGTTAGATTTAGGGGACGGGAGAGGGGAAGGCTTCGGGGAGGGGTTAGGTTTAGGGTTCGGGCTACGGTTAGGGTTAGGGGACGGGGACGGTTTAGGGTCCAAGTGAGGGTACGACAACGCTTTAGGGGGAGCGTTTATGTGAGGGCGTGGTTTAGTGTGAGCGTACAGTTTAGGATTAGGGGACGGGTTGGGGAAGGGTTAGGGTTAGGGTTCGGGCTAGGGTTAGGGTTAGGGGACGGGGACGGTTTAGGGTCCAGGTGAGGGTACGACAATGCTTTAGGGGGAGCGTACGTGTGAGGGCGCGGTTTAGCGAGAGCGTACAGGTTAGGATTAGGCGACGGTTGACAGTCAGGCTTCGGGGAAGGGTTAGGGTTAGGGTTCACGGCAGGGTTAGAGTTAGGAGACGGGGACGGTTTAGTGTCCAGGTGAGGGTACGACAACACTTTGGTGGAGCGTACATGTGAGGGTGTGGGTTAGCGTTAGCATACGGGTTAGGATTAGAGGACGGGTGAGGGGAAGGCTTCGGGGAAGGGTTAGGGTTAGGGTTCGGGCTAAGTATAGGGTTAAGAGACGGGGACGGTTTAGGGTCCAGGTGAGGGTACGACAATGCTTTAGGGCGAGCGTACATGTGACGGCGCGGGTTAGTGTGAGCATACGGGTTAGGATTAGGGGACGGGTGAGGGGAAGGCTTCGGGGAAGGGTTAGGGTTAGGGTTCGGGCTAGGGTTAGGGTTAGGGGACGGGGACGGTTTAGGGTCCAAGTGAGGGTAGGACAACGGTTTAGGGGGAGCGTACGTGTGAGGGCGCGGGTTAGTGTGAGCGTACTGGTTAGGATTAGGGGACGGGTGAGGGGAAGGCTTCGGGGAAGGTTTAGGGTTAGGGTTCGGGATAGGGTTGGGGTTAGGGGACGGGGACGGTTTAGGGTCCAGGTGAGGGTACGACAACGCTTTAGGGGTAGCGTACGTGTGAGGGCACGGGTTAGTGTGAGCGTACGGGTTAGGATTAGGGGATGTGTGAGGGGAAGGCTTCGGGGAAGTGTTAGGGTTAGGGTTCGGTCTAGGGTTAGGGTTAGGGGATGGGGACGGTTTAGGGTCCAGGTGAGGGTACGACAACGCTTTAGGGGGAGCATACGTGTGTGGGCGCGGGTTAGTGTGACCGTAAGGGTTAGGATTAGGGGATGGGTGAGGGGAAGGCTTCAGGGAAGGGTTAGGGTTAGGGTACGGGCTAGGGTTACGGTTACGGGACGGGGACGGTTTAGGGTCAAGGTGAGGGTACGACAACGCTTTCGGGGGAGTGTACGTGTGAGGGCACGGGTTAGTGTGAGCGTAAGGGTTAGATTTAGGGGAAGGGTGAGGGGAAGGCTTCGGGGAAGTGTTAGGGTTCGGGCTAGGGTTAGGGTTAGGGGACGGGGATGATTTAGGGTCCAGGTGAGAGTACGACAAAGGTTTAAGGGGAGCGTACTTGTTAGGGTGCGGGTTAGTGTGAGGGTACGGGATGGGATTAGGGGACGGGTGAGGGGAAGGCTTCGGGGAAGGGTTACGGTAAGGGGACGGGCTAGGTTTAGAGTTAGGGCATGGGGACGGTTTAGGGTCCAGGTGAGTGTACGACAACGCTTTAGGGGGAGAGTACGTGTGAGGGCGTGGGTTAGTGTGAGCATAGGGGTTAGGATTAGGGGACGGGTGAGGGGAAGGCTTCGGGGAAGGGTTACGGTTAGGGTTCGGGCTAGGGTTAGGGTTAGGGGACGGGGACGGTTTAGGGTCCAGGAGAGCGTACCACAACGGTTTAGGGGGATCGAATGTGTTAGGGCGCGGGTTAGTGTGAGAGTACGTGTTAGGATTAGGGGACGGGTGAGGGGAAGGCTTTGGGGAAGGTTTAGGGTTAGGGTTCGGGCTAGGGTTAGGGTTAGGCGATGGGGACGGTTTAGGGTCCAGATGAGGGTACTACAACGGTTTAGGGGGTACGTACGTGTGAGGGCGTGGGTTAGTGTGAGGGTACGGGTTAGGATTAGGGGACGGGTGAGGGGAAGGCTTCGGGGAAGGGTTAGGGTTAGGGTTCGGGCTAGGGTTAGGGTTAGGGGACGGGGACGGTTTAGGGTCCTGGTGAGGGTACGAGAAAGGTTTACGACGAGTGTACATGTGAGGGCGCGGGTTAGTGTGCACGTACGGGTTAGGATTAGGGGACAGGTGAGGGGAAGACTTCGTGGAAGAGTTAGGGTTAGGGTTCGGGCTAGGGTTAGGTTTAGGGGATGGGGACGGTTTAGGGTCCAGATGAGGGTACGACAATGGTTTAGGGGGAGTGTACGTGTGAGGGCACGGGTTAGTGTCACCGTACGGTTAGGATTAGGGGACGGGTGAGAGGAAGGCTTCGGGGAAGGGTTAGGTTTAGGGTTAGGGCTAGGGTTAGGGTTAGGGGACGGGGAGGGTTTAGGGTCCAGGTGAGGGTACGACAACGCTTTCGGGGGAGCGTACGTGTGAGGGCGTGGGTTAGTGTGAGCGTACGGGTTAGGATTAGGGGAGGGGTGAGGGGAAGGTTTCGGGGAAGGGTTAGGGTTAGGGTTCGGGCTAGGGTAAGGGTTAGGGTACAGGGACGGTTTAGGGTCCAGGTGAGGGTACGACAACGCTTTAGGGGGAGCGTACGTGTGTGGGTGTGGGTTAGTGTGAGCGTACGGGTTAGGATTAGGGGACGAGTGACGGGAAGGCTTCGGGGAAGGATTACGGTTAGGTTTCGGGCTAGGGTTACGGTTAGGGGACGGGGACGCTTTAGGGTCCAGGTGAGGGTATGACAACGCTTTAGGGGGAGGGTACATGTGAGGGGGCTTGTTAGTGTGAGCGTAAGGGTTAGAATTAGGGGACGGGTGAGGGCAAGGCTTCAGGGAAGGGTTAGGGTTAGGGTTCGGGCTAGGGTTAGGGTTAGGGGACGGGGATGGTTTAGGGTCCAGGTGAGTGTAGAGAACGGTTTAAGGGGAGCATACATGTGAGGGCAAGGGTTAGTGTGAGCGTACGGGTTAGGATTAGGGGACGGGTGAAGGGAAGGCTTCGTGGAAGTGTTAGGGTTAGGGTTTGGGCTAGGATTAGGGTTAAGAAACGGGGACGGTTTAGGGTCCAGGTGAGGGTATGACAACGCTTTAGGGGGAGCGTACATGTGAGGGTGCAGATTAGTGTGAGCGTACGGGTTAGGATTACGGGACGGGTGAGGGGAAGGCTTCGGGGAAGTGTTAGGGTTAGTGTTCGGGCTAGGGTTAGGGTTAGGGGACGGGGACGGTTTAGGTTCCAGGAGAGAGTACGACAACGGTTTAGGGAGAGCGAATGTGTGAGGGCACGGGTTAGTGTGAGAATACGTGTTAGGATTAGGGGACGGGTGAGGGGAAGGCTTCGGGGAAGGGTTAGGGTTAGGGTTCGGGTTAGGGTTAGGGTTAGGCGATGGGGACGGTTTAGGGTCCAGGTGAGTGTACGACAACGGTTTAGGGGGTGCGTACGTGTGAGGGTGTGGGTTAGTGTTAGGGGACGGGTTAGGATTAGGGGACGGGTGAGGGGAAGGCTTCGGGGAAGAGTTAGGGTTAGGGTTCGGGCTAGGGTTAGGTTTAGGGGACGGGGACGGTTTAGTGTCCAGGTGAGTGTACGACAAAGGTTTACGGCGAGCGTATGTGTGAGGGCGCGGGTTAGTGTGCGTGTACGGGTTAGGATTATGGGACGGGTGAGGGGAAGTCTTCGGGGAAGAGTTAGGGTTAGGGTTCGGGCTAGGGTTAAGGTTAGGGGACGGGGACGGTTTAGGGTCCAGGTGAGTGTACGACAACGGTTTAGGGGGAGTGTACATGTGAGGGCGCGGGATAGTGTGAGCGTACGGTTTAGGATTAGGGGACGGGTGAGGGGAAGGCTTCGAGGAAGTTTAGGGTTAGGTTTCGGGCTAGGATTAGGGTTAGGGTTAGGGGACGGGGACGGTTTAGGGTCCAGGTGAGGGTACAACAATGGTTTAGGGGGAGCGTACGTGTGAGGGCATGGGTTAGTGTGAGCGTACGGGTTAGAATTAGGGGACTGGTGAGGGGAAGGCTTCGTGGAAGTGTTAGGGTTAGGGTTCGGGCTAGGGTTAGGTTTAGGGGATGGTGACGGTTTAGGGTCCAGGTGAGGGTACGACAACGCTTTAGGTTTAGCATACGTGTGAGGGCGCTGATTAGCGTTAGTGTACGGGTTAGGATTAGGGGACGTGTTGGGTCAGGCTTCGGGGAAGGGTTAGGCTTAGGTTTCGGTATAGGGTTAGGGTTAGGGGAAGGGGATGGTTTAGGGTCCAGGTGAGGGTACGACAACGCTTTAGGGGGAGCGTACGTGTGAGGCCCTGGGTTAGTTTGAGCGTACGGGTTAGGATTTGGGGACGGGTGAAGGGAAGGCTTCGGGGAAGGGTTAGGGTTAGGGTTCGGGTTAGGGGACGGAGACGGTTTAGGGTGCAGGTGAGGTTTCGACAACGGTTTAGGGGGAGTGTACGTGTGAGGGCGCGGGTTAGTGTGAGCGTATGGGTTAGGATTCGGGGACGGGTGAGGGGAAGGCTTCGGGGAAGTGTTAGGGTTAGGGTTCGGACTAGGGTTAGGTTTAGGGGACGGGGACGGTTTAGGGTCCAGGTGAGGGTACGACAATGGTTTAGGTTGAGCGTACATGTGAGGGCGTGGGTTAGTGTGAGCGTACGGGTTAGGATTAGGGGACGGGTGAGGGGAAGGCTTCGGGGAAGGGTTAGGGTTAGGGTTCGGGCTAGGGTTAGGGTTAGGGGACGGGGACAGTTTAGGGTCCAGGTGAGGGTACCACAACGGTTTAGGGGAAGCGTACGTGTGAGGGCGCGGGTTAGTGTGAGCGTACGGGTTAGGATTTGGGGACGGGTGAGGGGAAGGCTTCGGGAAAGTGTTAGGGTTAGGGTTCGGGCTAGGGTTAAGGTTAGGGGACGGGGTCGGTTTAGGGTCCAGTGAGGGTACGACAACGGTTTAGGGGTAGCGTACGTGTGAGGGCATGGGTCAGTGTGAGCGTACGGGTTAGGATTAGGGGACGGGTGAGGGGAAGGCTTTGGGGAAGGGTTAAGGTTAGGGTTCGGGCTAGGGATAGGGTTAGGGGACGTGGACGGTTTAGGGTACAGTTGAGGGTACGACAGCGGTTTAGGGGGAGCGTACGTGTGAGGGCACGGGTTAGTGTGGGCGTACGGATTAGGATTAGGGGAAGGGTGAGGGGTAGGCTTCGAGAAAGGGTTAGGTTTAGGGTTCGGGCTAGGGTTAGGGTTAGGGGACGGGGACGGATTAGGGTACAGTTGAGGGTACGACAACGGTTTATGGGGAGCATACGTTTGAGGGCGCAGGTTAGTGTGAGCGTACGGTTTAGGATTAGGGGACGGGTGAGGGGAAGGCTTCGGGGAAGGGTTAGGGTTAGGGTTGGGGCTAGGGTTAGGGTTAGGGAAAGGGAAGGTTTAGGTTCCAGGTGAGGGTACGACAACGGTTTATGGGGAGCGTACGTGTGAGGGTGCGGGTTAGTGTGAGAGTACGGGTTAGGATTAGGGGACGGGTGAGGGGAAGGCTTCGGGGAAGGGTTAGGGTTAGGGTTCGGGCTAGGGTTAGGGTTAGGGGACTGGGACGGTTTAGGGTCCAGGTGAGGGTACGACAACGGTTTAGGGGGAGCGTACGTGTGAGAGCGCGGGTTAGTGTGAGCGTACGGGGTAGGATTAGGGGACAGGTGAGGGGAAGGCTTCGGGGAAGGGTTAGGGTTAGGGTTCGGGCTAGGGTTAGGGTTAGGGGACGGGGACGGTTTAGGGACCAGGTGAGGTTACGACAACAGTTTCGGGGGAGCGTACGTGTGAGGGAGCGTGTTAGTGTGAGCGTACGGGATAGGATTAGGGGACGGGTGAGGGGAAGGCTTCGGGGAAGTGTTAGGTTTAGGTTTCGGGCTAGGGTTAGGGTTAGGAGACGGAGACGGTTTAGGTTCCAGGTGAGGGTACGACAACGGTTTAGGGGGAGCGTACGTGTGAGGGCGTGGGTTAGTGTGAGCATACGGGTTAGGATTAGGGGACGGGGGAGGGGAAGGCTCCAGGAAAGTGTTAGGGTTAGAGTTGTGGCTAGGGTTAGGGTTAGGGGATGGGGACGGTTTAGGGTCCAGGTGAAGGTACGACAACGGTTTAGGGGGAGCATACGTGTGAGGGCGCGGGTTAGTGTGAGCGTACGGGTTATGATTCGGGGACGGGTGAGGGGAAGGCTTTGGGGAAGGTTTAGGGTTAGGGTTCGGGTTACGGTTACGTTTAGGGGACGGGGACGGTTTAGGGTCCAGGTGGGGGTACGACAACGGTTTAGGGAGAGCGTACGTGTGAGGGCACGGGTTAGTGTGAGCGTACGGGTTAGGATTACGGGACGAGTGAGGGGAAGGCTTCGGGGAAGGGTTAGGTTTGGGGTTCGCGGTAGGGTTAGGGTTAGGGAACGGGGACGGTTTAGGGTACAGGTGAGTGTACGACAATGGTTTAGGGGGAGAGTACGTGTGAGGGCGCGTGTTAGTGTGAGCGTACGGGTTAGGATTAGGGGACGGGTGAGGGGAAGGCTTCGGGGAAGGTTTAGGTTTAGGGTTCGGGCTAGGGTTAGGTTTGGGGATGGGGACGGTTTAGGGACCAGGTGAGGGTACGACAACGGTTTAGGGCGAGCGTACGTGTGAGGGCGCGGGTTAGTGTGAGCGTACGGGGTAGGATTAGGGGACGGGTGAGTGGAAGGCTTCAGGGAAGGGTTAGGGTTAGGGTTCGGGCTAGGGTTAGGGTTAGGGGACGGGGACGGTTTAGGTTCCAGGTGAGGGTACGATAACGGTTTAGGGTGAGCGTACGTGTGAGGGCGCGGGTTAGTGTGAGCGTACGGGTTAGGATTAGGGGACGGGTGAGGGGAAGGCTTCGGGGAAGAGTTAGGGTTAGGGTTCGGGCTAGGGTTAGGGTTAGGGGACGGGGACGGTTTAGGGTCCAGGTGAGGGTACGACAACGGTTTAGGGGGATCCTACGTGTGAGGGGGCGGGTTAGTGTGCGCGTACGGGTTAGGATTTGGGGACGGGTGAGGGGAAGGCTTCGGGGAAGGGTTAGGGTTAGGGTTCAGGCTAGGGTTATGGTTAAGGGACGGGGACGGTTTAGTGTCCAGGTGAGGGTACGACAACGGTTAACGGGGAGCGTACGTGTGAGGGCGCGGTTTAGTGTGAGCGTACGGGTTAGGATTAGGGCACGGGTGAGGGGAAGGCTTCGGGTAAGTGTTAGGGTTAGGGTTCGGGCTAGGGTTAGGGTTAGGGGACTGGGATGGTTTAGGGTCCAGTGAGGGTACGACAACGCTTTAGGGGGAGCGTACGTGTGAGGGCGCGGGTTAGTGTGAGCGTACGGGTTAGGATTAGGGGACGGGTGAGGGGAAGGCTTCGGGGAGGGTTTAGGGTTAGGGTTCAGGCTAGTGTTAGGGTTAGGGGATGGGGACGGTTTAGGGACCAGGTGAGGGTACGACAACGGTTTAGGGGGAGCGTACGTGTGAGGGCGTGGGTTCGTTTGAGCGTACGGGATAGGATTAGGGGACGGGTGAGGGTAAGGCTTCAGGGAAGTGTTAGGTTTAGGTTTCGGGCTAGGGTTAGGGTTAGGGGACGGAGACGGTTTAGGGTCCAGGTGAGGGTACGACAACGGTTTAGGGCGAGCGTACGTGTGAGGGCGCGGGTTAGTGTGAGCGTACGGGTTAGGATTTGGGGACGGGTGAGGGGAAGGCGTCGGGAAAGTGTTAGGGTTAGGGTTCGGGCTAGGGTTAAGGTTAGGGGACGGTGTCGGTTTAGGGTCCAGTGAGGGTACGACAACGGTTTAGGGGTAGCGTACGTGTGAGGGCGTGGGTTAGTGTGAGCGTACGGATTAGGATTAGGGGACGGGTGAGGGGAAGGCTTTGGGGAAGGGTTAGGGTTAGGGTTCGGGCTAGTGTTAGGTTTAGGGGACGGGGACGGTTTAGGGTACAGCTGAGGGTACGACAGCGGTTTAGGGGGAGCGTACGTGTGAGGGCACGGGTTAGTGTGGGCGTACGGATTAGGATTAGGGGAAGGGTGAGGGGTAGGCTTTGAGGAAGGGTTAGGTTTAGGGTTCGGTCTATGGTAAGGGTTAGGGGACGGGGACGGTTTAGTGTCCAGTTGAGGGTACGACAACGGTTTAGGGGGAGCGTACGTTTGAGGGCGCAGGTTAGTGTGAGCGTACGGGTTAGGATTAGGGGATGGGTGAGGGGAAGGCTTCGGGGACGGGTTAGGGTTAGGGTTCGGGCTAGGTTTAGGGTTAGGGGATGGGGACGGTTTAGGGTCCAGGTGTGGGTACGACAACGCTTTAGGGGCAGCGTACGTGTGAGCGGGCTGGATAGTGTGAGCGAACGGGTTAGGATTCGGGGATGGGTGAGGGGAAGGCTTCTGGGAAGGGTTAGGGTTATGGTTCGGGCTAGGGATAGGGTTAAGGGATGGGGACGGTTTAGGGTCCAGGTAAGGGTACGACAACAGTTTAGGGGGAGCGTACGTGTGAGGGCGCGGGTTAGTGTGAGCGTACGGGTTCGGATTAGGGGACGGGTGAGGGGAAGGCTTCGGGGAAGGGTTAGGGTGAGGGTTCGGGCTAGGGTTCGGATTAGGGGACGGGGATGATTTAGGGTCCAGGTGAGGGTACGACAACGGTTTTAGGGGGAGTGTACGTGTGAAGACGTGGGTTAGTGTGAGCGTACGGGTTAGGATTAGGGGACGGGTGAGGGGAAGGCTTCTGGGAAGGTTTAGGGTTAGGGTTCGGCATAGGGTTTGCGTTAGGGGACGGGGACCGTTTAGGGTCCAGGTGAGGGTACGACAACGGTTTAGGGGGAGCGTACGTGTGAGGGCGCGGGTTAGTGTGAGCGTACAGGTTATGATTCGGGACGGGTGAGGGGAAGGCTTTGGGGAAGGTTTAGGGTTAGGGTTCGGGCTACGGTTACGTTTAGGGGACGGGGACGGTTTAGGGTCCAGGTGGGGGTACGACAACGGTTTAGGGAGAGCGTATGTGTGAGGGCACGGGTTAGTGTGAGCGTACGGGTTAGGATTAGGGGACGGGTGAGGGGAAGGCTTCGGGGAAGGGTTAGGTTTGGGGTTCTGGTTAGGGTTAGGGTTAGGGGACGGGGACGGTTTAGGGTCCACGTGAGTGTACGACAATGGTTTAGGGGGAGAGTACGTGTGAGGGCGCGGGTTAGTGTGAGCGTACGGGTTAGGATTAGGGGACGGGTGAGGGGAAGGCTTCGGGGAAGGTTTAGGGTTAGGGTTCGGGCTAGGGTTAGGGTTAGGGGATCGGGACGGTTTAGGGACCAGGTGAGGGTACGACAACGGTTTAGGGCGAGCGTACGTGTGAGGGCGTGGGTTAGTGTGAGCTTACGGGTTAGGATTAGGGGACGGGTGAGGGGAAGGCTTCAGGGAAGGGTTAGGGTTAGGGTTCGGGCTAGGGTTAAGGTTAGGGGACGGGGACGGTTTAGGGTCCAGGTGAGGGTACGACAACGGTTTAGGGGGAGCATACGTGTGAGGGCGCGGGCTAGTGTGACCGTACGGGTTAGGATTAGGGGACGGGTGAGGGGAAGGCTTCGGGTAAGTGTTAGGGTTAGGGTTCGGGCTAGGGTTAGGGTTAGGGGATGGGGACGGTTTAGGGTCCAGGTGAGGGTACGACAACGGTTTAGGGGGTACGTACGTGTGAGGGCGTGGGTTAGTGTGAGGGTACGGGTTAGGATTAGGGGACGGGTGAGGGGAAGGCTTCGGGGAAGGGTTAGGGTTAGGGTTCGGGCTAGGGTTAGGGTTAGGGGACGGGGACGGTTTAGGGTCCTGGTGAGGGTACGAGAAAGGTTTACGACGAGTGTACATGTGAGGGCGCGGGTTAGTGTGCACGTACGGGTTAGGATTAGGGGACGGGTGAGGGGAAGACTTCGTGGAAGAGTTAGGGTTAGGGTTCGGGCTAGGGTTAGGTTTAGGGGATGGGGACGGTTTAGGGTCCAGATGAGGGTACGACAATGGTTTAGGGGGAGTGTACGTGTGAGGGCACGGGTTAGTGTCACCGTACGGTTAGGATTAGGGGACGGGTGAGAGGAAGGCTTCGGGGAAGGGTTAGGTTTAGGGTTTGGGCTAGGGTTAGGGTTAGGGGACGGGGAGGGTTTAGGGTCCAGGTGAGGGTACGACAACGCTTTCGGGGGAGCGTACGTGTGAGGGCGTGGGTTAGTGTGAGCGTACGGGTTAGGATTAGGGGAGGGGTGAGGGGAAGGTTTCGGGGAAGGGTTAGGGTTAGGGTTCGGGCTAGGGTAAGGGTTAGGGTACAGGGACGGTTTAGGGTCCAGGTGAGGGTACGACAACACTTTAGGGGGAGCGTACGTGTGTGGGTGTGGGTTAGTGTGAGCGTACGTGTTAGGATTAGGGGACGGGTGACGGGAAGGCTTCGGGGAAGGATTACGGTTAGGTTTCGGGCTAGGGTTACGGTTAGGGGACGGGGAAGCTTTAGGGTCCAGGTGAGGGTATGACAACGCTTTAGGGGGAGGGTACATGTGAGGGGGCTTGTTAGTGTGAGCATAAGGGTTAGAATTAGGGGACGGGTGAGGGCAAGGCTTCAGGGAAGGGTTAGGGTTAGGGTTCGGGCTAGGGTTAGGGTTAGGGGACGGGGACAGTTTAGGGTCCAGGTGAGGGTACGTCAGCGGTTTAGGGGGAGCGAACGTGTGAGGGCGCGGGTTAGAGTGACCTTACGGGATAGGATTCGGGGACGGGTGAAGGGAAGGCTTCGGGGAAGGGTTAGTGTTAGGGTTCGGGCTAGGGTTAGGGTTAGGGGACAGGGGACGGTTTAGGGTCCAGGTGAGAGTACGACAAAGGTTTAAGGGGAGCGTACGTGTGAGGGCGTGGGTTAGTGTGAGGGTACGGGATGAGATTAAGGGACGGTGAGGGGAAGGCTTCGGGGAAGTGTTACGGTTAGGGTTCGGTCTAGGTTTAGAGTTAGGGGATGGGGACGGTTTAGGGTCCAGGTGAGGGTACGACAACGGTTTAGGGGGAGAGTACGTGTGAGGGCGTGGGTTAGTGTGAGCGTACGGGTTAGGATTACGGGACGGGTGAGGGGAAGGCTTCAGGAAAGTGTTAGGGTTAGGGTTCGGGCTAGGGTTAGGGTTAGGGGACGGGGACGGTTTAGGGTCCAGGTGAGGGTACGACAACGCTCTAGGGGGAGCATAAGTGTGAGGGCGCGGGTTAGTGTGAGTGTACGGGTTAGGATTAGGGGACGGGTGAGGGGAAGGCTTCGGGGAAGGGTTAGGGTTAGGGTTCGGGCTAGGGTTAGGGTTAGGGGACGGGGACGGTTTAGGGTCCAGGTGAGAGTACGACAAAGGTTTAAGGGGAGCGTACGTGTGAGGGCGCGGGTTAGTGTGAGGGTACGGGATGGGATTAGGGGACGGGTGAGGGGAAGGCTTCGGGGAAGGGTTACGGTTAGGGGACGGGCTAGGTTTAGAGTTAGGGCATGGGGACGGTTTAGGGTCCAGGTGAGGGTACGACAACGGTTTAGGGAGAGAGTACGTGTGAGGGCGTGGGTTAGTGTGAGCATACGGGTTAGGATTAGGGGACGGGTGAGGGGAAGGCTTCGGGGAAGGGTTACGGTTAGGGTTCGGGCTAGGGTTAGTGTTAGGGGACGGGGACGGTTTAGGGTCCAGGTGAGGGTATGACAACGGTTTAGGGGGTGCGTACGTGTGAGGGCGTGGGTTAGTGTGAGGGTACGGGTTAGCATTAGGGAACGGGTGAGGGGAAGGCTTCGGGGAAGGGTTAGGGTTAGGGTTCGGGCTAGGGTTAGTGTTAGGGGACGGGGACGGTTTAGGGTCCAGGTGAGGGTACGACAACGGTTTAGGGGGAGCATACGTGTGAGGGCATGGGTTAGTGTGAGCGTACGGGTTAGGATTATGGGACGGGTGAGGGGAAAGCTTCGGGGAAGCGTTAGGTTTAGGGTTCGGGCTGGGGTTAGGGTTAGGGGACGGGGATGGTTTAGGGTCCAGGTGAGTGTAGAGAACGGTTTAAGGGGAGCATACATGTGAGGGCAAGGGTTAGTGTGAGCGTACGGGTTAGGATTAGGGGACGGCTGAAGGGAAGGCTTCGTGGAAGTGTTAGGGTTAGGGTTTGGGCTAGGATTAGGGTTAAGAAACGGGGACGGTTTAGGGTCCAGGTGAGGGTATGACAACGCTTTAGGGGGAGCGTACATGTGAGGGTGCAGATTAGTGTGAGCGTACGGGTTAGGATTACGGGACGGGTGAGGGGAAGGCTTCGGGGAAGTGTTAGGGTTAGTGTTCGGGCTAGGGTTAGGGTTAGGGGACGGGGACGGTTTAGGTTCCAGGAGAGAGTACGACAACGGTTTAGGGAGAGCGAATGTGTGAGGGCACGGGTTAGTGTGAGAATACGTGTTAGGATTAGGGGACGGGTGAGGGGAAGGCTTCGGGGAAGGGTTAGGGTTAGGGTTCGGGTTAGGGTTAGGGTTAGGCGATGGGGACGGTTTAGGGTCCAGGTGAGTGTACGACAACGGTTTAGGGGGTGCGTACGTGTGAGGGTGTGGGTTAGTGTTAGGGGACGGGTTAGGATTAGGGGACGGGTGAGGGGAAGGCTTCGGGGAAGAGTTAGGGTTAGGGTTCGGGCTAGGGTTAGGTTTAGGGGACGGGGACGGTTTAGTGTCCAGGTGAGGGTACGACAAAGGTTTACGGCGAGCGTATGTGTGAGGGCGCGGGTTAGTGTGCGTGTACGGGTTAGGATTATGGGACGGGTGAGGGGAAGTCTTCGGGGAAGAGTTAGGGTTAGGGTTCGGGCTAGGGTTAAGGTTAGGGGACGGGGACGGTTTAGGGTCCAGGTGAGTGTACGACAACGGTTTAGGGGGAGTGTACATGTGAGGGCGTGGGATAGTGTGAGCGTACGGTTTAGGATTAGGGGACGGGTGAGGGGAAGGCTTCGAGGAAGTTTAGGGTTAGGTTTCGGGCTAGGATTAGGGTTAGGGTTAGGGGACGGGGACGGTTTAGGGTCCAGGTGAGGGTACAACAATGGTTTAGGGGGAGCGTACGTGTGAGGGCATGGGTTAGTGTGAGCGTACGGGTTAGAATTAGGGAACTGGTGAGGGGAAGGCTTCGTGGAAGTGTTAGGGTTAGGGTTCGGGCTAGGGTTAGGTTTAGGGGATGGTGACGGTTTAGGGTCCAGGTGAGGGTACGACAACGCTTTAGGTTTAGCATACGTGTGAGGGCGCTGATTAGCGTTAGTGTACGGGTTAGGATTAGGGGACGTGTTGGGTCAGGCTTCGGGGAAGGGTTAGGCTTAGGTTTCGGTATAGGGTTAGGGTTAGGGGAAGGGGATGGTTTAGGGTCCAGGTGAGGGTACGACAACGCTTTAGGGGGAGCGTACGTGTGAGGCCCTGGGTTAGTTTGAGCGTACGGGTTAGGATTTGGGGACGGGTGAAGGGAAGGCTTCGGGGAAGGGTTAGGGTTAGGGTTCGGGTTAGGGGACGGAGACGGTTTAGGGTGCAGGTGAGGTTTCGACAACGGTTTAGGGGGAGTGTACGTGTGAGGGCGCGGGTTAGTGTGAGCGTATGGGTTAGGATTCGGGGACGGGTGAGGGGAAGGCTTCGGGGAAGTGTTAGGGTTAGGGTTCGGGCTAGGGTTAGGTTTAGGGGACGGGGACGGTTTAGGGTCCAGGTGAGGGTACGACAATGGTTTAGGTTGAGCGTACATGTGAGGGCGTGGGTTAGTGTGAGCGTACGGGTTAGGATTAGGGGACGGGTGAGGGGAAGGCTTCGGGGAAGGGTTAGGGTTAGGGTTCGGGCTAGGGTTAGGGTTAGGGGACGGGGACAGTTTAGGGTCCAGGTGAGGGTACCACAACGGTTTAGGGGAAGCGTACGTGTGAGGGCGCGGGTTAGTGTGAGCGTACGGGTTAGGATTTGGGGACGGGTGAGGGGAAGGCTTCGGGAAAGTGTTAGGGTTAGGGTTCGGGCTAGGGTTAAGGTTAGGGGACGGGGTCGGTTTAGGGTCCAGTGAGGGTACGACAACGGTTTAGGGGTAGCGTACGTGTGAGGGCGTGGGTCAGTGTGAGCGTACGGGTTAGGATTAGGGGACGGGTGAGGGGAAGGCTTTGGGGAAGGGTTAAGGTTAGGGTTCGGGCTAGGGATAGGGTTAGGGGACGTGGACGGTTTAGGGTACAGTTGAGGGTACGACAGCGGTTTAGGGGGAGCGTACGTGTGAGGGCACGGGTTAGTGTGGGCGTACGGATTAGGATTAGGGGAAGGGTGAGGGGTAGGCTTCGAGAAAGGGTTAGGTTTAGGGTTCGGGCTAGGGTTAGGGTTAGGGGACGGGGACGGATTAGGGTACAGTTGAGGGTACGACAACGGTTTATGGGGAGCATACGTTTGAGGGCGCAGGTTAGTGTGAGCGTACGGTTTAGGATTAGGGGACGGGTGAGGGGAAGGCTTCGGGGAAGGGTTAGGGTTAGGGTTGGGGCTAGGGTTAGGGTTAGGGAAAGGGAAGGTTTAGGTTCCAGGTGAGGGTACGACAACGGTTTATGGGGAGCGTACGTGTGAGGGTGCGGGTTAGTGTGAGAGTACGGGTTAGGATTAGGGGACGGGTGAGGGGAAGGCTTCGGGGAAGGGTTAGGGTTAGGGTTCGGGCTAGGGTTAGGGTTAGGGGACTGGGACGGTTTAGGGTCCAGGTGAGGGTACGACAACGGTTTAGGGGGAGCGTACGTGTGAGGGCTCGGGTTAGTGTGAGCGTACGGGGTAGGATTAGGGGACAGGTGAGGGGAAGGCTTCGGGGAAGGGTTAGGGTTAGGGTTCGGGCTAGGGTTAGGGTTAGGTGACGGGGACGGTTTAGGGACCAGGTGAGGTTACGACAACGGTTTAGGGGGAGCGTACGTGTGAGGGAGCGTGTTAGTGTGAGCGTACGGGATAGGATTAGGGGACGGGTGAGGGGAAGGCTTCGGGGAAGTGTTAGGTTTAGGTTTCGGGCTAGGGTTAGGGTTAGGAGACGGTGACGGTTTAGGTTCCAGGTGAGGGTACGACAACGGTTTAGGGGGAGCGTACGTGTGAGGGCGTGGGTTAGTGTGAGCATACGGGTTAGGATTAGGGGACGGGGGAGGGGAAGGCTCCAGGAAAGTGTTAGGGTTAGAGTTCGGGCTAGGGTTAGGGTTAGGGGATGGGGACGGTTTAGGGTCCAGGTGAAGGTACGACAACGGTTTAGGGGGAGCATACGTGTGAGGGCGCGGGTTAGTGTGAGCGTACGGGTTATGATTCGGGGACGGGTGAGGGGAAGGCTTTGGGGAAGGTTTAGGGTTAGGGTTCGGGCTACGGTTACGTTTAGGGGACGGGGACGGTTTAGGGTCCAGGTGGGGGTACGACAACGGTTTAGGGAGAGCGTACGTGTGAGGGCACGGGTTAGTGTGAGCGTACGGGTTAGGATTACGGGACGAGTGAGGGGAAGGCTTCGGGGAAGGGTTAGGTTTGGGGTTCGGGCTAGGGTTAGGGTTAGGGGACGGGGACGGTTTAGGGTCCAGGTGAGGGTACGACAACGGTTTAGGGGGAGCGTACGTGTGAGGGCGTGGGTTAGTGTGAGCGTACGGGTTAGGATTAGGGGACGGGTGAGGGGAAGGCTTCGGGTAAGGGTTAGGGTTAGGGTTCGGGCTAGGGTTAGGGTTAGGGGATGGGGACGGTTTAGGGTCCAGGTCAGGGTACGACAACGGTTTAGGGGGATCCTACGTGTGAGGGGGTGGGTTAGTGTGCGCGTACGGGTTAGGATTTGGGGACGGGTGAGGGGAAGGCTTCGGGGAAGGGTTAGGGTTAGGGTTCAGGCTAGGGTTATGGTTAAGGGACGGGGACGGTTTAGGGTCCAGGTGAGGGTACGACAACGGTTAACGGGGAGCGTACGTGTGAGGGCGCGGTTTAGTGTGAGCGTACGGGTTAGGATTAGGGCACGTGTGAGGGGAAGGCTTCGGGTAAGTGTTAGGGTTAGGGTTCGGGCTAGGGTTAGGGTTAGGGGACTGGGATGGTTTAGGGTCCAGTGAGGGTACGACAACGGTTTAGGGGTAGCGTACGTGTGAGGGCGCGGGTTAGTGTGAGCGTACGGGTTAGGATTAGGGGACGGGTGAGGGGAAGGCTTCGGGGAGGGTTTAGGGTTAGGGTTCAGGCTAGTGTTAGGGTTAGGGGACGGGGACGGTTTAGGGACCAGGTGAGGGTACGACAACGGTTTAGGGGGAGCGTACGTGTGAGGGCGTGGGTTCGTTTGAGCGTACGGGATAGGATTAGGGGACGGGTGAGGGTAAGGCTTCAGGGAAGTGTTAGGTTTAGGTTTCGGGCTAGGGTTAGGGTTAGGGGACGGAGACGGTTTAGGGTCCAGGTGAGGGTACGACAACGGTTTAGGGCGAGCGTACGTGTGAGGGCGCGGGTTAGTGTGAGCGTACGGGTTAGGATTTGGGGACGGGTGAGGGGAAGGCGTCGGGAAAGTGTTAGGATTAGGGTTCGGGCTAGGGTTAAGGTTAGGGGACGGTGTCGGTTTAGGGTCCAGTGAGGGTACGACAACGGTTTAGGGGTAGCGTACGTGTGAGGGCGTGGGTTAGTGTGAGCGTACGGATTAAGATTAGGGGACGGGTGAGGGGAAGGCTTTGGGGAAGGGTTAGGGTTAGGGTTCGGGCTAGTGTTAGGTTTAGGGGACGGGGACGGTTTAGGGTACAGCTGAGGGTACGACAGCGGTTTAGGGGGAGCGTACGTGTGAGGGCACGGGTTAGTGTGGGCGTACGGATTAGGATTAGGGGAAGGGTGAGGGGTAGGCTTCGAGGAAGGGTTAGGTTTAGGGTTCGGTCTATGGTAAGGGTTAGGGGACGGGGACGGTTTAGGGTCCAGTTGAGGGTACGACAACGGTTTAGGGGGAGCGTACGTTTGAGGGCGCAGGTTAGTGTGAGCGTACGGGTTAGGATTAGGGGATGGGTGAGGGGAAGGCTTCGGGGACGGGTTAGGGTTAGGGTTCGGGCTAGGTTTAGGGTTAGGGGATGGGGACGGTTTAGGGTCCAGGTGTGGGTACGACAACGCTTTAGGGGCAGCGTACGTGTGAGCGGGCTGGATAGTGTGAGCGAACGGGTTAGGATTCGGGGATGGGTGAGGGGAAGGCTTCTGGGAAGGGTTAGGGTTATGGTTCGGGCTAGGGATAGGGTTAGGGGATGGGGACGGTTTAGGGTCCAGGTAAGGGTACGACAACAGTTTAGGGGGAGCGTACGTGTGAGGGCGCGGGTTAGTGTGAGCGTACGGGTTCGGATTAGGGGACGGGTGAGGGGAAGGCTTCGGGGAAGGGTTAGGGTGAGGGTTCGGGCTAGGGTTCGGATTAGGGGACGGGGATGATTTAGGGTCCAGGTGAGGGTACGACAACGGTTTTAGGGGGAGTGTACGTGTGAAGACGTGGGTTAGTGTGAGCGTACGGGTTAGGATTAGGGGACGGGTGAGGGGAAGGCTTCTGGGAAGGTTTAGGGTTAGGGTTCGGCATAGGGTTTGCGTTAGGGGACGGGGACCGTTTAGGGTCCAGGTGAGGGTACGACAACGGTTTAGGGGGAGCGTACGTGTGAGGGCGCGGGTTAGTGTGAGCGTACAGGTTATGATTCGGGACGGGTGAGGGGAAGGCTTTGGGGAAGGTTTAGGGTTAGGGTTCGGGCTACGGTTACGTTTAGGGGACGGGGACGGTTTAGGGTCCAGGTGGGGGTACGACAACGGTTTAGGGAGAGCGTATGTGTGAGGGCACGGGTTAGTGTGAGCGTACGGGTTAGGATTAGGGGACGGGTGAGGGGAAGGCTTCGGGGAAGGGTTAGGTTTGGGGTTCTGGTTAGGGTTAGGGTTAGGGGACGGGGACGGTTTAGGGTCCACGTGAGTGTACGACAATGGTTTAGGGGGAGAGTACGTGTGAGGGCGCGGGTTAGTGTGAGCGTACGGGTTAGGATTAGGGGACGGGTGAGGGGAAGGCTTCGGGGAAGGTTTAGGGTTAGGGTTCGGGCTAGGGTTAGGGTTAGGGGCTCGGGACGGTTTAGGGACCAGGTGAGGGTACGACAACGGTTTAGGGGGATCCTACGTGTGAGGGTGTGGGTTAGTGTGCGCGTACGGGTTAGGATTAGGGGACGGGTGAGGGGAAGGCTTCGGGGAGGGTTTAGGGTTAGGGTTCAGGCTAGTGTTAGGGTTAGGGGATGGGGACGGTTTAGGGACCAGGTGAGGGTACGACAACGGTTTAGGGGGAGCGTACGTGTGAGGGCGTGGGTTCGTTTGAGCGTACGGGATAGGATTAGGGGACGGGTGAGGGTAAGGCTTCAGGGAAGTGTTAGGTTTAGGTTTCGGGCTAGGGTTAGGGTTAGGGGACGGAGACGGTTTAGGGTCCAGGTGAGGGTACGACAACGGTTTAGGGCGAGCGTACGTGTGAGGGCGCGGGTTAGTGTGAGCGTACGGGTTAGGATTTGGGGACGGGTGAGGGGAAGGCGTCGGGAAAGTGTTAGGGTTAGGGTTCGGGCTAGGGTTAAGGTTAGGGGACGGTGTCGGTTTAGGGTCCAGTGAGGGTACGACAACGGTTTAGGGGTAGCGTACGTGTGAGGGCGTGGGTTAGTGTGAGCGTACGGATTAGGATTAGGGGACGGGTGAGGGGAAGGCTTTGGGGAAGGGTTAGGGTTAGGGTTCGGGCTAGTGTTAGGTTTAGGGGACGGGGACGGTTTAGGGTACAGCTGAGGGTACGACAGCGGTTTAGGGGGAGCGTACGTGTGAGGGCACGGGTTAGTGTGGGCGTACGGATTAGGATTAGGGGAAGGGTGAGGGGTAGGCTTTGAGGAAGGGTTAGGTTTAGGGTTCGGTCTATGGTAAGGGTTAGGGGACGGGGACGGTTTAGTGTCCAGTTGAGGGTACGACAACGGTTTAGGGGGAGCGTACGTTTGAGGGCGCAGGTTAGTGTGAGCGTACGGGTTAGGATTAGGGGATGGGTGAGGGGAAGGCTTCGGGGACGGGTTAGGGTTAGGGTTCGGGCTAGGTTTAGGGTTAGGGGATGGGGACGGTTTAGGGTCCAGGTGTGGGTACGACAACGCTTTAGGGGCAGCGTACGTGTGAGCGGGCTGGATAGTGTGAGCGAACGGGTTAGGATTCGGGGATGGGTGAGGGGAAGGCTTCTGGGAAGGGTTAGGGTTATGGTTCGGGCTAGGGATAGGGTTAAGGGATGGGGACGGTTTAGGGTCCAGGTAAGGGTACGACAACAGTTTAGGGGGAGCGTACGTGTGAGGGCGCGGGTTAGTGTGAGCGTACGGGTTCGGATTAGGGGACGGGTGAGGGGAAGGCTTCGGGGAAGGGTTAGGGTGAGGGTTCGGGCTAGGGTTCGGATTAGGGGACGGGGATGATTTAGGGTCCAGGTGAGGGTACGACAACGGTTTTAGGGGGAGTGTACGTGTGAAGACGTGGGTTAGTGTGAGCGTACGGGTTAGGATTAGGGGACGGGTGAGGGGAAGGCTTCTGGGAAGGTTTAGGGTTAGGGTTCGGCATAGGGTTTGCGTTAGGGGACGGGGACCGTTTAGGGTCCAGGTGAGGGTACGACAACGGTTTAGGGGGAGCGTACGTGTGAGGGCGCGGGTTAGTGTGAGCGTACAGGTTATGATTCGGGACGGGTGAGGGGAAGGCTTTGGGGAAGGTTTAGGGTTAGGGTTCGGGCTACGGTTACGTTTAGGGGACGGGGACGGTTTAGGGTCCAGGTGGGGGTACGACAACGGTTTAGGGAGAGCGTATGTGTGAGGGCACGGGTTAGTGTGAGCGTACGGGTTAGGATTAGGGGACGGGTGAGGGGAAGGCTTCGGGGAAGGGTTAGGTTTGGGGTTCTGGTTAGGGTTAGGGTTAGGGGACGGGGACGGTTTAGGGTCCACGTGAGTGTACGACAATGGTTTAGGGGGAGAGTACGTGTGAGGGCGCGGGTTAGTGTGAGCGTACGGGTTAGGATTAGGGGACGGGTGAGGGGAAGGCTTCAGGGAAGGGTTAGGGTTAGGGTTCGGGCTAGGGTTAAGGTTAGGGGACGGGGACGGTTTAGGGTCCAGGTGAGGGTACGACAACGGTTTAGGGGGAGCATACGTGTGAGGGCGCGGGCTAGTGTGACCGTACGGGTTAGGATTAGGGGACGGGTGAGGGGAAGGCTTCGGGTAAGTGTTAGGGTTAGGGTTCGGGCTAGGGTTAGGGTTAGGGGATGGGGACGGTTTAGGGTCCAGGTGAGGGTACGACAACGGTTTAGGGGGTACGTACGTGTGAGGGCGTGGGTTAGTGTGAGGGTACGGGTTAGGATTAGGGGACGGGTGAGGGGAAGGCTTCGGGGAAGGGTTAGGGTTAGGGTTCGGGCTAGGGTTAGGGTTAGGGGACGGGGACGGTTTAGGGTCCTGGTGAGGGTACGAGAAAGGTTTACGACGAGTGTACATGTGAGGGCGCGGGTTAGTGTGCACGTACGGGTTAGGATTAGGGGACGGGTGAGGGGAAGACTTCGTGGAAGAGTTAGGGTTAGGGTTCGGGCTAGGGTTAGGTTTAGGGGATGGGGACGGTTTAGGGTCCAGATGAGGGTACGACAATGGTTTAGGGGGAGTGTACGTGTGAGGGCACGGGTTAGTGTCACCGTACGGTTAGGATTAGGGGACGGGTGAGAGGAAGGCTTCGGGGAAGGGTTAGGTTTAGGGTTTGGGCTAGGGTTAGGGTTAGGGGACGGGGAGGGTTTAGGGTCCAGGTGAGGGTACGACAACGCTTTCGGGGGAGCGTACGTGTGAGGGCGTGGGTTAGTGTGAGCGTACGGGTTAGGATTAGGGGAGGGGTGAGGGGAAGGTTTCGGGGAAGGGTTAGGGTTAGGGTTCGGGCTAGGGTAAGGGTTAGGGTACAGGGACGGTTTAGGGTCCAGGTGAGGGTACGACAACACTTTAGGGGGAGCGTACGTGTGTGGGTGTGGGTTAGTGTGAGCGTACGTGTTAGGATTAGGGGACGGGTGACGGGAAGGCTTCGGGGAAGGATTACGGTTAGGTTTCGGGCTAGGGTTACGGTTAGGGGACGGGGAAGCTTTAGGGTCCAGGTGAGGGTATGACAACGCTTTAGGGGGAGGGTACATGTGAGGGGGCTTGTTAGTGTGAGCATAAGGGTTAGAATTAGGGGACGGGTGAGGGCAAGGCTTCAGGGAAGGGTTAGGGTTAGGGTTCGGGCTAGGGTTAGGGTTAGGGGACGGGGACAGTTTAGGGTCCAGGTGAGGGTACGTCAGCGGTTTAGGGGGAGCGAACGTGTGAGGGCGCGGGTTAGAGTGACCTTACGGGATAGGATTCGGGGACGGGTGAAGGGAAGGCTTCGGGGAAGGGTTAGTGTTAGGGTTCGGGCTAGGGTTAGGGTTAGGGGACAGGGGACGGTTTAGGGTCCAGGTGAGAGTACGACAAAGGTTTAAGGGGAGCGTACGTGTGAGGGCGTGGGTTAGTGTGAGGGTACGGGATGAGATTAAGGGACGGTGAGGGGAAGGCTTCGGGGAAGTGTTACGGTTAGGGTTCGGTCTAGGTTTAGAGTTAGGGGATGGGGACGGTTTAGGGTCCAGGTGAGGGTACGACAACGGTTTAGGGGGAGAGTACGTGTGAGGGCGTGGGTTAGTGTGAGCGTACGGGTTAGGATTACGGGACGGGTGAGGGGAAGGCTTCAGGAAAGTGTTAGGGTTAGGGTTCGGGCTAGGGTTAGGGTTAGGGGACGGGGACGGTTTAGGGTCCAGGTGAGGGTACGACAACGCTCTAGGGGGAGCATAAGTGTGAGGGCGCGGGTTAGTGTGAGTGTACGGGTTAGGATTAGGGGACGGGTGAGGGGAAGGCTTCGGGGAAGGGTTAGGGTTAGGGTTCGGGCTAGGGTTAGGGTTAGGGGACGGGGACGGTTTAGGGTCCAGGTGAGAGTACGACAAAGGTTTAAGGGGAGCGTACGTGTGAGGGCGCGGGTTAGTGTGAGGGTACGGGATGGGATTAGGGGACGGGTGAGGGGAAGGCTTCGGGGAAGGGTTACGGTTAGGGGACGGGCTAGGTTTAGAGTTAGGGCATGGGGACGGTTTAGGGTCCAGGTGAGGGTACGACAACGGTTTAGGGAGAGAGTACGTGTGAGGGCGTGGGTTAGTGTGAGCATACGGGTTAGGATTAGGGGACGGGTGAGGGGAAGGCTTCGGGGAAGGGTTACGGTTAGGGTTCGGGCTAGGGTTAGTGTTAGGGGACGGGGACGGTTTAGGGTCCAGGTGAGGGTATGACAACGGTTTAGGGGGTGCGTACGTGTGAGGGCGTGGGTTAGTGTGAGGGTACGGGTTAGCATTAGGGAACGGGTGAGGGGAAGGCTTCGGGGAAGGGTTAGGGTTAGGGTTCGGGCTAGGGTTAGTGTTAGGGGACGGGGACGGTTTAGGGTCCAGGTGAGGGTACGACAACGGTTTAGGGGGAGCATACGTGTGAGGGCATGGGTTAGTGTGAGCGTACGGGTTAGGATTATGGGACGGGTGAGGGGAAAGCTTCGGGGAAGCGTTAGGTTTAGGGTTCGGGCTGGGGTTAGGGTTAGGGGACGGGGATGGTTTAGGGTCCAGGTGAGTGTAGAGAACGGTTTAAGGGGAGCATACATGTGAGGGCAAGGGTTAGTGTGAGCGTACGGGTTAGGATTAGGGGACGGCTGAAGGGAAGGCTTCGTGGAAGTGTTAGGGTTAGGGTTTGGGCTAGGATTAGGGTTAAGAAACGGGGACGGTTTAGGGTCCAGGTGAGGGTATGACAACGCTTTAGGGGGAGCGTACATGTGAGGGTGCAGATTAGTGTGAGCGTACGGGTTAGGATTACGGGACGGGTGAGGGGAAGGCTTCGGGGAAGTGTTAGGGTTAGTGTTCGGGCTAGGGTTAGGGTTAGGGGACGGGGACGGTTTAGGTTCCAGGAGAGAGTACGACAACGGTTTAGGGAGAGCGAATGTGTGAGGGCACGGGTTAGTGTGAGAATACGTGTTAGGATTAGGGGACGGGTGAGGGGAAGGCTTCGGGGAAGGGTTAGGGTTAGGGTTCGGGTTAGGGTTAGGGTTAGGCGATGGGGACGGTTTAGGGTCCAGGTGAGTGTACGACAACGGTTTAGGGGGTGCGTACGTGTGAGGGTGTGGGTTAGTGTTAGGGGACGGGTTAGGATTAGGGGACGGGTGAGGGGAAGGCTTCGGGGAAGAGTTAGGGTTAGGGTTCGGGCTAGGGTTAGGTTTAGGGGACGGGGACGGTTTAGTGTCCAGGTGAGGGTACGACAAAGGTTTACGGCGAGCGTATGTGTGAGGGCGCGGGTTAGTGTGCGTGTACGGGTTAGGATTATGGGACGGGTGAGGGGAAGTCTTCGGGGAAGAGTTAGGGTTAGGGTTCGGGCTAGGGTTAAGGTTAGGGGACGGGGACGGTTTAGGGTCCAGGTGAGTGTACGACAACGGTTTAGGGGGAGTGTACATGTGAGGGCGTGGGATAGTGTGAGCGTACGGTTTAGGATTAGGGGACGGGTGAGGGGAAGGCTTCGAGGAAGTTTAGGGTTAGGTTTCGGGCTAGGATTAGGGTTAGGGTTAGGGGACGGGGACGGTTTAGGGTCCAGGTGAGGGTACAACAATGGTTTAGGGGGAGCGTACGTGTGAGGGCATGGGTTAGTGTGAGCGTACGGGTTAGAATTAGGGAACTGGTGAGGGGAAGGCTTCGTGGAAGTGTTAGGGTTAGGGTTCGGGCTAGGGTTAGGTTTAGGGGATGGTGACGGTTTAGGGTCCAGGTGAGGGTACGACAACGCTTTAGGTTTAGCATACGTGTGAGGGCGCTGATTAGCGTTAGTGTACGGGTTAGGATTAGGGGACGTGTTGGGTCAGGCTTCGGGGAAGGGTTAGGCTTAGGTTTCGGTATAGGGTTAGGGTTAGGGGAAGGGGATGGTTTAGGGTCCAGGTGAGGGTACGACAACGCTTTAGGGGGAGCGTACGTGTGAGGCCCTGGGTTAGTTTGAGCGTACGGGTTAGGATTTGGGGACGGGTGAAGGGAAGGCTTCGGGGAAGGGTTAGGGTTAGGGTTCGGGTTAGGGGACGGAGACGGTTTAGGGTGCAGGTGAGGTTTCGACAACGGTTTAGGGGGAGTGTACGTGTGAGGGCGCGGGTTAGTGTGAGCGTATGGGTTAGGATTCGGGGACGGGTGAGGGGAAGGCTTCGGGGAAGTGTTAGGGTTAGGGTTCGGGCTAGGGTTAGGTTTAGGGGACGGGGACGGTTTAGGGTCCAGGTGAGGGTACGACAATGGTTTAGGTTGAGCGTACATGTGAGGGCGTGGGTTAGTGTGAGCGTACGGGTTAGGATTAGGGGACGGGTGAGGGGAAGGCTTCGGGGAAGGGTTAGGGTTAGGGTTCGGGCTAGGGTTAGGGTTAGGGGACGGGGACAGTTTAGGGTCCAGGTGAGGGTACCACAACGGTTTAGGGGAAGCGTACGTGTGAGGGCGCGGGTTAGTGTGAGCGTACGGGTTAGGATTTGGGGACGGGTGAGGGGAAGGCTTCGGGAAAGTGTTAGGGTTAGGGTTCGGGCTAGGGTTAAGGTTAGGGGACGGGGTCGGTTTAGGGTCCAGTGAGGGTACGACAACGGTTTAGGGGTAGCGTACGTGTGAGGGCGTGGGTCAGTGTGAGCGTACGGGTTAGGATTAGGGGACGGGTGAGGGGAAGGCTTTGGGGAAGGGTTAAGGTTAGGGTTCGGGCTAGGGATAGGGTTAGGGGACGTGGACGGTTTAGGGTACAGTTGAGGGTACGACAGCGGTTTAGGGGGAGCGTACGTGTGAGGGCACGGGTTAGTGTGGGCGTACGGATTAGGATTAGGGGAAGGGTGAGGGGTAGGCTTCGAGAAAGGGTTAGGTTTAGGGTTCGGGCTAGGGTTAGGGTTAGGGGACGGGGACGGATTAGGGTACAGTTGAGGGTACGACAACGGTTTATGGGGAGCATACGTTTGAGGGCGCAGGTTAGTGTGAGCGTACGGTTTAGGATTAGGGGACGGGTGAGGGGAAGGCTTCGGGGAAGGGTTAGGGTTAGGGTTGGGGCTAGGGTTAGGGTTAGGGAAAGGGAAGGTTTAGGTTCCAGGTGAGGGTACGACAACGGTTTATGGGGAGCGTACGTGTGAGGGTGCGGGTTAGTGTGAGAGTACGGGTTAGGATTAGGGGACGGGTGAGGGGAAGGCTTCGGGGAAGGGTTAGGGTTAGGGTTCGGGCTAGGGTTAGGGTTAGGGGACTGGGACGGTTTAGGGTCCAGGTGAGGGTACGACAACGGTTTAGGGGGAGCGTACGTGTGAGGGCTCGGGTTAGTGTGAGCGTACGGGGTAGGATTAGGGGACAGGTGAGGGGAAGGCTTCGGGGAAGGGTTAGGGTTAGGGTTCGGGCTAGGGTTAGGGTTAGGTGACGGGGACGGTTTAGGGACCAGGTGAGGTTACGACAACGGTTTAGGGGGAGCGTACGTGTGAGGGAGCGTGTTAGTGTGAGCGTACGGGATAGGATTAGGGGACGGGTGAGGGGAAGGCTTCGGGGAAGTGTTAGGTTTAGGTTTCGGGCTAGGGTTAGGGTTAGGAGACGGTGACGGTTTAGGTTCCAGGTGAGGGTACGACAACGGTTTAGGGGGAGCGTACGTGTGAGGGCGTGGGTTAGTGTGAGCATACGGGTTAGGATTAGGGGACGGGGGAGGGGAAGGCTCCAGGAAAGTGTTAGGGTTAGAGTTCGGGCTAGGGTTAGGGTTAGGGGATGGGGACGGTTTAGGGTCCAGGTGAAGGTACGACAACGGTTTAGGGGGAGCATACGTGTGAGGGCGCGGGTTAGTGTGAGCGTACGGGTTATGATTCGGGGACGGGTGAGGGGAAGGCTTTGGGGAAGGTTTAGGGTTAGGGTTCGGGCTACGGTTACGTTTAGGGGACGGGGACGGTTTAGGGTCCAGGTGGGGGTACGACAACGGTTTAGGGAGAGCGTACGTGTGAGGGCACGGGTTAGTGTGAGCGTACGGGTTAGGATTACGGGACGAGTGAGGGGAAGGCTTCGGGGAAGGGTTAGGTTTGGGGTTCGGGGTAGGGTTAGGGTTAGGGAACGGGGACGGTTTAGGGTACAGGTGAGTGTACGACAATGGTTTAGGGGGAGAGTACGTGTGAGGGCGCGTGTTAGTGTGAGCGTACGGGTTAGGATTAGGGGACGGGTGAGGGGAAGGCTTCGGGGAAGGTTTAGGTTTAGGGTTCGGGCTAGGGTTAGGTTTGGGGATGGGGACGGTTTAGGGACCAGGTGAGGGTACGACAACGGTTTAGGGCGAGCGTACGTGTGAGGGCGCGGGTTAGTGTGAGCGTACGGGGTAGGATTAGGGGACGGGTGAGTGGAAGGCTTCAGGGAAGGGTTAGGGTTAGGGTTCGGGCTAGGGTTAGGGTTAGGGGACGGGGACGGTTTAGGTTCCAGGTGAGGGTACGATAACGGTTTAGGGTGAGCGTACGTGTGAGGGCGCGGATTAGTGTGAGCGTACGGGTTAGGATTAGGGGACGGGTGAGGGGAAGGCTTCGGGGAAGAGTTAGGGTTAGGGTTCGGGCTAGGGTTAGGGTTAGGGGACGGGGACGGTTTAGGGTCCAGGTGAGGGTACGACAACGGTTTAGGGGGAGCGTACGTGTGAGGGCGTGGGTTAGTGTGAGCGTACGGGTTAGGATTAGGGGACGGGTGAGGGGAAGGCTTCGGGTAAGGGTTAGGGTTAGGGTTCGGGCTAGGGTTAGGGTTAGGGGATGGGGACGGTTTAGGGTCCAGGTCAGGGTACGACAACGGTTTAGGGGGATCCTACGTGTGAGGGGGTGGGTTAGTGTGCGCGTACGGGTTAGGATTTGGGGACGGGTGAGGGGAAGGCTTCGGGGAAGGGTTAGGGTTAGGGTTCAGGCTAGGGTTATGGTTAAGGGACGGGGACGGTTTAGGGTCCAGGTGAGGGTACGACAACGGTTAACGGGGAGCGTACGTGTGAGGGCGCGGTTTAGTGTGAGCGTACGGGTTAGGATTAGGGCACGTGTGAGGGGAAGGCTTCGGGTAAGTGTTAGGGTTAGGGTTCGGGCTAGGGTTCGGATTAGGGGACTGGGATGGTTTAGGGTCCAGTGAGGGTACGACAACGGTTTTAGGGGGAGTGTACGTGTGAAGACGTGGGTTAGTGTGAGCGTACGGGTTAGGATTAGGGGACGGGTGAGGGGAAGGCTTCTGGGAAGGTTTAGGGTTAGGGTTCGGCATAGGGTTTGCGTTAGGGGACGGGGACCGTTTAGGGTCCAGGTGAGGGTACGACAACGGTTTAGGGGGAGCGTACGTGTGAGGGCGCGGGTTAGTGTGAGCGTACAGGTTATGATTCGGGACGGGTGAGGGGAAGGCTTTGGGGAAGGTTTAGGGTTAGGGTTCGGGCTACGGTTACGTTTAGGGGACGGGGACGGTTTAGGGTCCAGGTGGGGGTACGACAACGGTTTAGGGAGAGCGTATGTGT
Source organism: Leucopleurus acutus (assembly GCF_964270905.1). Classification (NCBI taxonomy): domain Eukaryota; kingdom Metazoa; phylum Chordata; class Mammalia; order Artiodactyla; family Delphinidae; genus Leucopleurus; species Leucopleurus acutus. The sequence goes on from NW_028139179.1 coordinate 524,021, forward strand.
GAGGGCACGGGTTAGTGTGAGCGTACGGGTTAGGATTAGGGGACGGGTGAGGGGAAGGCTTCGGGGAAGGGTTAGGTTTGGGGTTCTGGTTAGGGTTAGGGTTAGGGGACGGGGACGGTTTAGGGTCCACGTGAGTGTACGACAATGGTTTAGGGGGAGAGTACGTGTGAGGGCGCGGGTTAGTGTGAGCGTACGGGTTAGGATTAGGGGACGGGTGAGGGGAAGGCTTCGGGGAAGGTTTAGGGTTAGGGTTCGGGCTAGGGTTAGGGTTAGGGGCTCGGGACGGTTTAGGGACCAGGTGAGGGTACGACAACGGTTTAGGGGGATCCTACGTGTGAGGGTGTGGGTTAGTGTGCGCGTACGGGTTAGGATTTGGGGACGCGTGAGGGGAAGGCTTCGGGGAAGGGTTAGGGTTAGGGTTCGGGCTAGGGTTATGGTTAAGGGACGGGGACGGTTTAGGGTCCAGTTGAGGATACGACAACGGTTTACGGGGAGCGTACATGTGAGGGCGCGGGTTAGTGTGAGCGTACGGGTTAGGATTAGGGCACGGGTGAGGGGAAGGCTTCGGGTAAGTGTTAGGGTTAGGGTTCGGGCTAGGGTTAGGGTTAGGGGACGGGGATGGTTTAGGGTCCAGTGAGGGTACGACAACGGTTTAGGGGTAGCGTACGTGTGAGGGCGAGGGTTAGTGTGAGCGTACGGGTTAGGATTAGGGGACGGGTGAGGGGAAGGCTTCTGGGAGGGTTTAGGGTTAGGGTTCAGGCTAGGGTAAGAGTTAGGGGACGGGGACGGTTTAGGGACCAGGTGAGGGTACGACAACGGTTTAGGGGGAGCGTACGTGTGAGGGCGCGGGTTAGTTTCAGCGTACGGGATAGGATTAAGGGACGGGTGAGGGGAAGGCTTCAGGGAAGTGTTAGGTTTAGTTTTCGGGCTAGGGTTAGGGTTAGGGGACGGAGACGGTTTAGGGTCAAGGTGAGGGTACGACAACGGTTTAGGGGGAGCGTACGTGTGAGGGCGCGGGTTAGTGTGAGCCTACGGGTTAGGATTTGGGGACGGGTGAGGGGAAGGCTTCGGGAAAGTGTTAGGGTTAGGGTTCGGGTTAGGGTTAAGGTTAGGGGTCGGTGTCGGTTTAGGGTCCAGTGAGGGTACAACAACGGTTTAGGGGTAGCGTACGTGTGAGGGCGTGGGTTAGTGTGAGCGTACAGGTTAGGATTAGGGGACGGGTGAGGGGAAGGCTTTGGGGAAGGGTTAGGGTTAGGGTTCGGGCTAGGGTTAGGGTTAGGGGACGGGGACGGTTTAGGGTCCAGCTGAGGGTACAACAGCGGTTTAGGGGGAGCGTGCGTGTGAGGGCACGGGTTAGTGTGGGCGTACGGATTAGGATTAGGGGAAGTGTGAGGGGTAGGCTTCGAGGAAGGGTTAGGTTTAGGGTTCGGTCTAGGGTTAGGGTTAGGGGACGGGGACGGTTTAGGGTCCAGTTGAGGGTACGACGACGGTTTAGGGGGAGCGTACGTTTGAGGGCGCAGGTTAATGTGAGCGTACGGGTTAGGATTAGGGGACGGGTGAGGGGAAGGCTTCGGGGAAGTGTTAGGGTTAGGGTTGGGGCTAGGGTTAGGGTTAGGGAAGGGGAAGGTTTAGGTTCCAGGTGAGGGCACGACAACGGTTTAGGGGGAGCGTACGTGTGAGGGCGCGCGTTAGTGTGACCGTACGGGCTAGGATTAGGGGACAGGTGAGGGCAAGGCTTCGGGGAAGGTTTAGGTTTAGGTTTCGGGCTAGGGTTAGGGTTAGGGGACGGAGACGGTTTAGGTTCCAGGTGACGGTACGACAACGGTTTTGGGGGAGCATACGTGTGAGGGCGTGGGTTAGTGTGAGCATACGGGTTAGGATTAGAGGACGGGGGAGGGGAAGGCTTCGGGAAAGTGTTAGGGTTAGGGTTCGGGCTAGTTTTAGTGTTAGGGGACGGCGACGGTTTAGGGTCCAGTGAGGGCACGACAACGGTTTAGGGGTAGCGTACGTGTGACGGCGCGGGTTAGTGTGAGCGTACGGGTTAGGATTAGGGGACGGTTGAGGGGAAGGTTTTGGGGAAGGGTTAGGGTAGGGTTCGGGCTAGGGTTAGGTTTAGGGGACGGGGACGGTTTAGGGTCCAGGTGAGGGTACGACAACGGTTTAGGGGGAGCGTATGTGTGAGGGCGTGGCTTAGTGTGAGCGTACGGGTTAGGATTTGGGGACGGGTGAGTGGAAGGCTTCGGGGAAGGTTTATGTTTAGTGTTCGGGCTAGGGTTAGGGTTAGGGGACGGGGACGGTTTAGGGTCTAGGTGAGGGTACCACAACGGTTTAGGGGTTAGCGTACGTGTGAGCGGGCTGTTTAGTTTGAGCGTACGGGTTAGGATTAGGGGACGGGTGAGGGGAAGGCTTCGGGGAAGGGTTAGGGTTAGGGTTCGGGCTAGGATTAGGGTTAGGGGATGGGGACGGTTTAGGGTCAAGGTGAGGGTACGAAAACGGTTTAGGTGGAGCGTACCTGTGAGGGTACGGGTTAGTGTGAGCGTACGGGTTAGGAATAGGGGATGGGTGAGTGGAAGGCTTCGGGGACGGGTTAGGGTTAGGGTTCGGGCTAGGTTTAGGGTTAGGGGATGGGGACGGTTTAGGGTCCAGGTGTGGGTACGACAACGGTTTAGGGGCAGCGTACGTGTGAGCGGACTGGATAGTGTGAGCGTACGGGTTAGGATTAGGGGACGGGTGAGGGGAAGGCTTCGGGGAAGGTTTAGGGTTAGGGTTCGGGCTAGGGTTAGGGTTAGGGGACGGGGACGGTTTAGGGTCCAGGTGAGGGTATGACAACGGTTTAGGGGGAGCGTACGTGTGAGAGCGCGGGTTAGTGTGAGCGTACGGGTTAGGATTAGGGGAAGTGTGAGGGGAAGGCTTCGGGGAAGGGTTAGGTTTAGGGTTCGGGCTAGGGTTAGGGTTAGGGGACGGGGACGGTTTAGGGTCCAGGTGAGGGTACGACAACGGTTTAGGGGGAGCGTACGTGTGAGCGCGTGGGTTAGTGTGAGCGTACGGGTTAGGATTAGGGGACGGGTGAGGGGAAGGCTTCGGGGAATGGTTAGGGTGAGGGTTCGGGCTAAGGTTAGTGCTAGGGGTTGGGGACGGTTTAGGGTCCAGGTGAGGGTACGACAACGGTGTAGGGGGCGCGTAAGTGTGAGGGCGCATTTCAGTGTGAGCGTACGGGTTAGAATTAGGGGACGGGTGAGGGGAAGGCTTCGGGGAAGGTTTAGGGTTAGGGATCGGACTAGGGTTAAGGTTCGGGGATGGGCAGGGTTTCGGGTACAGGTGAGGGTACGACAACGGTTTAGGGGGAGCGTACGTGTTAGGGCACGGGTTAGTGTGAGCGTACGGGCTAGGATTAGGGGACTGGTAAGGGGAAGGCTTCGGGGAAGGGTTAGGGTTAGGGTTCGGGCTAGGGTTACGGTTAGGGGACGGGGATGGTTTAGGGTCCAGGTGAGGGTATGACAACGGTTTAGGGGGAGCGTACGTGTGAGGGCGCGGGTTAGTGTGAGTGTACGGGTTAGGATTAGGGGACGGGTGAGAGGAAGGCTTCGGGGAAGGGTTAGGGTTAGGGTTCGGACTAGGGTTAGGTTTAAGTGACGGGGACGGTTTAGGGTCCAGGTGAGGGTACGACAACGGTTTAGGGGGAGCGTACGTGTGAAGACGTGGGTTAGTGTTAGCGTACGGGTTTGGATTAGGGGACGGGTGAGGGGAAGGCTTCGGGGAATGTTTAGGGTTAAGATTCGGGCTAGGGTTAGGGTTAGGGGATGGGGACGGTTTAGGGTCCAGGTGAGGGCACGACAATGGTTTAGGGGAAGCGTACGTGTGAGGGCGCGTGTTAGTGTGAGCGTACGGGTTAGGATTAGGGGACGGGTGACGGGATGTCTTCGGGGAAGAGTTAGGGTTAGGGTTCGGGCTAGGGTAAGGGTTAGGGGACGGGGACGGTTTAGGGTCCAGGTGAGGGTACGACAACGGTTTAGGGGGAGCGTACGTGTGAGGGCGCGGGTTAGTGTGAGCATACGGGTTAGGATTAGGGGACAGGTGAGGGGAAGGCTTCGGGGAAGGTTTAGGGTTAGGGTTCGGGCTAGGTTTAGTGTTAGGGGACGGGGACGGTTTAGGGTCCAGGTGAGTGTACGACAACGGTTTAGGGGGAGCGTAAGTGTGAGGGCGCAGGTTAGTGTGAGCATACGGGTTAGGATTAGGGGACGTTGAGGGGAAGGCTTCGGGGAAGGGTTAGGGTTAGGGTTCGGGCTAGGGTTAGGGTTAGGGGATGGGGACGGTTTAGGGTCCAGGTGTGGGTACGACAACGCTTTAGGGGCAGCGTACGTGTGAGCGGGCTGGATAGTGTGAGCGAACGGTTTAGGATTCGGGGATGGATGAGGGGAAGGCTTCTGGGAAGGGTGAGGGTTATGGTTCGGGCTAGGGTTAGGGTTAGGGGATGGGGACGGTTTAGGGTCCAGGTAAGGGTACGACAACGGTTTAGGGGGAGCGTACGTGTGAGGGCGCGGGTTAGTGTGAGCGTACGGGTTCGGATTATGGGACGGGTGAGGGGAAGGCTTCGGGGAAGGGTTAGGGTGAGGGTTCGGTCTAGGGTTCGGATTAGGGGACGGGGACGATTTAGGGACAGGTGAGGTTACGACAACGGTTTTAGGGGGAATGTACGTGTGAAGACGTGGGTTAGTGTGAGCGTACGGGTTAGGATTAGGGGACGGGTGAGGGGAAGGCTTCTCGGAATGTTTAGGGTTAGGGTTCGGGATAGGGTTTGGGTTAGGGGACGGGGACCGTTTAGGGTCCAGGTGAGGGTAAGACAACGGTTTAGGGTGAGCGTACGTGTGACGGCGCAGGTTAGTGTGAGCGTACGGGTTAGGATTAGGGAACGTGTGAGGGGAAGGCTTCCGGGAAGGTTTAGGGTTAGGGTTCGGGCTTGGGTTAGGGTTAGGGGACGAGGACGGTTTAGGGTCAAGGTGAGGGTTCGACAACGCTTTAGGGGGAGCGTACGTGTGAGGGCGCGGGTTAGTGTGAGCGTACGGGTTAGGATTAAGGGACGGGTGAGGGGAAGGCTTCGGGGAAGGGTTAGGGTTAGAGTTCGGGCTAGGGTTAGGGTTAGGGGACGGGGACGGTTTAGGGTCCAGGTGAGGGTACGACCACGGTTTAGGGGGAGCGTACGTGTGAGGGCATGGGTAAGTGTGAGCGTACGGGTTAGGATTAGGGGATGTGTGAGGGGAAGACTTCGGGGACGGGTTAGGGTTATGGTTCGAGCTAGGGTTAGGGTTAGGGGATGCGGACAGTTTAGGGTCCAGGTGAGGGTACGACAACGGTTTAGGGGCGGCGTACGTGTGAGCGGGCTGATTAGTGTGAGCGTACTGGTTAGGATTAGGGGACGGGTGAGGGTAAGGCTTCGCGGAAGTGTTAGGGTTAGGGTTCGGGCTAGGGTTAGTGTTAGGGTACTGGGACGGTTTAGGGTCCAGGTGACGGTACGAGAACGTTTTAGGGGGTGCGTACGTGTGAGGGCGTGGGTTAGTGTGAGCGTACCGGTTAGGATTAGGGGATGTGTGAGGGGAAGACTTCGGGGAAAGGGTAGGTTTAGGGTTTGAGCTAGGGTTAGGGTTAGGGGATGGGGACGGTTTAGGGTTCAGGTGAGGGTACGACAACGGTTGAGGCGGAGTGTACGTGTGAGGGCGCGGGTTAGTGTGAGCGTACGGGTTAGGCTTAGGGGACGGGTGAGGGGCAGGCTTCAGGGAAGGGTTAGGGTTAGGGTTCGGGCTAGGGTTTGGTTAGGCGACGGGGACTGTTTAGGGTGCAGGTGAGGGTACGACAACGGTTTAGGAGGAGCGTACGTGTGAGGGCGCAGGTTAGTGTGAGCGTACGGGTTAGGATTAGTGGACAGGTGAGGGGAAGGCTTCGGGGAAGTGTTAGGGTTAGGGTTCGGGCTAGTGTTAGGGTTAGGGGACGGGGACGGTTTAGGGTCCAGGTGAGGGTACGACAACGGTTTAGGGGGAGCGTACGTGTGAGGGCGTGGGTTATTGTGAGCGTACGGTTTAGAATTAGGGGACAGGTGAGGGGAAGGCTACGGGGAAGGTTTAGGGTTAGGGTTCGGGGAGGTTTAGTGTTAGGGTACGGGGACAGTTTAGGGTCCAGGTGAGTGTACGACAACGGTTTAGGGGGAGCGTAAGTGTGAGGGCGCTGGTTAGTGTGATCGAACGGGTTAGGATTAGGGGACGGGTGAGGGGAAGGCTTCGGGGAAGGGTTAGGGTTAGGGTTCGGGGTAGGGTTAGGGTTAGGGGATGGGGACGGTTTAGGGTCCAGGTGTGGGTACGAGAACGCATTAGGGGCAGCGTACATGTGAGCGGGCTGGATAGTGTGAGCGTACGGGTTAGGATTTGGGGATGGGTGAGGGGAAGGCTTCTGGGAAGGGTTAGGGTTATGGTTTGGGCTAGGGTTAGGGTTAGGGGATGGGGACGGTTTAGGGTCCAGATAAGGGTACGACAACGGTTTAGGGGGAGCGTACGTGTGAGGGCGCGGGTTAGTGTGAGTGTACGGGTTCGGATTAGGGGACGGGTGAGGGGAAGGATTCGGGGAAGGGTTAGGGTGAGGGTTCGGGCTAGGGTTCGGATTAGGGGACGGGGACGATTTAGGGTCCAGGTGAGGGTACGACAACGGTTTTAGGGGGAGTGTACGTGTGAAGACGTGGGTTAGTGTGAGCGTACGGGTTAGGATTAGGGGACGGGTGAGGGGAAGGCTTCGGGGAAGGGTTAGGGTTAGGGTTCGGGCTAGGGTTAGCGTTAGTGGACGGGGATGGTTTAGGGTCCAGGTGAGGGTACGACAACGCTTTAGGGGGAGCGTACGTGTGAGGGCGCGGGTTAGTGTGAGCGTACGGGTTAGGATTAGGGGACGGGTGAGGGGAAGGCTTCGGGGAACGTTTAGGGTTAGGGTTCGGGCTAGGGTTAGGGTTAGGGGACGGGGACGGTTTAGGGTCCAGGTGAGTGTACGACAACGGTTTAGGGGGAGCGTAAGTGTGAGGGCGCGTTTTAGTGTGAGCGTACAGGTTAGAATTAGGGGACGGGTGAGGGGAAGGGTTCGGGGAAGGGTTAGGGTTAGGGATCGGACTAGGGTTAAGGTTCGGGGATGGGGAGGGTTTCGGGTTCAGGTGAGGGTACGACAACGGTTTAGGGGGAGCGTACGTGTGAAGACGTGGGTTAGTGTGAGCGTACGGTTTATGATTACGGGACGGGTGAGGGGAAGGCTTCGTGGAATGGTTAGGGTTAAGGTTCGGGCTAGGGTTAGGGTTAGGGGATGGGGACGGTTTAGGGTCCAGGTGAGGGCCCGACAATTGTTTAGGGGGAGCGTCCGTGTGAGGGCGCGCGTTAGTGTGAGCGTACGGGTTAGGATTAGGGGACGTGTGAGGGGAAGGCTTCGGGGAAGGGTTAGGGTTAGGGTTCGGGCTAGGGTTTGGGTTAGGTGACGGGGACGGTTTAGGGTCCAGGTGAGGGTACGACAACTGTTTAGGGGGAGCGTACGTGTGAAGACGTGGGTTAGTGTGAGCGTACGGGTTAGGATTAGGGGACGGGTGAGGGGAGGGCTTCGGGGAAGAGTTAGGGTTAGGGTTCGGGCTAGGGTTAGAGTTAGGGGATGGGGACGGTTTAGGGTCCAGGTAAGGGTACGACAACGATTTAGGGGGAGCGTACGTGTGAGGGCCTGGTTTAGTGTGAGCGTACGGGTTCGGATTAGGGGACGGGTGAGGGGAAGTCTTCGGGGAAGTGTTAGGGTGAGGGTTCGGGCTAGGGTTCGGATTAGGGGACGGGGACGATTTAGGGTCCAGGTGAGGGTACGACAACGGTTTTAGGGGGAGTGTACGTGTGAAGACGTGGGTTAGTGTGAACGTACGGGTTAGGATTAGGGGACGGGTGAGGGGAAGGCTTCGGGGAAGCGTTAGGGTTAGGGTTAGGGCTAGGGTTAGTGTTAGGGGACGGGGACGGTTTAGGGTCCAAGTGAGGGTATGACAACGCTTTAGGGGGAGCGTACGTGTGAGGGCGCGGGTTAGTGTGAGCGTGCGGGTTAGGATTAGGGGACGGGTGAGGGGAAGGTTTCGGGGAAGGGTTAGGGTTAGGATTCGGGCTAGAGTTAAGGTTAGGGGACGGGGACGGTTTAGGGTCCACGTGAGGGTAAGACAACGGTTTAGGGGGAGCATACGTGTGAGGGCGTGGGTTATGTGAGCGTATGGGTTAGGATTAGGGGATGGGTGAGGGGAAGGATTCGGGGAAGGGTTAGGGTTAGGGTTCGGGCTAGGGTTAGGGTTAAGGGACGGGGACGATTTAGGGTCCAGGTGAGGGTACGACAACGGTTTAGGGGGAGCGTACGTGTGAGGGCGCGGGTTAGTGTGAGCGTACGGTTTAGGATTAGGGGACGGGTGAGGGGAAGGCTTCGGGGAAGGTTTAGGTTTAGGGTTCGGGCTAGGGTTAGGGTTAGGGGACGGGGACGGTTTAGGGTCCAGGTGAGGGTACGACAACGGTTTAGGGGGAGCGTACGTTTGAGGGCGCAGCTTAGTGTGAGCGTACGGGTTAGGATTAGGGGACGGGTGAGGGGAAGGCTTCGGGGAAGGTTTAGGGTTAGGGTTGGGGCTAGGGTTAGGATTAGGGAAGGGGAAGGTTTAGGTTCCAGGTGAGGGTACGACAACGGTTTAGGGGGAGCGTACGTGTGAGGTTGCGGGTTAGTGTGAGCGTACGGGTTAGGATTAGGGGACGGGTGAGGGGAAGGCTTCGGGGAATGGTTAGGGTTAGGGTTCGGTATAGGGTTAGGGTTAGGGGACGGTGACGGTTTAGGGTCCAGGTGAGGGTACGACAATGGTTTAGGGGGAGCGTACGTTTTAGGGCGCAGGTTAGTGTGAGCGTACGGGTTAGGATTAGGGGACGGGTGAGGGGAAGGCTTCGGGGAAGGGTTAGGGTTAGGGTTCGGGCTATGGTTAGGGTTAGGGGACGGGGACGGTTTAGGGTCCAGGTGAGGGTACGACAACGGTTTAGGGGGAGCGTACGTGTGAGGGCGTGGGTTAGTGTGAGCGTACGGGTTAGGATTAGGGGACGGGTGAGGGGAAGGCTTCGGGGAAGGGTTACGGTTAGGGTTCTGGCTAGGGTTAGGATTAGGGGACGGAGACGGTTTAGGGTCCAGGTGAGGGTACGACAACTGTTGAGGGCGAGCGTACGTGTGAGCGGGCTGTTTAGTGTGAGCGTACGGGTTAGGATTAGGGGACGGGTGAGGGGAAGGCTTCGGGGAAGGGTTAGGTTTAGGGTTCGGGCTAGGGTTAGGGTTATGGGATGGGGACGGTTTAGGGTCCAGGTGTGGGTAAGACAAAGGTTTAGGGGCAGCGTACACGTGAGCGGGCTGGATAGTGTGAGCGTATGGGTTAGGATTAGGGGACGGGTGAGGGGAAGGCTTCGGGGAAGAGTTAGGGTTAGGGTTCGGGCTAGGGTTAGGTTTAGGGGACGGGGACGGTTTAGGGTCCAGGTGAGGGTACGACAACGGTTTAGGGGAAGCGTACGTGTGAAGACATGGGTTAGTTTGAGCGTACGGGTTAGGATAAGGGGACGGGTGAGGGGAAGGCTTCGTGGAATGGTTAGGGTTAAGGTTCGGGCTAGGGTTAGGGTTAGGGGATGGGGACGGTTTAGGGTCCAGGTGAGGGCACGACAATGGTTTAGGGGGAGCGTACGTGTGAGGGCGCTGGTTAGTGTGAGCGTACGGGTTAGCATTAGGCGACGGGTGAGGGGATGTCTTCGGGGAAGGGTTAGGGTTAGGGTTCGGGTTAGGGTTAGGGTTAGGGGACGGGGACGGTTTAGGGTCCAGGTGAGGGTATGACAACGGTTTAGGGGTAGCGTACGTGTGAGGGCGCGGGTTAGTGTGAGCGTACGGTTTAGGATTAGGGGACGGGTGAGGGGAAGGCTTCGGGTAAGGGTTAGGGTTAGGGTTCGGGCTAGGGTTATGGTTAGGGGACGGGGACGGTTTAGGGTCCAGGTGAGGATACGACAAAGGTTTAGGGGGATCCTACGTGTGAGGGCGCGGGTTAGTTTGAGCGTACGGGTTAGGATTTGGGGACGGGTGAGGGGAAGGCTTCGGGGACGGGTTAGGGTTAGGGTTCGGGCTAGGGTTAGGTTTAGGGGATGGGGACGGTTTAGGGTCCAGGTGTGGGTACGACAACGGTTTAGGGGGAGCGTACGTGTGAGGGCGCAGGTTAGTGTGAGCGTACGGATTAGGATTAGGGGACGGGTGAGGGGTAGGCTTCGGGGAAGGGTTAGGGTTAGGGTTCGTGGTAGGGTTAGGGTTAGGGGACGGGGACGGTTTAGGGTCCAGCTGAGTGTACGACAATGGTTTACGGGGAGCGTACGTGTGAGGGCGCGGGTTAGTGTGAGCGTACGGGTTAGGATTAGGGGACGGGTGAGGGGAAAGCTTCGGGGAAGGTTTAGGGTTAGGGTTCGGGCTAGGGTTAGGGTTAGGGGATGGGGACGGTTTAGGGACCAGGTGAGGGTACGACAACGGTTAAGGGGGAGCGTACGTGTGAGGGCACGGGTTAGTGTGAGCGTACGGGATAGGATTAGGGGACGGGTGAGGGGAAGGCTTCGGGGAAGTGTTAGGTTTAGGATTCGGGCTAGGTTTAGGGTTAGGGGACGGAGACGGTTTAGGTTCCTGGTGAGGGTACGATAACGGTTTAGTGGGAGCTTAAGTGTGAGGGCGCGGGATATTGTGAGCGTACGGATTAGGATTAGGGGACGTGTGAAGGAAGGCTTCGGGGAAGGGTTAGGGTTAGGGTTCGGGCTAGGGTTAGGGTTAGGAGATGGGGACGGTTTAGGGTCAAGGTGAGGGTACGAAAACGGTTTTGGTGGAGCGTACGTGTGAGGGCACGGGTTAGTGTGAGCGTACGGGTTAGGATTAGGGGATGGGTGAGGGGAAGGCTTCGGGGACGGGTTAGGGTTAGGGTTCGGGGTAGGGTTAGATTTAGGGGATGGGGACGGTTTAGGGTCCAGGTGTGGGTACGACAACGGTTTAGGGGGAGCGTACGTGTGAGGGCGCGGGTTAGTGTGAGCGTACGGGTTAGGATTAGGGGACGTGTGAGGGGAAGGCTTCAGGGAAGGTTTAGGGTTAGGGTTCGGGCTAGGGTTAGGGTTAGGGGACGGGGACGGTTTAGGGTCCAGGTGAGGGTACGACAACGGTTTAGGGGGAGCGTACGTGTGAGGGCGCGGGTTAGTGTGAGTGTACGGGTTAGGATTAGGGGACGGGTGAGGGGAAGGCTTCGGGGAAGGTTTAGGTTTAGGCTTCGGGCTAGGGTTAGGCTTAGGGGACGGGGACGGTTTAGGGTCCAGGTGAGGGTACGACAACGGTTTAGGGGGAGCGTACGTGTGAGGTCACGGGTTAGTGTGAGCCTCGGGTTAGGAATAGGGCACGGGTGAGGGGAAGGCTTCGCGGAAGGGATAGGGTTAGGGTTCGGGCTAGGGTTAGGGTTAGGGGATGGGGACGGTTTAGGGTCCAGGTGAGGGTACGACAACGGTTTAGGGGGAGCGTATGTGTGAGGGCACGGGTTAGTGTGAGCGTACGGATTAGGATTAGGGGACGGGTGAGGGGTAGGCTTCGGGGAAGGGTTAGGGTTAGGGTTCGGGGTAGGGTTAGGGTTAAGGGACGAGGACAGTTTAGGGTCCAGGTGAGTGTATGACAACGGTTAAGGGGGAGCATACATGTGAGGGCGCGGGTTAGTGTGAGCGTACGGGTTAGGATTAGGGGACGGGTGAGGGGAAGGCTTCGGGGAAGGGTTAGGGTTAGGGCTCGGGCTAGGGTTAGGGTTAGGGGATGGAGAAGGTTTAGGGTCTAGGTGAGGGTACGACAACGTTTTTAGGGAGTGCGTACGTGTGATGGAGCGGGTTAGTGTGAGCGTACAGGTTAGGATTAGGGGACGGGTGTGGGGAAGGCTTCGGGGAAGGTTTAGGGTTAGGTTTCGGGCTAGGGTTAGGATTAGGGGACGGGGACGGTTTAGCGTCCAGGTGAGTGTACGGCAACTGTTTAGGGGGAGCGTACGTGTGAGGGCGCGGGTTAGTGTGAGCGTACCGGTTAGGATTAGGGGACGGGTGACGGGAAGGCTTCGGGAAAGTGTTAGGGTTAGGGTTCGGGCTAGGGTTAGGGTTAGGGGATAGGGACGGTTTAGGGTCCAGTGAGGGTACAACAACAGTTTAGGTGTAGCGTACGTGTGAGGGCATGGGTTAGTGTGAGCGTACGGGTTAGGATTAGGGGACGTGTGAGGGGAAGGCTTTGGGGAAGAGTTAGGGTTAGGGTTCAGGCTAGGGTTAGGGTTAGGGGACTGGGACGGTTTAGGGTCCAGGTGAGGGTACGACAACGCTTTAGGGGGAGGGTACGTGTGAGAGCGCGGGTTAGTGTGAGCGTACGGGTTAGGATTAGGGGACGGGTGAGGGGAAGGCTTCAGGGAAGGTTTAGGGTTAGGGTTCGGGCTAAGGTTAGGGTTAGGGGACGGGGACGGTTTAGGGTCCAGGTGAGGGTACGACAACGGTTTAGGGGGAGCGTACGTGTGAGGGCACGGTTTAGTGTGAGCGTACGGGTTACAATTAGGGGACGGGTGAGGGGAAGGCTTCGGGGAAGGTTTAGGTTTAGGGTTCGGGCTAGGGTTGGGGTTAGGTGACGGGGACGGTTTAGGGTCCAGGTGAGGGTACGACAACGGTTTAGGGGGAGCGTACGTTTGAGGGCGCAGGTTAGTGTGAGCGTACGGGTTAGGATTAGGGGACGGGTGAGGGGAAGGCTTCGGGGAAGTGTTAGGGTTAGGGTTGGGGCTAGGGTTAGGGTTAGGGAAGGGGAAGGTTTAGGTTCCAGGTGAGGGTACGACAACGGTTTAGGGATAGCGTACGTGTGAGGTTGCGGGTTAGTGTGAGCGTACAGGTTAGGATTAGGGGACAGGTGAGGGGAAGGCTTCGGGGAAGGGTTAGGGTTAGGGTTCGGGATAGGGTTAGGCTTAGGGGACGGGGACGGTTTAGGGTCCAGGTGAGGGTACGACAACGGTTTAGGGGGAGCGTAAGTGTGAGGGCGCGGGTTAGTGTGAGCGTACGGTTTAGGCTTAGGGGACGGGTGAGGGGAAGGCTTCGGGGAAGGGTTAGGGTTAGGGTTCGGGCTAGGGTTAGGGTTAGGGGATGGGGATGGTTTAGGGTCCAGGTGATGGTACGACAACGGTTTAGGGGGTGCGTACGTGTGATGGCGCGGGTTAGTGTGAGCGTACGGGTTAGGATTAGGGGACGGGTGAGGGGAAGGCTTCGGGGAAGTGTTAGGGTTAGGGTTCGGCCTAGGGTTAGGGGACGGGGACGGTTTAGTTTCCAGGTGAGTGTACGGCAACGGTTTAGAGGGAGCGTACGTGTGAGGGCATGGGTTACTGTGAGCGTACGGGTTAGGATTAGGGGACGGGTGAGGGGAAGGCTTTGGGGAAGTGTTAGGGTTAGGGTTCAGGCTAGGTTTAGGATTAGGGGACGGGGACGGTTTAGGGTCCAGGTGAGGGTACGACAACAGTTTAGGGGGTGCATACGTGTGAGGGCGTGGGTTAGTGTGAGCGTACGGGTTAGGATTATGGGACGGGTGAGTGGAAGGCTTAGGGGAAGGGTTACGGTTACGGTTCGGGCTAGGGTTAGGTTTAGGGGACGGGGACGGTTTAGGGTCCAGGTGAGGGTATGACAATGCTTTAGGGGGAGGGTACGTTTGAGAGCGCGGGTTAGTGTGAGCGTACGGGTTATGATTAGGGGACGGGTGAGGGGAAGGCTTCAGGGAAGGGTTAGGTTTAGGGTTCGGGCTAGGGTTAGGGTTAGGGGACGGGGACGGTTTAGGGTCCAGGTGAGGGTACGACAACGGTTTAGGGGGAGCGTACGTGTGAGGGCGCGGGTTAGTGTGAGTGTACGGGTTAGGATTAGGGGACGGGTGAGGGGAAGGCTTCGGGGAAGATTTAGGTTTAGTGTTCGGGCTAGGGTTAGGGTTAGGGGACGGGGACGGTTTAGGGTCCAGGTGAGGGTACGACAACGGTTTAGGGGGAGCGTACGTTTGAGGGCGCAGGTTAGTGTGAGCGTACAGGTTAGGATTAGGGGACGGGTGAGGGGAAGGCTTCGGTGAAGGGTTAGGGTTAGGGTTGGGGTTAGGGTTAGGGTTAGGGAAGAGGAAGGTTTAGGTTCCAGGTGAGGGTACGACAACGGTTTAGGGGGAGCGTACGTGTGAGGTTGCGGGTTAGTGTGAGCGTACGGGTTAGGATTAGGGGACGGGTGAGGGGAAGGCTTCGGGGAAGGGTTATTGTTAGGGTTCGGGATAGGGTTAGGGTTAGGGGATGGGGACGGTTTAGGGTTCAGGTGAGGGTAAGACAACGGTTTAGGGGGAGCGTATGTTTTAGGGCGCAGGTTAGTGTGAGCGTACGGGTTAGGATTAGGGGACGGGTGAGGGGAAGGCTTCGGGGAAGGGTTATGGTTAGGGTTCGGGCTAGGGTTAGTGTTAGGGGATGGGGACGTTTTAGGGTCGAGGTGAGGGTATGACAACGCTTTATGGGGTGCGTACGTGTGAGGGCGCGGGTTAGTGTGAGCGTACGGGTTAGGATTAGGGGACGGGTGAGGGGAAGGCTTCGGGGAAGGGTTAGGGTTAGGCTTCGGGCTAGGGTTAGTGTTAGGGGACGGGGACGGTTTAGGGTCCAGGTGAGCGTACGATAACGGTTTAGGGGGAGCGTACGTGTGAGGGCACGGGTTAGTGTGAGCGTACGGATTAGGATTAGGGGAAGTGTGAGGGGTAGGCTTCGGGGAAGGGATAAGGTTAAGGTTTGAGCTAGGGTTAGGGTTAGGGGATGGGGACGGTTTAGGGTCCAGGTGAGGGTACGACAACGGTTTAGGGGGAGCGTAAGTGTGAGCGCGCGGGTTAGTGTGAGTGTACGGGTAGGATTCGGGTATGGGTGAGGGGAAGGCTTCTGGGAAGGGTTAGGGTTAGGGTTTGGGCTAGGGTTAGGGTTAGGGGATGGGGACGGTTTAGGGTCCAAGTAAGGGTACGACAACGGTTTAGGGGGAGCATACGTGTGAGGGCACGCGTTAGTGTGAGCGTACGAGTTCGGATTAGGGGACGGGTGAGGGGAAGGCTTCGGGGAAGGGTTAGGGTGAGGGTTCGGGCTAGGGTTAGAATTAGGGGACGGGGACGATTTAGGGTCCAGGTGAGGGTACGACAACGGTTTAAGGGGGAGTGTACGTGTGAAGACGTGGTTTAGTGTGAGCGTACGGGTTAGGATTAGGGGACGGGTGAGGGGAAGGCTTCGGGGAAGCGTTAAGGTTATGGTTCGAGCTAGGGTTAGGGTTAGGGGACGGGGAAGGTTTAGGGTCCAGGTGAGGGTACGACAACGGTTTAGAGGGAGCGTACGTGTGAGGACGCGGGATAGTGTGAGCGTACGGGGTAGGATTAGTGGACGTGTGAGGGGAAGAATTCGGGGAAGAGTTAGGGTTAGGATTAGGGCTAGAGTTAAGGTTAGGATACGGGGACGGTTTAGTGTCCACGTGAGGGTACGACAACGGTTTAGGGGGAGCATACGTGTGAGGGCGTGGGTTATGTGAGCGTACGGGTTAGGATTAGGGGACAGGTGAGGGGAAGGCTTCGGGGAAGGGTTAGGTTTAGGGTTCGGGCTAGGGTTAGGGTTAGGGGAGGGGGACGGTTTAGGGTCCAGATGAGGGTACGACAACGGTTTAGGGGGACCGTTCGTGTGAGGGCGCGGGTTAGTGTGAGCGTACGGGTTAGGATTAGGGGACAGGTGAGGGGAAGGCTTCGGGGAAGGTTTAGCGTTAGGGTTCGGGCTAGGGTTAGGGTTAGGGGATGGGGACGGTTTAGGGTCAAGGTGAGGGAACGAAAACGGTTTAGGTGGAGCGTACGTGTGAGGGCACGGGTTAGTGTGAGCGTATGGGTTAGGATTAGGGGATGGGTGAGGGGAAGGCTTCGGGGACGGGTTAGGGTTAGGGTTCGGTCTAGGGTTAGGGTTAGGGGATGGGGACGGTTTAGGGTCCAGGTGTGGGTACGACAACGGTTTAGGGGCAGCGTCCATGTGAGCGGACTTGATAGTGTGAGCGTACGGGTTAGGATTAGGGGACGGGTGAGGGGAAGGCTTCGGGGAAGGGTTAGGGTTAGGGTTCGGGCTAGGGTTAGGGTTAGGGGACGGGGACGGTTTAGGGTCCAGGTGAGGGTACGACAACGGTTTAGGGGGAGCGTACGTGTGAGGGCGGGGGTTAGTGTGAGCGTACGGGTTAGGATTAGGGATGGGTGAGGGGAAGGCTTCGGGGAAGTGTTAGGGTTAGGATTCAGGCTAGGGTTAGGGTTAGGGGATAGGGACGGTTTAGGGTCCAGGTGAGGGTACGACAACGCTTTAGGGGGAGGGTACGTGTGAGGGCGCGGGTTAGTGTGAGCGTATGGGTTAGGATTAAGGGACAGGTGAGGGGAAGGCTTCGGGGAAGGGTTAGGGTTAGGGTTCAGACTAGGGTTAGCGTCAGGGGACAGGGACGGTTTAGGGTCCAGGTGAGGGTATGACAACGGTTTAGGGGGAGCGTTCGTGTGAGGGGGTGGGTTAGTGTGAGCGTACGGGTTAGAATTAGGGGACGGGTGAGGGGAAGGCTTCGGGGAAGGTTTAGGTTTATCTTTCGGGCTAGGGTTAGGGGACGGGTACGGGTACGGTTTAGGGTCCAGGTGAGTGTACGACAACGGTTTAGGGGGAGTGTACCTGTGAGGGCGCGGGTTAGTGTGAGCGTACGGGTTAAGATTAGGGGACGGGTGAGGGGAAGGCTTCGGGGAAGGGTTAGGGTTAGTGTTCGGGCTAGGGTTAGGGGACGGGGATGGGGACGGTTTAGGGTCCAGGTGAGGGTACGACAATGCTTTAGGGGGAGCGTACGGGTGAGGGCGCGGTTTAGCGAGAGCGTACAGGTTAGGATTAGGCGACGGATGAGAGTCAGGCTTCGGGGAAGGGTTAGGGTTAGGGTTCGCGGTAGGGTTAGAGTTAGGAGACGGGGACGGTTTAGTGTCCAGGTGTGTGTACGACAACGCTTTAGGGGGAGCGTCCATGTGAGGGTGTAGGTTAGCGTTAGTGTACGTGTTAGGATTAGAGGACGGGTGAGGGGAAGGCTTCGGGGAAGGGTTAGGGTTAAGGGACGGGGACGGTTTACGGTCCAGATGAGGGTTCGACAACGGTTTAGGGGGAGCGTACGTGTGAGGGCGCGGGTTAGTGTGAGCGGACGGGTTAGGATAAGGGGACGGGTGAGTGGAAGGCTTCGGGAAAGGGTTAGGGTTAGGGTTCGGGCTAGGGTTAGGGTTTGGGGACGGGGACGAATTAGGGTCCAGGTGAGGGTACGACAACAGTTTAGGGAGAGCGCACGTTTGAGGGCGCGGCTTAGTGTGAGCGTACGGCTTAGGATTAGGGGACGGGTGAGGGTAAGGCTTCGGGGAAGTTTTAGGCTTAGGGTTCGGACTAGGGTTAGGGTTAGGGGACGGGGACGAATTAGGGTCCAGGTTAGGGTACGACAACGGTTTCGGGCGATCGTACGTGTGAGGGTGCGGGTTAGTGTGAGCGTACGGGTTAGGATTAGGGGACGGGTGAGGGGAAGGCTTCGGGGAAGGGTTAGGGTTAGGGTTCGCGCTATGGTTAGGGTTAGGGGACGGGGACGGTTTAGGGTCCAGGTGAGGGTACGACAACGGTTTAGGGGGAGCGTAGGTGTGAAGGCGTGGGTTAGTGTGCGCGTACGGGTTAGGATTAGGGGACGGGTGAGGGGAAGCCTTCGGGGAAGTGTTAGGTTTAGGGTTCGGGCTAGGGTTAGTGTTAGGGGATGGGGACAGTTTAGGGTCCAGGTGTGGGTACGACAACAGTTTAGGGGCAGCGTACGTGTGAGCGGACTGGATAGTGTGAGCGTACGGGTTAGCACTAGGGGACGGGTGAAGGGAAGGCTTCGGGGAAGGGTTAGGTTTAGGGTTCTGGCTAGGGTTAGGGTTAGGGGATGGGGAAGGTTTAGTGTCCAGGTGAGGGTACGACAACGCTATAGGGGGAGCGTACGTGTGAGGGCGTGGGTTAGTGTGAGGGTACGGGTTAGGATTAGGGGACGGGTGAGGGGAAGACTTCGGGGAAGGGTTAGGGTTAGGGTTCAGGCTAGGGTTAGGGTTAGGAGACAGGGATGGTTTAGGGTCCAGGTGAGTTTACGACAACGGTTTAGTGGGAGCGTACATGTGAGGGCACGGATTAGTGTGAGCGTACGGGTTAGGATTAGGGGACGGGTGAGGGGAAGGCTTCGGGGAAGTGTTAGGGTTAGGGTTCGGGTTAGGGTTAGGGTTAGGGGACGGGGACGGTTTAGGGTCCAGGTGAGGCTACAACAACGCTTTAGGGGGAGCGTACGTGTGAGGGCGAGGGTTAGTGTGAGCGTACGGTTTAGGATTAGGGGACGGGTGAGGGGAAGGCTTCGGGGAAGGTTTAGGGTTTGGGTTCGGGCTAGGGTTAGGGTTAGGGGACGGGGACGGTTTAGGGTCCAGGTGAGGGTACGACAACGCTTTAGGGGGAGCGAATGTGTGAGGTTGTGGGTTAGTGTGAGCGTACGGGTTAGGATTAGGGGACGGGTGAGTGGAAGGCTTCGTGGAAGTGTTCGGGCTAGGGTTAGGGTTAGGGGACGGGGACGGTTTAGGGTCCAGGTGAGGGTACGACAACGGTTTAGGGGGAGCGTACGTGTGAGGGCGCGGGTTAGTGTGAGTGTACGGGTTAGGATTAGGGGACGGGTGAGGGGAAGGCTTCGGGGAAGGGTTAGGGTTAGGTTTCGGGCTAGGGTTAGGGTTAGGGGACGGGGACGGTTTAGGGTCCAGGTGAGGGTACGACAACGCTTTCGGGGGAGGGTACGTGTGAGGGCGCGGTTTAGTGTGAGCGTACGGGTTAGGATTATGGGACGGGTGAGGGGAAGACTTCGGGGAAGAGTTAGGGTTAGGGTTCGGGCTAGGGTTAGGGTTAGGGGACGGGGACGGTTTAGGGTCCAGGTGAGGTTACGACAACGGTTTACGGGGAGCGTACGTGTGAGGGCGTGGGTTAGTGTGAGCGTGTGGGTTAGGATTAGGGGACGGGTGAGGGGAAGACTTCGGGGACGGGTTAGGGTTAGGGTTCGGGCTAGGGTTAGGGTTAGGGGATGGGGACCGTTTTCACTCCAGGTGAGGGTACGACAATGGTTTAGGGGGAGTGTACGTGTGAGCGCGCGGGTTTGTGTGAGCGTACAGGTTAGGATTAGGGGACGGGTGAGGGGAAGGCTTCGGTGAAGTGTTAGGTTTAGGGTTCGGGCTAGGGTTAGGGTTAGGGGACGGGGATGGTTTAGGGTCCAGGTGAGTGTACGACAACGGTTTAAGGGGAGCGTACGTGTGAGGGCGCGGGTTAGGGTGAGCGTACGGGTTAGGATTAGGGGATGGGTGAGGGGAAGGCTTCGGGGAAGTGTTAGGTTTAGGGTTCGGGCTAGGGTTAGGGTTAGGTGACGGGGACGGTTTAGGGTCCAGGTGAGGGTACGACAACGGTTAAGGGGGAGCGTACGTGGGAGAGCGTGGGTTAGTGTGAGCATACGGGTTAGGATTAGGGGACGGGTGAGGGGAAAGCTTCGGGGAAGGGTTAGGTTTAGGGTTCGGGCTAGGGTTAGGCCTCGGGGACGGGGACGGTTTAGGGTACAGGTGAGGGTACGACAACGGTTTATGGGGAGCGTACGTGTGAGGGCGTGGGTTAGAGTGAGCGTACGGGTTACGATTAGGGGACGGGTGAGGGGAAGGCTTCGGGGAAGGGTTAGGGTTAGGTTTCGAGCTAGGGTTATGGTTAGGGGACGGGGACGGTTTAGGGTCCACGTGAGGGTACGACAACGGTTTAGGGGGAGCGTACGTTTGAGGGCACGGGTTAGTGTGAGGGTACGGGTTAGGATTAGAGGACGGGTGAGGGGAAGGCTTTGGGGAAGGTTTAGTGTTAGGGTTCGGGCTAGGGTTAGGGTTAGGGGCCGGGGACGGTTTAGGGTCCAGGTGAGTGTACGACAACGGTTTAGGGGGAGGGTACGTGTGAGGGCGTGGGTTAGTGTGAGCGTACGGGTTAGGATTAGGGGACGGGTGAGGGGAAGGCTTTGGGGAAGGTTTAGTGTTAGGGTTCGGGCTAGGGTTAGGGTTAGGGGCCGGGGACGGTTTAGGGTCCAGGTGAGTGTACGACAACGGTATAGGGGGAGCGTAAGTGTGAGGGCGCGGGTTAGTGTGAGCGTACGGGTTAGGATTAGGGGACGGGTGAGGGGAAGGCTTCGGGGAAGGGTTAGCGTTAGGGTTCGGGCTAGGGTTAGGGTTAGGGGATGGGGACGGTTTAGGGTCAAGGTGAGGGAACGAAAACGGTTTAGGTGGAGCGTACGTGTGAGGGCACGGGTTAGTGTGAGCGTATGGGTTAGGATTAGGGGATGGGTGAGGGGAAGGCTTCGGGGACGGGTTAGGGTTAGGGTTCGGGCTAGGGTTAGGGTTAGGGGATGGGGACGGTTTAGGGTCCAGGTGTGGGTACGACAACGGTTTAGGGGCAGCGTCCATGTGAGCGGACTGGATAGTGTGAGCGTACGGGTTAGGATTAGGGGACGGGTGAGGGGAAGGCTTCGGGGAAGGGTTAGGGTTAGGGTTCGGGCTAGGGTTAGGGTTAGGGGACGGGGACGGTTTAGGGTCCAGGTGAGGGTACGACAACGGTTTAGGGGGAGCGTACGTGTGAGGGCGGGGGTTAGTGTGAGCGTACGGGTTAGGATTAGGGATGGGTGAGGGGAAGGCTTCGGGGAAGTGTTAGGGTTAGGATTCAGGCTAGGGTTAGGGTTAGGGGATAGGGACGGTTTAGGGTCCAGGTGAGGGTACAACAACGCATTAGGGGGAGGGTACGTGTGAGGGCGCGGGTTAGTGTGAGCGTATGGGTTAGGATTAAGGGACAGGTGAGGGGAAGGCTTCGGGGAAGGGTTAGGGTTAGGGTTCAGACTAGGGTTAGCGTCAGGGGACAGGGACGGTTTAGGGTCCAGGTGAGGGTACGACAACGGTTTAGGGGGAGCGTTCGTGTGAGGGGGTGGGTTAGTGTGAGCGTACGGGTTAGAATTAGGGGACGGGTGAGGGGAAGGCTTCGGGGAAGGTTTAGGTTTATCTTTCGGGCTAGGGTTAGGGGACGGGTACGGGTACGGTTTAGGGTCCAGGTGAGTGTACGACAACGGTTTAGGGGGAGTGTACCTGTGAGGGCGCGGGTTAGTGTGAGCGTACGGGTTAAGATTAGGGGACGGGTGAGGGGAAGGCTTCGGGGAAGGGTTAGGGTTAGTGTTCGGGCTAGGGTTAGGGGACGGGGATGGGGACGGTTTAGGGTCCAGGTGAGGGTACGACAATGCTTTAGGGGGAGCGTACGGGTGAGGGCGCGGTTTAGCGAGAGCGTACAGGTTAGGATTAGGCGACGGATGAGAGTCAGGCTTCGGGGAAGGGTTAGGGTTAGGGTTCGCGGTAGGGTTAGAGTTAGGAGACGGGGACGGTTTAGTGTCCAGGTGTGTGTACGACAACGCTTTAGGGGGAGCGTCCATGTGAGGGTGTAGGTTAGCGTTAGCGTACGGGTTAGGATTAGAGGACGGGTGAGGGGAAGGCTTCGGGGAAGGGTTAGGGTTAAGGGACGGGGACGGTTTACGGTCCAGATGAGGGTTCGACAACGGTTTAGGGGGAGCGTACGTGTGAGGGCGCGGGTTAGTGTGAGCGTACGGGTTAGGATAAGGGGACGGGTGAGTGGAAGGCTTCGGGAAAGGGTTAGGGTTAGGGTTCGGGCTAGGGTTAGGGTTTGGGGACGGGGACGAATTAGGGTCCAGGTGAGGGTACGACAACGGTTTAGGGAGAGCGCACGTTTGAGGGCGCGGCTTAGTGTGAGCGTACGGCTTAGGATTAGGGGACGGGTGAGGGTAAGGCTTCGGGGAAGTTTTAGGCTTAGGGTTCGGACTAGGGTTAGGGTTAGGGGACGGGGACAGTTTAGGTTCCAGGTAAGGGTACGACAACGCTTTAGGGGGAGCGTACGTGTGAGGGCGCGGGTTAGTGTGAGCGTACGGGTTAGGATTAGGGGACGTGTGAGGGGAACGTTTCGGGGAAATGTTAGTGATAGTTTTCGGGATAGGGTTTGGGTTAGGGGACGGGGACGGTTTAGGGTCTAGGTGAGGGGACGACAACGGTTTAGGGGGAGCGTACGTGTGAGGGCGCAGGTTACTGTGAGCGTACGGGTTAGGATTAGGGGACGGGTGAGGGGAAGGCTTCGGGGAATGGTTAGGGTTACGGTTTGGGCTAGGGTTAGGGTTAGGGGACGGGGACAGTTTAGGTTCCAGGTAAGGGTACGACAACGCTTTAGGGGGAGCGTACGTGTGAGGGCGCGGGTTAGTGTGAGCGTACGGGTTAGGATTAGGGGACGTGTGAGGGGAACGTTTCGGGGAAATGTTAGTGATAGTTTTCGGGATAGGGTTTGGGTTAGGGGACGGGGACGGTTTAGGGTCTAGGTGAGGGGACGACAATGGTTTAGGGGGAGCGTACGTGTGAGGGCGCAGGTTACTGTGAGCGTACGGGTTAGGATTAGGGGACGGGTGAGGGGAAGGCTTCGGGGAAGGTTTAGGGTTAGGGTTCAGGCTAGGGTTAGGATTAGGTGACGGGGACGGTTTAGGGTGCAGGTGAGGGTACGACAGAGCTTTAGGGGGAGCGTACGTGTGAGGGCGTAGGTTAGTGTGAGCGTACGGGTTAGGATTAGGGGACAGGTGAGGGGAATTCTTCGGGGAAGGGTTAGGGTTAGGGTTCGGGCTAGGGTTAGGGTTAGGGGACGGGCACGTTTTAGGGTCCAGGTGAGGGTACGACAACGGTTTAGGGGGAGCGTACGTGTGAGGGCGCGGGTTAGTGTGAGCGTACGGGTTAGGATTAGGGGACGGGTTAGGGGAAGGCTTTTGGGAAGAGTTAGGGTTAGGGTTCAGGCTAGGGTTAGGGTTAGGGGACGGGGACGGTTGAGGGTCCAGGTGAGGGTACGACAACGGTTTAGGGGGAGCGTATGTGTGAGGGCGCGGGTTAGTGTGAGCGTACGGGTTAAGATTAGGGGACGGGTGAGGGGAAGGCTTCGGGGAAGGGTTAGGGTTAGGGTTCGGGCTAGGGTTAGGGTTAGGGGACGGGGACGGTTTAGGGTCCATGTGATGGTATGACAGCAGTTTAGGGGGAGCGTACGTGTGAGGGCGTGGGTTACTGTGAGCGTACGGATTAGGATTAGGGGACGGGTGAGGGGAAGGCTTCGGGGAAGGGTTAGGGTTAGGGTTCGGGCTAGGGTTAGGGTTAGGGGACGGGGACGGTTTAGGGTCCATGTGATGGTATGACAGCTGTTTAGGGGGAGCGTACATGTGAGGGCGCGGGTTAGTGTGAGCATACGTGTTAGGATTAGGGGACGGGTGAGGGGAAAGCTTCGGGGAAGGGTTAGGGTTAGGGTTATTCTTCTTACTGATGTGAAATTAGAGTGACATGTGCCCATTGAAACCGCTACATCTATTTTCTCACTGGTTCCCCCTATTCCCTTTCATCCTCCCCACTAACTGCAGACTGTGCGATACCAGAACTTAAAGGCATTGACTCTCCATGTGGGGATATTTTTAGTAAAGCGGCTGGAATGTCGATCCGGAGCCCCAGGAGAGGAAAAATGAGGTGCGTTTTAGAAACCTTTCCCGATCATATGGTATACCAGTCGCTGGGTTTCCCAAGCATGGTTTAGCTGTAGGAAGATTCCCTTCACCCTGGAGTGTTGGGACCCTTGGCATGAGTAGCATGAAGTATTGCATGAAACTTTCGGCAGTTGCTCACCAAAGCTCACCAATCCTTTCAGCCCCAAGTGTCCAGCCTTATGTCTTATCCAGCTGTGGGTTTATATGTGGTCATTCCAGGTTGCATCACAGCCCCTGAGCGAATTTTGTAAGAATTTTTCTCCCTTTCATTGTTTCTGTGTTTTGGTTTTAAAATTTATTTCTATAATGGGGTTTAGCTCATTTTCACTGCTGTGTTTGTGCCGCTCTGCGCACACTTGATTCCCTTATGGAGATATATCAATACATGGGTTTTAAGATTCTTATTACTCAGATATATTTCTCTGTGGTGTATAGGGTGTGTTGAGGCCAGTTCATTGAGCGAGGTGTAGATCTTGTCTGATACCTATTTGGTTTATTGAACGGTATCTGTGCTAATTTCAAACTCTGGTTTTATGCATCACCCCACCTCTCCTTTCCCCTTAAGCTGACATAAGTGTGTTTTCTAAATGTGAGACACTGTTCTGTTTTGTAATTCATTTTTTGTGCAGCCATATTTATCCTCCCTCTATAAGTGATATCTTATGATATGTTTCTTTTTCTGTTTGACTTATTTCAAGTAGTATTATCGGACCTCAATCCACTCTTTATCCTTCTACTAGCCTTATTACATTGATTTCATGGTGAAGAGATATTCCATTGTACATAAGTACCACATTTTCTTTATCCATTGTTCTCTTTCCTGGGATATTTAAGGTGTACTGAAGTTGAGGTTCTTGTAAACAGAGTAGCCCTAAACTGTGGTGTGCTTGTGTCTTGTTGATTTTTAGACTTCCCTAGATATACTCCCGTGATTGGAAGTGCCCTATGCTCTGTCGCTCTGTTTTTTAGATGATTTAGGAACCACCATACACTTCTCCAGAGTGGCTCTCGGCAGTTCACACACTGCCCATCAGCGTATAAAGGCTCCCTGTTCTCCATGGCCTGTCCTGCATTTCTGGTTTTTACAATTTTTTCGGATGGCCCTTTTGACCAGTGGGAAATGAGACTTCTTTGTTGTGCACATTTGCATTGCTTGCTTGCTTCGTTCCCCATAAAGTGCGTATGCGTTTTTTCCTGGATATAATCAGGAAAAAACGCATACGCCCTTTTGGGCCAACTGCATCATTGTCGAAAATCTGCCGCTTTTCATGTGCTTTAAAGATGAGTCCAATCTATCTCTTGAAATCTGTTTCTTGCAATTCTGTCTTGCATTCAGATCCTCTTCTTTGCCTTACCTCAACATATTTTTGGACGTTAGTTTTCATTTATAACTCTGCAGGTTTGTGAATTGCAGTGACCCTGAGCTCCATTTTTTAAATTGCTCTTTTGTGAGCTGGCCTCAAACCCGCAGGATTGCTTCAGGCCCTATTTTGGCTCGGGCGAGGCGGGCTGAGCCTTTTTTTAATTCTTATTCTTAATGGGAAATTAGAGTGATATGTGCCCGTCCGAACCCCTACAACTATTCTCTCATTGGTTCCCCCTCTTCCCGTTCATCCTCCTCACAATTTGCAAAATGTGTGAAACAGAAGTTGAAATGTGCTGATTCTCCAAGTGGGGAGATTCTAAGTAACGTGGCTGGAATGGTGAACAGGAGCACCAGGAGAGGATAAATGAGCTGCATTTTAGACACATCTCCCGATCACATGGTGTACAGTCCTCTGGGTTTTCCATGCATGTTTTAGCTGTAGGAAGATCCCTTGAACCTGCAGATTTGGGACCCATTGAATGGGTACCAGGTAGTATTACTTTAAAGGGTGTGCATTTCCTCGCCCACCCTCACATTTCTCTTAGTGCAAACAGTTTCCAGCCTTATGTCTCATCCTGCTGTGGGTCTAGATGTGTTCAATCCATGTTGCATCACCGGCCCTGAGGAAAAGTTGTAAGAGGTTTTCTCTCTGTCGTTTATTTTTTTCAATTTATTACTATATTGGTTACAGCTGATTTTCAAAGCTCTGTTTCTTGCTGCTGTATATCCACTTGATTCACGTACAGAGAGACATCAGTAAATTCTTTTTCAGATTCTTACCAGTCGTATATATTCTTTTCCGGTGACTTGAGTGTGCTGAGTGCAGTTCTTTTAGCTACTGTGTAGGCCTTGTTGATTATCAGTTTGGTATTTGGAATGGTATCTTTGCTAATTTCAACCTCCTGGATGATGCCTCACCCCTCCCCACCTTTCCCGTTTAGCAGCCTTATGCGTGTTTTCTACATATTTGACTATGTTTTTGTTTTGTAATTTATTTCATGTGTAGCCATTTTGGATTCCACCTTTAAGTGATATCTTATGATATGTGTCTTTTTCTTTTTGAATTATGTCACTTAGAATGATCATACGTAACTCCTCCGGAGTTGTTACAACTGGCCATATTTCATTGATTTCCAGGCTGAATAATATTCCACTCTACCTAAGTACCACATCTCTATCCATTTTTTCTCTCCAGAGACATTTAAGTTATATCCTAGTCGAGGATCTTTTAAACAGAGAGAGGGTAAACATTGGGGTGCCTGTGTCCTCTCGATTTTTGTTTTTCCCAAGATATACGCCCATGAGTGCAAGTGCCCTATGCTCTGTAGCTCATTTTTTAGATGCTTTAGTAAACACAATACACTTCTCCAGAATGGCCGTTGGCAATATACATTTCCACTATAAGTCTCACAGGGCTCCCTCTTCTCCTTGCCCTGTCCTGCATTTTTGTTGTTTACGCTTTATGAGGATGGCTCTTCTGACTGATGCGAAGTGATATCTCTTGTAGTATTGACTTCCAGTGCCCACCTGTTTGGTTGGCTAAAAAAGTGTATGCCCTTTTCTTGAATATATACAGAAAAAAACGCATACACCCTTTTTGGCCAACTGCAATGTTGGCAATGTTCAGCTCCTTTTCTTGTGCTTAATGGCGAGTCCTTTCTACCTCCTCAAATCCCTTTCCTGCCATTCTCCCTTGCTTACAAGTCCTTTTCTCTGACTTTCCTCAAGACATTTTTCAGTGATGGATATTTTCAACTCTGCAGTTTCGTGAATTTTACTGTCCCTGAGTTCCATTGTTCAACTTGTGTTTATGGGAACTGGCCACAAAGCAGCGGGATTTCCTCAAGCCCTATACTGTTTCCATGGGCAACCCTAGCCTTTGGTCAATTCGTCTTCCTGATTGGAAATTAGAGTGACATGTGCCTGTCTGAACACCTAGGACTTGTCTCTCATTGTTCCTCATCCTTCCGCTTCATCCTCTGGACAAATTCCAAACTGTACGCAACAGGATGTTGACAGTGCTGCCATCTCCAAGTGGGGAGACTGTTAGTAAAGACGCTGGATGGGTGAACCCGAGCACCAGGAGATGAGGAGATGAGATGCCTTTTCCAAACTCTTCCCGATCAGACGGTATACCATCCTCTGGGTGTGACAGACATGTTTTAGCAGTAGGAAGAGTCCCATTCATGTAAGGAGAACACCAGGGCTTTTTCAAAATCAGTGTCTCCCCGAAAACCAAACTGGGGAATTTTTTAAGCTACGGCTACACATATGTTCATTAAGGGCCTTGGGAAGTAGGCAGAGTCCGAACTTTAGATGATTGAAGTCTTCAGGGTCAGAAGCACTCACCACCAGCTTCCCCTAGGTTACACTTTAACTGTCATTGATAGATGATGTCAATAAAAATATCTATTCTTTTTCAGATTATTTCCCCTTATAGGTTATTGCAAAATGTTGAGTGTAGTTCCCTGTGCTATACAGTAGTTCCTTGTTGATGATCTATTTTATACATAGCAGTGTGTATGTGTTAATCCCAAACTGTTAATTTATCCCTCCTCCCACCTTTCCGCTTTGGTAATAATAAATTATAAGATTTTATACTTCTCAGAAATGGGGGAGCTGAAAGAGAGGTATCATTTTCAATGGAAAAGCATTTAAAACAAGATTGAAGCTTTAACCAAGATTATTAGATGTACATCCTTGGAAAGAAATCACTTCGTTTCTCTAATATTGACCTGACAAATAAGACAAACCTTTTCACTGAACTTGCTTATAATAAAGTGATGGAAATAGCCAATGGAATCGTTAGAAACATCTTATTTTACCCGAGCCTTATACACTGTTCTATGTTAACTACAGTTTGGCTCACACATCTGTTCATTGAGGTTACAATAGTCTCAATTTCTGTTACTGATCCTCCAGAGTGGACCCCAACAAGTGTCCCCCTGTGCAGTGTCATTGGGGCCAACAGATCGAGACTGAGTTTGGTTCACAAGCAAAGGAAACTTTATATTTTGATCAGAGAATGGAGAGGTGAGAGCATGCACTACCCTGTGGGCTGTGGGCTGGGCTGCTGTGTAGAGATCCTGTCAGAGTCAGTGGGAGGGAGGGGGCGGAGCTCTCGAGGGCCGGGTTGGCTGCAGCTCAGGCTCTATATCGCGGAGTCTGCACTGGGCCCCAGGAGCTTAGGTGTCGACCCAGCCATTCTGCACTAGGAAATCTGGTCTGAAGTGCCGGGTGTGGAACCTCTGCATGCGGGACCCTAGGAGCACATGAAATTAGACAAAGCACAAAGGATAAAAAAGGTCAGACTTGACTTTATTGCCCAGATTCTATTTTTATCTCCCAGGGATTTTTAATGGGCTTTGCTGGGGACAAACCCCTCCTCTGCCTTTTGTCCCGTTCCTCATTCTTGGAGTGCTGAGGGTGCAGACCCTTCTTCTGTAACTGCTGAGTGCTGAGTTGGGAGCCCTCATACCAAGGGGCGAGGGTCAGAGCTTCTCCCCAGCAGCCTCCAGGTGACGTTGATTGTCCCCAGGCCCCCTGCCTCCCTGCTCGTCCACCTGAGCACCAGCATTGGAAGCGTTATAGATTCTAATGACCTTTAAGGGTCCAGGAAAGAGATGTGCAGAGACGCTGTGGGGGCCGGTTTCACCCCGCCCCACATTTGTTCGGCCACCTTAGGCTGACCGTTTCTGCCAGCCTAGATGCTCTGAACAGTAGTCTGTGCTTTCTTCAATTAGGCCCCTGAATTAACGTACAAACAGCACCAGGTGTCAGAGCCCTGCCCGCACAACTCCCAGGCAGTCCAGGGTCAGTGGTGATCAAGGACCATGATGGCCACTGAGTCAACAGCCTTTTGAAGTAAACAGGAGTCCAGCCGGTCTTATTGGCCACCATCATCATGGTGTCTGTAGGCTTTTCTATGGTGACAGTGTGATATACGGTTCCCCCGCCAAGATTATTAGCTCCCCTCTGGGTGCAGTAAGTCCTGCAAGCAGTAGTCTACTCTTTTGGGACACACTCTTGTTGTTTTATGAGAGAAACTCCAGGTCAAGTGATGTTCACACGAGTCGTCATGGTGCCCTGTTGCCCCCAGTTATCTCTCTGGATGTTGGAGTTGGAGGGCCTCCTCACTCGAGGTTGGTGTGCCCACGGAGCAAACCCTGCAACTTCAGGGCATGGTTGGTGGTTAGGATCACCACGTGGGGTCCTTTTCCCTTAGGAGGGAGGTGGCCTTTTGGGCTGCTGATTTCCAGGTTTTTAGATACCGCCAGTATCTTGGCCAGATGCGGCAGTGGGCCAAGCCCCTTGGTGACCGTAGTTTATCCTACCTGGATGGCATTCTTGCATTGTTCCATTTCAAGTGGTCCCAGTTTTTGCACTAATTCTCCAATGGCGATTCACCTTTCACCGGGAATGTAAAGGTCAAAGGGTTTAGCTAAATTAGGGAGTTCCAGGGCAAGGGTCTGAATTGACTGCTCTTTCCATTCTTGAAAGGCCACTTCTGGATTCTGTTCAAAAGGATCATCATCTTTTCCTTTCAGTGTTTCATATAGAGGTCCAGCTAGTAGACTGTAGTTAGGGATCCAGAAGCAGCAAACCCTGGCCTCCCCAGGAACCCCTAAGCTGTCTTCTAGTTTTAGAAAGGGGTAAGGCCGAAAATGGTTTCTTCCCTTTCCTGGGATGGGCTTCTCCGACCTTCTGTGAGAATGAAGCCCAGTCAGGTCACTGCAGTCTGTGATATTTGAGCTTTTTCTTGGACAACTTCTATCCTTTATTGGCTTGGTAGTTCAGAGGCCTCCTTAGTAGGGCTGGCAATCAGAATGTCGTCTGAGTACTGAAGGAGGGTTTCCTTTTCCAGAGGTAGAACTTTTAGGTCTTTAGCTAAGGTTTCCCCAAAGATAGTGTGGGAATTTTTGAACCCTTGGGGCAAGACGGCCCGGAAGTATTGTTTTAGTTGTATGTTGAGTCCTGCCACTCACAAGCCAAAATTTCTTGTGACTCTGGGACTAATGGAATACAAAAGAAGGCATCATTGAAGACTAATACAGAATACCATGTCCTGGTGGTTGGTAGAATGACCAGCAGGGTGTAGGAATTAGGAGCAACTGGAGGTATATCCTCGGTGGCTTCACTGACTGTCCTGACATCCTTTACCAGGTCCCCAGCAGCCCATGGGGCTCTCGTGGTCAGACCAATCCCAGAATATGGAGCTCACCTGGGCAGGTACCCCACCCCCCACCCCAGCCCACGGGGCTCTCGTGGTCAGGCCCCTCCCAGGATACAGAGCTACCCTTGCAGGTACCGTGGCAGGGCTGGGCACACAGGAACCGTGCACATAGCCCTCATTGCAGAGCACCCCCAGCTCACCTGTCGCTCAGAGCTGACACAGAGCACCTCAGAGCAGGACTTGAACTAACAAACAGCAGCTGCGACAGGTCTGTGACCCTGGGCATCACTCTGTGCGGCCTCCCTCCACCTGGTCTTCCAGAGACTTCCACTGCACCCAGGGCACCAGGCCTCTGTCTCCAACCACCACCCACTCCTCCTCTCCCTGACTCCTGGGTTCCTCTCATTAGGAGAGGGTTTTCTTGAAGTTGTCTCCCACTCATGGGCCAGATAAAATGATTAGAAAACAAGCCAAAGCTGCAGCCCCTTGTCTATCCTGACTCTCAGGAGCCCACACCTGTTCCTTGGACCTGGCCGGTTCAGCAAGTTCCATTTTCTGCAACTGTGAGCCCCTGAGGGGTGATGATTGGCTGAGCTGGGCAGCCTTACCGTGCCGGCCAGCCCTCCCCAGGTGTGCTTGGGTTGAGATCAATATAAATACCACTCCAGGCAGCAAGAGCCCCTGCAGCCGTGCCTGACGCCATTTTCTCTGCCCTATCAGCAGTCTCGGGGCTGGGCTGGTGGGAGGGAGTGAGAGGCCACGGCTTTGTGGGTGGCCCAGTGTGAGTGGAGCTCTGCTGGACTTTCTGCAGCAGTTGCCAGGCTGCCACCTGCTAAAGAAGAGGATGTGTCACCCATACCTGCTTCTGGAATTTCTCCCTGGGCAGAGGTGAGGAAGGAAAAAAGCAGTGGGGGCAGGGACAGGACGGGTATCTCAGGCAGGGAAATGGAAATCTTCCAGAAGAGCACCCAGGGCCAGGACCATCCTGGCTGGCCTGCAGGCACCAAGTCGGCCGGCATGCTGTCACTCGTGTGGCTCTATGGCCCTTCCTCTAGGCTTTCAAGTCCTTGTATATATTCAGGTGTTTTACTTGGGATGGGTGGGAATAGTTCAGCAGCAACTGGCCTGGGGCTCAACTCACGTTTACTCACAGATGCCTCGGCACGGTGCCCCAGCTTTGCAATGAGGACGCTTGTTGCGTGGGGGCTGCTGGCTGAATGGGAGACGATTCCCCACCACTGACCAACTTCAGAATTGTTTACAACTGGAGCAAGTGCCCTGATACGGTTTTCCTCTGTGGAACTGGTGGGTTCTGTGTTTTTTTTCTCTTTTTCATTTTTGGTTCAAGGTAGATTTTATTCCTCTTTTTTGTATTTACAGATATAAGCATGGAAATAATTTATTCATATAAATACATGTATGTGAAGGGAATAATTGTTTTTTCTGTTTTATTTTTTAAATTTTATTTCTTTTCAATTTTGAATTTTATTTTATATTTTTATACAGCAGGTTCTTATTGGTTATCTATTTTATACATATAAATGTATACATGCCAATCCCAGTCTCTCAACTCCTCCCACCACCACCCCCCCAACAGCTTTCCCCCCTTGTTGTCCATACATTTGTTGTCTACATCTGTTGCTCTATTTATGCCTTGCAAAATGGTTAATCTGTACAGTTTTTCTAGGTTCCACATATATGCATGAATATACAAGATTTGTTTTTCTCTTTCTGACTTACTTCACTCTGTATGACAGTCTCTAGACCCATCGACGTCTCTACAAATGACCCAATTTCATTCCTTTTCATGGCTTAGTAATATTCCATTTTATATATGTACCACAGCTTTATGCATTCGTCTGTCTGTGGGCATTTAGGTTGCTTCCATTACCTCGATATTGTAAATAGTGATGCAATGAACATTGCGGTGAATGTCTCTTTTTGATTTATGGTTTTGTCTGGGTATATGTCCAGTACTGGGATTACTGTATCATATGGTAATTGTATTGTTAGTTTCTTAAGAACTCCATATTGTTCTCCAGTGACTGTATCAATTTATATTCTCAACAATAGTGGAAGAGGGATCCTTTTCTCCACACCCTTTCCAGCATTTTTTGTTTGTAGATTTTCTGATGATGCCCATTCTATCAGCTGTGAGGTGATACCTTATTGTTGAGTCCATTTGTTGAGCAAGGGGTAGGTCTTGTCTATTACATATTTGGCTTATGGAACACTATCTGTGCTAATGTCAAACTCTGGTTTTAGGCAGCACCCCAACTCACCTTCCCCCTTAAGCAAGCATAAGTTGGTTTTCTAAACTTGAGACTCTGTTCTGTTTTGTAATCCAGTTCCTGTGTAGCCAAGTTTACATTCCGTGTATTAGTGATATCTTATGATGTTTCTTTTTCTGTGTGACTTATTTCAGTTAGAATCATCATACCTGAATCCACTCATTATGCTGCTATGGGCCTGATGACATAGATTTCATTGCTGAGTGATATTGCATTGTACGTAAGTACCACAACTTCTTTATCCATTTTTCGCTTTCTGTGATATTAAACTTGTACCGTAAACGAGGTTCTTGTAAACAGAGCTGTCCCAAAATTTGGGGTGGCTGTGTCTTTTTGATTTTAATTTCCCTAAGCTATAGGACCATAAGTGGAAGTGCCCTAAGCTCTGTTTCTTTGTTTTTTAGATGTTTCAGGAAACACCATACACTTCTCCCAAATGGCTGTTGGCAATTGACATCCCGCCCATCAGCATAACAAGGCTCCCAGTTCTCCATGGCCTGTCCTGCCTTTCTGGATTTTACACTTTTTTCAGATGGCCCTTTTGACCAGGGGGAAGTGAGACTTCATTGTAGTGCAGATTTCCTTTGCGAGCTTGCTTGGTTGGCCAAAAAGGGCGTATGCGTTTTTTCCTGAATATATTCAGGAAAAAACGCATACGCCCTTTTTGGCCAAATGCATCATTGTGGACGTTCTGCTCTTTTCCTATGCTTTAAATGCAATTGCAGTCTACCTCCTGAAATTGGTTTCCCGCAATTCTGCCCCGCTTTCAAGTCCTCTTGGCAGCCTTACTTCAGTATATTTTTGGACGATAGCTGTCATTTATAACTCTGCAGGTTTGTGAATTACAGTGCCGCTGAGCTCCTTTCTTCAACTCGCTTTCTTGTGAGCTGGCCGCAACACCGCAGGATTGCTTCAGGCCCTAATCTGGTTCCGGCACGGCATGCTGAGCCTTTGGTTAATTCCTCTTCCTGGTGGGAAATGAGAGTTAAATTTGCCTGTCCAGACACCTCCAGCTAGTCTCTCATTGGTTCTCCCTATTCCTGTTCATCTTCCACAGAAATTGCAAACTGGGCCAAACAGGAGGTTAAAGGCACTGACTCTCCAAGTCGGGAGAGTGTTAGTAAAGCGTCTGGAATGTTGCAACCGAGTACCAGGGGACGAAAACTGAGACAGATTTGAACACGTTTTCCGATCACACGGTGGATCATACTCTGGGTTCCACATGCATGTTTTAGCTGAAGGAAGAATCCCTTAAACCTGGAGAGTTGAGACCCGTGGAATGGGTACCATGCAATATGACTTCATAGGGTCTTCATTTGCTCACCGAATCTCTCCAATCCTATCACTGCTGCGTTTATGCCCCTGTACACACGCTTGATTCTCTTTCGGAGACATAGCAATCCGTAGGTTTTAAGATACTTACTAGTCAGGTACATTCTTAGGCATTTAATATGGGGTGCTGAGTCCATTTCGTTTAGCAAGGAGTAGCTCTTGTCTGTTCCATATTTGGCTTAAGGAACTTTATCTGTGCTCATTTCAATCTCTGGTTTTATGCAGCACCCCAACTCACCTTTCCCCTTAAGCAAGCATAAGTTGGTTTTCTAAATTTAAGGCCCTGTTCTGTTTTGTAATCCAGTTTCTGTGTAGCCATGTTTACATTCCGTGTATTAGTGATATCTTATGATGTTTCTTTTTCTGTGTGACTTATTTCAGTTAGAATCATCATACCTGAATCCACTCATTATGCTGCTACGGGCCTGATGACATAGATTTCATTGCTGAGTGATATTGCATTGTACGTAAGTACCACAACTTCTTTATCCATTTTTCCTTTCTGCGCTATTGAACTTGTACCGTAAACGAGGATCTTGTAAACAGAGCCGTCCTAAAATTTGAGGTGGCTGTGTCTCTTTGATTTTAATTTCCCTAAGCTATAGGACCATAAGTGGAAGTGCCCTAGGCTCTGTTGCTTTGTTTTTTAGATGTTTCAGGAAACACCATACACTTCTCCGGAGTGGCTGTTGGCAATTTACATCCCGCCCATCAGCATAACAAGGCTCCCAGTTCTCCATGGCCTGTCCTGCCTTTCTGGATTTTACACTTTTTTCAGATGGCCCTTTTGACCGGGGGGAAGTGAGACTTCATTGTAGTGCAGATTTCCTTTGCAAGCTTGCTTGGTTGGCCAAAAAGGGCGTATGCGTTTTTTCCTGAATATATTCAGGAAAAAACGCATACGCCCTTTTTGTCCAAGTGCATCATTGTGGACGTTCTGCCTCTTTTCCTGTGCTTTAAATGCAATTCCAGTCTACCTCCTGAAATCGGTTTCCTGCAATTCTGCCCCGCTTTCAAGTACTCCTGGCAGCCTTACTTCAGTATATTTTTGGATGATAGCTGTCATTTATAACTCTGCAGGTTTGTGAATTACAGTGCCCCTGAGCTCCTTTCTTCAACTCGCTTTCTTGTGAGCTGGCCGCAACACCGCAGGATTGCTTCAGGCCCTAATCTGGTTCCGGCACGGCACGCTGAGCCTTTGGTTAATTCCTCTTCCTGGTGGGAAATGAGAGTTAAATTTGCCCGTCCAGACACCTCCAGCTAGTCTCTCATTGGTTCTCCCTATTCCTGTTCATCTTCCGCAGAAATTGCAAACTGGGCCAAACAGGAGGTTAAAGGCACTGACTCTCCAAGTCGGGAGAGTGTTAGTAAAGCGTCTGGCATGTTGCACCCAAGTACCAGGGGACGAGAACTGAGACATATTGGAACACGTCTCCCGATCACACGGTTGATCATACTCTGGGTTCCACGTGCATGTTTTAGCTGAAGGAAGAATCCCTTAAACCTGGAGAGTTGAGACCCGTGGAATGGGTACCATGCAATATGACTTCAAAGGATCTTCATTTGCTCACCGAACCTCTCCAATCCTATCACTGCTGCGTTTATTCCCCTGTACACAGGCTTGATTTTCTTTCAGAGACATAGCCATCCATAGGTTTTAAGATACTTACTAGTCAAGTACATTCTTAGGCGTTTAATATGGGGTGTTGAGTCCATTTCGTTGAGCAAGGAGTAGTTCTTGTCTATTCTATATTTGGCTTAAGGAACTTTATCTGTGTTCATTTAAATCTCTGGTTTTATGCAGCACCCCAACTCACCTTTCCCCTTAAGCAAGCATAAGTTGGTTTTCTAAATTTGAGACCCTGTTCTGTTTTGTAATCCAGTTCCTGTGTAGCCAAGTTTACATCCCGTGTATTAGTGATATCTTATGATGTTTCTTTTTCTGTGTGACTTATTTCAGTTAGAATCATCATACCTGAATCCACTCATTATGCTGCTACGGGCCTGATGACATAGATTTCATTGCTGAGTGATATTGCATTGTACGTAAGTACCACAACTTCTTTATCCATTTTTCACTTTCTGTGATATTGAACTTGTACCGTAAACGAGGTTCTTGTAAACAGAGCCGTCCCAAACTTTGGGGTGGCTGTGTCTTTTTGATTTTAATTTCCCTAAGCTATAGGACCATAAGTGGAAGTGCCCTAGGCTCTGTTGCTTTGTTTTTTAGATGTTTCAGGAAACACCATACACCTCTCCCCAGTGGCTCTTGGCAATTTACATCCCGCCCATCAGCATAACAAGGTTCCCAGTTCTCCATGGCCTGTCCTGCCTTTCTGGATTTTACACTTTTTTCAGATGGCCCTTTTGACTGGGGGGAAGTGAGACTTCATTGTAGTGCAGATTTCCTTTGCAAGCTTGCTTGGTTGGCCAAAAAGGGCGTATGCGTTTTTTCCTGAATATATTCAGGAAAAAACGCATACGCCCTTTTTGGCCAAGTGCATCATTGTGGACGTTCTGCCTCTTTTCCTATGCTTTAAATGCAATTCCAGTCTACCTCCTGAAATCGGTTTCCTGCAATTCTGCCCCGCTTTCAAGTCCTCTTGGCAGCCTTACTTCAGTATATTTTTGGACGATAGCTGTCATTTATAACTCTGCAGGTTTGTGAATTACAGTGTCCCTGAGCTCCTTTCTTCAACTCGCTTTCTTGTGAGCTGGCCGCAACACCGCAGGATTGCTTCAGGCCCTAATCTGGTTCCGGCACGGCACGCTGAGCCTTTGGTTAATTCCTCTTCCTGGTGGGAAATGAGAGTTAAATTTGCCCGTCCAGACACCTCCAGCTAGTCTCTCATTGGTTCTCCCTATTCCTGTTCATCTTCCGCAGAAATTGCAAACTGGGCCAAACAGGAGGTTAAAGGCACTGACTCTCCAAGTCGGGAGAGTGTTAGTAAAGCGTCTGGAATGTTGCACCCGAGTACCAGGGGACGAGAACTGAGACATATTGGAACATGTCTCCCGATCACACGGTTGATCATACTCTGGGTTCCACGTGCATGTTTTAGCTGAAGGAAGAATCCCTTAAACCTGGAGAGTTGAGACCCGTGGAATGGGTACCATGCAATATGACTTCAAAGGGTCTTCATTTGCTCACCGAACATTTCCAATCCTATCACTGTTACATTTATGCCCCTGTACACACGCTTGATTTTCTTTCAGAGACATAGCAATCCATAGGTTTTAAGATACTTACTAGTCAGGTACATTCTTAGGCGTTTAATATGGTGTGTTGAGTCCATTTCGTTGAGCAAGGAGTAGCTCTTGTCTATTCCATGTTTGGCTTAAGGAACTTTATCTGTGCTCATTTCAATCTCTGGTTTTATGCAGCCTCCCAACTCACCTTTCCCCTTAAGCAAGCATAAGTTGGTTTTCTAAATTTGAGACCCTGTTCTGTTTTGTAATCCAGTTCCTGTGTAGCCAAGTTTACATTCCGTGTATTAGTGATATCTTATGATGTTTCTTTTCCTGTGTGACTTATTTCAGGTAGAATCATCGTACCTGAATCCACTCATTATGCTGCTACGGGCCTGATGACATAGATTTCATTGCTGAGTGATATTGCATTTTACGTAAGTACCACAACTTCTTTATCCATTTTTCACTTTCTGCGATATTGAACTTGTACCGTAAACGAGGTTCTTGTAAACAGAGCCGTCCCAAACTTTGGGGTGGCTGTGTCTTTTTGATTTTAATTTCCCTAAGCTATAGGACCATAAGTGGAAGTGCCCTAGGCTCTGTTGCTTTGTTTTTTAGATGTTTCAGGAAACACCATACACCTCTCCCGAGTGGCTGTTGGCAATTTACATCCCGCCCATCAGCATAACAAGGCTCCCAGTTCTCCATGGCCTGTCCTGCCTTTCTGGATTTTACACTTTTTTCAGATGGCCCTTTTGACCGGGGGGAAGTGAGACTTCATTGTAGTGCAGATTTCCTTTGCAAGCTTGCTTGGTTGGCCAAAAAGGGCGTATGCGTTTTTTCCTGAATATATTCAGGAAAAAACGCATACGCCCTTTTTGGCCAAGTGCATCATTGTGGACGTTCTGCCTCTTTTCCTATGCTTTAAATGCAATTCCAGTCTACCTCCTGAAATCGGTTTCCTGCAATTCTGCCCCGCTTTCAAGTCCTCTTGGCAGCCTTACTTCAGTATATTTTTGGACGATAGCTGACATTTATAACTCTGCAGGTTTGTGAATTACAGTGCCCCTGAGCTCCTTTCTTCAACTCGCTTTCTTGTGAGCTGGCCGCAACACCGCAGGATTGCTTCAGGCCCTCATCTGTTTCTGGCACGGCATGCGGACCCTTTGGTTAATTCCTCTTCCTGGTGGGAAATGAGAGTTAAATTTGCCCGTTCAGACACCTCCAGCTAGTCTCTCATTGGTTCTCTCTATTCCTGTTCATCTTCTGGAGAAATTGTAAACTGGGCCAAACAGGAGGTTAAAGGCACTGACTCTCCAAGTTGGGAGAGTGTTAGTAAAGCGTCTGGAATGTTGCACCCGAGTACCAGGGGACGAGAACTGAGACATATTGGAACACATCTCCCGATCACACGGTTGATCATACTCTGGGTTCCACGTGCATGTTATAGCTGAAGGCAGAATCCCTTAAACCTAGAGAGTTGAGACCCGTGGAATGGGTACCATGCAATATGACTTCAAAGGATCTTCATTTGCTCACTGAACCTCTCCAATCCTATCACTGCTGCATTTATGCCCCTGTACACATGCTTGATTCTCTTTCAGAGACATAGCAATCCATAGATTTTAAGATACTTATTAGTCAGGTACATTCTTAGGCGTTTAATATGGGGTGTTGAGTCCACTTCGTTGAGCAAGGAGTAGCTCTTGTCTATTACATATTTGGCTTATGGAACGGTATCTGTGCTCATTTCAATCTCTGGTTTTATGCAGCACCCCAACTCACCTTTCCCCTTAAGCAAGCATAAGTTGGTTTTCTACATTTGACACCCTGTTCTGTTTTGTAATTCAGTTCCTTTGTAGCCAAGTTTACATTCCGTGTAGTAGTGATACCATATGATGTTCCTTTTTCTGTGTGACTTATTTCACTTAGAGTCATTGTACCTGAATCCACTCATTATGCTGCTACGGGCCTGATGACATAGATTTCATTGCTGAGTGATATTGCATTGTACGTAAGTACCACAACTTCTTTATCCATTTTTTGCTTTCTGTGATATTGAACTTGTATGGTAAACGGGGTTCTTGTAAACAGAGCCCTCCCAAACTTTGGGGTGGCTGTGTCTTTTTGATTTTAATTTCCCTAAGCTATAGGACCATAAGTGGAAGTGCCCTAGGCTCTGTTGCTTTGTTTTTTGGATGTTTCAGGAAACACCATACACTTCTCCAGAGTGGCTGCTGGCAATTTACATCCCGCCCATCAGCATAACAAGGCTCCCAGTTCTCCATGGCCTGTCCTGCCTTTCTGGATTTTATACTTTTTTCAGATGGCCCTTTTGACCAGGGGGCAGTGAGACTTCATTGTAGTGCAGATTTCCTTTGCAAGCTTGCTTGGTTGGCCAAAAAGGGCGTATGCGTTTTTTCCTCAGGAAAAAACGCATACGCCCTTTTTGGCCAAGTGCATCATTGTGGACGTTCTGCCTCTTTTCCTATGCTTTACATGCAATTCCAGTCTACCTCCTGAAATCGGTTTTGTGCAATTCTGCCCCGCTTTCAACTCCTCTTGGCAGCCTTACTTCAAAATATTTTTGGAAGATAGCTGTCATTTATAACTCTGAAGGTTTGTGAATTACAGTGTCCCTGAGCTCCTTTCTTCAACTCGCTTTCTTGTGAGCTGGCCGCAACACCGCAGGATTGCTTCTGGCCCTAGTGTGGTTCCGGCATGGCACGCTGAGCCTTTGGTTAATTCCTCTTCCTGGTCGGATATGAGAGTTAAATTTGCCCGTCCGGACACCTCCACCTAGTCTCTCATTGGTTCTCCCTATTCCTGTTCATTTTCCACAGAAATTGCAAACTGGGCCAAACAGGAGGTTAAAGGCACTGACTCTCCAAGTGAGAAGAGTGTTAGTAAAGCGTCTGGAATGTTGCACCCGAGTACCAGGGGACGAAAACTGAGACACATTTGAACACGTTTGCCTATCACACGGTGGATCATACTCTGGGTTCCACATGCATGTTTTAGCTGAAGGAAGAATCCCTTAAACCTGGAGAGTTTAGACCCATGGAATGGGTACCATGCAATATGACTTCAAAGGGTCTGCATTTGCTCACCGAACCTCACCAATCCTATCACTGCTGCGTTTATGCCGCTGTACACACGCTTGATTCACTTTCGGAGACATATAAATCCATAGGTTTTAAGATTCTTACTAGTCAGGTATATTGTTAGGCGTTTAATATGGGGTGTTGAGTCCACTTCGTTGAGCAAGGAGTAGCTCTTGTCTATTACATATTTGACTTATGGAACGGCACCTGTGCTAATTTCAATCTCTGGTTTTATGCAGCACCCCAACTCACCTTTCCCCTTAAGCAAGCATAAGTTGGTTTTCTACATTTGACACCCTGTTCTGTTTTGTAATTCAGTTCTTGTGTAGCCAAGTTTACATTCCGTGTAGTAGTGATATCTTATGATGTTTCTTTTTCTGTGTGACTTATTTCACTTAGAATCATCGTACCTGAATCCACTCATTATGCTGCTACGGGCCTGATGACATAGATTTCATTGCTGAGTGATATTGCATTGTACGTAAGTACCACAATTTCTTTATCCATTTTTCGCTTTCTGTGATATTGAACTTGTACCGTAAACGAGGTTCTTGTAAACAGAGCCGTCCCAAACTTTGGGGTGGCTGTGTCTTTTTGATTTTAATTTCCCTAAGCTATAGGACCATAAGTGGAAGTGCCCTAGGCTCTGTTGCTTTGTTTTTTGGATGTTTCAGGAAACACCATACACTTCTCCAGAGTGGCTGCTGGCAATTTACATCCCGCCCATCAGCATAACAAGGCTCCCAGTTCTCCATGGCCTGTCCTGCCTTTCTGGATTTTATACTTTTTTCAGATGGCCCTTTTGACCAGGGGGCAGTGAGACTTCATTGTAGTGCAGATTTCCTTTGCAAGCTTGCTTGGTTGGCCAAAAAGGGCGTATGCGTTTTTTCCTCAGGAAAAAACGCATACGCCCTTTTTGGCCAAGTGCATCATTGTGGACGTTCTGCCTCTTTTCCTATGCTTTACATGCAATTCCAGTCTACCTCCTGAAATCGGTTTTGTGCAATTCTGCCCCACTTTCAACTCCTCTTGGCAGCCTTACTTCAATATATTTTTGGAAGATAGCTGTCATTTATAACTCTGAAGGTTTGTGAATTACAGTGTCCCTGAGCTCCTTTCTTCAACTCGCTTTCTTGTGAGCTGGCCGCAACACCGCAGGATTGCTTCTGGCCCTAGTGTGGTTCCGGCATGGCACGCTGAGCCTTTGGTTAATTCCTCTTCCTGGTCGGATATGAGAGTTAAATTTGCCCGTCCGGACACCTCCACCTAGTCTCTCATTGGTTCTCCCTATTCCTGTTCATTTTCCACAGAAATTGCAAACTGGGCCAAACAGGAGGTTAAAGGCACTGACTCTCCAAGTGAGGAGAGTGTTAGTAAAGCGTCTGGAATGTTGCACCCGAGTACCAGGGGACGAAAACTGAGACACATTTGAACACGTTTGCCTATCACATGGTGGATCATACTCTGGGTTCCACATGCATATTTTAGCTGAAGGAAGAATCCCTTAAACCTGGAGAGTTTAGACCCATGGAATGGGTACCATGCAATATGACTTCAAAGGGTCTGCATTTGCTCACCGAACCTCAGCAATCCTATCACTGCTGCGTTTATGCCGCTGTACACACGCTTGATTCTCTTTCGGAGACATATAAATCCATAGGTTTTAAGATTCTTACTAGTCAGGTAGATTCTTACTAGTCAGGTATATTCCTAGGCGTTTAATATAGGGTGTTGAGTCCACTTCGTTGAGCAAGGAGTACCTTTTGTCTATTATATTTTTGGCTTATGGAACGGTATCTGTGCCAATTTTAATCTCTGGTTTCATGCAGCACCCCATATCGGCTTTCCCCTTAAGCAAGCATAAGTTGGTTTTCTACATTTTTGACCCTGTTCTGTTTTGTAATTCAGTTCCTGTGTAGCCAAGTTTACATTCCGTGTAGTAGTGATATCTTATGATGTTTCTTTTTCTGTGTGACTAATTTCACTTAGAATCATCGTACCTGAATCCACTCATTATGCTGCTCCGGGCCTGATGTCATAGATTTCATTGCTGAGTGATATTGCATTGTACGTAAGTACCACAACTTCTTTATCCATTTTTCGCTTTTTGCGATATTTAACTTGTACCGTAAACGAGGTTCTTGTAAACAGAGCCATCCCAAACTTTGGGGTGGCTGTGTCTTTTTGATTTTAATTTCCCTAAGCTATAGGACCATAAGTGGAAGTGCCCTAGGCTCTGTTGCTTAGTTTTTTGGATGTTTCAGGAAACACCATACACTTCTCCAGAGTGGCTGTTGGCCATTTACATCTCGCCCATCAGCATAACAAGGCTCCCAGTTCTCCATGGCCTGTCCTGCCTTTCTGGATTTTACACTTTTTTCAGAAGGCCCTTTGACCGGGGGGCAGTGAGACTTCATTGTAGTGCAGATTCCCTTTGCGAGCTTGCTTGGTTGGCCAGAAAGGGCATATGCGTTTCTTCCTGAATATATTCAGGAAAGAACGCATATGCCCTTTTTGGCCAAGTGCATCATTGTCGACGTTCTGAGTCTTTTCATATGTTTTCAGTGCAATTCCAGTCTACCTCCTGAAATCGGTTTCCTGCAGTTCTGCCTTGCTCTCAGTTCCTCTTCATAGCCTTACCTCAATATACGTTTGGAAAATAGTTGGCCTTTATAACTCTGCAGGTTTTTCAATTGCAGTGGCCCTTAGCTCCATTTTTCAGCTCTTATTTTTGTGATCTTGCCTCATATCCACAGGATTTCTTCAGGCCCTATTCTTCTTCTGGGGCGCCTTGCTCTGCCTTTGGTTAATTCTTCTTCCTGATGTGAAATTAGAGTGACATGTGCCCATTGAAACCGCTACAGCTATTTTCTCACTGGTTCCCCCTATTCCCATTCATCCTCCGCACTAACTGCAGACTGTGCGATACCGGAACTTAAAGGCATTGACTCTCCATGTGGAGATGTTGTTAGTAAAGTGGCTGGAATGTTGATCCGGAGCCCCAGGAGAGGAAAATGAGGTGCATTTTAGAAACCTTTCCCGATCATATGGTATACCATCTGCTGGATTTCCCATGCATGGTTTAGCTGTAGGAAGATTCCCTTCAACTTGGAGTGTTGGGACCCTTGGAATAAGTAGCATGAAGTATTGCATTAAACTTTCGGCAGTTGCTCACCAAAGCTCTCCAATCCTTTCAGCCCCAAGTGTCCAGCCTTATGTCTTATCCAGCTGTGGGTTTATATGTGGTCATTCCAGGTTGCATCACAGCCCCTGAGCGAATTTTGTAAGAATTTTTCTCTCTTTCATTGTTTCTGCGTTTTGGTTTTAAAATTTATTTCTATAATGGGGTTTAGCTCATTTTCACTGCTGTGTTTGTGCCGCTCTGCGCACACTTGATTCCCTTATGGAGATATATCAATACATGGGTTTTAAGATTCTTATTACTCAGATATATTTCTCTGTGGTGTATAGGGTGTGTTGAGGCCAGTTCATTGAGCAAGGTGTAGATCTTGTCTGATACCTATTTGGTTTATTGAACGGTATCTGTGCTAATTTCAAACTCTGGTTTTATGCATCACCCCACCTCTCCTTTCCCCTTAAGCTGACATAAGTGTGTTTTCTAAATGTGAGACACTGTTCTGTTTTGTC
The DNA here is from genome assembly GCF_964270905.1 of Leucopleurus acutus. Classification (NCBI taxonomy): domain Eukaryota; kingdom Metazoa; phylum Chordata; class Mammalia; order Artiodactyla; family Delphinidae; genus Leucopleurus; species Leucopleurus acutus. Next base: position 567,880 of record NW_028139179.1, read on the forward strand.
ATTCATTTTTTGTGCAGCCATATTTATCCTCCCTCTATAAGTGATATCTTATGATATGTTTCTTTTTCTGTTTGACTTATTTCAAGTAGTATTATCGGACCTCAATCCACTCTTTATCCTTCTACTAGCCTTATTACATTGATTTCATGGTGAAGAGATATTCCATTGTACATAAGTACCACATTTTCTTTATCCATTGTTCTCTTTCCTGGGATATTTAAGGTGTACTGAAGTTGAGGTTCTTGTAAACAGAGTAGCCCTAAACTGTGGTGTGCTTGTGTCTTGTTGATTTTTAGACTTCCCTAGATATACTCCCGTGATTGGAAGTGCCCTATGCTCTGTCGCTCTGTTTTTTAGATGATTTAGGAACCACCATACACTTCTCCAGAGTGGCTCTCGGCAGTTCACACACTGTCCATCAGCGTATAAAGGCTCCCTGTTCTCCATGGCCTGTCCTGCATTTCTGGTTTTTACAATTTTTTCGGATGGCCCTTTTGACCGGTGGGAAATGAGACTTCTTTGTTGTGCACATTTGCATTGCTTGCTTGCTTGGTTGCCCATAAAGTGCGTATGCGTTTTTTCCTGGATATATTCAGGAAATAACACATACTCCCTTTTGGGCCAACTGCATCATTGTCGAAATTCTGCCGCTTTTCATGTGCTTTAAAGGCGAGTCCAATCTATCTCTTGAAATCTGTTTCTTGCAATTCTGTCTTGCATTCAGATCCTCTTCTTTGCCTTACCTCAACATATTTTTGGACGTTAGTTTTCATTTATAACTCTGCAGGTTTGTGAATTGCAGTGACCCTGAGCTCCATTTTTTAAGTTGCTCTTTTGTGAGCTGGCCTCAAAACTGCAGGATTGCTTCAGGCCCTATTTTGGCTCCGGCGAGGCGGGCTGAGCCTTTTTTTAATTCTTATTCTTAATGGGAAATTAGAGTGACATGTGCCCGTCCAAACCCCTACAACTATTCTCTCATTGTTTCCCCCTGTTCCCGTTCATCCTCCTCACAATTTGCAAAATGTGTGAAACAGAAGTTTAAATGTGCTGATTCTCTAAGTGGGGAGATTCTAAGTAACGTGGCTGGAATGATGAACAGGAGCACCAGGAGAGGATAAATGAGGTGCATTTTAGACACATCTCCCGATCACATGGTGTACAGTCCTCTGGGTTTTCCATGCATGTTTTAGCTGTAGGAAGATTCCTTGAACCTGCAGATTTGGGACCCATTGAATGGGTACCAGGTAGTATTACTTTAAAGGGTGTGCATTTCCTCACCCAACCCCACATTTCTCTTAGTGCGAACAGTTTCCAGCCTTATGTCTCATCCTGCTGTGGGTCTAGATGTGTTCAATCCATGTTGCATCACCGTCTCTGAGGAAAAGTTGTAAGAGGTTTTCTCTGTCTCTCTGTCGTTTATTTTTTTCAATTTATTACTATGTTGTTTACAGCTGATTTTCAAAGCTCTGTTTCTTGCTGCTGTACATCTACTTGATTCACGTACAGAGAGACATCAATAATTTCTTTTTTAGATTCTTACCAGTCATAGATATTCTTTTCCGGTGACTTGAGTGTGCTGAGTGCAGTTCTTTTAGTTACCGTGTAGGCCTTGTTGATTATCAGTTTGGTATTTGGAATGGTATCTTTGCTAATTTCAACCTCCTGGATGATGCCTCACCCCTCGCCACCTTTCCCGTTTAGCAGCCTTACACGTGTTTTCTACATATTTATGTCACTTAGAATGATCATACGTAACTCCTCCGGAGTTGTTACAACTGGCCATATTTCATTGATTTCCAGGCTGAGTAATATTCCACTCTACATAAGTACCACATCTCTATCCATTTTTTCCCTCCAGAGACATTTAAGTTATATCCTAGTCGAGGATCTTTTAAACAGAGAGGCAGTAAACATTGGGGTGCCTGTGTCCTCTCGATTTTTGTTTTTCCCAAGATATACGCCCATGAGTGCAAGTGCCCTATGCTCTGTAGCTCATTTTTTAGATGCTTTAGTAAACACAATACAGTTCTCCAGAATGGCCGTTGGCCATATACATTTCCACTATAAGCCTCACAGGGCTCCCTCCTCTCCTTGCCCTGTCCTGCATTTCTGGCATTTACACTTTATGAGGATGGCTCTTCTGACTGATGCGAAGTGATATCTTTTGTAGTATTGATTTCCAGTGCCCACCTGTTTGGTTGGCTAAAAAAGTGTATGCCCTTTTCTTGAATATATACAGAAAAAAACGCATACAGCCTTTTTGGCCAACTGCAATGTCGGAAATGTTCAGCCCCTTTTCTTGTGCTTAATGGCGAGTCCTTTCTACCTCCTCAAATCCCTTTCCTGCCATTCTCCCTTGCTTGCCAATCCTTTTCTCTGACTTTCCTCAAGACATTTTTCAGTGATAGATATTTTCAACTCTGCAGTTTCGTGAATTTTACTGCCCCTGAGTTCCATTGTTCAACTTGTGTTTATGGGAACTGGCCACAAAGCAGTGGGATTTCCTCAAGCCCTATACTGTTTCCATGGGCAACCCTAGCCTTTGGTCAATTCATCTTCCTGATTGGAAATTAGAGTGACATGTGCCTGTCTGAACACCTAGGACTTGTCTCTCATTGTTCCTCATCCTTCCGCTTCATCCTCTGGACAAATTCCAAACTGTACGCAACAGGATGTTGACAGTGTTGACATCTCCAAGTGGGGAGACTGTTAGTAAAGACGCTGGAGGGGTGAACCCGAGGCCCAGGAGATGAGGAGATGAGATGCCTTTTCCAAACTCTTCCCGATCAGACGGTATACCATCCTCTGGATGTGACAGACATGTTTTAGCAGTAGGAAGAGTCCCATTCATGTAAGGAGAACACCAGGGCTTTTTCAAAATCAGTGTCTCCCCGAAACCCAAACTGGGGAGTTTTTTAAGCTACGGCTACACATATGTTCATTAAGGGCCTTGGGAAGTAGGCAGAGTCCAAACTTTAGATGACTGAAGTCTTCAGGGTCAGAAGCACTCACCACCGGCTTCCCTTAGGTTACACTTTAACTGTCATTGATAGATGATGTCAATAAAAATATCTATCCTTTTTCCGATTATTTCCCCTTATAGGTTATTGCACAATATTGAGTGTAGTTCCCTGTGCTATACAGTAGTTCCTTGTTGATGATCTATTTTATACATAGCAGTGTGTATGTGTTAATTCCAAACTGTTAATTTATCCCTCCTCCCACCTTTCCCCTTTGGTAATAATAAATTATAAGATTTTATACTTCTCAGAAATGGGGGAGCTGAAAGAGAGGTATCATTTTCAATGGAAAAGCATTTAAAACAAGATTGAAGCTTTAACCAAGATTATTAGATGTACATCCTTGGAAAGAAATCACTTCATTTCTCTAATATTGACCTGACAAATAAGACAAACCTTCTCACTGAACTTGCTTATAATAAAGTGATGGAAATATCAAATGGAAGTGTTAGAAACATCTTATTTTACCCGAGCCTTATAAACTGTTCTATGTTAACTACAGTTTGGCTCACACATCTGTTCATTGAAGTTACAATAGTCTCAATTTCTGTTACTGATCCTCCAGAGTGGACCCCAACAAGGGTCCCCCTGCCCAGTGTCATTGGGGCCAACAGATCGAGACTGAGTTTGGTTCCCAAGCAAAGGAAACTTTATATTTTCATCAGAGAATGGAGAGGTGAGAGCATGCACTACCCCGTGGGCTGTGGGCTGGGCTGCTGTGTAGAGATCCTGTCAGAGTCAGTGGGAGGGAGGGGGCGGAGCTCTCAAGGGCCGGGTTGGCTGCAGCTCAGGCTCTATATCTCGGAGTCTGCACTGGGCCCCAGGAGCTGAGGTGTCGACCCAGCCATTCTGCACCAGGAAATCTGGTCTGAAGTGCCGGGTGTGGAACCTCTGCATGCGGGACCCTAGGAGCACGTGAAATTAGACAAAGCACAAAGGATAAAAAAGGTCAGACTTGACTTTATTGCCCAGATTCTATTTTTATCTCCCAGGGATTTTTAATGGGCTTTGCTGGGGACAAACCCCTCCTCTGCCTTTTGTCCCGTTCCTCATTCTTGGAGTGCTGAGGGTGCAGACCCTTCTTCTGTAACTGCTGAGTGCTGAGTTGGGAGCCCTCATACCAGGGGACGAGGGTCAGAACTTCTCCCCAGCAGCCTCCAGGTGACGTTGATTGGCCCCAGGACCCCTGCCTCCCTGCTCGTCCGCCTGAGCACCAGCATTGGAAGTGTTATAGATTCTAATGACCTTTAAGGGTCCAGGAAAGAGATGTGCAGAGACGCTGTGGGGGCCGGTTTCACCCCGCCCCACATTTGTTCGGCCACCTTAGGCTGACCGTTTCTGCCAGCCTAGATGCTCTGACCAGTAGTCTGCTCTTTCTTCAATTAGGCCCCTGAATTAACATAAAAACAGCACCAGGTGTCAGAGCCCTGCCCGCTCAACTCCCAGACAGTCCAGGGTCAGTGGTGATCAAGGACCATGATGGCCACTGAGTCAACAGCCTTTTGAAGTAAACAGGAGTCCAGCCGGTCTTATTGGCCACCATCATCACGGTGTCTGTAGGCTTTTCTATGGTGACAGTGTGATATACGGTTCCCCCGCCAAGATTATTAGCTCCCCTCCGGGTGCAGGAAGTCCTGCAAGCAGTAGTCTACTCCTTCGGGACACACTATTGTTGTTTTATGAGAGAAACTCCAGGTCAAGTGATGTTCACATGAGTCGTCATGGTGCCCTGTTGCCTCCGGTTATCTCTCTGGATGTTGGAGTTGGAGGGCCTCCTCACTCGAGGTCGGTGTGCCCACGGAGCGAACCCTGCAACTTCAGGGCATGGTTGGTGATTAGGATCACCACGTGGGGTCCTTTTCCCTTAGGAGGGAGGTGGCCTTTTGGGCTGCTGATTTCCAGGTTTTTAGATACCGCCAGTATCTTGGCCAGATGCAGCAGTGGGCCAAGCCCCTTGGTGACTGTAGTTTATCCTACCTGGATGGCATTCTTGCGTTGTTCCATTTCAAGTGGTCCCAGTTTTTGCACTAATTCTCCAATGGCGATTCACCTTTCACCGGGAATGGAAAGGTCAAAGGGTTTAGCTCAATTAGGGAGTTCCAGGGCAAGGGTCTGAATTGACTGCTCTTTCCATTCTTGAAAGGCCACTTCTGGATTCTGTTCAAAAGGATCATCATCTTTTCCTTTCAGTGTTTCATATAGAGGCCCAGCTAGTAGACTGTAGTTAGGGATCCAGAAGCAGCAAACCCTGGCCTCCCCAGGAACCCCTAAGCTGTCTTCTAGTTTTAGAAAGGGGTAAGGCTGCAAATAGTTTCTTCCCTTTCCTGGGATGGGCTTCTCTGACCTTGTGTGAGAATGAAGCCCAGGCAGGTCACCGCAGTCTGTGATATTTGAGCTTTTTCTTGGACAACTTCTATCCTTTATTGGCTTGGTAGTTCAGAGGCCTCCTTAGTAGGGCTGGCAATCAGAATGTCGTCTACATATTGAAGGAGGGTTTCCTTTTCCAGAGGTAGAACTTTTCGGTCGTTAGCTAAGCTTTCCCCAAAGATGGTGTGGGAATTTTTGAACCCTTGGGGCAAGACGGCCCGGAAGTATTGTTTTAGTTGTATGTTGAGTCCTGCCACTCACAAGCCAAAATTTCTTGTGACTCTGGGACTAATGGAATACAAAAGAAGGCATCATTGAAGACTAATACAGAATACCATGTCCTGGTGGTTGGTAGAATGACCAGCAGGGTGTAGGAATCAGGAGCAACTGGAGGTATATCCTCGGTGGCTTCACTGACTGTCCTGACATCCTTTACCAGGTCCCCAGCAGCCCATGGGGCTCTCGTGGTCAGGCCAATCCCAGGATATGGAGCTCTCCTGGGCAGGTACCCCACCCCCAACCCAGCCCACGGGGCTCTCATGGTCAGGCCCCTCCCAGGATACAGAGCTACCCTTGCAGGTACCGTGGCAGGGCTGGGCACACAGGAACCGTGCACATAGCCCTCATTGAAGAGCACCCCCAGCTCACCTGTCGCTCAGAGCTGACACAGAGCACCTCAGAGCAGGACTTGAACTAACAAACAGCAGCTCCGACAGGTCTGTGACCCTGGGCATCACTCTGTGTGGCCTCCCTCCACCTGGTCTTCCAGAGACTTCCACTGCACCCAGGGCACCAGGCCTCTGTCTCCAACCACCACCCACCCCTCCTCTCCCTGACTCCTGGGTTCCTCTCATTAGGAGAGGGTTTTCTTGAAGTTGTCTCCCACTCATGGGCCAGATAAAATGATTAGAAAACAAGCCAAAGCTGCAGCCCCTTGTCTATCCTGACTCTCAGGAGCCCACACCTGTTCCTTGGACCTGGCCGGTTCAGCAAGTTCCATTTTCTGCAACTGTGAGCCCCTGAGGGGTGATGATTGGCTACCTGGGCAGCCTTACCATGCCGGCCAGCCCTCCCCAGGTGTGCCTGGGTTGAGATCAATATAAATACCACTCCAGGCAGCAAAAGCCCCTGCAGCTGTGCCTGACGCCATTTTCTCTGCCCTGTCAGCAGTCTCGGGGCTGGGCTGGTGGGAGGGAGTGAGAGGCCACGGCTTTGTGGGTGGCCCAGTGTGAGTGGGGCTCTGCTGGACTTTCTGCAGCAGATGCCAGGCTGCCACCTGCTAAAGAAGAGGATGTGTCACCCATACCTGCTGCTGGAATTTCTCCCTGGGCAGAGGTGAGGAAGGAAAAAAGCAGTGGGGGCAGGGACAGGACGGGTATCTCAGGCAGGGAAATGGAAATCTTCCAGAAGAGCACCCAGGGCCAGGACCATCCTGGCTGGCCTGCAGGCACCAAGTCAGCTGGCATGCTGTCACTCGTGTGGCTCCATGGCCCTTCCTCTAGGCTTTCAAGTCCTTGTATATATTCAGGTGTTTTACCTGGGTAGGGTGGGAACAGTTCAGCAGCAAGTGGCCTGGGGCTCAGCTCACGTTTACTCACAGATGCCTCGGCACGGTGCCCCAGCTTTGCAATGAGGACGCTTGTTGTGTGGGGGCTGCTGGCTGAATGGGAGACGATTCCCCACCACTGACCAACTTCAGAATTGTTTACAACTGGAGCAAGTGCCCTGATACGGTTTTCCTCTGAGTAACTGGTGGGTTCTGTTTTTTTTTTTCTCTTTTTCGTTTTTGGTTCAAGGTAGATTTTATTCCTCTTTTTTGTATTTACAGATATAAGCATGGAAATAATTTATTCATATAAATACATGTATGTGAAGGGAATAATTGTTTTTTCTGTTTTATTTTTTAAATTTTATTTCTTTTTAATTTTGAATTTTATTTTATATTTTTATACAGCAGGTTCTCATTGGTTATCTATTTTATACATATAAATGTTTACATGCCAATCCCAATCTCTCAACTCCTCCCACCACCACCCCTCCAAGAGCTTTCCCCCCTTGTTGTCCATACGATTGTTGTCTACATCTGTTGCTCTATTTATGCCTTGCAAAACGGTTAATCTGTACAGTTTTTCTAGGTTCCACATATATGCATGAATATACAAGATTTGTTTTTCTCTTTCTGACTTACTTCACTCTGTAGGACAGTCTCTAGATCCATCGACGTCTCTACAAATGACCCAATTTCATTCCTTTCATGGCTTAGTAATATTCCATTTTATATATGTACCACAGCTTTATGCATTCGTCTGTCTGTGGGCATTTAGGTTGCTTCCATTACCTCGATATTGTAAATAGTGATGCAATGAACATTGCGGTGAATGTCTCTTTTTGATTTATGGTTTTGTCTGAGTATATGTCCAGTCCTGGGATTGCTGTATCATATGGTAATTCTATTATTAGTTTCTTAAGAAACTCCATATTGTTCTCCATAGTGACTGTATCAATTTATATTCCCAACAATAGTGGAAGAGTGTTCCTTTTCTCCACACCCTTTCCAGCATTTGTTGTTTGTAGATTTTCAGATGATGCCCATTCTAACAGGTGTGAGGTGATACCTCATTGTTGAGTCCATTTCGTTGAGCAACGGGTAGGTCTTGTCTATTACATATTTGGCTTATGGAACGGTATCTGTGCTAATTTCAAACTCTGGTTTTATGCAGCACCCCAACTCACCTTTCCCCTTAAGCAAGCATAAGTTGGTTTTCTAAACTTGAGACCCTGTTCTGTTTTGTAATTCAGTTCATGTGTAGCCAAGTTTACATTCCGTGCATTAGTGATACCTTATGATGTTTCTTTTTCTGTGTGACTTATTTCACTTAGAATCATCATGCCTCAATCCACTCATTATGCTGGTACAGGCCTGGTGACACAGATTTCATTGCTGAGTGGTATTCTGTTGTACATAAGTACCGCAACTTCTTTATCAATTATTTGTTCTCTGGGATATTTAACTTGTACTGTAGAAGAGGCTCCTGTAAACAGAGCCGTTGTAAATTTTGGGGTGGCTGTGTCTTTTTGATTTTAATTTCCCTAAGCTATAGGACCATAAGTGGAAATGCCCTAGATTCTGTTGCTTTGTTTTTCAGATGTATCAGGAAACACCATACACTTCTCCAGAGTGGCTGTTGGCAATGTACATCCCGCCCATAAGCATAACAAGGCTCCTTTTTCCCCATGGCCTGTCTTGCCTTTCTGGATTTTACACTTTTCTCAGTGGCCCTTTAGACCGGGGGGAAGTGACACTTCATAGTAGTTCGGATTTCCATTGCAAGCTTGCTTGGTTTGCCAAAAAGGGCGTATGTGTTTTTTCCTGAATATATTCAGGAACAAACTCATACGCCCTTTGTTGCCAAGTGCATCATTGTCGATGTTCTGCCTCTTTTCCTATGCTTTAAATACAAATCCAGTCTACCTCCTGAATTCGGTTTCCTGCAATTCTGCCCCGCTTTCAAGTCCTCTTCGCAGCCTTACTTCAATATATTTTTGGACGTTATCTGTCATTTATAACTCTGCAGGTTTGTGAATTACAGGGCCCCTGAGCTCCTTTCTTCAACTCGCTTTCTTGTGAGCAGGCCGCAAACCCGCAAGACTGCTTCAGGCCCTAATCTGCTTCTGGCAGGGCACGCTGAGCCTTTGGTTAATTCCCCTTCCTGGTGGGAAATGAGTGTTAAATATGCCCGTCCAGACACCTACCTCACTCTCAACCCCTTGGTGATGTGGGTCCTCTGGTTTGTGGCCACTTTTGCTGGGTTCCTCACCTTTCAATGATGTGGCCCCACTAGTGTGAGGACACTCCTGCTTGGTTCTCATCCACGTGGTTATGTGGACCCCCTGGTGAGAGTCTGTTCCTGGCTTTGTTCCTCACCCACCTGTGAGGGAGACCCTCTGCTGATAGGTCACTCCTGCATGGCTGGCACACATTGCCTTGGTGAAGTCAGCCGTGTGGTGGCAGTTGGAGCGTGCTGGGAATCTCTTCCCCCGGTGATGAGGGTCCTCTTGCGTCAGGCCCTAACTGCTGGGCTCACCAACTTTTCTTAGGGAGCCCAGTGATGCTTTGGCACTCCTCTTAGGATCCCATCTCCATGGGGATGTGGGCCTTCTGCTCTGAGGTCCCAACGGCTGGGTTGTTCACATTTTCATGATGTGGGCTCTCTGGTGTTAGTTCACAGAAGCCTGGATCCCATAGCCTCTGTGCTCTTGGCTGCCTGCTGGGAGGTTCCAACTGCTGGATTCCTCACTTTTTTAATTTTTTGGGCCCTCTGTTGTGAGGATCCTCCTGCCTGCCTCACTCCCAGCCCCTTCGTGATGTGTGTCGTCTGGTTTGAGGCCACATGTGCTGGGTTCCTCACCTTTCGATGATGTGGGACCAATGGTCTTAGGAGACTCCTGCCTGGTTCACATCCCCTTGGTGATGTGGGCCCTCTGTTGAGAGTCTGATCCCGGCTGGGTTCCTCACCCATCTGTGAGGTAGGCCGTCTGATGTGAGGTCACTCTTGCCTGGCTTGCTCACCTCGCCTTGTGGACATGAGCCCTCTGGTGGCACTTGGAGCCTGCTGGGAGCCTCCTCTCCTCGGTGATGAGGGCCCTCTGGCATCAGGCCCTAACTGCTGGGCTCCCTACATTTTGTGATGTGCGCCCAGTGGTGCGAGGACACTCCAGCCAGGTTCACATCCCCATTGGGGTGTGGGCCTTCTGCTCTGAGGTCCCAAAGCCTGGGTTGCTCACAGTTTCATGATGTGGGCTCTCTGCTGTTAGTTCACTCCTGCCTGCATCCCATAGCTTCTGTGCTCTGGGCCGCCTGCTGGGAGGTTCCAACTGCTGGATTCCTCACCTTTCTTATTCTTTGGGCCCTCTGTTTTTAGGCTACTCCTGCCTGCCTCACTCCCATTCCCTTTGTGATATGTGTCCTCTGATTTGAGGCCACATGTGCTGGGTTCCGCACCTTTCGATGATGTGACCCCACTGGAGGGAAGACAGTCCTGACTGGTTCCCATCCCCTTGCTGATGTGGGCCCTCAGGTGAGAGTCTGATCCTGGCTGGGTTCCTCACCCTTCTGTGAGGTGGGCCCTCTGCTGTGAGGTCAATCATGCCTGTCTGGCACACGTCACCTTGGCGACGTGGGCCCTCTGGTGGCAGTTGGAGTGTGCTGGGATCCTCCTCCCCTCGGTGATGAGGGCCCTCTTGCCTTAGGCCATAACTGCTGGGCTCCCCACATTTTCTGATGTGCGCCAAGTGAGTGAGGAGACTCTTGCCAGGTTCCCATCCCCATGGCGATATGGGCCTTCTGCTCTGAGGTCAAAACGGCTGGCTTGCTCACAGTACCATGATGTGGGCCCTCTGCTGTGAGTTCACTCCGGCAAGGATCCCTTATCATCGGTGCTCTGAGCCGCCTGCTGGGAGGTTCCAACTGCTGGATTCCTCAACTTTTTTATTCTATGTGCCCTCTGTTGTGAGGCTCCTCCTGCCTGCCTCACTGCCAGCCCCTTGGTGATGACTGTCCTATGGCTTGAGGCCACATGTGCTGCGTTCCTCACCTTTCGATGATGTGACCCCACTCGTGTGAGGACACTCCTGCCTGGTTCCCATCCCCTTGGTGAGGTGGGCCCTCTGGCGAGAGTCTAATCCTGGCTGGGTTCCTCAACGTTCTGTGAGGTAGGCCCTCTGCTGTGAGGTCACTCCTGCCTGGCTGGCACACGTCACCTTGGAGACGTGAGCCCTCTGGTGGCAGTTGGAGCGTGCAGGGCGCCTCCTCCTCTCGGTGATGACGGCCCTCTGGCGTCAGGCCCTAAATGGTGGGCTCCCCACATTTTCTGATGTGCGCCCAGTGGTGCGAGGACACTCCAGCCAGGTTCCCATTCCCATGGGGATGTGGTCCTTCTGCGCTGAGGTCTCAACTCCTGGGTTGCTCACAGTTTTGTGATGTGGGCCCTCTGCTGTGAGTTCACTGTGGCCTGGATCCCATAGCCTCGGTGTTCTGGGCCGCCTGCTGGAAGGTCTAAATGCTGGAATCCTCACGTTTTTTATATTATGTGCCCTGTGTTGTGAGGCTACTCCTGCCTGCCTCACTCCAAGGCCCTTGGTGATGTGGGTCCTCTGGTTTGAGGACACATGTGCTGGGTTCCTCACCTTAAGATGATGAGGCCCCACTGGTGTGAGGATAATCCTGACTGGGTCCCATCCCCTTTGTGATGTGGGCCCTCTGGTGAGAGTCTGATCCTGGCTGGGTTCCTCACCCATCTGTGAGGTGGGCCCTCTACTATCAGGTAACTCTTGCCTGGGTTGCTCACCTCGCCTTGTTGACATGAGCCCTCTGGTGGCAATTGGACCCTGCTGGGAGCCTCCTCAGCTCTGTGATGAGGGCCCTCTGATGTCAGGCCCTAACTGCTGGGCTCCCCAACTTTTCTTAGTGAGCCCAGTGTTGCTCAAGCACTCCTCTTAGGTTCCCATCCCCATGGGGATGTGGGCCTTCTGCTCTGAGGTTCCAACGGCTGGGTTGATCACAATTTCATGATGTGGGCTCTCTGGTGTTAGTTCACTGTGGCCTGGATCCCATAGCCTCTGTGGTCTTGGCTGCCTGCTGGGAGGTTCCAACTGCTCGATTCCTCAACTTTTGTATTCTATGGGTCCTGTGTTGTGATGCTCCTCCTGCCTGCCTCACTCGCAACCCCTTCGTGATGTGGGTCTTCTGGTTTGAGGCCACATGTGCTGGGTTAGGCAACTTTCAATGATGTGGCCCCACTGGTGTGAGGACACTCCTGCCTGGTTCCCATCCCCTTGGTGATGTGGGCCTTCTGGTGACAGTCTTATCCTGGCTGAGTTCCTCACTCTTCTGTGAGGTAGGCCCTCTGCTGTGAGGTCAATCCTGCCTGACTTGCACACATCACCTTGGCGACGTGGGCCCTCTGTTGGCACATGGAACCTGCTGGGAGCCTCCTGCCCTCGGTGATGATGGCCCTCTAGCATCAGGCTCTAACTGCTGGGCTCCCCACGTTTTCTGATGTGAGCCCAGTGATGCCAGGACACTCCTGTCAGGTTCCCATCCCCATGGGGATGTGGGCTTTCTGCTCTGAGGTCTCAATGCCTGGGTTGCTCACAGTTTCATGATGTGGGCTCTCTGGTGTTAGTTAACTCCTGCCTGCATCCCATAGCTTCTGTGCTCTCGGCCGCCTGCTGGGAGGTTCCAAATGCTGGATTCCTCACTTTTTTTATTCTTTGGGCCCTCTGTTTTTAGGCTACTCCTACCTGCCTCACTCCCATCCCCTTTGTGATGTATGTCCTCTGATATGAGGCCACATGTGCTGGGTTCCTCACCTTTCGATGATGTGGTCCCACTGGTGGGAGGACAGTCCTGACTGGTTCCCATCCCCTTGGTGTTGTGGGCCCTCTGGTGAGAGTCTCATCCTGCCTCGGTTCCTCACCCTTCTGTGAGATAGGCCCTCTGCTGTGAGGTCACTACTGCCTGGCTGGTGCATGCCACCTTGTAGACGTGGGCCCTCTGTTGGCAGTTGGAACCTGCTGGGAGTCTCCTCCCCTCAGTTATGAGGGCCCCCTGGCATCAGGCCCTAACTGCTGGGCTCCTAACATTTTCTGATATGTGCTAAGTGGTGCAAAGCCACTCCTGCCAGGTTCCCATCCCAATGGGGATGTGGGCCTTCTGTTCTGAGGTCCCAACAGCTGGGCTGCTCACAGGTTCATGATGTGGGCCCTCTGCTGTGAGTTCACTGCGGCCTGGATCCCATAGCCTCGGTGCTCTGGGCCACTTGCTGGGAGGTTCCAACTGCTGGATTCCTCAACTTTTATATTCTATGGACCCTGTGTTGTGAGGCCAGTCCTGCCAGCCTCATTCCGAACCCCTTGGTGATGTGGTTCCTCTGGTTTGAGGACACATGTGCTGGGATCCTCACCTTTCGATGATGTTGTCCCACTGGTGTGGGGACACTCCTGCCTGGTTCCCATCCCCTTGGTGATGTGGGCCCTCTGGTGAGAGTCTGATCCTGGCTGTGTTCCTCACCCTTCTGTGAGGTGGGCCCTCTGCTGTGAGGTCACTCCTGCCAGGCTGGCACACATCGCCTTGGCGACGTTGGCCCTCTGGTGGCAGCTGGAGCCTGCTGGGAGCCTCCTCCTCTCGGTGATGAGTGCCCTCTAGCGTCAGGCCCTAACTTCTGAGCACCCCACGTTTTCTGATGTGAGCCCAGTGATGCCAGGACACTCCTGTCATGTTCCCATCACCATGGGGATGTGGGCCTTCTGCTCTGAGGTCCCAATGTCTGGGTTGCTCACAGTTTCATGATGTGGGCTGTCTGGTGTTAGTTCACTCTGGCCTGGTTTCTCTAGCCTCTGTGCTCTGGGCCGCCTGCTGGGAGGTTCCAACTGCTGGATTCCTCACCTTTCTTATTTTTGGGCCCTCTGTTATGAGGCTCCTCCTGCCTGCCTCACTCCCAGCCCCTTGGTGATGGGTGTCCTATGGTTTGAAGCCACATGTTCTGGGTTCCTCACCTTTAGATGATGTGGCCCTACTCATGTGAGGACACTCCTGCCTGGTTCCAATCCATTTGGTGATGTGGGCCCTCTGGTGCGAGTCTGATCCTGACTGGGTTCGTCACACTTCTCTGAGGTGGACCCTCTGCTGTGAGGTCATTCGTGCCTGGTTGGCACACATCGCCTTGGCGACGTCAGCCCTCTGGTGGCAGTTGGAGCCTGCTGGGAGCCTCCTTCCCTTGGTGATGAGGGTCCTCTGGCGCCAGGCCCTAACTGCTGGTCGCCCAAAATTTTCTGATACGTTCTCAGTGGTGCGAGGACACTCCTACCAGAATTCCATCCCCATGGGGATGTGGGCCTCCTGCTCTGAGGTCCCAATGGCTGGGTTGCTCAGTTTCATGACATGGGCCCTCTTCTGTGAGTTCACTGTGGCCTGGATCCCATAGCCTCGGTGCTCTGGGCCGCCTGCTGGGAGGTTCCAACTGCTGGATTCCTCACTTTTTTATTCTATGTGCCCAGTGTTGTGAGGCTACTCCTGCCTGCCTCACTCCGAGGTCCTTGGTGATGTGGGTCCTCTGGTTTGAGGACACATGTGCTGAGTACCTCAGCTTTCGATGATGTGGCCCCACTGATGTGAAGACACTCCTGCCTGGTTCCCATCCCCTTGGTGATGTGGGCCCTCTGGTGAGAGTCTGATGTTGGCTGGGTTTCTCACCCTTCTGTGAGGTGGGACCTCTGCTGTGAGGTAACTCCTGCCTGGCATGCTAACGTTGCCTTGGCAATGTGAGCCCTCAGGTGGCAGTTGGAGCCTGCTGGGAATCTCCTCCCCTCAGTTATGAGAGCTCTGGATAAAACACATATGCCCTTTTTTGCCAAGTGCATTATTTTCCAAGTTCTGTCTCTTTTCCTATGCTTTAAGAGCTACTCCCGTGTACGTTTTGAAATCAATTTCCAGCAATTCTGCCCTGCATTCAAGTCCTCTTCGCAGCCTTACTTCAGCATAATTTTGGATGATAGCTGTCATTTATAACTCCGAAGGTTTCTGAATTACAGTGCCCCTGAGCTCCTTTCTTCAACTCGCTTTCTTGTGAGCTGGCCGCAACACCGCAGGATCTCCTCAGGCCCTAATTTAGTTCCAGCATGGCACGCGGAGCCTTTGGTTAATTCCTCTTCCTGGTGGGAAATGAGAGTTAAATTTGCCCGTCCGGACACCTCCACCTAGTCTCTCATTGGTTCTCCCTATTCCTGTTCATTTTCCACAGAAATTGCAAACTGGGCCAAACAGGAGGTTAAAGGCACTGACTCTCCAAGTGGGGAGAGTGTTAGTAAAGCGTCTGGAATGTTGCACCCGAGTACCAGGGGACGAAAACTGAGACACATTTGAACACGTTTTCCGATCACACGGTGGATCATACTCTGGGTTCCACATGCATGTTTTAGCTGAAGGAAGAATCCCTTAAACAGGGAGAGTTGAGACCCATGGAATGGGTACCATGCAATATGACTTCAAAGGGTCTGCATTTGCTCACCGAACCTCACCAATCCTATCACTGCTGCGTTTATGCCACTGTACACATGCTTGATTCTCTTTCGGAGACATATAAATCCATAGGTTTTAAGATTCTTACTAGTCAGGTAGATTCTTACTAGTCAGGTATATTCTTAGGCGTTTAATATGGGGTGTTGAGTCCACTTCGTTGAGCAAGGAGTAGCTCTTGTCTATTACATATTTGGCTTATGGAACGGTATCTGTGCTAATTTCAATCTCTGGTTTTATGCAGCACCCCAACTCACCCGTCCCCTTAAGCAAGCATAAGTTGGTTTTCTACATTTGACACCCTGTTCTGTTTTGTAATTCAGTTCTTGTGTAGCCAAGTTTACATTCCGTGTATCAGTGATATCTTATGATGTTTCTTTTTCTGTGTGACTAATTTCACTTAGAATCATCGTACCTGAATCCACTCATTATGCTGCTACGGGCCTGATGACATAGATTTCATTGCTGAGTGATATTGCATTGTACATAAGTACCACAACTTCTTTATCCATTTTTCGCTTTCTGTGATATTGAACTTGTTCGGTAAACGAGGTTCTTGTAAACAGAGCCGTCCCAAACTTTGGGGTGGCTGTGTCTTTTTGATTTTAATTTCCCTAAGCTATAGGACCATAAGTGGAAGTGCCCTAGGCTCTGTTGCTTTGTTTTTTGGATGTTTCAGGAAACACCATACACTTCTCCAGAGTGGCTGCTGGCAATTTACATCCCGCCCATCAGCATAACAAGGCTCCCAGTTCTCCATGGCCTGTCCTGCCTTTCTGGATTTTACACTTTTTTCAGATGGCCCTTTTGACTGGGGGGCAGTGAGACTTCATTGTAGTGCAGATTTCCTTTGCAAGCTTGCTTGGTTGGCCAAAAAGGGCGTATGCGTTTTTTCCTGAATATATTAAGGAAAAAACGCATATGCACTTTTTGGGCAAGTGCATCATTGTGGACGTTCTGCATCTTTTCCTATGCTTTACATTCAATTCCAGTCTACCTCCTGAAATCGGTTTCCTGCAATTCTGCCCTGCTTTCAACTCCTCTTGGCAGCCTTACTTCAATATATTTTTGGAAGATAGCTGTCATTTATAACTCTGCAGGTTTGTGAATTACAGTGCCCCTGAGCTCCTTTCTTCAACTCGCTTTCTTGTGAGCTGGCCGCAACACCGCAGGATTGTTTCAGGCCCTAGTTTGGTTCTGGCACGGCATGCTGAGCCTTTGGTTAATTCCTCTTCCTGGTGGGAAATGAGAGTTAAATTTGCCCGTCCGGACACCTCCACCTAGTCTCTCATTGGTTCTCCCTATTCCTGTTCATTTTCCACAGAAATTGCAAACTGGGCCAAACAGGAGGTTAAAGGCACTGACTCTCCAAGTGGGGAGAGTGTTAGTAAAGCGTCTGGAATGTTGCACCCGAGTACAAAGGGACGAAAACTGAGACACATTTGAACACTTTTCCCGATCACATGGTGGATCATACTCTGGGTTCCACATGCATGTTTTAGCTAAAGGAAGAATCCCTTAAACCTGGAGTGTTGAGACCCATGGAATGGGTACCATGCAATATGACTTCAAAGGGTCTGCATTTGCTCACCGAACCTCAGCAATCCTATCACTGCTGCGTTTATGCCGCTGTACATACGCTTGATTCTCTTTCGGAGACATATAAATCCATAGGTTTTAAGATTCTTACTAGTCAGGTAGATTCTTAGGCGTTTAATATGGGGTGTTGAGTCCACTTCGTTGAGCAAGGAGTAGCTCTTGTCTATTACATATTTGGCTTATGGAACGGTATCTGTGCTAATTTCAATCTCTGGTTTTATGCAGCACCCCAACTCACCCGTCCCCTTAAGCAAGCATAAGTTGGTTTTCTACATTTGACACCCTGTTCTGTTTTGTAATTCAGTTCTTGTGTAGCCAAGTTTACATTCCGTGTATTAGTGATATCTTATGATGTTTCTTTTTCTGTGTGACTAATTTCACTTAGAATCATCGTACCTGAATCCACTCATTATGCTGCTACGGGCCTGATGACATAGATTTCATTGCTGAGTGATATTGCATTGTACATAAGTACCACAACTTCTTTATCCATTTTTCGCTTTCTGTGATATTGAACTTGTTCGGTAAACGAGGTTCTTGTAAACAGAGCCGTCCCAAACTTTGGGGTGGCTGTGTCTTTTTGATTTTAATTTCCCTAAGCTATAGGACCATAAGTGGAAGTGCCCTAGGCTCTGTTGCTTTGTTTTTTGGATGTTTCAGGAAACACCATACACTTCTCCAGAGTGGCTGCTGGCAATTTACATCCCGCCCATCAGCATAACAAGGCTCCCAGTTCTCCATGGCCTGTCCTGCCTTTCTGGATTTTACACTTTTTTCAGATGGCCCTTTTGACCGGGGGGCAGTGAGACTTCATTGTAGTGCAGATTTCCTTTGCAAGCTTGCTTGGTTGGCCAAAAAGGGCGTATGCGTTTTTTCCTGAATATATTCAGGAAAAAACGCATACGCCCTTTTTGGCCAAGTGCATCATTGTGGACGTTCTGCATCTTTTCCTATGCTTTACATTCAATTCCAGTCTACCTCCTGAAATCGGTTTCCTGCAATTCTGCCCTGCTTTCAACTCCTCTTGGCAGCCTTACTTCAATATATTTTTGGAAGATAGCTGTCATTTATAACTCTGCAGGTTTGTGAATTACAGTGCCCCTGAGCTCCTTTCTTCAACTCGCTTTCTTGTGAGCTGGCCGCAACACCGCAGGATTGCTTCAGGCCCTAGTTTGGTTCCGGCACGGCATGCTGAGCCTTTGGTTAATTCCTCTTCCTGGTGGGAAATGAGAGTTAAATTTGCCCGTCCGGACACCTCCACCTAGTCTCTCATTGGTTCTCCCTATTCCTGTTCATTTTCCACAGAAATTGCAAACTGGGCCAAACAGGAGGTTAAAGGCACTGACTCTCCAAGTGGGGAGAGTGTTAGTAAAGCGTCTGGAATGTTGCACCCGAGTACCAGGGGACGAAAACTGAGACACATTTGAACACTTTTCCCGATCACACGGTGGATCATACTCTGGGTTCCACATGCATGTTTTAGCTAAAGGAAGAATCCCTTAAACCTGGAGTGTTGAGACCCATGGAATGGGTACCAATCAATATGACTTCAAAGGGTCTGCATTTGCTCACCGAACCTCAGCAATCCTATCACTGCTGCGTTTATGCCGCTGTACACACGCTTGATTCTCTTTCGGAGACATATAAATCCATAGGTTTTAAGATTCTTACTAGTCAGGTAGATTCTTAGGCGTTTAATATGGGGTGTTGAGTCCACTTCGTTGAGCAAGGAGTAGCTCTTGTCTATTACATATTTGGCTTATGGAACGGTATCTGTGCTCATTTCAATCTCTGGTTTTATGCAGCACCCCAACTCACCCGTCCCCTTAAGCAAGCATAAGTTGGTTTTCTACATTTGACACCCTGTTCTGTTTTGTAATTCAGTTCTTGTGTAGCCAAGTTTACATTCCGTGTATTAGTGATATCTTATGATGTTTCTTTTTCTGTGTGACTAATTTCACTTAGAATCATCGTACCTGAATCCACTCATTATGCTGCTACGGGCCTGATGACATAGATTTCATTGCTGAGTGATATTGCATTGTACGTAAGTACCACAATTTCTTTATCCATTTTTCGCTTTCTGTGATATTGAACTTGTACCTTAAACGAGGTTCTTGTAAACAGAGCCGTCCCAAACTTTGGGGTGGCTGTGTCTTTTTGATTTTAATTTCCCTAAGCTATAGGACCATAAGTGGAAGTGCCCTAGGCTCTGTTGCTTTGTTTTTTGGATGTTTCAGGAAACACCATACACTTCTCCAGAGTGGCTGCTGGCAATTTACATCCCGCCCATCAGCATAACAAGGCTCCCAGTTCTCCATGGCCTGTCCTGCCTTTCTGGATTTTATACTTTTTTCAGATGGCCCTTTTGACCAGGGGGCAGTGAGACTTCATTGTAGTGCAGATTTCCTTTGCAAGCTTGCTTGGTTGGCCAAAAAGGGCGTATGCGTTTTTTCCTCAGGAAAAAACGCATACGCCCTTTTTGGCCAAGTGCATCATTGTGGACGTTCTGCCTCTTTTCCTATGCTTTACATGCAATTCCCGTCTACCTCCTGAAATCTGTTTTGTGCAATTCTGCCCCGCTTTCAACTCCTCTTGGCAGCCTTACTTCAATATATTTTTGGAAGATAGCTGTCATTTATAACTCTGAAGGTTTGTGAATTACAGTGTCCCTGAGCTCCTTTCTTCAACTCGCTTTCTTGTGAGCTGGCCGCAACACCTCAGGATTGCTTCTGGCCCTAGTGTGGTTCCGGCATGGCACGCTGAGCCTTTGGTTAATTCCTCTTCCTGGTCGGATATGAGAGTTAAATTTGCCCGTCCGGACACCTCCACCTAGTCTCTCATTGGTTCTCCCTATTCCTGTTCATTTTCCACAGAAATTGCAAACTGGGCCAAACAGGAGGTTAAAGGCACTGACTCTCCAAGTGAGGAGAGTGTTAGTAAAGCGTCTGGAATGTTGCACCCGAGTACCAGGGGACGAAAACTGAGACACATTTGAACACGTTTGCCTATCACACGGTGGATCATACTCTGGGTTCCACATGCATGTTTTAGCTGAAGGAAGAATCCCTTAAACCTGGAGAGTTTAGACCCATGGAATGGGTACCATGCAATATGACTTCAAAGGGTCTGCATTTGCTCACCGAACCTCACCAATCCTATCACTGCTGCGTTTATGCCGCTGTACACACGCTTGATTCACTTTCGGAGACATATAAATCCATAGGTTTTAAGATTCTTACTAGTCAGGTATATTGTTAGGCGTTTAATATGGGGTGTTGAGTCCACTTCGTTGAGCAAGGAGTAGCTCTTGTCTATTACATATTTGGCTTATGGAACGGTACCTGTGCTCATTTCAATCTCCGGTTTTATGCAGCACCCCAACTCACCTTTCCCCTTAAGCAAGCATAAGTTGGTTTTCTACATTTGACACCCTGTTCTGTTTTGTAATTCAGTTCCTGTGTCGCCAAGTTTACATTCCGTGTAGTAGTGATATCTTATGATGTTTCTTTTTCTGTGTGACTTATTTCACTTAGAATCATCGTAACTGAATCCACTCATTATGCTGCTACGGGCCTGATGACATAGATTTCATTGCTGAGTGATATTGCATTGTACGTAAGTACCACAACTTCTTTATCCATTTTTCGCTTTCTGTGATATTGAACTTGTACCGTAAACGAGGTTCTTGTAAACAGAGCCGTCCCAAACTTTGGGGTGGCTGTGTCTTTTTGATTTTAATTTCCCTAAGCTATAGGACCATAAGTGGAAGTGCCCTAGGCTCTGTTGCTTTGTTTTTTGGATGTTTCAGGAAACACCATACACTTCTCCAGAGTGGCTGCTGGCAATTTACATCCCGCCCATCAGCATAACAAGGCTCCCAGTTCTCCATGGCCTGTCCTGCCTTTCTGGATTTTACACTTTTTTCAGATGGCCCTTTTGACCGGGGGGAAGTGAGATTTCATTGTAGTGCAGATTTCCTTTGCAAGCTTACTTGGTTGGCTAAAAAGGGCGTATGCTTTTTTTCCTGAATATATTCAGGAAAAAAAGCATACGCCCTTTTTGGCCAAGTGCATCATTGTGGACGTTCTGCCTCTTTTCCTATGCTTTACATGCAATTCCAGTGTACCTCCTGAAATCGGTTTCCTGCAATTCTGCCCCACTTTCAACTCCTCTTGGCAGCCTAATTCAATATATTTTTGGAAGATAGCTGTCATTTATAACTCTGCAGGTTTGTGAATTACAGTGCCCCTGAGCTCCTTTCTTCAGCTCGCTTTCTTGTGAGCTGGCCGCAGCACCGCAGGATTGCTTCAGGTCCTAGTTTGGTTCCGGCACGGCATGTTGAGCCTTTGGTTAATTCCCCTTCCTGGTGGGAAATGAGAGTTAAATTTGCCCGTCCAGACACCTCCACCTAGTCTCTCATTTGTTCTCCCTATTCCTGTTCATTTTCCGCAGAAATTGCAAAGTGGGCCAAACAGGAGGTTAAAGGCACTGACTCTCCAAGTGGGGAGAGTGTTAGTAAAGCGTCTGGAATGTTGCACCCGAGTACCAGGGGACGAAAACTGAGACACATTTGAACACGTTTCCCGATCACACGGTGGATCATACTCTGGGTTCCACATGCATGTTTTAACTGAAGGAAGAATCCCTTAAACATGGAGAGTTGAGACCCATGGAATGGGTACCATGCAATATGACTTCAAAGGGTCTGCATTTGCTCACCGAACCTCACCAATCCTATCACTGCTGCGTTTATGCCACTGTACACACGCTTGACTCTCTTTCGGAGACATATAAATCCATAGGTTTTAAGATTCTTACTAGTCAGGTATATTGTTAGGCGTTTAATATGGGGTGTTGAGTCCACTTCGTTGAGCAAGGAGTAGCTCTTGTCTATTACATATTTGGCTTATGGAACGGTATCTGTGCTAATTTCAATCTCTGGTTTTATGCAGCACCCCAACTCACCTTTCCCCTTAAGCAAGCATAAGTTGGTTTTCTACATTTGACACCCTGTTCTGTTTTGTAATTCAGTTCTTGTGTAGCCAAGTTTACATTCCGTGTAGTAGTGATATCTTATGATGTTTCTTTTTCTGTGTGACTTATTTCACTTAGAATCATCGTACCTGAATCCACTCATTATGCTGCTACGGGCCTGATGACATAGATTTCATTGCTGAGTGATATTGCATTGTACATAAGTACCACAACTTCTTTATCCATTTTTCACTTTCTGTGATATTGAACTTGTACCGTAAACGAGGTTCTTGTAAACAGAGCCGTCCCAAACTTTGGGGTGGCTGTGTCTTTTTGATTTTAATTTCCCTAAGCTATAGGACCATAAGTGGAAGTGCCCTAGGCTCTGTTGCTTTGTTTTTTGGATGTTTCAGGAAACACCATACACTTCTCCAGAGTGGCTGCTGGCAATTTACATCCCGCCCATCAGCATAACAAGGCTCCCAGTTCTCCATGGCCTGTCCTGCCTTTCTGGATTTTACACATTTTTCGGATGGCCCTTTTGACCGGGGGGCAGTGAGACTTCATTGTAGTGCAGATTTCCTTTGCAAGCTTGCTTGGTTGGCCAAAAAGGGTGTATGCGTTTTTTCCTGAATATATTCAGGAAAAAACGCATACGCCCTTTTTGGCCAAGTGCATCATTGTGGACGTTCTGCCTCTTTTCCTATGCTTTACATGCAATTCCAGTCTACCTCCTGAAATCGGTTTCCTGCAATTCTGCTCCACTTTCAAGTCCTCTTGACAGCCTTACTTCAATATATTTTTGGAAGATAGCTGTCATTTATAACTCTGCAGGTTTGTGAATTACAGTGCCCCTGAGCACCTTTCTTCAACTCGCTTTCTTGTGAGCTGGCCGCAACACCGCAGGATTGCTTCAGGCCCTCGTTTGGTTCCGGCACGGCATGCTGAGCCTTTGGTTAATTCCTCTTCCTGGTGGGAAATGAGAGTTAAATTTGCCCGTCCAGACACCTCCACCTAGTCTCTCATTGGTTCTCCCTATTCCTGTTCATTTTCCACAGAAATTGCAAACTGGGCCAAACAGGAGGTTAAAGGCACTGACTCTCCAAGTGGGGAGAGTGTTAGTAAAGCGTCTGGAATGTTGCACCCGAGTACCAGGGGACGAAAACTGAGACACATTTGAACACGTTTCCCGATCACACGGTGGATCATACTCTGGGTTCCACATGCATGTTTTAGCTGAAGGAAGAATCCCTTAAACATGGAGAGTTGAGACCCATGGAATGGGTACAATGCAATATGACTTCAAAGGGTCTGCATTTGCTCACCGAACCTCACCAGTCCTATCACTGCTGCGTTTATGCCGCTGTACACACGCTTGATTCTCTTTCGGAGACATATCAATCCATAGGTTTTAAGATTCTTACTAGTCAGGTAGATTCTTAGGCGTTTAATATGGGGTGTTGAGTCCACTTCGTTGAGCAAGGAGTAGCTCTTGTCTATTACATATTTGGCTTATGGAATGGTATCTGTTCTCATTTCAATCTCTTGTTTTATGCAGCACCCCAACTCACCTTTCCCCTTAAGCAAGCATAAGTTGGTTTTCTACATTTGACACCCTGTTCTGTTTTGTAATTCAGTTCTTGTGAAGCCAAGTTTACATTCCGTGTAGTAGTGATATCTTATGATGTTTCTTTTTCTGTGTGACTTATTTCACTTAGAATCATCGTACCTGAATCCACTCATTATGCTGCTACGGGCCTGATGACATAGATTTCATTGCTGAGTGATATTGCATTGTACGTAAGTACCACAACTTCTTTATCCATTTTTCGCTTTCTGTGATATTGAACTTGTACCGTAAACAAGGTTCTTGTAAACAGAGCCGTCCCAAACTTTGGGGTGGCTGTGTCTTTTTGATTTTAATTTCCCTAAGCTATAGGACCATAAGTGGAAGTGCCCTAGGCTCTGTTGCTTTGTTTTTTGGATGTTTCAGGAAACACCATACACTTCTCCAGAGTGGCTGCTGGCAATTTACATCCCGCCCATCAGCATAACAAGGCTCCCAGTTCTCCATGGCCTGTCCTGCCTTTCTGGATTTTACACTTTTTTCGGATGGCCCTTTTGACCGGGGGGCAGTGAGACTTCATTGTAGTGCAGATTTCCTTTGCAAGCTTGCTTGGTTGGCCAAAAAGGGCGTATGCGTTTTTTCCTGAATATATTCAGGAAAAAACGCATACGCCCTTTTTGGCCAAGTGCATCATTGTGGACGTTCTGCCTCTTTTCCTATGCTTTACATGCAATTCCAGTCTACCTCCTGAAATCGGTTTCCTGCAATTCTGCCCGCTTTCAACTCCTCTTGGCAGCCTTACTTCAATATATTTTTGGAAGATAGCTGTCATTTAAAACTCTGCAGGTTTGTGAATTACAGTGCCCCTGAGCTCCTTTCTTCAACTCGCTTTCTTGTGAGCTGGCTGCAACACCGCAGGATTGCTTCAGGCCCTAGTTTGGTTCCGGCACGGCATGTTGAGCCTTTGGTTAATTCCTCTTCCTGGTGGGAAATGAGAGTTAAATTTGCCCGACCAGACACCTCTACCTAGTCTCTCATTGGTTCTCCCTATTCCTGTTCATTTTCCGCAGAAATTGCAAACTGGGCCAAACAGGAGGTTAAAGGCACTGACTCTCCAAGTGGGGAGAGTGTTAGTAAAGCGTCTGGAATGTTGCACCCGAGTACCAGGGGACGAAAACTGAGACACATTTGAACACGTTTCCCGATCACACGGTGGATCATACTCTGTGTTCCACAGGCATGTTTTAGCTGAAGGAAGAATCCCTTAAACATGGAGAGTTGAGACCCGTGGAATGGGTACCATGCAATATGACTTCAATGGGTCTGCATTTGCTCACCGAACCTCACCAGTCCTATCACTGCTGCGTTTATGCCGCTGTACACACGCTTGATTCTCTTTCGGAGACATATCAATGCATAGGTTTTAAGATTCTTACTAGTCAGGTATATTCTTAGGCGTTTAATATGGGGTGTTGAGTCCACTTCGTTGAGCAAGGAGTAGCTCTTGTCTATTACATATTTGGCTTATGGAACGGTATCTGTGCTAATTTCAATCTCTGGTTTTATGCAACACCCCAACTCACCTTTCCCCTTAAGCAAGCATAAGTTGGTTTTCTACATTTGACACCCTGTTCTGTTTTGTAATTCACTTCCTGTGTTGCCAAGTTTACATTCCGTGTAGTAGTGATATCTTATGATGTTTCTTTTTCTGTGTGACTTATTTCACTTAGAATCATCGTACCTGAATCCACTCATTATGCTGCTATGGGCCTGATGACATAGATTGCATTGCTGAGTGATATTGCATTGTACGTAAGTACCACAACTTCTTTATCCATTTATCGCTTTGTGTGATATTGAACTTGTACCGTAAAAGAGGTTCTTGTAAACAGAGCCGTCCCAATCTTTGGGGTGGCTGTGTCTTTTTGATTTTAATTTCCCTAAGCTATAGGACCATAAGTGGAAGTGCCCTAGGCTCTGTTGCTTTGTTTTTTGGATGTTTCAGGAAACACCATACACTTCTCCAGAGTGGCTGCTGGCAATTTACATCTCGCCCATCAGCATAACAAGGCTCCCAGTTCTCCATGGCCTGTCCTGCCTTTCTGGATTTTACACTTTTTTCAGATGGCCCTTTTGACCGGGGGGCAGTGAGACTTCATTGTAGTGCAGATTTCCTTTGCAAGCTTGCTTGTTTGGCCAAAAAGGGCGTATGCGTTTTTTCTTGAATATATTCAGGAAAAAACGCATACGCCCTTTTTGGCCAAGTGCATCATTGTGGACGTTCTGCCTCTTTTCCTATGCTTTACATGCAATTCCAGTCTACCTCCTGAAATCGGTTTCCTGCAATTCTGCCCTGCTTTCAACTCCTCTTGGCATCCTAATTCAATATATTTTTGGAAGATAGCTGTCATTTATAACTCTGCAGGTTTGTGAATTACAGTGCCCCTGAGCTCCTTTCTTCAACTCGCTTTCTTGTGAGCTGGCCGCAACACCGCAGGATTGCTTCAGGCCCTAGTTTGGTTCCGGCACGGCATGCTGAGCCTTTGGTTAATTCCTCTTCCTGGTGGGAAATGAGAGTTAAATTGGCCCGTCCGGACACCTCCACCTAATCTCTCATTGGTTCTCCCTATTCCTGTTCATTTTCCACAGAAATTGCAAACTGGGCCAAACAGGAGGTTAAAGGCACAGACTCTCCAAGTGGGGAGAGTGTTAGTAAAGCGTCTGGAATGTTGCACCCGAATACCAGGGGACGAAAACTGAGACACATTTGAACACGTTTCCCGATCACACGGCGGATCATACTCTGGGTTCCACATGCATGTTTTAGCTGAAGGAAGAATCCCTTAAACCTGGAGAGTTGAGACCCATGGAATGGGTACCATGCAATATGACTTCAAAGGGTCTGCATTTGCTCACCGAACCTCACCAATACTATCACTGCTGCGTTTATGCCGCTGTACACACGCTTGATTCTCTTTCGGAGACATATAAATCCATAGGTTTTAAGATTCTTACTAGTCAGGTAGATTCTTACTAGTCAGGTATATTGTTAGGCGTTTAATATGGGGTGTTGAGTCCACTTCATTGAGCAAGGAGTAGCTCTTGTCTATTACATATTTGGCTTATGGACCGGTACCTGTGCTAATTTCAATCTCTGGTTTTATGCAGCACCCCAACTCACCTTTCCCCTTAAGCAAGCATAAGTTGGTTTTCTACATTTGACACCCTGTTCTGTTTTGTAATTCAGTTCTTGTGTAGCCAAGTTTACATTCCGTGTAGTAGTGATATCTTATGATGTTTCTTTTTCTGTGTGACTTATTTCACTTAGAATCATCGTACCTGAATCCACTCATTATGCTGCTACGGGCCTGATGACATAGATTTCATTGCTGAGTGATATTGCATTGTACGTAAGTACCACAACTTCTTTATCCATTTTTCGCTTTCTGTGATATTGAACTTGTACCGTAAACGAGGTTCTTGTAAACAGAGCCGTCCCAAACTTTGGGGTGGCTGTGTCTTTTTGATTTTAATTTCCCTAAGCTATAGGACCATAAGTGGAAGTGCCCTAGGCTCTGTTGCTTTGTTTTTTGGATGTTTCAGGAAACACCATACACTTCTCCAGAGTGGCTGCTGGCAATTTACATCCCGCCCATCAGCATAACAAGGCTCCCAGTTCTCCATGGCCTGTCCTGCCTTTTTGGATTTTACACTTTTTACAGATGTCCCTTTTGACCAGGGGGCAGTGAGACTTCATTGTAGTGCAGATTTCCTTTGAAAGCTTGCTTGGTTGGCCAAAAAGGGCGTATGCGTTTTTTTCCTGAAAAGATTCAGAAAAAAATGCATACGCCCTTTTTGGCCAAGTGCATCATTGTGGACATTCTGCCTCTTTTCCTATGCTTTACATGCAATTCCAGTGTACCTCCTGAAATCGGTTTCCTGCAATTCTGCCCCGCTTTCAACTCCTCTTGGAGCCTAACTTCAATATATTTTTGGAAGATAGCTGTCATTTATAACTCTGCAGGTTTGTGAATTACAGTGTCCCTGAGCTCCTTTCTTCAACTCGCTTTCTTGTGAGCTGGCCGCAACACCGCAGGATTGCTTCTGGCCCTAGTGTGGTTCCGGCATGGCACGCTGAGCCTTTGGTTAATTCCTCTTCCTGGTCGGAAATGAGAGTTAAATTTGCCTGTCCGGACACCTCCACCTAGTCTCTCATTGGTTCTCCCTATTCCTGTTCATTTTCCACAGAAATTGCAAACTGGGCCAAACAGGAGGTTAAAGGCACTGACTCTCCAAGTGAGGAGAGTTTTAGTAAAGCGTCTGGAATGTTGCACCCGAGTACCAGGGGACAAAAACTGAGACACATTTGAACACGTTTGCCGATCACACGGTGGATCATACTCTGGGTTCCACATGCATGTTTTAGCTGAAGGAAGAATCCCTTAAACCTGGAGAGTTGAGACCCATGGAATGGGTACAATGCAATATGACTTCAAAGGGTCTGCATTTGCTCACCGAACCTCACCAATACTATCACTGCTGCGTTTATGCCGCTGTACACACGCTTGATTCTCTTTCGGAGACATATAAATCCATAGGTTTTAAGATTCTTACTAGTCAGGTAGATTCTTACTAGTCAGGTATATTGTTAGGCGTTTAATATGGGGTGTTGAGTCCACCTCGTTGAGCAAGGAGTAGCTCTTGTCTATTACATATTTGGCTTATGGAACGGTATCTGTGCTAATTTCAATCTCTGGTTTTATGCAGCACCCCAACTCACCTTTCCCCTTAAGCAAGCATAAGTTGGTTTTCTACATTTGACACCCTGTTCTGTTTTGTAATTCAGTTCTTGTGTAGCCAAGTTTACATTCCATGTAGTAGTGATACCATATGATGTTCCTTTTTCTGTGTGACTTATTTCACTTATAATCATTGTACCTGAATCCACTCATTATGCTGCTACGGGCCTGATGACATAGATTTCATTGCTGAGTGATATTGCATTGTACGTAAGTACCACAACTTCTTTATCCATTTTTCGCTTTCTGTGATATTGAACTTGTACGGTAAACGGGGTTCTTGTTCTTGTAAACAGAGCCCTCCCAAACTTTGGGGTGGCTGTGTCTTTTTGATTTTAATTTCCCTAAGCTATAGGACCATAAGTGGAAGTGCCCTAGGCTCTGTTGCTTTGTTTTTTGGATGTTTCAGGAAATACCATACACTTCTCCAGAGTGGCTGCTGGCAATTTACATCCCGCCCATCAGCATAACAAGGCTCCCAGTTCTCCATGGCCTGTCCTGCCTTTCTGGATTTTATACTTTTTTCAGATGGCCCTTTTGACCAGGGGGTAGTGAGACTTCATTGTAGTGCAGATTTCCTTTGCAAGCTTGCTTGGTTGGCCAAAAAGGGCGTATGCGTTTTTTCCTCAGGAAAAAACGCATACGCCCTTTTTGGCCAAGTGCATCATTGTGGACGTTCTGCCTCTTTTCCTATGCTTTACATGCAATTCCCGTCTACCTCCTGAAATCTGTTTTGTGCAATTCTGCCCCGCTTTCAACTCCTCTTGGCAGCCTTACTTCAATATATTTTTGGAAGATAGCTGTCATTTATAACTCTGAAGGTTTGTGAATTACAGTGTCCCTGAGCTCCTTTCTTCAACTCGCTTTCTTGTGAGCTGGTCGCAACACCGCAGGATTGATTCTGGCCCTAGTGTGGTTCCAGCATGGCACGCTGAGCCTTTGGTTAATTCCTCTTCCTGGTCGGATATGAGAGTTAAATTTGCCCGTCCGGACACCTCCACCTAGTCTCTCATTGGTTCTCCCTATTCCTGTTCATTTTCCACAGAAATTGCAAACTGGGCCAAACAGGAGGTTAAAGGCACTGACTCTCCAAGTGAGGAGAGTGTTAGTAAAGCGTCTGGAATGTTGCACCCGAGTACCAGGGGACGAAAACTGAGACACATTTGAACACGTTTGCCTATCACACGGTGGATCATACTCTGGGTTCCACATGCATGTTTTAGCTGAAGGAAGAATCCCTTAAACCTGGAGAGTTTAGACCCATGGAATGGGTACCATGCAATATGACTTCAAAGGGTCTGCATTTGCTCACCGAACCTCACCAATCCTATCACTGCTGCGTTTATGCCGCTGTACACACGCTTGATTCACTTTCGGAGACATATAAATCCATAGGTTTTAAGATTCTTACTAGTCAGGTATATTGTTAGGCGTTTAATATGGGGTGTTGAGTCCACTTCGTTGAGCAAGGAGTAGCTCTTGTCTATTACATATTTGGCTTATGGAACGGTACCTGTGCTAATTTCAATCTCTGTTTTTATGCAGCACCCCAACTCACCTTTCCCCTTAAGCAAGCATAAGTTGGTTTTCTACATTTGACACCCTGTTCTGTTTTGTAATTCAGTTCTTGTGTAGCCAAGTTTACATTCCGTGTAGTAGTGATATCTTATGATGTTTCTTTTTCTGTGTGACTTATTTCACTTAGAATCATCGTACCTGAATCCACTCATTATGCTGCTACGGGCCTGATGACATAGATTTCATTGCTGAGTGATATTGCATTGTACGTAAGTACCACAACTTCTTTATCCATTTTTCGCTTTCTGTGATATTGAACTTGTACCGTAAACGAGGTTCTTGTAAACAGAGCCGTCCCAAACTTTGGGGTGTCTGTGTCTTTTTGATTTTAATTTCCCTAAGCTATAGGACCATAAGTGGAAGTGCCCTAGGCTCTGTTGCTTTGTTTTTTGGATGTTTCAGGAAACACCATACACTTCTCCAGAGTGGCTGCTGGCAATTTACATCCCACCCTTCAGCATAAGAAGGCTCCTAGTTCTCCTTGGCCTGTCCTGCCTTTCTGGATTTTACACTTTTTTCGGATGGCCCTTATGACCGGGGGGCAGTGAGACTTCATTGTAGTGCAGATTTCCTTTGCAAGCTTGCTTGGTTGGCCAAAAAGGGCGTATGCGTTTTTTCCTGAATATATTCAGGAAAAAACGCATACGCCCTTTTTGGCCAAGTGCATCATTGTGGACGTTCTGCCTCTTTTCCTATGCTTTACATGCAATTCCAGTCTACCTCCTGAAATCGGTTTCCTGCAATTCTGCCCACTTTCAACTCCTCTTGGCAGCCTTACTTCAATATATTTTTGGAAGATAGCTGTCATTTAAAACTCTGCAGGTTTGTGAATTACAGTGCCCCTGAGCTCCTTTCTTCAACTCGTTTCTTCTGAGCTGGCCGCAACACCGCAGGATTGCTTCAGGCCCTAGTTTGGTTCCGGCACGGCATGCTGAGCCTTTGGTTAATTCCTCTTCCTGGTGGGAAATGAGAGTTAAATTTGCCCGTCCGGACACCTCCAGCTAGTCTCTCATTGGTTCTCCCTATTCCTGTTCATTTTCCACAGAAATTGCAAACTGGGCCAAACAGGAGGTTAAAGGCACTGACTCTCCAAGTGGGGAGAGTGTTAGTAAAGCGTCTGGAATGTTGCACCCGAGTACCAGGGGACGAAAACTGAGACACATTTGAACACGTTTCCCGATCACACGGTGGATCATACTCTGGGTTCCACATGCATGTTTTAGCTGAAGGAAGAATCCCTTAAACATGGAGAGTTGAGACCCATGGAATGGGTACCATGCAATATGACTTCAAAGGGTCTGCATTTGCTCACCGAACCTCACCAGTCCTATCACTGCTGCGTTTATGCCGCTGTACACACGCTTGATTCTCTTTCGGAGACATATAAATCCATAGGTTTTAAGATTCTTACTAGTCAGGTATATTCTTAGGCGTTTAACATGTGGTGTTGAGTCCACTTCGTTGAGCAAGGAGTAGCTCTTGTCTATTACATATTTGGCTTATGGAACGGTATCTGTGCTCATTTCAATCTCTGGTTTTATGCAGCACCCCAACTCACCTTTACCCTTAAGCAAGCATAAGTTGGTTTTCTACATTTGACACCCTGTTCTGTTTTGTAATTCAGTTCTTGTGAAGCCAAGTTTACATTCCGTGTAGTAGTGATATCTTATGATGTTTCTTTTTCTGTGTGACTTATTTCACTTAGAATCATCGTACCTGAATCCACTCATTATGCTGCTACGGGCCTGATGACATAGATTTCATTGCTGAGTGATATTGCATTGTACGTAAGTACCACAACTTCTTTATCCATTTTTCGCTTTCTGTGATATTGAACTTGTACCGTAAACGAGGTTCTTGTAAACAGAGCCGTCCCAAACTTTGGGGTGGCTGTGTCTTTTTGATTTTAATTTCCCTAAGCTATAGGACCATAAGTGGAAGTGCCCTAGGCTCTGTTGCTTTGTTTTTTGGATGTTTCAGAAAACACCATACACTTCTCCAGAGTGGCTGCTGGCAATTTACATCCCGCCCATCAGCATAACAAGGCTCCCAGTTCTCCATGGCCTGTCCTGCCTTTCTGGATTTTACACTTTTTTCAGATGGCCCTTTTGACCGGGGGGCAGTGAGACTTCATTGTAG